>NC_080692.1:31625083-32825083 GCF_030445035.2 Dasypus novemcinctus | reverse complement strand
AGTTATTACAGGGATGAAAGAAGCTCTGAAAGTATCTTGAGAATTCAGCCTAAGATCATTGCTTTTCCTGATTTGCATATTTGACAGACATATATTCCAGGCACTGTGTTAGTGTCTAGATATAGAGATATTGTGGTCTTTTCCTTCAGGGAGATAATAGCCTAATAGGAGAAACAGACAAGCAAGGTATTACAAAGGAGAAAAGTACTGGGTGCTACAAATACAGAGACGTATAGTTGAGGTAGGAGGGGATTCTCAGTGAGGGTAAGGAAACACTTCTCAGAGGTGAGCTGAGTCCTAAAGAACCAGGAGGAATTATTAGGCAAATCAGGAGGGGAAGAGCATCACAGATAGAGGGAACAGAGTGTGCAAAGGCTTGTGTGGTGAATGAACATTGTAGGGAACATGCATAGTTAAATGTATCTGGAAGATATTAGGGAGTAGAAAAGGTTAATGTTTATGGAGACTCATCATGGAGAGATTTCATTCTGTAATGAAAGATTTTAAATGGGGGAGAGAGGTTACAATGTAAGATTTACTTGTTGGAAGGATCACTCAGTGAAAGTTTGGCAGGAGGGTGAAACTGAGGAATGGAGGCCAGTTAGAAGACATTTACAACAACGTAAGCAAGAAAAGAAGAGGGCCTGAACTCAGACAAATGAAGAGAAAATAAATTCTAGAGAGATTGAAAAGATAGGCTCCCTATACTTATCGCCATTTCATAGGCTAGGGGTGAGGTGAAAAGAGCAATAAGCATCTGGGGGAGTTCCTAGATTTCTGATTTGCATAGTTCAGTGGATGTAGTACTCCTGATTTGAAGCTTACAGTCCCTTAGGGAGATAGGTAGCTATTTGGAAAATCATAGAGTATTTATCAATTAGTATCAATCTGTAGGGAACTCTGTTCATTTCTATTATCAGATGAGCTAAGGGGAGATACAGAAAGATTTTTTTAAAAAACCAGTATGTAGTTGATCAAATCCCAATGATACAGCCAGCAAGGTATGTCAGAATTTTGATGTAAGCTTAATTTTTAGTGTTTTAGCTGAAGGAGGTTGAAATAAGTTAAATTTAAAAAATAAATAACCCACTGTAAATAACCAGAGAAGTATAGGTTAATAGCAACCTAGAGTATTATGAACATTAGGTAATAATATGGCAATTAACATTTATGCCATGCTTTCTATTTTAAGAATTCAAGTATTTCTTCAACTTCTCAACAACTCACCTGAACTCATGAAAAATGGAGATTTTTTTCTTCTCCATTTTAAAATAAATTTGGGTTTAGAGATGTTAGATCATACATTCTACTTAGTATGAGGAAAAATACTCTGATAATCAGAGCTATATGTCTGCTCTAAGCCCCAGTAGTTGCTGTCGAAAGGGCAAGTTAATGAGACTCGGAAATGTGTGTGCTGGTTGTCACCGGACACCACACCAGAAGGAAGCACTGCTGGCATCTTGAAGGACATTGATGCTGGCCCTCAGACCTTCCCCGTGCCCGTGCCCTGATGGCCGCAAACGACCGCAGCCCACGCAAAGCGACAGGTGCCTTGCGCGAGAAGATCGCCAAGAGCTCAAAGAGCAAGTCTTCTGGAAAAGTTTACACCTACAATCACCGTATGCCCACAAGGTACTCTGTGAATATTCCCTGAGACAAAATTGTTGTAAACAAGGTTGTTTTCAGAGACCCTGCTCTTAGACGCAAGGCCCAGCGTGAGGCCAAGGTCAAATTGGAGGAGATACACAAAATGGGCAAAAAACAAGTGGTTCTTCCAGAAATTCTGGTTTTATAACTTTTTTTTGTTTCAACATTAAAAATGCAAAAAGTTTAAAAAAAAATTTTCCCTTTAAAAAGACCGGAAGCCGCCCTGTGCTTGACGTTGGTGGTGGAGGCGGCGGGTGGCACCTTCCGGTTGCTGCCTGACGCTCCCTTCCTCCTTCCACGCTCGCGGAAGTAGCTCGAGCAGGGAGGCGGCGGAGGGAGAACGTTCCTGGTACTTCTTTCTGACTCCCACGGGGCGGCTGGAGAGAAGGCGAGTGAGCGAGTCCAAGGGGTGGCCCGGGCTGGTGGTGGCGCCGCAAAGATGGTCGCCAAGCAGCGGATCCGAATGGGCAGCGAGAAGCACAGCAGGAACATCGCCTCCGTGGCCGTGGTGCCAAGACCTCGGGCAGTGACCCCGAAGAGAAGGCATCTGTAGGACCTTGGCTGTTGGCGCTCCTCGTTTTTGTTGTCGTTTGTGGCTCTGCAGTTTTCCAGATTATTCGCTGTGTCAGGATGGGCATGTGAAGTGACTGACCTTAAGATGCTTCTGTTCTCCTGTGATTTAACTTGAACTCACTCATCATGTTTGATACCTTGGTTAAAAACAATTCAGAAAAGGTTCTGCCTCAGGAAAAACAAACAAAAGCACTGAGAGTGCGTAGATAGAGACAACCAGTGAGAAGTTGTTCCTGGAGGTGGGAGTTTGGACCAGATACATTTTTTGATGCTCAAAGATTAGAGAATCATAGAATATGAAACTTGAAATGGACTAGAGCAAACTGAGTCCAAGATCATTTTATAAGTGAGGAACTAAGACCCAGATAGTTCACCCTGCCCAGGTCGATGAAGGCATGACTCCTGGCTGTAGATCAATTATCTTTAAACTACACCGAATGATTCCATAAGAATCTTGGGAAAAGGAGAAGGAGACGAAAACAAGGAGTGGAGCCAAGAGGTTGGCAAAATGTCCCAAATCAGCACATTTTCACCTGTGGAAAGCATTGATATTCTTTTCCAGTGTAAGTAGTTGGCAAGCGGGATACATCCTTTGTGGTCAACAATATTTATGGACCTCTTATTATGTGCAGGAAACAGGAATGCAAAGATATCCATTCCCTAAATCCAAGAACCCATGAATATGTTACCTTGCATGGCAAAAGGAAATTTGTACCTATGACTGAAGGTCCTGACCTTGAGATGGATATTATCCCACATTGTTTATGCAGATCCAATCTAATAAACACATGAATCCTTATAAATGGAGAAGCTTTTTCCAGTTATGGTCAGAGAGACATGATGTGAGAAGGATTTGACCCACTGCTGCTGGTTTAAAGAGGAAGGAAGAGGGCTATGAGCCAAGGAATGCTGGTGGCCTCTAGAAGCTGGTAAAAGCAAGAAAGAGGTTCTCCTCGACAGCCTTCAGAACGGAATAGAGTCCTGCCAAAAACCTTGATTGTAGCCCAGGGAGACCTGTGTTGGACTTTTAACCTACAGAACTGTAAGAAAATTAATTTGTGTTATTTAAGCAGCCAAGTTTGTGATAACTTATTATAGCAGCAGTACAAAAATGGTGCACAGTGTACAAAGAAACGATATATCCTTGGAAAGTTCAATATCCATAATCCATGTTCCCTAGGACACACCATGTGGTAAAGGTGGAGTCAAACTGATAATATAACCCACGTTTTCTTGTCTCTACCTTTAATTACTTGCAGGATATCTGGTCTTTCTTGAAAGATCCCTTCCACAATTCTCTCTGGGAATCCTCAAAGCAGTCAGGGAATCTTGTACATTTTCAGCACAATCCCCCAGATGGACTACATAATGTCCATCATTTTCCTCCTCTGGCTTAGGTCGCCTCTGGCAATGTCTGCTGTTCCCTCAGCTCCTGGCATTGCTACAGAGTCCCTACTGCTGACGATGTACATCTTTCATCAAGGTTTCTCTGTGCCAGGGTGAGCCTTCCAGGGAAGCCCCAGGATCCTGTGGCACTATCTTCCAATGATGGGCACTGCTGCCCTCCTGTGGCCAGGTTGGGCAGTGTTGTCACATAAAGTTGGAAAAAACCCATCTGTCTCACTTTTGTGTTAAATTCCTTTGAAACAGTTCCAAATCAATACTACCTGTGTAACCACAGTGAAAAACTGTTTTTAGTGAGATAACTCTACAGTTTTACTTACAGTCCCCTATCTCTAGGACTTAGTTATAAGTTATGGGGTCTTGGCCAAAAGACTTAGAGGGACAGGAACAATGCTAAACCCTACTATTCTTAATATTGGGCAAAGCTTTCATGCTCTGACTCTTTGTCCTTATGATGAACGATTTCCTAAGGGATCCTCCATTCTCCATGCAAACGATTCCAGAAACATACATCTGACCAGACTTCAAGCTTAATTCCTCCCCACTCACCTCCCACAGAGTCGTTAAAGAGAGAAAACACTAAATAACAAGTGAATGGAGGGGCTAATATTATAGGAGTTTAGAGGGGAGCAGGATCACTGATAGTTAAGGTTCTTGTGGAGGAAACTGGAGAAAGAAAAGATCCCCAGTGTGTAGTAAGTGGGACTTCCTGCTGTTCAGTGTGTAATAAGGGTAGAATAGATAATGGGCACTCAATAATGCTTATTTTAATAGCAAGGCAGAAATAATCATCTGGCAGGGATGTGGGACTGAAACAGTGCTAAAGATGGTCAGAGGGCCAGAAATTTGAAATGGAGGTCATAATTGAAATTTTAAGAGAATGAATACTTGGAGAAAAAAGAGAAATAATAGCTATTTGGCAACCTTATCCCTGACTATATGTGTGGAACCAGCCACACACACACACACACACACATATATATATGAGGACTCTATAGCATGTGCTTGGATGTTTGATGTCTGGGCATTATAATTTCCAATGTCTTCTCTACCTCAGAAATAAAAAAAACATAAGTTATTTGAATTTTTCAGTATAATTGGAGAGTAAGTTTTTGCCTCCCCTCTCTTCGATATATGTAAATAATATATATTTTATATGTATATAAATATATATATAATATTTTTCCCAGGCCTTAGGAGCTATAACTTCTATCACTATAATGGATCCTTGTCAATAATCAGATTTTTAAACAAAATTCTGTACATCATCTTTATTGACAGTCTAACAGGTATATGCTACAGGAATTACATAAATGAGTAAGCCACAGATACTTTCCTCAAGGAGATTAGGGAGATTGGGACAGTAGAGGAGGGAATTAAATGATAGAAAGCGCAGGTCAGTTCACCTGGCTTTTATTTTATTTTTAAAGATTTATTTTATTTATTTCTATCCTCTCCCTTCCCCCTCCCCCCCCCCCACTGTCTGCTCTCTGTGTCCATTCGCTGTGTGTTCTTCTATGTCCGCTTGTGTTATCCAGCAGCACTGGGAAATTGCATCTCTTTTTTGTTGCATCATCTTGCTACGTCAACTCTCCGTTTGTGGGGTGCCACTCCTGGGCAGGCTGCGCTTTTTTGACGTGGGTGGCTCTCCTTATGAGGCACACCCCTTGTGCATGGGGCACCCCGACATGGGGGAGCCCTGTGTGGCACGGCACTCCTTGCGCGATGGCAGACTGCGAGGGGGGAAGCTCACTACACGGGTCAGGAGGCCCTGGGGATCGAACCCTGGACCCTCCATATTGTAGACAGAAGCTCTATCAGTTGAGCCATGTCTGCTTCCCAACCTGGCTTTTATTAATCAGTTTTGACACAGGGGAACAATTGACTGATGAAACTTCATCATGCTTTTTCCTTTTTTCTCTTCTTTTGGTAACATATCCTGTTTTAATAGAGCTCTGGAAAGAAATCAATATTTTAATGGGAGATACTCTAGAGAGTGGAAGTATTTTCATCTCTAAATCCTCCACCTTACATAGTACCCAAATTCTTTCTGCTCTAAAAGATGCTAGTTTCTGCTTGGCATGTTATTAGTGCTGAACAAACTGGTCACCTCTTCAAGTACTCTATGATCTATAGTTCTTTGCGGGAATTTGTATTACATATTATAATATGTAATTTGAAGCTATGATCTTTATTGATGTTTTCTATGATTGCATATTCCATGTTGGCAGGTAACATAACTACCTTGTTTGCCACTCTATCTCCAGAAGAGCCCAGCACATAATGGGTGTTTAAAGAGCATATGCTAAATGAATGACTGATTACCTACTCTTGGGGTTTTTACTTCCACTTATTCCTTATAGGCTCCCCAAGTAGCAACAATGGTAAAAAGTATCTTGTCCCCTGCAAGGGCTTGGAGTGGAGGGGACTAATCAACTTGAAGTTCCAACCCTGCCTGTTTGCAGCACCAATGAAGGCAGCTGCTATGGGGTGAAGCAGGAGGTGGCGCTGTTACCGCTTGTCATGGCTTTCCGTTTTCCTCTTGAATGGGGTCTTCTTTACAGTTGACCGCCTTGCTGTCACTAGAGTAGGAAGTGAGGATGTCGCGCACCCCAAGTCCAGCGTTTAGAGTTTCAGCAGAGGTTTCCTGCTGGCTGGCGTGTGGTGAGTCCCGGAAACCGCAGTGCCCGCACACTTCCCTTTGTGGGAAACCTGCCCAAACTCCATCCTTTGCTGGCGGCCACGCCCCACAGCGGGAAGGAGGGACAGAAAAGCGTTTCCTTGAGGTTGGCACCCACTGCCCTACCCAACCTGTCATATATATATTTTTTTCCTGGCTGGGCCATTTCCATCCGAAACCAGAGGGCCCGGAGGAGGGACACGGTAGTGAACGGGGACTTTGAGAGAATAAAGGGTGGTAGGGGTTAGCCGTGATGCAGCTTGTACTGGACTTTGAAGTTGGGGAATTAAAAAAAGGGAGGAGGCTGGGAGTGGGACAGTTGTGACTGGCTCTTTGTATTTTATGTGAACAAACTATACTAGCCAGATGGATTCACCTATATGGATTTCTCTGGAACAGGCATCTTGAGGTTTTTGGCTTCTGCTTTAAGAGAATAAACCTGACTCAGCGGTTTGGTGAAAAACCCAGGGAAGAGGGCCATTCTTTACTCCCGAGAAGGGGCACTGGGAGAGGGAGGATAGAAACAGTGCCGGTAAAGGAATTGCTTGTTGGCCTCCCGGAAGGTTACATGCGGTTGGACATGGGCGCTGGGCTCACTGCTCTCAGCCTCCTCATCTGTAAAGAGTAAGTGATAACCTTCTTCCCTCCAGAGTTACTGTGATATTTAAATGAGGTAATATATGTGCAGTGCTTAAAAACTGTAGAGTAGGATATGCTGTTCCTTGTGGGCTAGAATTCCTGTTTTCTTCCAAATCTGTCTTGCCCTTCTCATGATCAATCCTGCAACCTCATCCCCATTTCTACGCTTCCTTTCTCTTTCATTTCCCATACCTCCTCCTGGGATTTTTACCTCCTTCCGTAATCAATCTTCTTTCCATCTGAGTTTCATCGCAGACTTCCCACTATTTCCCACTACTTAGTGAGAGCCCTCAGTAGTTGAAGAAATTAAGGAGTTGAGCTGCTGTAATGTGCAGAATGCCCAAATTGAAATGCACCTTGAAACAGGACTTTGTAGGAGTTGTGGCTGAACCTTGTCTTTCCTCCTCAGTGTCCCAGAATCTCCGCCACATCTCAGCCAGCCAGAGTGTGAGTGCTTAGGCTCCCTTCCCTCTTCAAAGCCAGGCATGGCCATTTGAACCCTTCTCACACTGCACCACTCTGATACTGACACTTTTGCTTCCCTCTTCCACATTTAAGGACCCTGTGATTACCCTGGGTACACCTGGATAATCCAGGACAGTCTCCTGATTTTAAAGTCAGCTGATTAGCAACTGTAATTCCATCTGCGACCTTAATTCCCTTTTGCCATGCAACATATTCACAGGTTCTGGGGATTAGAGCATAGGAATCTTTAGTGGGGATGGAAGGGATTTTTCTTTCTGCTACACCTGAGCTTTCTCTGACCGGGTTCCCTTTATTGAGTTCATTGTCCGTTTACTTTGAGGGATCACTGTTTCGCTTGCTATAGCAAAAGTACTTTGTATTCCTTTTATAGAGAAAAGCAGCAGGCTATAGATGATAGAACTGAAATGTTTCCCACTCAGCAGAAACCCCGTCACCATGATATATATAACACCATTAAAAATTATCCCTTTGTCCCTCCTTATACTTCTAGCATTTTAGTTAAGTCCTTTATGCACAGTTACTTCCAAATAATTAGTATAAGTTATTTTTTAAGCATTTTTTTCAAATTCAGTGCTATTTTTATAGGAGTATTTAGCTATTTAATTATTCAGCATGCATATGAATCCTGATACGTTCAGTCACTATTCTGGGTGCTAGGGATACAGCTATGAACAAAAATTGCCAAAGTTCCTACATTCTTGTTCTCATGAAAGTTTCATGCTTTTTCTTCTAATTCTGTCACTTCATGTTTTTCCTCCCTGCCAGCCTAGGCTTAGCTGGTCTCCAGGTCCCTAACACTTTAGGCAGGCTACTGCTCTTTGCCTACCTTGGGGCTAATGAGGGAAATAAAAAAGATGCCTGTGCCCTCAAGGAAATTACTATCTGATTGGGAAGGAACAGATAATAATAGGCAAATTGATAAGTACTGAATAAGTAGATTGACACTTCTGCTCTGTATTCCTACATCATGTCTTGAACACAGTTTCTAATGGGCAAAACAAGTGTAGAAGGAAATGAATATGCACAAAGGAAACTCACCTAAATTTCACAGGCATCAGGTGGAGTGGAACGAGATCTGCCCTGAATCCTGGGACCTGAAATCTGTTTTAAGGTCCTACCTTCTTTTTGTGAACAAAGAACAAGGCAAGTCCTTCTTTGTTTCTTCTATTTTTTACTGAGAAAATGAAGAGTAGGCTGGGAAATCTCTGGTGATTGTTTCAGGTTTAATATGGAAGTCTTTCGTGTTTGAACATCTCAGAATTTCGCCAAGTTTCTAACCAGAATAATAATGAGGAGAGAGGCTCGAGTTTACTGGGGAAGACAGTCTCCACTGGGCAAGGAGTGAAGGGAATCCCATCATCCCTCGACCTCAGCCTCATTTTCCGAGGTTGCTCTTCCTCCTTAATTCAGGTAGCCTTCTCTGCTACTATTTCTACCCTGTACCTTCGGCTGAATTGGGTAGGATTGATTCCAATTACATCATGTTGTGAATGCCTCTTTTTAAATGGGGAACAGTAGGACTTGCTGATGCTCACTCCTTCTCTAGCCCCATCCATCTAACTTGCAACCCACCTTCTAAGCAACTTCCCCTGCCCCTAACTCGATATGTTTTCTCGTTTATAATAAGCCTTCTTGGCACTGTGGTAGCAAGACATGTAGATAGACAGTTCTTGACAATTGACATAGTCAAAATAAATTGAAGATAGTGATTGCATTTTCCAGATCTGAAACTATAATTTTATGGACTAAACTACTGTCAAGATTTGTAAATGAAAACAAAACCTGTTTTAAGTTTTTCTTCTATAGCTATTACCATTTTATGGCCTGATCCATGGTAAACTGCCCAATCTTCTTTGTATTATTAACAGTGATTGCTAAAATTATTGAAGTAATAGAATGTGTTGCAATGATGGTGCTATTTCAAAACATTAATCTACATGAAAATTATTTTATTTATAAACTTCTAGCCTAAATTCATTATAATTCTAGTTAAGAGCAAATAGTAGCAAATAGAAAATGCTAAAGGTTTAATTTTTTAAAAATGTTTCAAAATGTACATTATGGCCATAGGAAAATCTCAATAATATTCATATAAATGCTCATATTTTAAGTCAGGTAGTTTTATGGTGAAAGTTTCAAAATTATTTTCTGAAATCTTGCCCTCAGATGTTGAATGATTTAACCATATTACTGTGTCTTTGGATTAATGCATAGTGTTGTGTTGCACAGCTCCCTGAGTCACCATTTATGCTATATTCCAGATTATCACCAATTGAATGGTGATAATCTGGGATTCAGAGAAGTTGATCCTAAGCCTTTTTTTCTGACAATAATCAGCCATCAGGACCAATTATATGTCAAACCTACTTCTAGTTTATGTCAGGGAAAAAGGGGCTTAGGACCAACTTCTCCAAAGATTCTCAAGTTAGATTGGGCTGATTTGGCCCCGATAAGGAAAGCTCGTGGTTGACCCCTGCCCAAGTGTTGCATGACCCCTCTTTAGCTTGGATCCCAAATTTAGTGCTGCTTCTAGCCAGTTAGAGGCCACAGCAGTAGGAAAGGACTTATTTGAGTAGTATGAGTGACAGGCTTGGTTTGTGATTCAAGGAACAAGGAGAGGGGATCAAGAGAATGCCAAAAATCTATCTTGACCACCCGGTTTTCCATGAAGTTTGTAACCAGATGCCGTAAATGCAGCCAGTCTGGTCTGAAACCAGACGGCTGCCCTGTCTCCTACCACTGGTCTTGCCTCATAAGCCTTGCTCAGTGCCTTTAGTGCATCTTGGGGCTTTCTTATTAGGAGTCAGAGTGAGTTCTGATGAAGGAAGAAGGGAAAAGAATATCCACTGAATATTTTTAAAGCTGTCAGTAATGGGAAAAAACACACCTGTATTTATAGTCTCCAGCCTTCAACCTTAGGCTTGTGTAGGGTAGCAGTGAGTCCAGCCACATGTATATCCCAAAGCCCTGGCAAGCAAAGGAAACTGAAAATATATGCACATTATGAATTCCAAAAACCAGGATCTTGCCCTTCATTCTTATCTTGACTTCACTGAAAAAAAAAGAGGCTCAATTTCCATTCAGTTTGATGAGTGGTGGGAAATTGTAGTGGAGAAAGTACCATATGAAAATGCAAGACACATAATGCTAGTCTTACCTTAATTGCTAATTAACTGTTGGAAGGTCCCTAACTTCTGTGCCTCAGTTTCCTCATCTGTAAGTTATGGGGTCTGGATTTTTCATTGCTTTTAAAGGGCTCTTCTGGCTTTACATGTCTAGAGTTCCATGGTATTTGTGGAGCATGTGTGACATTTCATAGTAATGCTTATCAGGTAGTGTAAGAAATGAAAGACAGTGTCGTTTTTTTGTTTGTTTTTGATATTTTTAGCAGGGAGTTGTGACCACAGTGGCACAAAGGGTAAGGAGAGGTTACTGCATTTACAGTGTAGGAATGGAGTGGTTTTTTATCACTCAGAGTTCAGCTCGCTGGGTTTGCATCCCTCCCTGAAGCCCCAGCAGCTCCCATAACCCCTAGTATCCTCAGTTTCACTCCCTATCTTTCTTTTTCTCACCCATTCTCCATTCTTAAGGATAATCTAATAATGGATTCATCCATGGTCAGGAGGCCCCACGGTGTGACATTTTCATATAGACTTCAGTTTCCACATACAATATGAGGTTGGATTATTCTGAAATGATTTTCTATTATGAAATGAAGATAATTTTGTAGAGTATTCCCAGTTTTCAGGATTAGGAAAAACTCCAGATAAGCAAAATGGGATTTATAATTATCTAGACATTCCCTTCCACCTTTCACCAGCACTACATTCAACTTTCTTAGTCTTCCTCCCTTGGGCTAATATTAAAATTTTAATTCATTGAGTTAACATTGCCTGGGAAAACAGCCAGGCTGACTTGAAAATGAAAATATGAGCTTTGGTTATCTACAAACAGATACGCAAGAAAGATTTGATAGTATCAGCAAGGCCATAACTGGTGACAGATTGTGGGTTTATAGGTATTCAGATAATAAGTGAGATAAATCGCTCACAGAAAGAAGTTCATGGAATCTTGTGATAGAATTCTCTGTGCTAGAAGGAAACCCTGACATCTTCATACCTGAGTTATGGGTTTAGCAGTGGAGTTGGAAGCTACAATCTTGTGACTTTCCTTTAAACCTCAAACATCTGTTGGGTGCTCAGGGGGTAGGGTTCTCTGTAGGATGTTAGATATGAGCATTTATGTTGATAGGATGCTAGGGATATAGATTCTTTGGGAATTCTTTCTAGTCCCAATTCATAATAACATGAGAAATTTAGAACACCCCCATGTTGTCAGGGAAAATGAACTGGGTCCTGACACTAAGAGAGTGGCCTTATAATTCTGCATGTTACTTAGGCTAGATAGCTTGTCTGGACAGCCTCTAGGAGCCATATATTATCCAATCTGTTCTAGGACTGACTCTGTCAGAGACAGAACATTCTGGTCTCATCAAATCGAACATAAGTCTTGTTCTAACCTTTGGAGGCCGTGGATTGTGTAATGCTATCACCAACCACAAAAGACACTTGCACACTGAAAACTACAAAAAATAATCTGAAAGGAAATAAAGACCTAAATAAAAGAAAGACATACATGTTCATGGATTGAATGACTTAATATTGTGAAGGCAGCGGTACTCCCAAAATTGATCTACATATTAAACACCATCCCTATGAAAATTCCAGCATTTTTTCCTCCAGAAATGGGCAAGCTGATCCTAAAATTCTTATGGAAATACAGTTATCCCTTCTGCATTGTGACTTTCCCCATCATGGTTTTGATATATCATGGGTCAGCTTAAGAAATTAAATGTTAATTTTGGGGGAGTTTTGTGGAAGCTGCAGATGACAGGCAAAGGCCAGCAGGCAACACAGAAAAAGTTTGGAAACTCATAAATGAATAAAATATATGTATAGTATTGTATAATATCAACATATTTTATCCTTTAACACCATAAATATGCACAATTTCTTTTTTAAATTTAAAATAAGTAAAAAGTTAAAGTTTGTGAAAAGAACTTGAATGCCAGCAGATAGCACACAAAGCCTGGGAATGTAAAGATTTCTTGAAAAGCTTAGGGAATGGATGTGGCTCAAGAAATTAAGCACCTGCCTCCCACACAGGAGGTCCTGGGTTCTGTTCCTGGTGCCTCCTGAAAAAAACAAACAACAAGTGATAAATGATACTACCAGCTTAGGAAAGCCGATGTGCTTAGTGGTTGAATGCCAGCTTCCCACATGTGAAGTCCTGGGGTTCAATCCCCAGTCCCTGGTACTTAGAACAAAAAAAAAGCTTAGTAATTAATAAATGCATATAATATATGTAGTGTTACATATAATCTTACCTGTATAGTATGTATTTTACTGTTTAATAACATAAATCAACAGCTATAAATTTTTTTTCTTAAACTTGTAAAAGAACTGTTGTCCTACACACTGGTTATTTTTTAAAAAAATATCTTTTGCTATACATGCAGTATATTCAGTATTTTTAAAAATATATTTGTCTTATTTCTAAAAGATACATAGATTATATACAATGTTAAATAAAAAAATATAGGGATTCCCATATGCCCCACTCCCCACCCCTCCCACTTTTCCCACATTAACAACTTCTTTTATTAGTGTGGTACATTCATTGCAATTGATGAACACATTTTGAAGCATTTCCATGCAGCATGTATTATAGTCTACGTTGTAGTTTATATTCTCTCCCACTCCATTCTGTAGATTATGGCAGGATATATAATGTCCTGTATCTGTCTTTGCAATGTAATTCAGGACAATTCCAAGTCCTCAAAATACCTCCCCCCTTCCATATTTCACCTCTTTTCCCCTCTACCTGCCTTCAGCAACTCCAGTGACCAGTGTCTCCACATCAGTGATATAATTTCTTCCATTGCTAGAATCAAAATAAGTCTATAGTAGAATACCAATAAATCCACTCTAATCCGTATTTTATTCTCCAATCCTGAGGATTCTGGGGTGGTGACGCCCAGTCCACCTCTAATTGAGAGGGGGCTTCCATCCCATATAGCTCAAAGATGGGACTGTCTTGCTTGCAGTTGTAGACTCTTTCAGTTCCTTGGTGTGGTGGTTGTCCATCCTCACCTCCTTGTTAGTTTTCCTGGGTGAGTCCAATGAACTCGAGAGTAGGTATTGCAAGTCTGCCAAGGCTCAGGGCCAAGCTGTCACATGGACAGCCCAGAGTTTCAAGTCTCTTGGACATACACCTACCAAGTCCAGCACCAACTGTAGGTTCAGTAAAAGGGACAGAAGGGGCATGTGTAGAGAAGTCGCATCTAAGTCCAACTCTGCCATACTTGGGAGCACAAACTCCAAAGTAGGGCCCATAGGCAAGGCACCAAACTCCGGAGCTATCTGCCATGACCGTAGGAACTGGGTGTCTCTGTAGCTCTCAGGAGTCCTGCTTTTTGGGGTAGTATATACTTTGGCTGTCTATGAAATCATGCTGAGGCATGCTTGAGCATTCCCTCTCTGACAATCTCCCAACTCATTTTGAAGTCTCTCAGCCATATAAACTCATTTGGCTTTACCATTTCCCCCTTTTATTCAAGGTTTTTTTTCCAGTTGCATCACCAGCTGGTGCTTGTTAGTAATCCCTCAGTGCCAAGAAGGCTCATCCCTGGGAGTCTTGTCCCATGCTGAGGGGAAGGTAATGCATTTATATGCTGAGTTTGACTTAGAGAATGGCCACATTTGAGCAACATGGAGGCTCTCAGGAGGTAACTCTTAGGCACTTTACAACACTAGGGTAAATTGAATTTTCAAGAGCAAAAGGCTCATAAACATAGATGTCAATATCAAGGAGCAATCAATGGACCATCCTTCTTCACTGGTCATTGCCCCTGTACATGGGGGATTGCTACTGTTCAATTAGAGAATGTGGCAGAGCTCCCCAGGATGGGAATTCAGTATTCTTTCAGTTGTTGTGTGAATCTCTACCCACTGTAGCAATGCCCATGAAAATTTGAACATATTTATGTACCTTATAGGTACACCCAGGTGAACTTCCTCTCATGTATGTTCCATCACTGACACCCCACACCAGTGCCCCTCTCTTGCCATAGTTGAACCCTTCTGTGATCCAAAACTTCTTAAAAAATGAAGCCAAGTATATTGCCAAATTCAATTAATAGGACAATGAGATAGTAGTGATGGGTTTAAACATAAGAAATAAAATACATAATAATTTAGAAAAACTAAAACTAAAATAAAGTATATGTTCAGTATTAATCTTCTTAAATTTATTTCCTTTTAAAAAATGTTCATATTTAATTTTTTATTTCTTTTTCATACAGCATTTTCACTGAATATTGACCTACATATAGCCTATGAACAAATATTTCACCCAAATTTTACAATAAGGTGCTGTAAACACCTCATAAAAGAAAAAGAAAAAAAAATCACACTTCTTTTCTGGTATGTAGGGAGGGCCAAAAAATTTTATGTGGACTTTCCAGATAACAGGGGCACTGCACCCCAAACCCGTGTGATGTGGAGGGAATAACTGTACAAGAAACCCAGAATTGCCAAAAAATATATAGGGAAAAAAAAAGAACAAAGTTGGTGGATTCATACATCCTGATTTCAAAACTTACTACAACACTACAGTAATCAAAACTGTGTGGTACTGGCAAAAGGATAGACATATAGACCAATGACATAGCATTGAAACTCCAGAAATAAACCCATATGTGATGGTTGATTGAATTTTGAGAAGGGAGTCAAAACAATTCTGTGGGTGAAAGAATTGTCTTTTTTAACAAAGGATGCTGAGACAACTGGATATCCACAGCAAATGAATAAAGTTGGGCCCTTATCCCACATCATATGCAAAAATTAACTCAAATTAGATTGAAGACCAAAATGTAAGTGCTAGTACTGTGAAATTCCTAGAAGAAAATATAAGTGTAAATTTATGTGATCTTAGATTAGGCAATAATTTCATAGATACCAAAAGCACAAGCAACCAAAAACCAAAACCAAAACCACTAGATAAACTAGACTTCATAAAAATTAGAAATCTGTGCTTCAAAGAACACTGTAAAAAGTGAACAGAGGACACATTGAATGGGAGAAAATATTTGCAAATCTTTTATGCTGTAAGGGTCTAGTATGCAGGAATTATAAACAACTTTGGCAATTAAACAATATAAAGACAACCCAATTAAAAAATGGACAAAGGATTTGAAAAGACATTTCTCCAAAGAAGATACACAAATAACCAATAAGCACATAAAAAGATGCTCAACATCATTAGTTATTAGGGAAATGCAAATCAAAACAACAAGATATCACTTCACACTAAGATAGCTATAATGAAAAAGACAGACTAACATTTGTTGATGAGGATGTGGAGAAACTGGGACCTTTATGCATTGCTTGTGGGAATGTAAAATGATGCAGTCACTTTGGAAAACAGTTGGCAGTTCCTCAAAATGTTAATCATAGAGGTACCATATGACCTGGCAATTTCCTACTATATATTCAAAAGAAATTAAAATATGTACCCACACAAAAACATATGTGAATGTTCATATCAACATTGTTCATAAGTGGAAGCAGCCCAAAAGTCTATAAACTGATAAATGGATAGTAAAAAACTGATAAATGGATAGTAAAAAAATAGTATAGCTATACAGTGGAATATTATTCAGCCATAAAAGGAATGAATGATTCATACTACAACAGGTATGAACCTTGAAATCATTATGCTAAGTGAAAGAAGCCAAACATGAAAGGTCACATATTGTATGGTTTCATTTATATGAAATGTCATGAATAGATAAACCCATAGAGGCAGAAAGTACATTAGTGGTTTCCAGGGACTAGGGGGAGGGAATGGAAAGTTACTGCTCATGGATACAAGGGTTTCTTTTTGTATTGGTGAAAATGTTCTAAAATTAGTAGTGATGGTTGTACAACTTTGTTAGTATACTAAAATCCTTTGAATTGTACACTTTCAAAGGGTGAATTTCATGGTATGTGAATTATAGCTCAATTTAAAAAGAAACAAAGGCAATATTTAAAGATAGCTCTAATTTTGCACCACATGAAAAGGGTATAGTATGATGTTTAAGAACATGGACTCTAAAAGCAAATGACCTGGGTTGAAATCCCATTTTCACTCTTACTAGCTGTGTGATCTGGAGCAGGTTAATTGACTTCTCTGTCCCCCAGTTTCTTCATCTGTGAGAACTGAATGAGTTACTATATGTAAAGCACTTAGTATACTGCCTAACACATGGTGAGAACTATATAAATGTTTGTCCTCATTTAAACTGGATGCAGTAAACTGTCCTAGGCAGTAGTAGAAGCAAAAACACCCCACACAACAATAAAAAAAACAACCCAAAAATAGTATCAAGGAAGCTTGTGCTGAGCATAAATGTCAGTTTAGGAGAAGCAGAGCAGGGTGAGGTCCCCAGCAGATTGCTCTACTTGTTTTATTATCTGAACTCTGCTCTGTGATGAAAGAGACTGGTTTGACTGGAAAATGTGGGAGCAATGATATGGATCAAGGATATGACATGAATTTAACTTTCTTACCTGGGTACTGGAAAAAGACCCAAAAATATGTTCCAGGTGGCATAGGGAGGAGGAAACTAGAGCAAGCAATGGTGAGCAACACCTCATATATCTTAGTTGTTCAATTTAAATAAACATTAAGTGAAGACTTTGGCTGCTTTCCTCTGGAATTTAGACACTGAACTTCATGATCTTTGTCTTTCATGATTTAAAGATATCTTTTTTTTTTGCTATCTTTATTTAAAAATAGCAATATCTTTATTTTATTGCTACTTTAAAAAGTAGCAACTCTGTAAAAATCCATGTTGCTTCCATGTTTTTATTCCCAGGATAAATGAAGAATCCAAAAGGGTGGCAATTGTTTCTAGTAGTATCATATTCCTTTGGTTTAGACAACTTTCTGCATTTTTGTAAGAGGGCCCTTAGTATTCCTGATTTTTCTTTACATCTTGCCTTTTTCTGTTGACAGAGAGCGAATAGAGATTCTTCTAAAAGGACTGAATTACATATCTGTTCTGAAGAAACTGTAGAAAGGATTGAATTGCATAATTAAAGGGATAGAGCAAAAACTCTGTTGTCTGACTTCCTCTGGTTTTTGACTTCTGAATTCTCTTGTATGTAAATATATTTTATTTATCCTTGGTTTCTTCATAGTTCTGTATTCTTGAATAGTTTCCCATTGGAGTCAATAGAGAATGAGAATGCCTTATATCTGTAGTGCTCTTTGTACATTTCAGAACCTTTCACATTCAACTCCCTGGCAGAGAGATGTTAATTGGTCACAAGCCAGAACTGAGATCTCATGACTGCTTTGCCTGTTACAGGAGAGGATTCGTTCCTTTTACCACACATTTCTCCTAGAACTTCCTATAGGGAAATAATCTAGATGAGGAAGACATGGTGAATTTCATGGCAGGAGGCAGCCAAGCCAAAGTGAAAATTAATGCCAGGGCCTCGCTATACTGGCGCCTGTGCTGGTGGTAGGAATACTATTATTTAAAGTTCATTTAGTCTCAGATTTTTCTCCAAAGTGCTTCTCATATTGCCTCTTTTTAGATGATTAACGTTTGTTTCCATAAAAATAACAAGAAATGATAGAAGAGATGAGAAAAATGATGGAGCAATGAGTACCATTGGCTGAAATTCTTTGCAATACCAGAGCCTCAATAACAGTACAACAGATTCCAAAATCATTTACTATAGAAAAGCTTTAACTATGGGAAGTAAGGATACTTCAGGAGACAAGGCAGTGGGCATGTGTAAACTGTGTGTGTGTGTGTGTGTGTGTGTTGGGGGTGAGTGATAATTCTACCTTGGATTTATGAAATACTTTATTCTAAAACGTTATAAAGTCCTTCCATATGTTTTATCTCATTTGTCCTGTCACAATATCTCTTGGTTGGATAGTACAAGGATTATGAGCCATTATTTTATAGATTAGGAATTAAGACCTAGGGAAATGATGAAGCGTGCCCAAAGTTACATAGAAGGCCAGAGATGGAGAGAGTTTAATTCTAGGATGGTAGCTGCCAGTTTAGAGCCTTATCTATTAATTTGTTAATTTCCCCTGGATTAAGAAAGGAAGATGATGATAAGGGTTTAAGGCAGGAGTCCCCATATATGGCTGCACATTGGAATTGCCTTGAGATTTTTAAACAAATCCCAGTGCTTAATTTTCATTTCCAGAAGGTTTGATTCTGGTTTAACTGGTCTGTGATATGCTCTCGGCTATTGAGCTTTTTAAAAAAAACTCCAAGTAGAACCAGCTTAAGTTTTGGGAATTAGGGTCTAGGAAAAGAAACCTAAAATCTGCTATCTTCACTTCAGTTATAGTATATGGTATTTCAAATCCAAAAACTATGAAGCAATTTTCAAAAAAAACAAAACAGCTGAAAATTTAAGATAGGAAAGAAATCAGAAACTTTGCAAAAGGAGAGTGAGAAAATTGTACTAGAAACCTAAGTAAGATTTCCTTTAAGCATACATTAAATATAAATCTCAGGAAATTATTCTCTTATTTCTATGTGATGTACAGAAATATGTGGGTTCTTTTTTTAGGAAGTAGTGGGGATTGACCCCCGGACCTCATACATGGGAAGCAGGCTCTCAACCATTTGAGCTACATCCATTCCCTTGTGTGTTCAATTATGGTACTATGTTATGATATTAATTCTGCATAGGATGAAGGTCTTACACAAAAGGAGAGGTCACTTGAAGATATCATAGATTGAGGAATAAAAGAAATACTAGTAATTGCTATTATTTACTATGTGCTCGGTATAGTTTATATGTTTTCTATGTTTTATATCATTTAATCTTTACAATGGTTCCATGAGTAAGATAATATTATAAAGCAATTTTATTGATGAGAAAAATGAGGTTTGGGAGAGATTAAGGTTAAGTACTTAGGAATACACAGCTAATTAGTAGCAGAGACAGGTCTCTTAGATTTCAGAAATGGGCTAATCACTAGGTTATGCTTCTGAGACTTGAAGTGAGGTTGAGCACCTGCTTCCTTTGTATGAGGTCCTGCATTACCTCCAAAAAAAAAAAAGAAATTGGAAGTGAGCTGAAGACCAAGAATGCATGCTTTTTTTATACCATGAAAGGTATAAAAGACCATATGAAAAGAAGAACCCTAAAACAGCAACTCTCTTGTGCTTACAAGTTCAGAGCAGGGGAAATAAAGCACAAAAGCAGATGACTGAGGTTGGACCAGCTGTTCGGCTGCAAGTGTAAATGTATTAAGGCATTGATGGAATTGCAAACTCAGGACAAAACATGCACATGCACAGATTCTACACTTCTTGCCCACTAAATTTATTTCCCAACTATTCTCTCTTCACATTTAGTAAGTCTTTTGGCAGTTTCATTGCATCACATCTGTGTTAAGAGGAAAAGGGATTTTATCCACATTTGGGACAGAGCCTTGAAGCAAAGCTGTGCTCCCTTGAGATCATTGTGGTGGAGCAATAGAAATCAAAGTTAGAGAATTTCAAGCAGAATGGAAAATTTAGGAACACAAAGTTGGAGGCCTTTTGGTCTGATAAGTAATTATGTTATACAAATGCACAGGCATGATTATCTCGGTCATATAGATTAGGAAACCAAGGCTTCAAAAGGTTCACATAAATTTATCCCACATATCTGACTCCGGTCTGTGTTCATTCTTCTGCACTACACTTTAGTGGAGATGATAAACTAACTTTGTTCTTGGCGGTTCCGCCTTGGCCCTCTCCCAGGTTGGATAGATCATGCCTTTAACAAGCAACTGGGAGGAACTCATTAACTTCTACGTCTTCACCTTGACTTTAGGCCAAGAAAGCTCTCTTTGAAACTATAAATCTTGATTTAGTGATTCTACCTCATCTTCAATTCTTTTTTTTTTTCATTTTAATTGATTTTTTTAATATTTATTAATTATTATTATTTTTAATTACATTAAAAAAATATATATGAGGTCCCCATTCAACCCCACCGCCCCCGCCCCCCACTCCCCCCACAGCAACACTCTCTCCCATCATCGTGATACATCCATTGCACCTGGTAAGTTCATCTCTGAGCATCACTGCACCCCATAGTCAATGGTCCACATCATAGCCCAGACTCTCTCACGTTCCATCCAGTGGGCCCTGGGGGGATCTACAGTGTCCCGTAATTGTCCGTGAAGCACTATCCAGGACAACTCCACGTCCCGAAAACGCCTCCACATCTCATCTCTTCCTCCCGTTCCCCACACCCAGCAGCCCCCATGGCTACCGTTCCCACACCCATTCCACATTTTCTCTGTGGACATTGGATTGGTTGTGTCCATTGCACACCTATGTCAAGTGAGGGCTTAGATTCCACATGGGTACTGGATGCACTCTTCCCGCTTCTAGTTGTAGACACTCTAGGCTCCATGTTGTGGTGGTTGACCTTCTTCAACTCCATGTTAGCTGAGTGGAGTAAGTCCAATAAGTCAAAGTGTAGGAGCTGAAGTCTGTTGAGGCTTTGGGCCTGGGTGTCATATTATCAGTCCAGAGATTCAAATCCCCTACATATATCTTAAACCCAGCACCAACTACAATTCCAATAAAGTAGCATGCAAGTCTTGTGAAAAGAGATCCCCTCTGAGTCCATTTCCATCACGCAGAAACACCAGCTCCAAAGAAGGGCCATCTGTCATGGCAGTGAACCCCTTCTGCCATGACCATAGAACCCGTGGGTCTCTTTATCCCTCAAAAGAACCAATACCTGGGGTTGTATCTACCTTATCTGTCTCTTAGACTCTGTTCAGTTGTACATAGGGGTATTCCTTCTGACAACCTCCAGACTCTTTTTTAGAGACTCACAGCCTTATAATCTCATTTCTCCTTTCCATTTCCCCCTTACATTAGGTCAAACCGCTTCCCGAAGTCATGTTATTATATGTAGACAGGTATATTCTGCTGTTCCGCATTGAATCTTTAATTCGAGGTCATTTTCTAGTTGCTTCTTCAGCTGGTATGTGGTAGTGATCCCTCGGTGCCAGGGAGGCTCATCCCCGGGTGTCGTGTCCCACGCTGGGGGGAATGCATCACATCTACACGCTGAGTTTGGCTGTGAGAGTGGCCACATTTACCTCATCTTCAATTCTGATCACTAGTCCTTTAGGAAGATTCCCCCCTACCCCCACCTCTTGTCTTTTCTGTCATCCTCAGTGTATTTTCTTCCATTGCTGTCTCTGCTTTTACAGTTTTCTGCCTTGCAGCCCTTTTCCCTTTCTTTTTTTTTAAATTATAAAATAATTAAGGCTCAATTCAGAAAATCTGGAAAATAAAAGCAGTGAGAGGGAAAAATCATCATGCCTTCACCTACGTTGCTGTAACATTCCGCTACACTTCTCTTTGGGGTTCCTCTGCACCTGTATTTCCCCCTAAACAATATAGTTATGCTCTTTCTGTAAATACGTTTTTATTATTTGCTTTTCCACTTATCCTATTAGCATAAAAATTCCCCATGTTATTAAAAATTTCTGTGAACATAACTTCAATAGATTTATATAGTAAGTATTCCATTGCCAGCTATTCAAAAATAATTTGAGACATCCTCCCTCTTAATGAAAATTTATTTTTAATTTTATTATTTAAAATGTCAAATATACACAAAAACAGCAAAAGTAGTAGAGTGGTATCTGTCTCTTTAACTTTGTCATCTTGAGAATATTATATAAATGGAATCAGATGATGTGTTACCCTTTCAGACTTTTTTTTTTACTCAGCAGAATGCCCTTAAGCTTGATTCAATTATTGCATGTTTGCTCCTTATTATTGCTGACTAGTTCCAATGATATCTTTTTTTTTTTAAGGATTTATTTATTTAGTTAGTTAGTTTTGAGGTACTGGGGCCAGAGATTGAATCCAGGACCTTGTATGTGGGAAGCGACTCTCAACCACTCAGCCACATAGGCTTTCCTGGGTTGGTTTTTTCATTTGTTTGTGTGTTTTTTTATTTTTAGGAGGCACTGGGAACTAAACCCAGGACCTCTCATGTGGGAAGCAGGCACTCAACTGCTTGAGCCACATCCATTCTCCCCAATAATATCTTTTTAAAACACAAAACTCATCATGCCACTTTCTACTTAAAACATGTCCAGTGTCATTTAGAATAAAACAATGCTTCATGGGGCCTAAAAGGGGCATATGGTCTGCCTGCGGCCTACTTCTGCAGTGTTTGTCACTTACTACTATCCCCTCTCCTGTTATTGTCCAGCCACACTGACCTTACAGTTCTGAGAACGTCTAAGCTCAGTCCTGACTCCAGGCCAGTCCTCTCTTCCCCTCTTCCTCTGTGCCCATCTTTATCTAGTCAACTCTTACCCATCTCTTGTCTCAGTTTAAATACCACCTACGTAGGGAAGTTTCCCCTGACTCCCCTTTCCCAAGGCCAACTTGGGCCTTCCCTTTTCACCTTTTTCCAGAGTCCTGTACTTCTCCTTCACAGGGAAATATATTTAAGAAGTTGTATGATTAAGTATTTTACATCTGAGTGAATGGCTTGGAATGCGGCTGTGCTCTTGGAGTGAATGGTTTGAGATAAACAAACTAGATTGTAGAGGTGGACTCTAGGTACAGGTGGACAGTTCAGTTATAGGGTCTTTAGGCAACAATTAGCAATTTGGATTTTCAGTGTGGTTGGTGGGATGCAGGGGCAAGGGATCCAGGCTTGAGGAGTGGGAATGATGTGGAGAGGGGTGACTGGTGGTCAGTATTTAGGCATTAGGCCTGTGGGGAGTATTTATAGCAGGCGCTCAGTTACTGGTATATAGAACAAAGTTCTAATCTCATGAAAGGGATTTGAGAGGACTTGGATTCCTAGCCCGAGTAACTGGACAGACTTTGTGAAAATGGAGCATGACTACCTCTTTCCAAATCGGGAGTATGGTGAGAAGAATGGGGAGGAGGGAGCTGAGACTATTGACCTCCTCACTGCCTCCAGCGGGATTGGGTCTGGAGCTGGGTGGAACTTAGCAGCAGGTAGGTAGTACTAGTGGAATCAGCTACAAGAAGCTGAGAAATCTAGGGGAAGAAGAAATGAGGCAGATATGCCATCTTTCCTCTAGTTGATAAGGATGATACTATCTGGCATCCTGTCAGTGTTTATGCCTGATTTTATAGCTTTATGCCATTTGGTCCATCTTATTTAAATCTCCTTTCCACAACATGGTCATCAAATTAGAGACCTCATGACAGCTGGAATACTTTGGCTATCAAATCAAACCTAGTTCAAGTCTAAGGAGTTTCAAAACCTACATTAGCTTTATGATTACCTTAGGTCTCCCTCTTCCTTTTCCCCACCACAGGAATACCTATACTTAGATTCAAATATTATAGTATTACAAGTATTTTGATAATAGATTCTTCACTGTCCTTAGGAGAGAGGCAGTCTTCCTAGTTCCTAAGATAGGAAGAGAAGGAATGGCACGGTCAAGTGATAATGCCTCAGGACGCCCAAGGACTCACCGAACAAACCACACCTAGAATTCCAGACCTCTCAGTGAGGCGATAGCCCAAGTCAGTTCTCCTTCCACTCCCCCAGCTCCTAGACCACTCTGCTCTGAACCACGCAGACCTACTCCCTAAGGAGGGGCATTTCCTCTTTGCTCCTGGCTGTGGAGAAGGAGGCACTAATGTGTTCCCCAGGTGTCCCTTTCCTCTTGCCCGGCATTTGTTATTGTTTACGTGAGATTAAATTCTATGTATAGACTCTTTAGAGTGGCACACCCTGTATGACACAGCACTAAGGTAAATGGGAGCTGAGTTGGTTTCCTGGTTGCAAAATCTCCTGTCCATCTGTCTCTCTGCCTGGCTGGGCCACGGACTCACTAATCAGAGAATGAGAAAGTACATGTGTGTGCCTGTGTGTGTCCCTACAGTCTTGTAGACTGTCCTCCTCAGCTTGGACTCTCCTCTCTGCCAGAGGGCAGTATGTTAGAATAGGCTGGAGGAGCTGCCAGCAAACAGAAAATATCTCCTCATAGCAGCAGGGAGACTGCCAAGAGATTTTTAACGAACGAGAGTTCTTCCTTAGAAACAGAGCACAGTGGGAAGAGTAACTGAGAGGGGACCTGATCCTTGGAAATGCAACGTGACTGACAACAGTAGGAACAAGATGTTGAAAAGAAGCCCCAAGCAGCAAGTACAGGTCTCTTCCGGTGTGTTAATCAGGTAGGAGAAGGGAGACACTGATGGAGCAGAGGCAATCCTGTTTAATGGGTGGTGGTGTGTTCTTGGTTTTTCTATCTTATTGATAGTCCTTATTCCCTCAACTGTGGATATTGTTGTTGATTAAAGATACCAGGAAGAAGATAAGCAGCAAAAGAATATCTAATTTAAGATATTTTATTTCTGGGCTTTTGGTGTTTAGAGGTGGTGGAACAAAGTTCTAATCTCATGAAAGGGACTGATTGAGGCAAAGAGAAGACACCACCATCTCATCTACCAGGGTAGCATTCAAAATAGGACTCTAGATTTGAGAGGACTTGGATACTTAGCCCAAGTAACTGGACAGACTGGAGGATTATAGAATTGGAGATATGACAAAATAGAATGATAATATTAATATAACTAAAATATCTTGAATTTGTATTGCACTTCAAAGGAAATTAAATGTGTTCATCTATGGAATCACATTTAAAATCCCGTGCTGTTTGTAGAGTCTGTGAGCACTGCATTGCTTCTCTAGGTGTAATGGGGCAGTGTATCTTGCCATCACTTTGCTCCTCTTAAAACAAACATTTTGTGAGACCCTGAGGTGCAAATTAGGCTTTTCATCCCTACTGAATATAACACGCGTGTCAGGAATTCCTGCAGATAGGTAAAATAAGAAGCAAGAAAAGCTGAGAACCCTCAGGCTTATTGTCAACAGATTTTTGTTTAAACATGGTCAGGACTCCTAGGCACCAAGATAGAGCCTCTTTCCCAAGGGTTTCAAAGTGCATTTCAAGTGCTGGGAGTGTAGGGAAGTGGGGGAGGGCAAAGATCAGAAAAACCACAATCCCTCAGGAACCGAGAAGAGCAGGAGGGCCAGGGCTGCCGTCTAGGTAACCTCCTCTCCACTCCACTGACCTAGGGGACATCACAGGACCTAAGGCCAATTATCTACAGAACTTTGAGTCTCTGCATTTAAGGAAGATTACCTCTTCATGTGCCTTTGGGTGCACTCTTTGTCCTCTCTCGGAGTTCCTTTCGGTAGAAAGGTGGAGCCTCGGGCACTGAAGACTCAGCAGCTGGTGCTCTGGCTTCTGGATTTCTAGCCCCTGCCCAGCCCTCGTGCTCACAGTGAAAGACTGTGAAAATGGTCCTGTCCCTCAAAAAGCAGAAGATACAAACAGGATTGGTGTCACGCCCAGGAAAACGAGCAAACAGAAAATAGCCCAAGATTCCATGATCTGACAAGTACTGGGGGAAAAAATCTGATTCTACCCTTATTTTCAGAATGCACTTTGAAGGCAGACATGCAGGCAGTGTCTGCATCCCCCTACGACTTTAGAGAACACACTTACAGGCAGAGTCTTCTCACCTCTTCTCTCCAAATTATGATGTATTTGTTGATGAAATTTGGCTTCAGCATCCTGGTTTCCATGGTTCCTTTGGATTTTAACATAGTTCATTTGTGACGTTGTAGTCCTGTTCATTTGGATAAGTATATAGGTGCAGAAAAATAGTTTAAAGAATATTGGCTTTGTAATTAGAAAACTCAGGTACGAAAGTATGAAACCATGCTCTGCCATTTATTACTCTTTTTTGAACCGTAGTTTCCTTCTTTGTGTGAAAGTGACTAGCACAGTATCTGGCACCATGCTGTAGTTATTCTCTGTGTTCTTTCTGTCCCTTTCTCTCTCTCTCAATGTGTGTGTGTGTGTATATGTGTGTATAACAGAATTTGTGGGTTTACAGACCAATCATGCATAAAACACAGGATTCCCCTATATTACCCTATTATTAACACCCTGCATTGGTGTGGTACATTTGTTACAATTGTTGTTAGCACGTTTTTATAATTGTTCTATTAACTATAGTGTCTGGTTTAATTTAGGGTTCACTGTTTGTATAGTGTACTTCCATGGATTTTTTAATGAAAAAATTTTATTCTATTACTATATATTCAACCCAACATTTCCCTTTTTAACCACATTCAGATATGTATTTCAATGCTGTTAATTATGTTCACAATGTTTGTTGTGCTACCATCACCACTATCCATTACCAAAACATTTCCATCATTCCAAACAGGACCTCTACATTTTAAGCCTCAATTCCCTACTCCCTATCCCCACCCCAACATCTGGTAACCTATATTCTAGATTCTGATTCTATGAGTTTGCTAATTCTATCATATCGGTAAGATCAAACAATATTTGCCCTATGGTATCTGGCTTATTTCATTCAACATGATGTCTTCAAGGTTCATCCATGTTGTCGCATGTATTAGAATTTCATTCCTTTTTATGGCTGAATAATATATCATTGTATGTGTCTACTACATTTTGCTTATCCATTCATCTGTTGATGTACACTTGGGGTTGCTTCCATTTTTTTGGCAATTGTGAATTATGCTGTATGAACATTGATGTGCAAATATCTGTTTGAGTCCGTGCTTTCAGTTCTTTGCGGGTATTTATTTAGAAGTGGGAGTGCTGGGTCATCTTGTAATTCTATACTTAACCTTGAGGAACCACCAAACTGTCTTCCATAGTGGCTGCATCATTTTACATTGTCACCAACAATGAATGAATAGTCCTTGTTCTCCTCATCCTCTCCAACACTGTTTTTGTAATAGTAGCCATTCTGGTAGGTGTGAAATGGGATCTCATTGTTGTTTTGATTTGCATTTCCCAAATGGCTAATGATGTTGCATATCTTTTCATGTGCTTTTTGGCCATATGTGTATCTTCTTTGTAGAGAAGTCTATTCAAGTCTTTTGCCCATTTTTTAATTGGATAGTTTGTCTTTTTGTTGTTAAGTTGAAGGATTTCTTTATATATTCTGGATATTAAACCTTTATTGGGTATGTGATATATAAATATTTTCTCCCATTATTTTGGTTGTCATTTTACATTCATGATAAAGTTCTTTGAGGCACAAAAGTTTTTAATTTTGACAAGGAAACATTTACTATTTTTTTTCTTTTGTTGCTTGTGCTTTGGGCATAAAGGCTAAGCAACTGTCCCCCAGCACAAGGTCCTGAATATAATTCCCTACTTTTTTTCCAGGAGATTGATAGTGCTGGCTCTTATATTTAGGTCTTTGATTTGATTTAGAGTTGCTTTAGTGTAAAAGATATGAGGTACTGGTCCTCCTTCATTCTTTTGCAAGTCGAGATCCAGTTTTCCCAGCATCATTTGTTGAAAAGACTATTCTTTCCCAATTGAGTGGTCTTTGCCCCTTTGTCAAAAATTATTTGGCCATAAATGTGGAGGTTGACTTGTGAGCTCTAAATTGGATTCCTTTGGTCTATATGTTTGCCCTTGTGCTAGTACCATGTTGTTTTGGTTACTGTGTTTTTGTAATAAGTTTTAAGATAGGGAAGTGTGAATCCTCCAACTTCATTTTTCTTCTTCAAGATCTCTTTGGCTACTTTATTGTTGGAATATTTATTCATATTGCATTGAATCTGTAAATTGCTTTGGGTAGAATTGATGTCTTAACAATATTTAGTTTCCCCATCTATGAACATGGAATGACCTTCCATTTACTTAGGTCTTCTGTGTTATTTTTGGCAATGTTTTGTAGTTTTCTGTGTACAAGTCCTTTACATCCTTGATTAGATTTTTCCTAGGTATTTGATTCTTTTGGTTGCTACTGTAGCCAATGAAATGAATTTTTTTCTTGATTTCTTCTTCTGGTTGTTCATTGCTTGTGCATAGAAACACTGCTGATTTTTGGGCATTGATCTTGTACTCTGCCACTTTACGGAATTCGTTTATTAGCTCTGGGAGTTTTGTTGTGGACTTTTTAAGGATTTTCTGTATAGAGAATCATACCATCTACAAATAATGAACATTTTCCTTCTTCCTTTTCAATTTGGATGGTTTTTATTTCCTTTTCTTGCCTAAATGCTCTGGGAAGAACTTCCGGTACAATGTTGAATAACAGTGGTGATAGTGGGCATCCTTGTCTCATTCCTGATCTTAGAGGGAAAACTCTCAGTCTTTCACCATTAAGTAGGATGTTAGCTGTGGGTTTTTCTTATATGCCTTTTATTGAATAGAGAAGGTTTTCTTCTATTCCCATTAAATTCCTGTAAAGGGTGCCGGATTTTATCAAATGCTTTCTACATCAATTGAGATTATCAAGTGGGGTTTTTCCCCCTTCATTCTGATAATTTGGTATGTTAAGAACATTACTTGATTTTCTTATGTTTGACTATACTTGCAAACAGGGATAAATCTCACTTGATCATGGTGTGTACTTTTTTTTTTTTTTTTTTTTGGTGTGTGTAATTCTTTTAATGTACTGTTGGATTTGGTTTGCTAGTGTTTTGTTGAGGGTTTTTGCATCTATATTCTTAAGAGATATTGGTATATAATTTTCTTTTCCTGAGGTATCTTTATCTGGTTTGGTGTGAGGCTGATGTTGGCCTTGTAGAGTAAATTAAGGAGTGTTTCCTTCTCTTCAATTTTTTGAAAGAGTTTGAGTGGGGCTGGTATTAATTCTTCTTGGAATGTTTAGTAAAATTCCCCTGTGAATTTCTCTCATCCTGGGCTTTTCTTTGAGGAGAGATTTTTGATTGCTTTATTAGTTATTGGTTTGTTGAGATCTTTTAGTTCTTCCTGAGTCAATGTAAATCGTTTGTGGGCTTCTTAGAATTTCTTCATTTCATCTAGATTATCTAATTTATGGACATACAGTTCATAGTATCCTCTTACAGTCCTTTTTATTTTAGTGGGATTGGTAGTACTGTCCCTCTTTTCATTTCTGATTTTGTTGTATCCTATGTCTTATGTTCTTAGTCAGGCTAGTTAATGGTATGTCAGTTTTATTGATCTTTTCAAAGAACTGACTTTTGGTTTTATCAATTATCTCTATTGGTTTTTATTTCTATATTTCATTTATCTCCTTTCTAATATGTGTTATTACCTTCCTTCTGCTGACTTTGCTCTTCTTCTAGTTCTTACAGTTTTGAGATTAAGTCTCTAATATGAAATTTTCCTTCTTTTTTAATGTAAACATTTAGAGCTATAAATTGCCCTCTCAGTACAGCCTCTGCTGCATCCCATACATTTTGGTATTTTGAATTTTCATTTTCATTCACCTCAAAATATGTCCTAATTTCCCTTGTGATTTCCTCTTTAACCCATTGGTTGTTTAAAAGTACAGTGTTTAATTTCCAAATTTTCCCTTTCTCTCTCTGTTATTGATTTCTAGCTTCATTCTGTTTTGGTCACAGAAGATACATTGTATGATTTCAATATTTTTGAATTTGAGACTTGTCTTGTGACTCAAGATATAGTCTATACTGGAGAATGATCCTTGTATACTCCAAAAGAATGTATATTCTGTTGTTGTTGGGTGAAGTGTTCTGTATGTGTCTGCTAGGTCTAATTGGTTTAGAGTATTGTCAAGTCTTGTATTTCCTTACTGATCTTCTGTCTAGATGTTCTATCCATTATTGAAAGTGGTATATTAAATTCTCCTACTACTGATATAGAACCATCAATTTCTTCCTTCAAATCTGTCAGTATTTGCTTCATATATTTTGGGGCTCTGCTGTTAGGAGTGTATATATACACACACACACACACACATATTTATAATTGTTTTGTCTTCTTGTTGAATTGACCCCTTTATCAATATAAAGGCCATCTTTGTTCTTTGTGACTGTTGTTGACTTAAAGTCTATTATCTGATTTCAGTATAGTTATCCAGCTCTCTTTTGGTTACTACTTGCATGGTATATTTTTTCCATCCTTTCCCTTTCAATCTACCTGTGACTTTCAATTTAAAGTAAGTCTTTTGCAGAGAGCATATAGTTGTGTCATACTTTTTTTTTTTTAAGATTTATTTTATTTCTCTCCCTTTCCCCTGCATTGTCTGCTCTTTGTGTCCATTCACTGTGTGTTCTTCTGCATCCACTTGCATTATCTGGTGGCCCTGAGAAACTGCATCTCTTCTTTGTTGTGTCGTCTTGCTGCATCTGCTCTCCCTGTGTGTGGTGCCACTCCTGGGTGGGCTGTGTTTTTTTTACATGGGGCAGCTCTCCTTGCGGGGTGCACTCCTTGTGTGTGGGGCACCCCTACATGGGGGTGTCCTTGCATGGCAAGGCACTCCTTGCACGTGGCAGCACTGCGCGTGGGTCAGCTTACCACATGGGTCTCAGAAGACCCTGGGGATTGAACCCTGGGCCCTCCCTATGGTAGATGTATGCTTTATCAGTTGAGCCATGTCCACTTCCCACATTATACTTTTTAAAATCCATTCTGCCAATCTCTGCCTTTTGCTGGAGAGTTTAATCCATTTGCATTTACATCCACTATGGATAATGAAGGACTTTCTTCTGTCATTTTGCTATTTAGTCTATTTATTTAGTCTTTTACATCTTATATTTTGTGACCCCTCAATTCTTCTGTCAATGCCTATTTTATATTCATTTGATATCCTATATTGTACATATTGAGTGCCTTCACATTTCCTTTTATCCTTTTGTTTAACATGGAGTTAAAATTTAGCATCTTAAGTATATAACAATCATATTTGGGTTGATACCAACTTCATTTCAATAGTGTATACATATTCGTACTTGTTACCAATATGTCTTTGTATTGTCTGTCCAAAACCATAGATTTATCTTTACTTCTTATTTATTTGCATTTTAGCATCCGTAGGGAGTAAGAAGTGGAGTTACATCCCAAAACATACAATACTATAGTACTGGCATTTATAATTACTCAAATTGTTACCTTTACTGGATGTCGTTATTTCTTTATGCTACCTTTGAACCACTGTCTAGTGTCCTATCTTTTCAGTTTTAATAACTCCCTTTTAGCATTGCTGATAGGCAGGTACAGTGATGATAAACTCCCTCATCTTTGCTGGATATAAAATTCTTGACTGGCAGTAGTTTTCATTCAGCAATTTAAATATTTCAACCTACTGTCTCCATGGTTTCTGATGAGAAATTGGCATTCAATTTTATTGTACATTACAAGTTGCGTTTCTCTTGCAGTTTTCAGAACTCTGATTTGTCCTTTGAATTCGATACGTGATCAATTTATGATGGGGTATATTTTTCATCATGTTTATCCTGTTTGGTGTTCTCTGGGATTCTTGGATGTGCATAGTCACATCTTTCGCTAAGTTTGGGAAATTCTCTGTCATTATTTCTTTGAATGTTACTTCTCCGCCTTTCGATATTTCTTCTCCTTCTGGGATTCCCATAATGCATATATTGTTATGTTTCATGGTGTCCCAAAGATCTCTTAGACTGTTTTTGTGTTTTATAATTCTTTTTACTTTCTGCTCCTCAGCCTGACTCACTTCAATTGTCTTGTCTTTAATTTGCTGATTCTTTCTTCTGCCAGCTCCAACCTGCTATTGAAACTGTGTTTCAATTTTTAAAAAATTTCTATTATTGTGTGATTCAGCTCCAGTAGTTTTGTTTGGTTCCTTTTTAATATTTCTATCTCTTTACTTAGATTCTCATATTGTTTATTCATTGTTTTCCTGATATCCTCTGGTTCTTTCTCTGTATTTTCCTAAATCTCCTTGAGCATGTGGAAGATTATTTTTTAAAAGTCTAAAGTAACTTATAGACTATCATTAACAGTAATATTGTAATACTTTTGTAGCAAAGGCAGAGAAGGTATTATATCAATGCTAAAGGTAAAAAAAGAATATGGGATTTAGTTTTATGAGATATGAATATGATCGAGCTTTTTTTTCCTCTTCATTTTCTTCTTTAAAAAGAACCAACCTGTGTTCATTTATTCATCTTTTGAAACACTGGAGAAAGAGTTGAGTTTGTTTTTAGAATTATATAAGATAAATGTGGCTCGACAGAATTTTTTAAAGAAATGCTTCCATAATTTGTTAAGCTGCCTTTTGTCTGTTCTTTCATTTTTTGAAGTTGAAATAAGGTTATTTTTTAATTTTAAGACTTTTTCCAGTATGTCTACAGTCTGGTCTTCCTCAGAGGTTGTTTTCTGGATTTTTTATCCTCTTCCTTTTGATGGGCTATCATTTCCTGTTTCTTTATTTGTCTTATAATCTTTTGTTGCACACTGTGTACATTTTAATATTTTAAATTGCTTGGTCTGGGAATTATTTGGAAATACCTGTTTCTTGATTTTGCAACCAGCTGGTGATAGCACAGAGAATTTGAGTGTCAGCCCTGCTCCTATCAAGATGGTCTGCCCAAGACCAATTCAAAGAGCAGGGTCCTCCCAGTCTTTTCTGGGCTTCTGTTTTGTCCTGGGCTTGTGCTTGTTAAATGCTTTGGAATTCTTCCATTTACAGTATTTTGGATGCCCCTCTATTTCCCAGGAGACAATACTTTCTCCCTCTCTGGGTACAGGTAAGCCTTTGCCCAGGGCCACTTGCCTGAATAGTTTCTTAAACTTCCTTGTTGTCTAAACTGCTCTTGTCTGGAGGGCAAATGGGGGGAGGGGAGCACCAGAGAGGAGTTTCTCAAGTCAGGCTTCACACACACTCTCCCCAGAACAAGGCCAGGGACTCTTGAATGGGGCTCAGATGGACTCCAAACTTCCCTGGAGAGGGGTTCTGGCAGGGCACCCGGAGCTTCTTCTGCGGCTTCCCAGAGCTGTGCTTTCCTGACCTGCCCAGCGAATGCAGCCCTTCAGCTCTCCCTCACAGCTCTGAGGAAGTGCAGCATCTTTCAGTCTTCTCAGCTGCCTTTGTCAGGGCTGGTGGGAACAATGGCACCCTCAGAGCAGGACCCCTAGCCATCCAAAGTCCTTCTTCAAAAGCTGTGGCCATGGTGGTTGCTGAAGGCAGGGAGAAGGAAAAAGAGATGAGATATAGGGGCATTTTCAGGACTTGGAGTTGTCTTAAATGATATTGCAGGGACAGATGCTGGACATTATATATCCTGCCATAACCCACTGAATGTACTGGGGGAGAGGGTAAACTACCATGTAAACTGTAATCCATGAGGTGCATCAGTGCTCCAAAATGTATTCACCAAATATAATGAATGTGCCACAATGATGGAAGAGGTTATTGATGTGGGAAGATTGGGGGAGTGTGGGGTGGGCTATGTGGGAACCTCATATTTTTTAATGTAACATTTTTTTTTTCTATGTATCTTTAAAAAAAAAGACAATTTAATAATAATAAAAAAGCTGTGATCCATTAAGGAAGAGGGTGTTTCTGTGCCTTTCTGTCACTAGTGAGCTAGCATGGGGCCAGACTCCGCGGGCTGCCTGGTATTTACCAGAATTTACCGGCCTCTTCCTCCAGCTCTTCCTTGCACATACAGTGTTATTGGACTCTGGAGTTTCAGAATAGTTGCTTCAGACAATTTCTGGCTGTTTAATATTGTTTGTGGTGGAAGGACTGAATCCTAGAGCTTCATACTTTGCCCTCTTCCCCTACCATCTCCTCAATTTATTTTTATTGGATCTGAAACAAGCAGATCAGCTTGTTTATCAGAATGTTGGAGATAAGTAATTCTGGAATCCTCTAGATCTGAGGCAGTTCTTCTTTACCTCTTTTTTGTCTTAATATCTTCACTCCATTAAGTGAGATTTTGCTAGACAGTAAAAGGGTAAGCATGAAATGAGGGGGAGAAGAGAAAACTGAGTGACAAAGCGAGAAGGTTATAAGTCATTGGGTCCCTGCCCCACAGCCCACAGCTATTAATAACTAACTTCCTTAACCCTAGTATGGCATCCACTTGGAGGGCAGGTCACTTATCTCTCTAAGAAGACAAGCATATGCTGATAAGCAAGTGGTAAGGATGAGGGGGAAGCTGGCATAGCAGGTCTAATCACAGTCTAGGTGGCCCCACCTAGAATGGGGCCAGATTTTATCTCAAGTTCAATCACAGATGTTCTCATAATATTTAAGCAGGCAGGGTCCAGGAAAATGAATCCAACTTTTAAAACATTCCTATTTTGTACATGTATTTTGGTAAGAAGAATTTCTTCTAGACCCTTACTGATAAATTAGTAATTGTGTCTGGGGGATTATATTGTATTTATTGAATAGAAATATCACCAGGTAAGGGTTGCATTATTGTTGCATACAGAAATGTCTTTGAGTGTAATAGGCCAGGTACAGAGATGTGGTGTGGCATTATATTGTGAGCATATGTCTAGTTATAATCGTTGATTTCTCTGAGTCTTGCAGAATTTGGGGTGGAATTCACTTCTCATTTTTACTCTTATTCTCATCATATTTATTGTATCTCCTTCTTTATTGTGCTCATTATCATTCTAGATTCTGAATGCAAGAAGGGAGCTAAAATCTTTTAACATGCCAAGAGAAAGAAGCAACTGAGAAGAGAAGGATCAAGGAATGATAACCACAAATGAGGAAATAATATTGCTTAATTAGAATTCTGCCTGAAGAGTTTTGGTACTGCAGATATAGGTATGTGTAAACTGTAGAAAAGCGGTATTCAAACTTATTTGCAACTATCAAATGTCATTATCATAATAATTTCATAACTTCACTGGACCCTTAATTACAAGTTAATTTAAGATTCACTTAATTTAGTTATGCATTGCCCTCAAAAGAGATAATGCTTTTTATACTTAAGAGTTTTACAGTTCAGCTAAGAGGAAAAGCAGTCATCAACATGCATTGGTTTTGCTTGTTCTTGAAACAGTGGAAAATATATCTAGATATAAGTGAAAGGGAAAGAGTCTCGGTCATTGTACAGAAATGTTGGCCAGCAGTATTCTTCTAATGGTCAGATGGATTAGAATCTAATCCATTTGAAGAGTCATCCTAGAAGAGTTTGCCATCAAGGCATGACTGCTCAACTTGACATACAAAGTCATGTGGGAAATGAATATTGATTGCAGATAGAAAAGTCATGGAGACGAATATATGGTTACAAATGAATATGAGAGTCTTGATATAAGAACTTGGGTGGGTTTTCGGTGGTGTAGACTTTCTTGGCAATGTGGGAATGCCTAGTGTAGATACCTTAAAAATCTTGGACTTATTTGGAATACTTCATGTATTCCAAATACATGGACAAAATGCAATTATTGGAAAGAGCTTATTGTGCAAACATCTGGAAAGGGATTTCATGCATTGGGCCTCATCACACATATATTTGTCTCTTTGCTCCAGCATCCAGTTTCATTAGGCTGCTAGGTACTAATAAGCCTAACCTCTTCAAAGTACTCACATGCAAATAAAACTGATGGTGAGAACCTGGAATAATAAAAAATCATATTGAATCCAAAGGTGGGTTCTCTCTAAACAACTAAGCGTCATATCTGGGTATAAAGGTATAAGTGTGTTTAAGTTATTGGGTGTGGGTGTATTTGACCCTGTGCCTGTAGTTGGGTGTGACCCACCATGAGCAATTCCAATTGGAGGTACCTGTACAACATATTTTAGTTTGTTAAAAGCTGCTGGGAGCGATATACCAGAAATGGGATGGCTTTTTAAATGGGGATTTATTAGGCTAAAAGATTACCATTCTAAAGCTATGAAAATGTCCAAATCCAGGCATCATCTGAGATGCTGTCTCACTGAAGGTTGCCTTCTGGACTCCTGATGCATGGCAAGACACAATGGTGGCATCTGCCTGTCTGGCCTTCTTCTCCAGGCCTACTTTCTCCCTGAGCTCAGCTGTGGGTGGCCAAGCACATGAAAGGGTGGGCCACTCCTCTCTCCCTCTCCTCTAGGTTTTGTTGCTAGTTCTGCTTCAGGCTGCTCCACTTGTGACTTTTCTTTCTTCTAGATTTCTCTCTGAGCTCCTAGGTTCTTTCTCTCCATTTCTGCAGCTTTTTCTCAGTGTGTCTGCAGCTTTTTAGCCTCTGATTATAAAGGACTCCAGTAAGAGAATTAGGGGCCAAGCTGGGTCCCAAAATCTAATCAAAGACCCTTAACTGAATCTAATCAAAATGTCTCACATATAATAGGTTTACATGCACAGGACTGGGTTAATTTAAGAATGTAATTTTCCAGGGTCCACAAAAGACTCAAACCAGCACAACACAGAATTTTAAATTACTTCCTTCAGTATGTGTTAGTGGGTGTGTGGTTTGGTTTCTGGGCAGAGCTCACAAGTCTGATCTGGCTACTCAACTGCCTCTTTCCTCCACTTGTGCTATGGTAAGGGAGATTATGTTCACGGAACCTACCCCTTGGAGAGTCAGACTTGTTAAACTGGCTGCTCCCTGAATGAAAACAATTACATCTGATAATATACTGAAAAAGAAGCAAGAGGAAAGGGAAATAAGAATGAGAATGGTGGTGAGAAATTTTCAAATAGCTTCTGAATTCTAGCTAAGCTAATGTTTTATTTTCAAGGCCTTCTCCTTTGCTCCACCCTCTTATGGCCCCCTCTTTCTTGCCTGCCCTGTTCACTGGGGATCCTGTCAACCAGCTGCACACCTGTCTCACTTCTGCATTGTAAGGAATTGTTTGACTGGCATCCCTACATACAAGCTTATGGAGCTCCAGGAAGAGTGAAAAGGGGCTGAGGCTATGGACCATGTTGGCGGTAATAGTCTGATGATGTTCTTTCATAATCTGTAAGAAATGTTCCACAACAATCTAAGGTGTTGGTGGAGGAGTGATGGATGGGAATTCTGCACATTATGCATGATTGTTTTTTAAGCTCACAATTTTGCGAATAAAAAAGCCAATATAATATGAAAAAAATGAATAAAGAATTTTGGAAAAACTTTCAAAATAAAAATGCTAGAAATAAATGGTAGAAATCCCCTGATATCAATTAAAAAGGGGGGGGGCTGGGCAGGAACTGGGAGGTTTCTTTACATATATGTTTTAGGCACTGAGAGACTCTGCCTCAATAAGTAACATTGTGGTTATTAGTATCAATGATACAATGCAATGTATAATTGACAATAAAAGACAGCATATTATGGCTAATGTAACAATACAGTTTAATATCATATAAGCTACAATTCTAATTTTTTGTTTTCTCTTTTTATCAAATCAATGTGAAATTGGCTCACATACTTAGTACTACCTGGACAGCAGAAAATCACTATATTTTATTTCAGATCAATCAGAATCAAAGAAGTAGACTTTGTTGATCATAAAACCAGGGAGAGTCTTGTCAAGCAAGGGCAAATTGTAATGTTTGTAGAATGTGGATGAGCAGTAATGACCCATTCTTTTCAGAAAGAGAGAACCAGGTTTCTGGAGATGTCATTTCAAGTGTGTGACCAATAATAAAACCTTAAAAGTGATGCACATAAATCATCTCTAGCTAGACACACAAGAGCTAGTTAGTACAGCCCACTTGAAGGAAAATTGGGAACTGGGTAAATGGAGATGGATGGGATGGGAGAAGATTATTATGGTATACAAGTTTGTGTTTTTTATTTTTGAGCCATATGACTTTATTTCATTTTTATATTTTTAAAGAGAGAAAGAGAAGATGGTTTGGTACTAACACTCCCTTTAACCTATATTCTAGTAAGAATGAATGTCTGTGTCTATTTCTGATAGGCAGGGAAAGCTTCTAGGAGCTCTGTGAGCCACAGAATTTAACAGTTTTTATTGATAAATGCTGCCTGGTTGTGTGTTGTGAGGATGCAGGGGGTGATGTTTCAGAGAAAGAAGGCAAGTGCATAACCCATCTCTCTTGAAACTTGCCAACCACTCATTGTCTGAGTTAACTTTGTATGAAAATGAAAATTAAATGTTTTGTTTAACAAATAAGTGATGCACAGCTAAAGAAAATTGGACATGAGTAACGACAGCAAGTAAGGTAGATCTTGCCCACACAAACCAGGGACCACTGTGATTACGAAGGCAGGTGCTGCGAAGGAGTCCTAGGGGGCAGGGCAAGTATTGGCTTTAAAATAATTTGCCTAACAACGGAAGGAAAGAACAAGACCAGATCAGGCCCCTACTTGCTGTATAATAGAGAAGAGAAAAGGCCAGGAAAACTGTTCTTTCAGCCTAAATATCAGGTGGTTGGATAGAGATAAATGGATGGTTCAGAGAGTTCCAGGTAGTCCTGGAACTCTAGCCTAGAGGGGCATTTAAAAATTCTTTTTTTGCCATTCTGTTTTTTCCAGAACGATTCAATCCTTGGGGATCACACCTCTGCTCTCTGCATTCTCTGTGGGTGCAGCACAGGCACAGGCAGTGCTGTGGCAATGGGTGATGAGAGCGGGATGACTAGGAGGCTCCTGGAATGCAGTCAGAGTGACAAGTTATGTGGTAAGTACAGATAACATACATGCCTCTCTTCTGATTGTAGGATTATGGAGACTAAGATCTGGACAGGTTTCTTGAAGGAGGATGATTTGAGTTCTTATAGAAATAAAGATAGTGGTAAAAGAGGAAGAGGACCTAGAACCCGTTGTCTTTGGAGGAGAGGACACAAATGCCAATCAAAGATCTAGAAGCTGCATCCTCTGCCCAGTAGGATAAATGACAGTAGAGACAAAGGGCACATTTGAAGGGCTAAAAAGCAAGGACATTGGGTTTCTTTTTTATTAGATTTCTCCAATAATGGCCAGTAATTCCATTGAATGGAAGTGGAGGAGAAGAAAGAAGAGATATCTTTTTATCAAATAGTCTTTATTTCTTAAAGTAGTTTTAGGCATACAGAAAACTTGTGCAGGAAGTACAGAGAGTTCCCATATACCCTCTCCCTCCAACACACACACAGACACAGTTTGTCCACTATCTTGCATTACTGTGGAATGTTTGTTAGAATTAATGAGCAGACACTGTTGCATTATTATTAACTAACTTTGTGGTTTACATTTGGGTTTACTCTTTGTATTGTACAGTTCCGTGGGTTTTGACTAATGCATAATGTCATCTATCCAGCATTCTAGTATCATGCAGAATAGTTTCAAAGCCCCTGTGCCCTTTCTATCCAACCTCCCACCCCCAACTGCTGGCAACTACTGATCTTTTTACTGTCTCTACAGTTTTGCCTTTTCATATAAAATGCCATAAAGTTGAAATCATACAAACTTTTCAGACTGGCTCCTTTCACGGGCATTTAAGGTTCTTTCATGTCTTTTCATGACGTGATAACTCATTTCTTTTTATCACTGAATACTATTCTTTTGTACGGATGTACCACATTTGGCTTTTCCATTCACCTAGTGAAGGACATCTTGGTTGCTTCCAATGTTTGGCAACTATGAATAAAGCTGCTATAGACATTCACATGCAGGTGTTGTTTGTGTGTATGTATGGATTTCAATTTTCAGTTCATTTGGGTAAATACCTAGGAGCACGATTGTTAGATTGTATGGGGTTTAGCTTTGTAAGAAACTGTCAATCTGCCTTCCAAAGTGGCTGTACCATTTTGCATTCCTGCTAGCGATGAAGGTACTGATTTTCCTCCTCCTTCCCAGCATCTGTTGGTGTCAGTGTTTTGGATTTTAGCCATTCTAATAGGTGTGCAAGAGATGATACTTTTGCATATTATGAGCTGAGTACTGATGGACTGGGTAAATTGTGTGGACATCAGGGGAGGCTTCTTCACATTCTTCCTGATTGACTTTCTACTCAGTTGTCCAGTATGAGCAGTATGAGGTCATTATCATCCCAACCTTCCTTGTTGGCACCTTCCTCATCCTTCTTGGGGTAATCCTGTGGCTTTTTATCAGAGGACAGAGAGCCCAACAGCAGCCTCCTGGACTCCGAGGTAAGACCTATACTTTGAGGCTGGGGAGGGGCGTTGGGAGGATGAGACTGGAGAAAGTATAACCCAAGTTCTTAATGGCCCCAAGCATAGAGGCCAGGACCCTGCAATGGGAGAGACATGGGTCTACTGTCTCCTTTAGAGGTAGAGGGAGATGAACTCTTCTCTAGGAAGTCCAACATAGGAGCTCAATAAGTGATTTTTGACTGAATGGAAGAGTAGCCAAGTGAGGCATCACATGACCTGTTTCTGTGTCTTTATCCAACTTGACTACTAAAACCCTTGTCCATGTGAGTGTCTAAGGGCTGGGGAGGAAGACCCTGGGTAAAGCCCAAGGCTTTGTTACTAGCCTTGAAAGATGACATTTTACCCTAAATGCATCCCAGTCCTACTCTTTGCCTCTGGAATATATGATGAAGAAGGAGTGACCTTTGTAATAGTTTTTGAAGTGTGAGTAGGAAATGAAAACAGGTATCCTGGAGTACCACCGAGCATATAATGAAAAGAATCAGCATACACATGAAACTAGGAGTGAAAAGAGGGAAATAATTCCTGGTAATTAAGTGATCTCTGTAGTGACTCATCCCTAATCCTTCTCTTAAAATTTACCCAAATTGTCTGCTCAGTCTTTAAAAATATTTCTCTAATCTCATTTTCACTGCTTTGATTCTTCACATACCTTCTTTTATCCATTCCCCCTGATGCTACCAAAAGAACTCCTGCCAAGATCATCAAGGACATTTATGTTGACAAATCCAATTACCAATTAATTCTCAATCCTCATATTACTTGTCCTATTAAAAGCATTTGAAACAACTTTTCATTCCATCCTTCATGAAATTAAAAATGTTTTAAAAATCTACTGTCACTTCCTAAGTCTCATGGGTTCAAATACTTTATTCTGGCCGTGGTCTCCCTGGAACTTCAGGTTCTGTATTACACCTCCTACCCATTTAGATACAATACACACCTCATAAGTATTATGTCCAAATAAAAGGTCCTGGAAGCCCTCACAAATTTCCTCTCCCTAAAATCTTCCTTATCTTAGTAAATGGCAACTCTAACCTTAAATATGTTGAGTCTAAAACCTTGAAAATATCACTTCTTTCTCTCATATTTCATATCCAATCCATAAGCAAACCTTTAAACTATATCTTCAAAATATTCCTAGAATTTGCCCAGCTATCATAACTTCTACCATTTCCACCCTGGTCCAAGCCAATATCATCCCTCATAGATCATTGTAATATACTTTGTAATATGTTCCCAACTCCCATCTCACTCAAAATTTACAAAACGAGACAACATTCTTTCACTGGCTAGATACTATATGATCTGTTCCATCTCTGGCCTCATCTCTCTCTCTCTCTCTCTCTCTCTCTCTCTCTCTCTCTCTCTCTCTCTCACTTTCTCTCTCATTGAGAGAGATGACTTTCTTGTTCCCCCTCAAATATACCAAATCTGCTCCTTCCTCAGTGCCTTTGTACTTGTTCCCCTTGGCTACAGTATTCTTTCTCTTATCAGAATGGTTTGCGTCCCAATTTTTCTTAGGTCTTTTCTCAAATCATCTCATGAGAAAGGACTTCCCTGACCCTCAAGTTAAAAATAGTACCTGCCGTGGATGCTTCTTATTTCCCTTATCCTATGTTATTTGCCCCCATACACTAGTTGCCCGACATTATTTTCCATTTCGTCTCTCCTGTGACTGGAGTCTAATCTTCATGAAAAGTCTGGGCTTTGTCAATTCCCAATACCTAGGACAGTGCCTGGCATGTAGTAGGTGATGTTTATTGAATAAGTGGATGGTGGATGAATGAATGAATGAATAAAGATTTAATAAGAAGAATGGGCCTCTCTTTTCCAACTAAAGTTTTTTTCTGGCTAAAAAATGGGGAAAGTACCAGAAGATTTTTGACTGAGATCCTAGGAAATATGAAATAATTTGGCTTTTGGGACAACTTCAGGGAGGAAGAACAACTGTACCTTAGAGCTCAGTAGCCATCCATACTTCCCCTCACCCCTGGAAGCTACTTGATTAATATAAATAACACTCCACTTGCAGTTATCACCCACCTTTAGGCCCCTGTGGTTCGAGTATGTGTTCAGGAACTTTAACTTTCTCTATACCATACTCATGGGGAATACTGAGCTGTAATCCAGAGAAAGACAGAAAGGAAATGTCATTACCACTTTCCAGTGTTGTTCTAGAAGTAATGGGCATTATTATAGAGGTTCTATAAAGTTGGTATTAATGTTGGTTCATAGAGAAACATCATGTCCACATTGGCCAGAGAGAAAATTGCTGATGAAGGCAGTTCTTTGCCAGGTTGTTCCGGGCACTGCTTTCCTAGAGTCCCAAGGGCAGAGGGGAGCTTGTTGGTATCATCTCTTTGTTTCAGGCGTTGCTCCCTCATCTCCATCGAGGGGTCTAAGCTGGAAAGCAGCAGGACTTGGAGGAAATGTATTTGTGCCACTTAAGGAGACATCAGTGGAGAGCCTTCTAAAAGTCACCACACCGGCCCTGGCTAAGCTGCAGGTGCCCCGGGAGCAACTCTCTGAAGTTATGGAGCAGATTCACAATGGTAGTTGTGGGGCCATCTATCGAACCCAGATGAACACTGGAGACCTGGCTAAGCCCAAGAGTGTTGTCCTCAAGGCTTTAAAAGGTAAAAAGAGAAGTGTTAGACTTCCCTTCCCCTTCCTGAGCCCCTATCAGTGAATGCCAACTGGCTTTGCAAACATTAAGATGTTAGTAAACAGACAGTAGAGATCACAGCTGTCTGCAGAAGATGGCGTAGGAGCTTGAGACAGAAATGCTCTTCTTGGGTCTCATCCTCTACCTCATTTTTATAAAGATGTATTTTCATTTATTTATTTCATTATTTGGCACCTTTTCCTGATACTATATTTCTCTTTTTTCTGATACTCATGATAAGGGCCAGTGATGGTGGATATATTAAAACAAACAAACAAACAAAAAACGATAAGGACAGATAAGATCATTAATGAAAAGGCCTAGGCAGTGATAATAGTTTTTTAAAATTTTATTGTGGTAACACATTATACAGCATAAAATTTACCGTTTTTTAACCACATTTCAGTGGTGCTAATTATATTCAAAAGATAATACTGAACCTAACGCTTGTCAATTTAGGCAGATGAAGGCCCATCTGGTTCTATGAGCTCTAATTTTACATTCCCTTTGACAAAAGATCAGTGATGTTAGGGGTATGCTCTTCTGATTGGTTCCCTTTCTATTTACTTTTTGTCTGCACTCACCTTGCTGAGGAGCCTTGAAAATTCCCATCTGAGGTTACTTCCTGCACCATGCCATCCCCTTCATGGTGGTGATCTGACTGCTTACTGCCCTGCCTCTTCTGTCCCCCACAGAACCAGCTGGGCTCCACGAGGTACAGGATTTCTTAGGGCGAATCCAATTCTATCAGTACCTGGGAAAGCACAGGAACCTAGTACAGCTGGAAGGCTGCTGCACAGACAGGCTGCCACTCTATATGGTGCTGGAGGATGTGGCCCACGGGGACCTGCTCAGCTTTCTCTGGACCTGTCGCCGGGTGAGAAGTAACATAGAGGTGTTAGGGGGGAAAGACTTGACATGGCTAATTAGCTGTTCACATGTCCGTTAACCTGGCAAATGACAAACTGTAGAGACATTATAATAGCATGACAGAATGATTGAATAGCACTGGCCAACAGACTTTTTTCAGTGATGGAAATGTTTGATGTCTGCTTCATCCAATATGGTGGCCACTAGACACATGTATGTGGCTAACATGGCTGAAAAACTGAATTTTTAATTGTATTTAATTTTAAATAATTTAAATTTAAATAGTCACGTGTGGCTAATGACTACTGTATTGGGCAGCACAAGTTTAGAGAGTTGGCTTTAGAATTCACTTCCTACTAGCTATGTGATTTTGTATATCACTTCTCTAAGCTTGAGTTTTCTAAATCTGTAAAATGGGTATAAACATGTTCATATAAAAAATTTTAAATTACATACTTAAAAACATAGCAGTGATTGGTATATAGTAAGCACTTGTAAAATTGTAACTGTTATAAAGATAATAACAGTACAACATAACTTGTTAATAGTGATTGTAATTTTGTTGTTGCTGTTGTTATTGTTAAGTGTGTCTTCCAATCTGTACTACCATGCTTAGTATTCGGGGCTGACTTAATGAGAGTCAACTTGTAAGTTTTTGCACCTCAAACTAATATTTTTAAAAATTAAAATGTATAGAATGTTCAGACTCAAGTGCACATGTTTTTTTCTTACAATGTCCTTTGTTCTCTATATATTCTTCTTTCTGAAGTGCTACCTGTTTTCTTAGTTAGTTCCTCTCTTGCTCATTGGTCAGTTAAATATTAATTTTAAAGCAGTTTTATTGAGATATATTCACATATCATACAATCTATCCTAAGTGTATAGTCAATGGCTTTTATTATAATCAAAATGTTGCACATTTATCACCACAAAAAAAGTTTTAGAACAATTTCATTACTCCAAAAAAGAAAAACTCCACATCCCTTAGCAGTCACCTCTCAGGCCCTCTATCCTTCCCCAGCCTATATAACCACTAATCTAATTTCATCTTTATAAATGGATTTGTATTTACATTTTATATAAATATAATCATACAATATGTCATATGGTGTCCGGTTTCTTTTACTTAACATAATGGTTTTTTAGGTGATATTAACATCTTGCAACATTAACATACATTTGTTCAGTTTCAAAGAAAAACAGTCTTATATATGCAATATTACCTGTATTCACATTTCAAATGTGGTTTTACTATGCTATACATTCCCATGTTACATGCTACATATTTTAGCTTTTCTTTTAGTAATATATGTGGTCTTAGATTTTCCCTTTAAACCATTGTCATACCCAAATAATAGCACTGCTAGTTACAAACATTATGTTGTGCTTTCACCTTTTCTATTAAAGTTCAATATTAATTAAGCCTCTTTAACATTTGGTCATTGTACTACTGAATATAATATTCATTGAAAAGGCATGCTATGAACATCTGCCAGTGGTAGAAATCAAACTATTTATAAGTCTTTGGCATTTTAAACCATTTAAAAATGAATCATCTATAATTTGTTCTGTGCTCCAAATGCACCAATTCCTTTCAATTTCTCAAAACTATCATGCTTCTCTATTTTAGATAATTTTCATATTCTCTTTTTGTTACACTAAACTTCTCCCTTCTCCTCTTGGCATAGTTAATGCCTGCTTATCCTTTAGATCTCATAAAATTTTTTCCTGTTAATCTTGTATGGTATGCATGATTGTTTTGTTAACTTACAACTTCTCAGATTTAAAAAAAGCCAAACCCCGCCCCCCCAAAACCACCACTTTCCCAGTCAAACTTTGTGTTTTCTGCATAATCTTTCTGCAAACCCATAACTTCTCTAATTAAAAAATAAAAGTAAAAACCTTTACCTGTCACTTCAAACAATCAGCTCTTCTCCCTGCCGTATCATAAGTTCTCTTAGCATTCTGAACGATTCCTTCATGGCCCTTAGAGATTTGTAACCACATAATTACATATGATTATGTGATTCTGATTCACACGTTCTGCTGCACCTTAAACTCCAGAAGCAGCAGCCATGTTTATTTTGCTCACTCTTCTGTTCCCTGCTCCTAAAGTGCTACCTGGCATAGAGTAGGCATTCAGTAAAGATGTTTTGAGTTAATGGGCTAAATTTATCACACACATTCAACAGATAGTTTTTCTGACTTCCCTCATTCTGCTATTCATCTACATTCTTTACCATTTTCCCAATCAAATGAAACATTGTACTTCTCTGTATATCTGAGATAGTCTCTCCTTGAATCTTAGTCCCCTATGTTTTTATACCTTTTTCTTAATTTTGATTTCTGCATTTCATTGTATCTCTGCCTTTCCTTTCTTTTAAATCTCTGCTAATGTGACTTTGATATAAGGCTCTTTTTTTTCTCTGTCTCTTTAGGATGTGATGACTATGGATGGCCTTCTCTATGATCTCACAGAAAAACAAGTATATCACATCGGGATTCAAGTCCTTTTGGCTTTGGTAAGGCTGGGCAAATGATAGCTGATGGTGGGGGATTTTCTTGTTAGCCTGGTATTTGATGTTACATTTCCCATATCTGTGGTCCTAAATGGGAAAGAAATATAAATAAACCTAAATGGAAGTTAGGGGGCAGAAACTCAAGCACTGATAAACTGTTTGTAGTCCTTTCTTTATGAAATAATTGAGATAATATATAGGATTGGTAATCCCAGACCCAAAATAGTCAATTTAGGGTTTTTAAAAGGAATGGGAAGGGTTTAAAATAGTTTCTCAGTTTAATGATTAAAAAATGAGAGCCAAGAGCTATATATCCATCTACCTGATACTTCTTCTTTCCATATATGCTAATTTTAATAGACGTAGAAGGGGCAAGTAGAGAAGCAGACCGAAAGAAGATATGGGAAGAGAAACTGAGTAGGTGAAAGGCTACAGAACCAGAAGGAACTATACACTTTTATACCTGAAAAACAAACAAGAAAAACTAGTTCAGAACATGTTTGGTTGGAGACTGAGTTTGATAATGAACACGATAGGGAATGCATGTATTTGAAAAAGAGTAAGAAATAAGTGGAAGACGAGAAGGGACAACAGTAAGATCATTCCTTTATTTTAAACTGTCTTAAAGAGGTTAAAAAAAGAACTCAGGGGTTAAGAAAAAAAATTTACCTTTGTCTGAATTATTTAGGAAATTCAGATGACTTTATATGTGATTATTTAGATTCTTGGCTTTTTATATTAGCCTTTGCTAGAGAAAATCCAGCCTCCATAACACTTTTACTTTAGGTTTGTGATAGATCTTACCACAATTGAGGTGCAAAATATACCATGGATCTAAATGGAATCAGGGAAAACTTAGATAAAAAGAGATCGTGAGGTGAAAAGAGAACAGTAGTTTCAGCTGAAGCTCCAATTGAGCAAGGAAAACATCATATAAATGAATATTGTGTGTGCTGTTCAGAGGGCCTAGTTGGTATGTTTTCTTTGTAAAATTAGGGTGTCATGAAACAGCATACCTTGTATTTGTAACCATAATTACAGAGGTGACTTTTGGGATGCATTATCACATTTATGATCATTGATCAGGGCTCTAGGTTACCTGTTACAAGGTAACATCATACTATTTTTCTTACTTTTAACCAACTCAGAGTCAGAAATTGATAATTTTTTCTTATAGCAGTTTAATTCCTTCGTTCTGAAGCCTCACCAGAGAGAGAAAATTTATGGTCCCTGTTTCCTTCATCATCAATGTTTTGTTTTGTTTTTTAAAAACCATTCTTGTGTAATAATCAGACCTCAGTCTCTAGCTCTTTCTATCATTTAAAGCTATTCAGCTTCTTCACATGCCTTGAATAGCTTGATGTTGGGGAGAAAGGACCCTAGTATGTTGATATCATCCATAAGTACAGTGATTCTCAAATGTTTTGTTGGCAGCATTAGAATAATTTGGGATAATTCTTAAAAATATAAGATTGCCGGGTAACTCTTCCTAGATTTCAATTGAGTAAATCTGGGGTGAAAGTCCTATATTTTTACAAGGCTCTCAGGTGATTTGCCATCTGGTTTGAGAATCATTAGTAGAGTTTGTAGTACTTTCTGTGAATTGCAATACCTGATTCTGGTCACCACCTCTTTATAATTTTGTGGACTTGTACAATCATTTAGATTTCTCTAAAAGATACTTCCTAACTCACCTCATCTAGTTACTTTAGGGACAAAATGAGTTGGTGTAAAACTCCATATAAATTCATTATTATGACACTCAGTTTTGCTGTTTATCCATTACCTCGTTTTTAGAATTCCTGCTAGAAACTTGAAGCCGATTTTCTTTTCCAATGACTACATTAGATGAGAGGAATATGAAATCAGGTCGGGGTCAGGGCTTGACATAGAGTGGGTGATTATACTTTCAAAACCCAATATTGGGAAACAGATTTGGCCCAACGGATAAGGCATCCGCCTACCACATGGGAGGTCCAAGGTTCAAACCCAGAGCCTCCTGACCTGTGTGATGAGCTGGCCCAGGCACAGTGCTGATGCATGCAAGGAGTGCCATGCCACGCAGGGGTGTCCCCCACGTAGGGGAGCCCCACGTGCAAGGAGTGCGCCCCATAAGGAGAGCCACCCAGCGTGAAAAAAGTACAGTGTGCCTAGGAATGGCGCTGTACAAACAAAGAGCTGATGTAGGAAGATGATGTAACAAAATGAGACACAGATTCCGGGTGCCACTGACAAGAATACAAGTGGACACAGAAGAACACACAACAAATGGACACACAGAGTGGACAAATGGGGAGTGGGGAAGGGGAGAGAAATTAAAAAACAAAACAAAACAAACGCTAATATTAATGTCATTTTGATTGTTGACTCCGTTTGGTAATCCTAAACATAATGCAAAAATGTCTGCTTCATTAGCATGAATGATTTGGACACGATATGCCATTATTTATGAGACTTGTTCAGAGTAGAAAATGTCTTTGTCTTTTGAGGATTCCTAGGACTGGCTTTACTCATTTGTAACCCAAGCATAACCTCAGACAGCTGATCCATCTTTGATCTTATCTTGACAGGAATTCCTCCAGGATAAGCATCTATTCCATGGGGATATGGCAGCCAGGAATGTCCTCATTCAGGCTGATCTCACTGCCAAACTCTGTGGACTGGGCCTAGCTTATGAAGTCCATGCCCGAGGGACCATCCCCTCTTCTAAAACCATACCTCTCAAGTGGCTTGCCCCAGAACGGCTTCAGAAGAAACCTGCTGGCATCAGGGGAGATGTGTACGGTTTGTTCCTGCTCTTTGGATTTCTTCCATTCGTGATGTGCATGTCCTCCAGTCCCTGAACATGATTGGGCCTACAAGTGAAATCTCTGTTTATGAGTCAGACATACTCTGAAGCAGAAATGTTAAGTGACAGAATTCATATTTTCAGATAGTCCTTCTATATTAGATCAGCAGCCCTAATTATGAAAAAAAAGAAAAAGAAAAACGAAAAGATCATTCACACTGATATGTGAGGATTTAATTCAGCAGAAATCCTCTTATTTGAAAGTGGTAGGTCCACTTAATCAAAAGATCAGTTGAACCAGGAATTACTAAAAGAAAAAATATGTATAGTGCAAATATTTTAACTTAAAACATATAAATGTACATTTATTCGCCTGCTAACTGCAGTTTTATGTTATGCTTCTTAGATAAAAAGCATCTATAGTGAATAACTTTTGAGCTCCAGTATGGAATGATACTAAATAGAGAAACTTGAAAACAATTTTGATGCAATTTCGTGGCACACTTTTATTCTTATTTTCCCCATTTTCTGTATTTTTCTCACCCATACTTATGACTGCACTTTCTTTCTGGCAGTTTGGTTTTTTTAAACAAATAAATTTTGATATGTATTAATAAAGCATACAATTCATCCAAAGTGTACAATCAGTGGTATTTGGTAAAATCACATAGCTGTGTATTCATCACTTCAATCGTTATTAGAGCATTTTCATTATTTCAATAATAATAACAAACGAAAAAACAGACAAAAACTTCATCTCTCAATGTGTCTGTTTCCCATGCTGTACATAGCTGCTATTTCTGACTATTCTTGAACAATGATTTATCTGTTTATTAAGCAGTTTTACTGAGACATATTCATATACCTTATGATCTATCCAAAGTATATGATCAATGGCTTTTAGTATAATCACACACACAAAAAAATGAAAAGATCATTCACACTGATATGTGAGGACTTAATCCAGTTGAAGTCCTCTTATTTGAAAGTGGTAGGTCCACTTAATCAAAAGGTCAGTTAAACCAGGAATTACTAAAAGAAAAAAAATATTTGTGGTGCAAATATTTTATTAAAATAAAATAAGTTAAAACTTAAAATATATAAATGTACAATTACTCACCTGCTATTTCTGAGTTTTCAGTTCAGTTTCATTGGTCAATCTGTCTGCCCTTATGCCAGTGCCATGCTGTTTATATTACTGTATCTAAGTAGTATGCTTTAAAGTCAGGAAGTGACAGTCCTCCAACTTCATTCCTCCTTTTTAAGATATTTTTGGCTATTCGGGGCCCTATATCCTTCCAAATAAATTTGATTATTGGTTTTTCAATTTCTGCAAAGAAGGCTGTTGGGATTTTTACTGGAATTGTGTTAAATCTGTAAATCAGTTTGGGTGGAATTGTCATCTTAATGATATTTAGTCTTCCAATCCATGAACATGAAATGTCCTTCCATTTATTTAAGTCTTTGGTTTCTTTTAGCAGTGTTTTATAGTTTTCTGAATACAGATCCTTTATGTCCTTGGTTAAGTTTATTCTTAAATATTTGATTGTTTTTGTCACTATTATAAATGGATTTTTTTTCTGATTTCCTCCTCAGATTGCACATCAGTAGTGTATAGAAATGCTTTTGATTTTTGCATATTAATCTTGTATCCCACCACTTTGCTGAACTTGTCTGTTAGCTCTAATAGTTTTGTAGTGGATTTTTCAGGATTTTCTGGATATAGGATCCTGTTATCAGTAAATAGTGAAAGTTCACTTCTTCCTTTCCTATTTGGGTGCCTTTTGTTTCTTTATCTTGCCTAATTGCTCTAGCTAGAACTTCTAGCACAATATTGAACAATAGTGGTGACAGTGGGCATCCTTGTCTTATTCCTGATCTCAGCAGGAAAACTTTCAGTCTTTCACCATTGAGTACAATGCTAGCTGCAGGTTTTTCATATATGCATTTCACTATATTGAGAAAGCTTCCTTCTGTCATATCTTTTGGAGTGTTTTTATCAAGAAAGGCTGCTGTATTTTATCAAATGCTTTTTCTACATCAATCACGGGAATCATGTGGTTTTTCTTCTTCAATTTATCAATGTGTTTTTTACAATAATTGATTTTCCTGTGTTGAATCACCCTTGCACACCTGGGATAAAACACACTTGATCGTGGTGTATAATCTTTTTCATGTGCTTTTGGATTCGGTTTTAAAGTATTTTATTGAGGATTTTTGCATCTATATTCATTAGAGATATTGGTCTGTAATTTTCTTTTATCATAGTATCTTTATCTGGTGTTGATATTAGGGTGATAGCTTCACAGAATGAGTTTGGCAGTATTCTTTCCTGTTCACTTTTTGGAAGAGCTTGAGCAGGACTGATATAAGGTTGTCTTTGAATAATTGGTAGACTTCACCTGTGAAACCATCTGGTCCTGGGCTTTTCATCTTTGGGAGGTTTTTGATCACTGTTTCAGTCTCTTCCTTTGTGATTGTTTTATTGAGGTCTTCTGTTTCTTCTAGGGTCAGTGTAGGTGGTTCGTGTGTTTCTAGGAATTTGTCCATCTCATTTACATTTTCTAGTTCTTTGGCATACAGATTTTCCTAGTATCCTCTTATTATTTCTCTTATTTCTGTGGGGTCAGTGGTAATGTCCCCTTCTTATTTCTGATTTTATTTATTTGCTTCTCTCTATTATTTTCTTTATCAGTCTAGCCTAGAGTTTGTGAAGGAACCAATTTGGTTTTGTTGATTCTATTGTTTTTTGTTCTTGATGTCATTAATTTCTGCTCTGATCTTTACTATTTCTTTCCCTTGGTTTGATTTGGGATTAGTTCACTCTTCTTTTTCTAGGTCCTTCATGTGTGCAGTTGGGTCTTCAATTTTAGCCCTTTCTTCATTTTTAATACAAGCACTGAGGGCTATAAATTTCCCTCTTGGCACTGTGCATTTGTGATATCCCATAGCTTTTGATATGTTGTGTTTTTGTTTTCATTCATCTCAAAATATTTGCTTGCGTTCTCTTGCAAATTCTTCTTTGGCCCACTGATTACTTAAGAGTGTCTTGTTTAATCTCCATATATTTATGAATTTTCTCTTTTTTCCATCTGCTATTGATTTCCAGCTTCATTCTGTTACAATCACAGAAAGTGTTTTTATAATTTCAGCCTTTTAAAATGTATTGAGTCTTGTCTTGTGACCCAACATATGGTCTATCCTGGAGAAGGACCCATGAACACTTGAAAAGAAAGTATATCCTTCTGTTTTGGCACACAATACTCTACAAATGTCTGTTTGGACTAGTTCACTTATCATATTATTCAAGCTCTCTATTTATGCTCTGTCCAGATGTTTTATCCAATTCTGAGAGTGGTGTATTGAAATCTCCAACTATTACTGTAGAGATATCTATTTTTCCCTTCAGGTTTGCCAGTGTGTGCCTCATGTACTTTGGAGCACTGAGGCTAGGTACATGAATATTTAGTATAGTTATTTCTTCTTGCTAAATTGTTCCTTTTATTAGTATATAATGACCTTGTTTATCCCTTATAACAGTTTTGCTTTTAAAATCTATTTTGTCTGATATTAGTATTGTTACTCCATCTCTTTTTTGGTCACTATTTGCATGCGATATCTTTTTCCAACCTTTCACTTTCAGATGTCCTTACATCTGAGGTGTGTCTCTTGTAGACCACATATAGGTGGCTCAGATTTTTTAATCCATTTTATCAGTCTGTGTCTTTTGATTGGGGAGTTCAAGCCATTAATATTCAATGTTATTACTGTAAAGACATTACTTACATCATCCATCTTGACCTTTGACTTATTGTTGTCATGGTATTATTGTCTGGCATTTTACCCTTTAATTTACCCTCTCTGATAATCTTCATTTCTACACTCTTCTCCAAGTCTCTTGTCGTTTTTTTCTTTCAAGCAGATTGTTTTTATAGAATGGTTTTAAAGCAATCAACTTAGTGTTCAGAGAGATAATACCTTTTTATTTATGGTTAATTAGTATACATAATATTTAACTGATTGTGTCATTACAGTTACATGTACAGTTGGTATAAACAGGAGTATAAAGAACCACAATTGAATTTTAGTAACCATATAACTCAACTGCCTATAAAAATATAGACATGTAATGCAGAATATCCTACTAGCCATTATGTCATGGGCAGCAGAGGAAATACAGGATATCAGTTAATATGGTGAGTTAGTTAAAAGCCTTCAATTTCATCATCTCACTGGCATCTGCTTTTCAAAAGAGATCGGGGCGGGGGGGCGTTAATAAGCATAAATGGAAAATATTACTCACTCATGATGATACAGAATAGTAAAATATATCTCTCTTAAGTAATATTGCTTAGGCATATGCCAATTCCAACTACATATAAAGCTTGCACTGTTAATATTTTCCCTGTGCTTAGGTAGTTGTATCTACTAAGAATAATGGCCTTGTTTGACTTTGTGCCAAGAATAAAGACTGGAATTTATCAGGGAGGGTGAAAAGCCTAAAAAAGAGGCAGAGGCAAATTTCTTTAAGTTTGGACGAATGTGTTTATATGTGTGTATGTATATACACACACAATTTAGTAAATAATAGTCATTATTGTGGAATATAGAAGAAAGACACAGGTCCTGTTCTTAAAGAGATTGGATGTAAATGCTTTCTAATGGGGCTATTAATTTGCTTATTTTATCAGACACTCACCCTAAATTCTCTTTCATTGCCTTCTTTGTAGGGCTTGTACTGAAAGCCTTTGATAGATATCAGAACACTTAAATTTGTGCCCTCTTTAAGATATTTAAGTTCTCTTAAACATCCTAAATGTCTTTGTTTCTTTTACAGTTGGTCCTTTGGGATCCTGCTCTATGAGATGGTGACTCTAGGTAAGGATGATCCCCACGCAGTGTGTGATTCATATGCAAATATGAAAGTATGTTTATTTGGGTGATGGATGGTGTACGCGTCCAGAAGCGTTTTTCAGTACAAGCTCTGAAACTTGAACTGAGATGACATGAAATCCAAGCCTGACCCTGAGATATGTCTTATTATAAGTGTTGATTTCCTCCCTAAGTTGTTCTCTCCCTCTCTCTGATCAACCTTAATTTTCTTTTTCTCTCTTTCACCTTTTCTTTTCCCTAAAATGTTACCAATTTCAAGGATTGCTTTGAAATACAAAACATAATGCCCAGAGTGATATGCTTTGAAAAGATGCTCATGTCTCAGTACATAAAAATGTTATCAAACTAAATAACTCATTTGATTGAGAAACTGCAGCACCTTTCCATGTTTGGGGTATGGAAGAGGTCTTCCTTCTACCTTTCTCTTATTTTGTTACTTTCTTAAGAAACTCAGAATTTATCTAACTTATTCTTTCCCACCCCCCAAAAAACTTTTTTTCTCTCTCAATTCTCTAAACCCTATCCTTACTTGATCACCAGGAGCATCCAACTATACAGTATCTAGTATCCTTTGCAAGCAATCTCCAAAGTAGATAAAGACTAGTGTTTAGTAATAGTTCATATTCTAGAGGACGCTAAAGTTTTCTTGCTACTTGGTTCCTTATATACTGGCAGGGGCCCCACCCTATCCTGAAGTCCCTCCTACCTGCATGCTACAGCACCTCCAGAGAAAGAAAATCATGAAGAGACCCAGTAGCTGTACGCATACCATGTAAGTGACTTCTGAAAGTCCTGCTCTTCTCTTACTCCAGGTTTTTTTTTTTCCTCATTCAATTATGCCACTTTCAAAGTGGCCCAGATGATCCCAGACTGACCTTTATGAGCAAATCTATAGCCTTTGACCACATCTACTCTTAAATTTATATAGATAAACAGTGTTGGGGCAACTGCTGAGAACTATATTAGGAATCTACGTCTGCTAAAGTTTAGTTTCTCAGGAAGTTTTTAAAATAGAAAAGAGAAAGACCAAATAGAATATTTGGTTTATTTATTCAAATGTCAGTCTTCTGGTAGCTTCAGTTATAAGATTATTGTCATAAAATCCATTGCACTAGAGTTACTCATGCAGAGTTTACTGGCTCTTATTTAATATTTAAAAATTGTTGACTGTTTTGCCAGCTCTCTGCACATTAAAATCAAACCTGAGTGGAGTAAGAAATTAGAAAGGAAGGAGAAGGGAGGTTACCTATTGTCAGCAGAAAGGGATAGCTGGCAAACCAATTTAGTGGCAAAAAATAGAAAAATTAAAAGTGACACAAAGAATTTTATTACCAATAAAGTACTGCTTCTGTTTACTACAGGACTGCTAAGGCAAAATTCAGAAATGGTTTGGCTTTTATAAAGGGAATTTATTAGGGTAAAAGGTTACAGTTCTGAGGCTGTGAAAATGTCCAAATCAAGGCATCATCAGAGATTCTGTCTCACCAAAGGTTGACTTCTAGGGATCCTAGACTTCTGCCACACAGCAAGGCAAGATGGCGGCTGATCTCCAGGCTTTTGCCTCCAGGCTTGCTTTCTCCCCTATCTCAGCTGTGGGCAATCAGGCATATGGCTTGTCTCTTCCAGGCCTGTCTCTTTAGCTTTGGGCTGCTCCCTTGATTCCAGCCTCTGGCCTGTCACTCAGCCTCTCAGGGTTTCTCTGTCTTTCTGCTGCTATAGGCAGTCCTGCAGTCCTCTCTCTCACATGGTAGGGTCAAAATGCAGCTGTCTTTCTCTGTGTGTTTCTGCATTCAGTTCTCCACTTACATAAGACTCCAGTGAGAGGGACAAAATCCAACCTGGGCCATGCCTCACTGACATACTCTAATCAAAGGCCCTAAAGCAATCTGATCAAAAGTGATCTAATCAAAAGTTACAGAAAATAGGCTCATACCAAAAGGAATGACTCAAATCAGGACAAGTAGAAAAAAGAATTGTTACAGAACTTAAGAAAAGGTTAAATTACTTAAGAAGGCAGGAGAGAACATAATATATTAGTGAACATTTCTATAGAATTGTTGCTATTTTGTATATAGTTTAGCACTCAAGAAGTAAATTTTTAGCATTTCATTTTCTATACAATTACCAAATAGTTACTGTGTTAAGCAACCTATAAATGGTTGATATCACTATATATACATATGTACATATATGTCTAAGGTGATGCTAGTTTAATATACTGGAATGAAATTGCTGACAAATATTTTTTTCAGGCTTACTATGTGTAAAGTGTCCTTGACACTAGAAAGAAAGAAAATTGACAAGGTGGCTGATTTTGAAGAACTTAACATTTTGATGAGAAGATATCTGAACGTTATGAAAATGACATAAAGTGCAAGGCAATATAGTAGAATGGTTAAGAGCTCAGTTTCATATCTTAGTGTTAGAAATACATGGAATCCAGTCTTAGCCCAGCTACTTACTATCTGTATGGTCTTGGGCAAATTGTTTCTCTTTTCTGTACATTGTTTCCTTCTGTTAAAGAGGGGATAATAATAATCCCACCTCAAAGTTACTGTGATGCTAAAATGAAATAATGCTTTTTAAATCCATTACCATGTCTTACATATAATACGTTCTTGGTAAACATTGGAAGTATTATTAAAGTAATATCACTTACAAAATCTCATTGATAAATCTGTGAATGCAGGAAACAGGTTGAGGTTTATAAGGGAAGGTTTTACAGAGGAGTTGAAATTTAAACCAGGCCTGCAGAAAATGAAGAGGAGGTTAAAAGAACTGAGGATGGTGGAGGCAAAGGCATGTGGGTGTTAGTCACCACATCTAGGGTATAGCAAGACACTGATGTGGCTGGTTGAGCGTTAGCAGGGCCTATGAGGTAGAGAAGCTAGAGGGGAAGATGTGGGCTTCGTATGGGAAGCAATGGGAAACCACTGCAGGTTCTGGAGCAGGAATGGGACATGATGAAAAGTGTTTCAAAACAGACTACATTATAAATTCCCTGTAGCCTGGACTGAAGAAAACACAGATTAAAAGTGTTATATAATTTTATCTTAAGAGGACTTCCTAGAGAAGTTAGATGTAAGCTAAATTACAAAGGAGGAAAATGACCTAGATTCACAGACAGAACCCTCTGATCACATTATATGAGATTGGTATGAATTACATTATTCCATAAGCTCTTTATTTTCCTGGTTGTAATGTAACTTTTACTGATAGACAAGTTACAGCAATGGTCTGGAATGTTGCAAGTTAATAACGGCTAAAGATGAGAACATTTAATTTCTGAAAGAGTGATTGGCTGTTAAAATGAAAAACGTCTTCTTTCATATTGGTTGTAGTTTGATAAATCTAGGGTCCTCTTGAAAAAATGATATTAAGAGACTTGATAGTAAGAGGATGAGAAGGAATGCCATTTGTCTCTGGGAAGAATATGATGGACATGGCAAAGAAAGTAGATTAGAGGATTGCAAAATTTTTGCCAAAATTTGTTGGGAAAGGGACATGTTCCATATACATTTGCTTTGCCAGGGAAGTCAGTTTCTTGTTTCCTTTTCAGGTATAATCTCATGAAGTCTTGCTGGCGCTGGAGTGAGGCCAGCCGCCCCTCACCTAGAGAGCTTCGCTTGCGCCTAGAGGCTGCAGCTCGAACTGCAGATGACAAGGCTGTGTTGCAAGTACCAGAGTTAGTGGTGCCTGAACTGTATGCTAATGTGGCGGGCATCAGTGTGGAGAGCCTCTCCTACAACTACAGCGTCCTTTGAAGACCCTCCAGGAAAGAAACATTTATAGGTGATCATATGCTCTTGGAACCAGTTCATCCAAGAACAGAGAGTGGACTTTCTAGTGGGACATAAAAGGAGAAATGGGACATGGATCCTGGGCCTTTCCCCATACCTTTCCCTGGAAACCTGAAAATGATGGTGACTGAGACCTCTATACCTCATACCCTTGAGGCTGAGAAATACTGCCAGCCTCATTTTTGCCATTCCAATCCTCAAGACCATCTTAAAGATTCAGGGTGGAAGTGGTGGAGAGTGTCGCTACAAAGGAGGTGTTGGAAATCTGCAGTGTGAGTTGCATGCATGAATAAGCATGTTTCCTCCTACCCCAGACTAGGTTCCTCCTGTAGCATGTTTATCTAGACTATCATAACATCCAGAGAAATTGGAATCAAATGAGACAACTGGAAGCCAACGAAGGATTTGGGGAGAAAGAAAATGAAATGTTTTCTTTGCTGAAGAGAATAGCATGGACTGAAGCCATCCTGTGAAGAGAGGGAGTGAGGAAGGACATAAAGTTCTTCAGTCCTGGTCCCTTCATGTGGGACTGGAGAAGAACCATGAAATAAAACTTCTGAGTTTCCCCTTGGGTATAGATAAGAGAAAGATGCTCCCTTTTATCTAATTCTGAAATAGGTGAGTCCTAATCATACTGCTTTTAACTAGAAGCTTGAAGGAGTCAATTTATGAATGACACATGATACATAGGCAAACTTCCTAGTCCCTGTAAGACAAAGGAGACAAAGCCTAAGAGAGTCAAAGTTGTCAGTGATTAAGATGCTGGGTGTGTTTGTTCAACCAAGAGGAAACATAGGGACTAAGTGAGAAGGCTCAATGGCTCAGAAGGTCTTTAACAGGGGCTAGAAAGGGATGTAGTCTGAGGAGGAATGATAGTGTCTAATTTTGCCATCCATACATTTCATTAAATTTTTATTGACTTTAGACTTCTTTGGCATACAGCTGCCAAAGTCACTATACTAGATATGATAGAAGTAAATAAATGGAAGTTAATGTCAGTAGAAAATTTCAGGAGACAAGCTACATAGGAAAGGGATTCCTTCTATGTAAAATGGACAGAATACCTACCTCACAGGGTTGTTGTGAGGAATAAATGAGTGTGTATACTGAATATAGTATCTGGCATATAATATATGCTAAATAAATATTAGTTTCCTCTCTTTCTCCCTCCTTGTCCCTGAACTCTTTATGTCTTTTTCATTTAAAATCTACCGGGGCCAAGAAGAGAATTGTGGTCTGTCAGTCACACTGCAAGGCGGGACAGGCCTAAAGACGATAATACAAATACCACATGACTAAAAGGTGGACGTCATCCTTTTTTCTGTGAACTTCTGAAGGGTGATAGTAGTCCCCTATGATTTCAAAATACTGAGACTAGCATGATGATGACAATTGAGTAGAACATGGTGATGTATGAATAGAATGGATAGTCTGGGAGAGACAGCTAAGACTCCTGTAGGAAAGATAACTGGCAGGTGAAAACTTTAAGTTGGAATCCTGATGAAGTCATGATGAGTCAGCAAACTAAATAATGATGCTTGCCCTTGTGGAAATGCCACAATGACTAGTCAGAGTTTAAATGGGTGGTAAGTGGCAACAGAGAGAAGGAACATATGATGTCTTAGTACACACTGAGAAAATCCTAGGGAATCCCATTGTTGCCTCTCAGCAGTTCACTTAAGTCTAATTTACAGAGTGTTTATTCAAATTCTTTTAAAAATTGAGTGCATAGACCCATTGTGCTAGATTCTGTGCTAGCTATGGGATAAAAAACAACAAAACAAAACAGTACACTTTTGCTCACAGTCTAGAAGGCTAGAGAGACATTATATATTTATTTGTGTGGGTGTTAATTATAAATTGTGCTAAGTTCTATGAAGAAAAAAGTATAGAAGAAGGGAGTATAAAATGGGGACCCCAATGAAGAAATGGCATTTAAACTGAAGCCTTGGGAATGGGTAATTGAGCCAGACAAAAAGAGCCTTAAGAAGAAGTGCCCTTAGTGTGAAATCTTTTGTGCCCAACTGCTTAAGCCACATCCAGTCTGTGGCTCATTGTGTCTGCTCATTGTGACAGCTCATTGTATATGCTTGTTGTGTCAGCTCATTTTCTTTAGGAGGCACTGGAAACCAAACCAGGGATCTCCCATGTGGGAGGTAGGCACCAACTGCTTGAGTCACACCCACATCCTCTGAGTGTGAAATCTTGAGGCAAGTAAAAGCATAGTTGGTTTGAGGAAATGCACAGGAACAAGTGTGGTTGGAGCATGGTGAATTAGGGAGAAAGTGGCATGAGGTGAAATGTGGCACTGGTCTGTCACACTGTTACCTTTTCATTTGTTTTGATAGGCTGGAAAGAAGCAGACTATTGCTATTTTAAAATTTTATCCCTAATTTTGTTCTTTTCAGGCTAGGTATGAGAAACTGGATACAGTAATTGTTTACTCTAAGAAAACTTGGTGTTTCACTTGGTTGACCATGTTTTTTCCAAAAGGGTGATTATATTTCTGGCAACTTTAATCTGTCAGTCAAATGATTGGAAATTAATGGAAAAATAATTAAGATATTTATCATTTAATCCAGGCTAAGTTTTGCTTTTTTATTTTGATTCCCACCTTCCCCAATCTTGTTTGTCCAATCTATGCTTTATTGTTAAGAAATTTCCAACATACTTAGGAGCTGTGAAAATACCTACCAGTGTCTAATGGAAACTTGATAACATAGTTTAACTTGGAATAGTCTGAACTAATAGTTCTCAAATGCTCATGCAGAACCCTAGTATTTTTATGCTAGATTTAGGTATTGAGTTGTTAAAATTGAATAACAGTGGGGATTTTTCTCCATTTTTAAAAAGAAAAAGTTAATGGATAGAATTTTATTAATCTTAATATTGCTGTATTTTTTCTTAAAATTTTGGTTTACAATAACTCAAACAATTAAAACAAGTATGAAATACAATGGAAGACCAGAAGGACACCTACTATACTTAAGACTGTTTTGTTCTTGTTGTTTTGGACATAAGAATTGGTTATAAGATGTGTTAGAAGCATATAATATTGCTGTATGCTAGAAAAAAGATTCTTAGTTTGAAAAATGGAATTAAATATATCATACCATGATAATCTAGAAATAGTTCCAAGTGCTCACCATACATGAGCATATCTGAGAAGAAATGATGTGGCAATTTCGGTATTTCTGTGTGATAGGGGTTCTCTTATTTAAAAAGTAAAACCACTGAGTTACTAAAAAGATATGGTTAAAACTTCATAGGGAAGACTATTACAGAAGAAAGAAGATAAGGATAGATGAATGGAATAAGGACTGAAAGACCACCTCATTCTGGCTTTTTTTTTAAAACCACCTGAGAATGTTATTTTTGACCATATACTATTTTTGCCTTACTACTCTGATCTATTAACTGAATGAAATGGCCTGGACATCTTCTGTCTTGTAAATACAAAATCAAAACTATTCAAAAGTTATTGGTAACATAAAGAAAACAATTGAGAGTAGAAGACTATCATCTCTAATGTTTACCACAAGAAAGTTAGTGCGTGTTTCTGAAAATCGGAAGTAGGAATGATTTGATAATTTTAAATAGGCAAAAAGACAAAAAGAGGTGTGAAGACATGAAAGAGCTCAAAGGCAGGGAATTTTAGATGTAAAAAAAATCAGCAGAACTTTTTAAGGATAAAATTAATAATTATAAGAAAGAACCATCTCTGATCATAGCTCCCTGACCTGAAAGCAACAACTTTTTAAAAAAACGGTAGTGGGAAATCATTATTTTGTCTGTTTGAATAGTGTATTTGATTAAATCATGCAGTCTCAATTTCCATTGGAGTTGGAAACCAAATGCTTATTTCTTCACAAGGGTGCTTTGAAGTTGACAAAAGATAGGTTGTGTTAGCAAAGGTGGAAAGAATAGTCCACATAAAAGATTTTTATTTGGCTTCCTTTAAGCAGCCCAAACATTTATTTTCTTAAGTAAATTGTGGTGATACCAGAAAGTATGCCATAATGTGAAGTGTTGTAGGAACAAGGTTTTAAGTTGAAATGTTTCCATAATGCAGACAAAAAGTGCGGGCTTAGGAGCACTGGGCCTTGACTAGACAGAAAACCGTCTGGTCAGCACGAGAAATTGTTTGCATGAGGAAACGTTTGAACTTCGTATGACCTGTACCTTAATTATTGTGAGTGTTGCACCTGTCCCTTATTATAGTAAATAACGAACAGCTGCTTGTTGGTTCCTAAATAAATACGATGTAGAAACTAGGGTTGAGGCTCTCAGTTCCAGAAGCTGTGAGTCCTCTGGTCCCATCTTTGTCTCCTCTCTTTTGTCTCTCTCTCTGACCTTTACTTCGTAAAGTTCTGCATTGCCTTCCCTTCGAGCCAACCTATTGAGAGCTGATTGCAGCAGTGAAGCCTATAGCAACTGAGATTGAAACACATTTATAAAATATTTTCACTATTCCCAGGCCAAGTAAAAATGTAAAAAAAAAAGGATCTTATAAATTGCTATCCATCACAGTAGCCACTAGCTACATGCGGCTACTTAAGCATTAAATTAGATTAATAAAAATTAAATAGTATGTAAATGTGAAAAATTCAGTACTTCAGTCACTCTAGCTACATTTCAAGTGCTTGGTGGCCACAGAAAATATTTCCACATTGTTGTTGGGTTATTACCCCACCAACTCCCCTGTTGTTTTGTGCTTGCTGCCTGCTTTCTGTATCCACTCATTGTGTGTTCTTCTGTGTCTGCTGGCCTTCTCTTTAGGTGGTACTGGGAATCAACCCTGGGACCTTCCAGAGTGGGAGAGAGGCACCCAAACTCTTGAGTCACCTCAGCTCCCCGGTCTGCTATATCTCTTACTGTCTCTCCTCTGTGTTTCTTTTTGCTGCATCATCTTGCTGCACCAGCTTTCTGTGCAGGCCAGCAATCCATGTGGGCCAGCACTCTGCTTAGGCCAGCCTGCCTTCACCAGGAGGCCCCAGGAATCAAACCGTGGACTTCCTATATGGTAGATGGGAACCCATTTGCTTGAGCCACATCCGCTTCCCCCACTTTGCAATCTTCATCATGATTTGAGAAATATACTTTTGGCATTTTCTTTTAGCATCAAATATGAAGAACTGAGTAAATATATTTTGATATTATATCATAAAAACAAGTAGGGCTGGGAGCGGATGTGGCTCAAGAAGTTGAGTGCCTGCTTCCCACATGGGAAGTCCCAGGTTCAGTCCTTAGTGCCTCCTAAAGACAAAGGACAAACAACAAGCAAACAAATGAAAACACCAACTCAAGGGAGCTGATGTGGCTCAGTGGCTGAGTGCTGGCTTCCCACATATGAGGTCCCAGGTTCCAGGCCCCAGTACCTAAAAACAAAACAAATTAAAAAAACCCTGGTAGGACTAAAGGGGATTAGTCTTGAGCTTAGAAGGCTTTTTAAGAGGGTAAATACCAAACTGGGCAATTAATAAAGACTTTAAACTTTGTATATTCCATAAACTCCATTACAAAGTTAAAAACTCTAGTATCCATAGATCTTTTTAGGTAGAGATGAAGGTGAACACTGGTACATGTGCCAAAAATCTGAAGGAAATTAATTAGGAAATCTAAAGATATTGAATGAGGTTTCCTATAAAAACCAAACTGTTTTACTTTCCTTGGCTGCTCAAGCAAATACCATGCAATGGGTTGGCTTAAACAATGGAAATTTATTGACTCGGTTTTTGGTCTAAAAGTCTTGATTTGGATCTAGGCATCATCAAGGTGATGATTTTGTCCCAAAAAGAGGCATTCTGGAGCTGGCTGCCAGTAATCCTTGGTCCTTGGCTCCCATGTGAAATAGCAATCAGTGCACATGGCAGCCTCCTCTGGCCTCACCCTTCTCTTACGAGTTCTGTTGACCTTCAGCTTCTTCCTTCTCATGGCTTTACCCTCTGTGAATTTCATTCTGCTTACCAAGGGCTCCAGAAATAGGATTAAGATCCATCCTGATTGAGCTGGACCTATACCTTAACTGAAGTAACCTCATCAAAAGGTCCTACTTACGATGGGTTCACAACCACGGAATGGATTAATTCTAAAACATATTTTTTTTTCAGGGATACATAGCTCCAAACCATCACACAAACCAAATGGATTAGTCAATATTTCAGAGACAAATGCAATATTTTGGTCAAATTTCAGTGGGTTTTTCATGTGGTAAGTACAGTAACCACTTTATCCCTGTTTGGGGTTTTCCAGGTTTTAAAATAGAAAGACTTGCATTCTAGGAAAACTTACAGTGTTGGGAAAACTGGAACCATTTGTCATTCTAGTGGTAAGGGATGGTGCTTTATGTTTCTTATGTACTTTCCACAATGGTGGCCTATAATAAAAGGTACTGAATACCTTTTTCTATACTAACAAAGTTATATGATAATGCCTTATTTATAAGGTCCAACATAACATGGCCCAGTCAGCCTTTCTGGTCATTCTAGTTCCATGAATCTTATGTTCTAGCTATACTGCATGTCTTGGCTTTCCCAAAACAAGTATTTTTGTACCACTGTGCTTTTGCCCAGGCCATTCCATCTTACTGAAGGTGCACTGAACTTAATCTTCAAGGTTCAATTCAAATAGTACCTCTTTCTTTAGACTTTCCCTGATACCTTTCTTCAACTTTTCTCTCTCCATTACACTTGCTCCTCTGCTGTACTACCAGCATTTAAAAAAACATATTCTTTATTATAGCAATTGCTCCCTGTGCTTTTGTCTCCATGTTTATTTTCTCTTCTAGACTAGTGCAAAAGTTTTTCTTTTTATTACCAGTGTCTAGCTGGTTCTGACAAATAAGAAATGCTTGTTGAAATGTATTATACAATGTTTTATAAATTTCAAAACTTATTTCACATACATTACCCCATTTATTCCAATCCACATTTCTGTGAGTTTGGCAAAGTTTATTATAGCATACCTGTTTGGCTGATGAACAAACAGAGATAGTGATTTGACCGGTGGTAGGCATAGTGCTGTGGGGACTTCTTACTGCTACTCTTTCTACTGAATTCCAGTGAAGGTTAAAGCATCACCCAACAGATAATTCTATACGTTGGTAAAAGAAGGGTGATCCCTAATATCTGAAAACCAGACATTGTGTAAAAGCTCACCCTTTCTTTCCCTGTTTTCAAAAACAGTGGAGCTTTCCTTCACTTTTCCAATTTGTTTGTATCTGGTGAGAAACATGGGCTAAACTATTATTTGATCTTGAGTTAAACTCCCAAAACTTCATAGTTCACAAAAGTGAATGCTTACACAATGAATGAGGTACCTTGTAAGTTTCTGCTATTAAAAGGAACTCTTATTCAAAGGCTTAGGATTTTCAGTTGCAATGTGCTTTTCAAAACTTCAGACCTTCCTCTGAAGGATTACTTCTACTTTGTCTCTATTATAGGCTTCTAGATGCCAGAAAAGTAGCATTGTCCAAAAAGAAAAACCCCGTTTTAGTAATCACGCAGGAGAAAGGAGCTATATTCCGAGTTGGAAGTTGACTCCGGATTTTTCACTCGCTTCAGTTAGCGGGGAGTAAAGCCACATCATCGCACGCAATTGCCGCGAGACTCAAGAGACTCGAAAAGGTAAAGCGACGTGCAATCCTTAGCTCTAAGCGCACAGAAAGTATACTACTATATTTTTACTCTATTGTAACTGGATCTATTTAATTTAAAAAAATAAAGCGCTTCCGAGCTTCCTAAAGTAGCTCGTCACTGTTACCCTCCCTGCAACGTCCGAGGACCCAACAGAAGCGCCAACAGGCGGCAGGGCCGCGGCGGCGATGACGAGTTATTCCGGCGGCTGACGTCACTGCCAGGCGCCGGGCGGCACGTTGCCTGGGCCTGCGGCGGCCTTTCCGGGGACAAAGATGTCTATGGCCAGCGATTTCTATTTGCGCTACTACGTAGGGCACAAGGGCAAATTTGGACACGAGTTTCTGGAGTTCGAGTTTCGTCCGGATGGTGAGCAGAGGAGAGGCCGCCGCCACCGCAACCTTGAGGGGTGCGGGGAAGGGGGAAGCGGGGCGGAGAGGCCGCGGGAGATTAGGGAGGTGGGGTGGAGCGAGCGGGGCGCGGTGGACTTGAAAGTGTACGGTGCGGGCTGACGGCCCTTAAGTAAAGAGGGATTTAAGTAATGGAGGCCTAAGTTAATTTTGTCAACAAAAGGATTTATTGGTGTGAGTTAAGGAAAGCTATTACTGCCACCCACTGGAAAGCTGAACCAACCGTATTAAGATCCTAGAATAAATGCGCCGGAAGGGACCTTAAAAGCCACCTCGTTTTTATTGGCCTAATACTTGAACATGCACCCTACCTTGCGGTGATCCCATGTATGCCCAAAATTTTTCAATGACCGGTTGCTCTTCGACCTACCCACTCATTTACTCTTTTTCATTCGTACAGTGGGTGAGGCCGGAATTTTAGAAATAGAAATGACCTGCTTTGAAGGAGCGAGAACCCGAAGGGTAAATAAATGAGTGTAACGATGTGTTTCAGGTGTTTAATTGCAGTAGTCTACACCACAGGGAAGAAAACCTTCATCACCTTACTCACCATTGTTTTCCCATGTTTCTTCTAAATTTAGCTAAGGAGTTAAATTTACCTGAATTCTTCATCTGCTCTTTCCTTATGTTACCCAGTTTTCACCTGTGGATAACATAACCTGTGAACACATCCAGTTTGTCAGTATCACTTTTAGCCAGTCACACAAATGAAGTACCTTGATGCTATTAAGGAATTTCATTCCAGGATAATGATTCTCATCCATATAGCAGGTGCCAAACCATTCCACATACTTCCATCAGTAGTGGTGACTCACAAAGCCAGTTCTTAAGGCACACATCTCAAATAGGGCACCCTATCACCAGTAAGATGGTCAAGACCAGATTACATCTGTACCTGGGCAACTGATTGGCTATAAGGAGAAGTAAGCATCAGGAAATATTGAAAGTCATGGTGGGCTAAATTAAATACACACCAGCCAACAAACTGGTCAGCTGTTATCCGGAAGCAGCACATTATTTGTATGCTTTCTAGTCAGTTAAAACAGAATTGCCATATCATATAATTGCATTTACTTTGAAGGAAAACAATTAAAAGAACGTTTTGGAGTAGTGGAGAAAGCATGAGTATTGGTAGACCGTATATATAGATTTGAATATTTATGGTGTGACCCTGGACAAGTTTGTTTTATTCACCCATGAGTAGGAATAATAAAACCTACTTCTTTCTTAAGGTTTTTTTAAGATTAGATTATGTGCTCTAAGTAAAGCACCTAGCACCAATACAGATATATAACATACACTTAAAAAGAAATGTTAGTTCCTTTTCTAAATTCCCTTTCTAATTCAAGACATAGCTTAAGAAAATGGGTCTTAAAAATGACCATCTTGTTACATATTTTAGGCATGGAATATTTAAAAATTTGGCTAGCTTCAGCTTCATTCAACTTACCAACAAATATTTATTTAGCATCTACATGCCTAGCATTGATCCTACATTAGGAGGGAGGAAATTTTAATAAAAGTAGTAGCATTAACAGATCTTTACCTTCAAAATTGTTTACAGTGTCATTTCTTTATTATATTTTTAGCAGTTTTTGTTGTTATACATTTTTTTTTTCCTACTCCCCGCAGGAAAGCTTAGATATGCCAACAACAGCAATTACAAAAATGATGTCATGATCAGAAAAGAGGTAAGTCCTTTTTGAATATCTAATTTTTACATTTAGTCCATTTTCCTCATGCTGTTGTTGAATTCACAAAAGTACATCTAAGGCTGTTGTAAAGAAGAAGCCATTTTAAAGATTAAGAACAGTTTCAATTAGAATAAGACATAATTGTGGTGTCTGTAACAAGAGAAGCAGTGTAAATATATTAAGTAGTAGTCTCACATTTGAACATAGCATGCAATTTATTTATTTATTATTATTATTATTTTTAGGAGGTACCAGGGATTGAACCTGGGACCTTGTACGTGGGAAGCGGGTATCCAACCACTGAGCTTCCTCAACTCCCTGCAATTCATTTTATAATTAATTTTATCTTTTTACTTTATTAACTATTAGAAAGTAATTCATGAATACAATTATAGAAATAGTATGAAATTTTTTTTTTTAAATCAAAGGCTCGAAAGTTAGGTATATGGAAAAGTTAAAAGCACTGATTGCAACTGACTGAATATTTTGGTCCCTGTGTTTCAAAGGTAGAATTTTAAAGACAAGGTTTTAAATGGGAGCTAGGGATGAGAGAGAGAGAAAATAGAAATGAGTGGGCTGGAAAGTGAAGAAAAATAATATTCATAAGAAAGGTGAATGATTCTTTCCCATCCTATACTTTTGAAATCAGAATTTTTTTTCTATGATATTTTATTTGAATATTGAGGGCTTATAACTTCTCTTTTATCATTTCCTTCTGAGTAGTGGGAAGATAAAGGCAGGCATCATGAAATTTTATAAACTTATTTTCAGGCATATGTACATAAGAGTGTAATGGAAGAACTGAAGAGAATTATTGATGACAGTGAAATTACAAAAGAAGATGATGCTTTGTGGCCTCCCCCTGACAGGGTTGGAAGACAGGTTCGTATTTAGATATTCTTTAATGTAGAAATTGGTGGAATGCTGTGCCTTATTTATTTAGACTCATTCCCCATTGATTCTTTGGTTTTCCATTTTCTGTGCAATGTCTTGGTAGTTAAAGAGTAAATGTGTAACTCTAAATTTAGACATCTTACTCCATAGTCTCTATCCTGCCCAGCCAAAATTAGATGTTTTCACACTGCTATGAATAATTTCTATTGTGTCTTAACCACTTTTATTAGGAATAAGTACAAGTGATTTTTATTATTATGATTCTCATTGATTATATAAAATTCACTTTTTCCAGAGTTATAACTTTTAAAATTCTTATTTGCATCCTTGTGCCCAGAGAGGGATTTGATTGGTTTCTCTGTTCAAACTGACCATTGCCTTTGCCTCTCATATTCCCTTCAGAATAATTGATGTTTCTCCAGAGGCTTCTGAAGAACTCTGAAGACCTAATTTCACTCTGTAAAAAGACAGTTTGTTTTCTGAATTGGGTCTTTCCAACTCTTGGAGAAATGAGAGACCACCTCTGGAAGGAAGAAACATTTAATTTCACTTTTATATATTCCTGAGGAGTATACTTTCTATTACCTTCTTTGACTAGAAGAAAATGTGGAGAGATCTAACAGATGCTGACATTCTGTAACAGTAATTTAACTCTTCTATTTAAAGAAACAATATTTAGGAACACAAAGGTAATAGTTAATAGTATTTATTTTATGCATTGTAACATTTTTAAAAAGAAAACTTAGACTTCAGTTTGTTTTATGCGCATATTTACTGAAAAACAGAAACAACAGCAACGATGCTTTCTTATCTTTTATGTTCAGGGAGAGCCCAGTGTTTCATCCGCCTTCTTAATGTTCCATGTTCACACGTTTTCGTTAGTGGGGAGGATTGGGCATGCTCCAGAAATTGTCTTTTGGATCATTAAGTTAAAAATCTTAAGATTGTTTGAAAGTCTGGTTTATTCCTCATTTGGTCTATGCCACACTGTCCATAATTAAGTTTCCTGAGCAGATACATAGCTAGGACTACCTTTGGTGACATGTTTTTTTTTCAGTGTGACTTGAAAACTCACTATAGACATAGCCTCTTAATTAATGGTTTCAGTTTGTACATAGACAGTGTAGAGAAAAACTTGTACAGTAATTATGGCACACTAGAATCATCTACATTTTGTTATATTTGTTTTATTCTTTTAACTGTTTTATAAAGTCAAAAGAGTATGAATCTTATCAGTGGTGGTAAATATCAATACCTTTTTTTCTATGCTTTTTGAATCTTGGATTTTACATTTGTAAAATGAGACTAATAAAACCTACCTAATGAGGATATTTTAGGGTTTACAGAAAAGGTTTACAAAGTCCCTAGTACCATAGTACCAGGGTTTTGACACTTAGTAGGTTCCAAAGCTGTTGGTAATATTATGCATTAGAGCCTATAGAAAGGGAAAATGTGTGTATATGTATGGGTTTTTGTTTTGTTTTATTTTTTTGGTCTGGCATATAAGAGCCAAACTTAATGAGTACTTGTGATTGTTGATGCAATTTAATGAGAGCTACAATGTACTGTATTTATTACTTTAATAATAAATTCATACTTACATACTTATTTTTACAACCTTGCCCTTCAAAGTGATGCCTTTAGTTTTTGTTAATATTGTAAGAAACATTTGTGTGTCATTCTTAAGTGAAATTAAGTCTTATTAATTTCATTGTATAATATCTTCTTTATGAGGACTCTGGGAAGCAATTGTTGCTTGGTCCTAAAATTGGAAGTAGGGCTCCTGAGCAGGTGATTAGTTTTTTATTTTTAAGGACATGATTTTATGTATGACAGATTAAGTTTCTCTTCTTTTCCTCAATGACTGCCAGAAAACTTGGAGCCAGAATTGGGACCTCTTTGTAGCAAGTATACAGATATTCCTGGGATGGATTTCCTTCCTATTAATTACATTTTTGGATCTATTTTATTTTTTCAGGAGCTTGAAATTGTAATTGGAGATGAACACATTTCTTTTACCACGTCAAAAATAGGTTCTCTTATTGATGTAAATCAGTCAAAGTAAGTATGTTAAGCACTTTGATAAATGAACATAATCTATTAGGTTCATTTTAGAACTTTAGCCAGTTTATTTGCTAAGATTATTTCAGTGATATCCTATCAGTTTATTATGTAGATATAACTCTGATTTCTAGGTTATTAAAGACTTGTCTGTCAAAGAGAAGAATATTTCACTGATTTAAAAAAAAATCTTAATTCAACAACTATGTATAATGCACAAATTTTCTTAGCTGTTTCATTTGCAGATATGGAAATCATGTCACAAAATTAAAAGAAATTCTTGTTGAAATATATCAGCCATTTTAGCCTGTATCATTCTCTTACTGGGGTTCAGTACTTGAAATAAGTGGAAAAAATCCTGTTTGCCTTTAGTACTCAGGCCTTCCCAAGTTTGGTGTCATCTCTGGGCTTTTGTCTGAAAAGTCTCTCTGCCTCTAGCCATTTCTTTCTATCCTCTACCCTCAGAACATCTCCATGGTGCTCTTATTTTTTTCTGTCACACTAAATTATACTAAATAATTATTTGTCTGCTTTACTGATTTGAATGTAACTCCAAAGTTAGTACAGTGCCTGGCACATATAGGTGCTTTAGAAATATGTATTAGAAGAAAGAAGAAAGGAATGAATGCATATTAACTATTGGTCACAAAAGTGATATTCACAAAGACCAACCAGATGCTTTTGAACTGTTTATTTTTTATTGTGTTTATTTTCCCACAGTTTATGAGGATATGGAATTTATACCCTACTGGTGGGAATGTAAAATGGTATAGTGTTTTTAGAAAGTAATTTGGTAATATGCATCCAAAACTTAATATTTTTCATTCATTTTTGGCCTAGTAATTTTGTTTCTGGGAATCTATACTAGGGAAATATTCTAAAATATTGGAAAAACTTTTTTTATGTAAGATAATGTTCATTGAAGCATTATTTATAATTAGAAAAATCTAACAGAAAGAAATTAATTAAAAATTATTAGTGTATTATTTTCGATGTCATGAAAAAATAAAAAAGGGCACAGGGAAGTAATGAAAAAAAAGTATGAGAACCACACCAGTATATTTATGGTTATTCCCTGAGAGTAGTGGGCATTATGCATTATGAATATTATTATTCTTTATACCCTGCTTTCAGCTTTTTTGTGTCCTGTCTGCTCTCTCTGTCCATTCGTTGTGTGTTGTTCTGTGTCTGTATTTTATTTATTCCTCACCCCCTGCAGCTTGTTTTTGTTGTCTGCTCTGTGTCCTTTTGCTGCGTGCTCTTTTGCGTTGTTGCTTGTCTCCCTTTTTGTTGCATCACCTTGCTGAGCCGGCTCTCTGCGGTGCTTGCAGGCTGGGTGGCACTCTGTGGCGCCGGGCTCTGCAATGCGGACAAGCCTGCCTTTACAAGGAGGCACGGGATGCAAACCCAGGGCCTCCCATATGGTAGACAAGAGTCCAACTGATTGAGCCACAGCCCCTTCCCCTGCATTATGAATATTATTTTTTATTCCATCTTCATAATTTTTATACACATTTTTTGTGCTGTAACATACTCTTTTATAAGGAGATAAACATTTTAAATATGAAAATGAATACTGATGAAGAAAATTGTACTTTTTTCCTTATAGGTAGGACAGAGGTGTTAATTGCTAGCAAAATCCTTCCTTTCTCCTGACTTCCTTTAATTCAGTTGTTTCAAGATTTTTCTTTTGTTATGCTTTAGGAATTAACTTAGAGCCTTAGTTGTTTCATCCTCCAAACAAAAAAGTAACTTTTATCTTTTTAAATTTTAGGGATCCTGAAGGCCTTCGAGTATTTTACTATTTGGTACAGGACCTGAAATGTTTAGTTTTCAGCCTTATTGGATTGCACTTCAAGATTAAACCGATCTAAATTGTTTTGTTTCTAAGCTGTCTGTATATTTAATTACGGGATAGGTATGGGAGGGTTTATTTTTCATTTATAATATTTGGATTTTTATGAAAGTGAAGCAGATTGCTTTTTATATACAAATTAAAAATAAGAAAATACATTAACAGGCTTAACAGTATCCTCACTTGTATCCAAGTGTGTTGGACTGTCACCCCACATGTTAAATTCTGTGAATAAAAGCTACCTGTCATTGAAATTTTGCTGCAATAAAACATCAAAGCCTGGATGAAGTGTGTTTTTTTTTCTTTCAGGAGGCTATGTCTCTGGTTCACTTTAAAGATATTAAGAAATTGTGCTAGTTGATATATCCTATAGCAGAATTTCTTTCAGGTAGAAATATGTAACCAGATTCCTATCCATTACAGAGAGTTTTCCCTTATTTTTTCCTTACCTGATGGGATTTAATTTTTTAGTACTTATGGAACTTGTTTATACAAGATTCTGGATATTTTACATTTACCACAAACCCCTCAAGAATTACATTTAAATATTTTTGGCATTAACAATTAAATCCTACAGGGTTATAAGAATACCCCAATTTAGGCACATCTTTTATTCCCTTCTATTCCCTTCTCTGCTCCAGTATATAAATATATTGGAGCAGAGGAGGCAGGGAACTAAATGAGTTCTCAGCTTTACAAATTGTTCAAAATTTAGATTTAAATGTCTCGTGTGTGTGTGTGTTTTAACTCAGAGTGGGCACAGATTCTACTCAGGTTTCCTAGTTCTCTTGAACTTAGACTTCATCTTTTGCTAAGTCTGTTAATAACCATGTGCCTGGTATTCTATTTCTCCTTTATCTGAATTCCATTCTGTAAAAGTTGTGCTGTTCTGATAGTTCATTTTCTCCAGGGGATTAGTCAGCACTGACTTTAGAGTGCAAGAATTACTCTGAAGCCTTGTCAGGACTCCTGAGCAGCCAGGCTCTAGAGCATCTGTCCAATAAACTTTTCTGCTGTGATAGAAATGTTCTGTATCTGTGAAGTCCCTTGGGGGAGCCACTAGGTATGTGTAGGTATTGAGCCCTTGAAATGTGACTGATGCAACTGATCAGTGTTACTTACTTTTGATTAAATTAAGATAGCCACTATGGCTAGTAGCTTCTCAATGGGCAGTACATCTGTAGAGTGTGACTTGGTTGTTTGTCATGAAGTCCAGTCTGGTCCTCTTCATTACTGAAACATGCATGGTCATCCTTCAGGTTTGCTATGGAAAACTACCTAGTCTCCAATGTGCAAGACTGACATGCTTTTGTCTATGTCAGTTCTCTTAGAAAATCTGTTTAAGGTATAGATCCTGATGAATATGCAGTATAAAGTCAGGTTCAAATTGTCTCACAGACTTCTATGTCAACCTCAAGGAGGAAACAACCTCAGTTCTTGGAATCTTTTGTGGGTCCAAATGAATAATGAGACTACAGTTTTGGTGGTTCTGTCGTTCCTATTGAATCATGATTCACTTGAGGCTGAGTCAATTGAAGAGAAACAGTCTTAGATTTAAAAACATCTTTTCTGTACATAAAACTTTCTGTCCCCATTCTTTAACTCTCCCAGTACTTATTTACTTAATATGCTCTATCCCCTCAATACAGCTAAGGTGTCTCATATTCAAACCAGGAGTAAGGAATTCACTAGGATAAGTATATGTTGACTCTGCTTTTCTTGTCTTAATTGAACTGGTGGACATTGACCACATTTTTAAAAATTTAATTTTGATTAGTACTGGTTTTATGTGGAGCTAGAATTTGACAGCACTCGGGCCAGTGTTTTGTGTTTTTCCCATAGTAATTGAAGAGACTTCTTGGAATAATCAAACTTGTTTTCTAAGTCTGTACTGGTTTCTTGCCTCCCCTGCTTGCTTTACCCATCGTGGTTTGGAATCTAGCACAGTCTTTAGTTTCCATACTAAGTTACTTAGTGAAAGTTGGTTGAATATCAGTCAGATTATTTGTTTTTTGTAATGCAGTCTTAAGGTGGTGCTAGGGAAGTGGTGCTACCACCTTCCTTTTCTCTGTGTACAGATGTTTCAATATAATCCTGTTTCACAGCCTGGGAGAGACATTAGGTCTAAATGGAAAGGCCTGACTCTACCCTGAACCCCAAACTGGTAACAAGCAGCCCCAGCTGTTTGCCAGGGAGGGAACTCAAGTTGCTTAGTACCTCTCCTCCTGGGGTGGATATATACCTTCCTGACAGGCCACACGGTTTGTCTTTCTTCTCAGACATGAAGTGGGGCATGCAGAGCTGCCACCCTAATCAGAGTAGTTTGGCTTCCCAGGTAGACCAGCTACGATGGGATCTCTTCCCCAGCTCTTTTGGACCCTTCGTGTTGTGAAAGTATAAAGCAGTTATTGGCTGGAAGTTTCTTTTGTGCTTGAGCCTGTGTTTCCACAGTGTGCCATTTAGCAGTTCACTCCACAGGTGGAAGATACTCATTTCTGCTGCTATGGAAGCCTCAATTACCATAAGCCTTTGCATCTGTGTGTATATATATATATGTATATAACTTGAGTGTATATATATATACTCAGTTCAAATGCATAAGGATATTTCTTTTGGATGGGCAGAACTGTGATCCTAATTCTCACATGTAGTTTGAGGACAGCACTTTGTTCAACCAAATCAACAGATATAGCACAGCAAGGAGGATGGGTAGGAATCAGAACCATCTGCCCCAAGCTCGACAATTCTATTTTATTTATGTATTTTTAATTTTTTTTTCCAGATTTTGTGCCTTTACTTCTTGCAGGTAAGTTGCAGGCAGATATTTCATTGATATGAGGGTGGGTATATTTATGTGGACATTTTAAATATGGATATAAAGCTGAGTTTATTTTATATATCCTATTAGACTACTCTGTTGTGATTGGAAATGTGTAAGACCTATGAACATGGGTTATTCTAGAAGTTCAACCACTGACTCATAAGATTATTTTAATAATGTGATTCCTAACAATGGATAATGAGCTAGAATAGAAAATTTTTAAAAAATTGATAAACAACAAGGATACATGACTGATTTGAAGGTGAGCTCAGAGTCTGCCTGAATTGAGACTCCCCAAATGATGAACAGTAAAGTTTGAGAACCACTACTCTAGATCTCTAATGTCTACCTTGCTCCATTTCTCTGAACCAGTGTGATTTAATGGAGAGAGAACTGATTGAAGAATCAAAATTCTTAATTATGGATCCCCAGAACTGTTTTCCCTCTCAAGCTGTGAATAGACTTTATCCTTAGTGGCCCAGCATCAAATAGCCATCAAATAGCCATCATTATTTTATCATACTTACCTAGTTCATGAGATGCCCTCTCATTTAGTTAGTTAGAAATTGGAAGAAGGATGGTTACTGACTGCTTAAGGTCTGGTTGAGATGATATAGAGAATTTTGACTCTAGATCATTAGAATAGCTTTTATTTTATTTTATTTTTGAGACGTTCTGGAGGTGGAACCTGGGACCTCATGCATGGTTAGCCACTGAGCTACACTTACTCCCCTAGAATAGCTTTTATGGTAAATACAAGAATGACAAGTGGAGTAGTTAATTGACCAGGAAACCTCAAACGAGAGGTTTTGTTTTTTTCCATTTTTTTCTTTAAGAGCCAGGACATTTAGTATCATTTGGTGGCCTAAATATTAGGCATTATGCCAAATAATCATGGAGGTGGAAACCTGGCCAGGTGAGGTTACTCCTCCCAATCGAGTAGTCATTCCCTGCCAACTGATGGTTATTCCATACATTCATTTTGGCCTAGGACAAGCATGTTACTGTGAAACGATCAGCCACTGAGGTTTGAAGGTGTGACCGGAAGGTGTGAAGGTGTGACTAGAAGATGCACCGCTAAGCCTCTAACTAACAGTATCAGGAAGGAATGGGTAAAATGTGTGGTTTCCAAACAAACAGCCTTTTGTAGCAGAGTGGCCAGGAAATAAATAAATGAATGCTTTATATATTAATATTAAGTGTGTATGTGTTTGCATAAAAGGAAATTTGGGAGTATAGGGATATTCAAAGCATTCTACAAATTTCTCATTTTGCCTTTTTTGTTTGTTTTATTAACAGTGGTTAGATGAAATTTATGCTTCCAATTTTTTGCTTCCTTGATCAAAGGGCTGTGCTAGGAGTTTCAATCACTCCCTCCTGAAATTACTATTGTTCTCTTCTAATGCTGATTGTCTTATCTAAAGAAGAAATTTGCTTTTTCCAGAAATTCAGAGCTTAGTACAGAAAAGGACAGTAGTGCTTAGAAGTAGTGGCTACATAATTTGGCTTCCAATCATTAAGTTCCATCCTGCCTCTCTGTAAAACTATGAAAAACCTAGATGTTTTAGTCAGTTCCTCTGAATTTCAACAACTTTGCTCATCAAAAACACATGGGGGGGGGGGGGGGGGGGGAAAGGACTTTGGCCCAGTGGTTAGGGCGTCCGTCTACCATATGGGAGGTCCGCGGTTCAAACCCCGGGCCTCCTTGACCCGTGTGGAGCTGGCCATGCGCAGTGCTGATGCGCGCAAGGAGTGCCGTGCCACGCAAGGGTGTCCCCTGCGTGGGGTAGCCCCACGCGCAAGGAGTGCGCCCGTGAGGAAAGCCGCCCAGCGTGAAAAGAAAGTGCAGCCTGCCCAGGAATGGCGCCGCCCACACTTCCCGTGCCGCTGAGCCGCTGACGACAACAGAAGCGGACAAAGAAACAAGATGCAGCAAATAGACACCAAGAACAGACAACCAGGGGAGGGGGGGGAATTAAATAAATAAATAAATCTTTAAAAAAAAAAAAAAGAAATAAAAATAGAAGAAAGACTGAGCATCACCAGAGCTTCCATGGGGCAGTAAGATATAAACCCACAGTTCTGAGGCTGCAGTCCACAGAATGGTTCTAGAGAGAGAAGGGTATGCTATCACATGCTCCCCAGCTTGTAAACTGTTAGGCCACCCTCCTCACCACATTCTTACAAGCACCTGTGTTCCAAAGTTAACATGGTAGGAGAGAGAGCATGGTGCAGTGTGTAGAATTTCTGAAGTACTACTTCTGACACTTCCTCCAACTACTAGAACCTTGGGAGAGAAAATAAAAATTAGTGGACATTTACTTATTTAAAAGTCTAAGAAATCCTGTCTGTCATGCTAATCTCATTCTCACAAGCCTGTGAACCGAGAGATATTCTGATTGAATAGGGAAAGACACTAGGGTTGAAGATTTGGAGTGATAGTCAAATTTTTACAGATAGGAAGGATTCGAATCTTGGGTTTCAAACAAAATTTAATATATAGTAGGACCTACTTATTTCATTCAGTCCTCACAACAACCCTGGGAGGCAAATAGTGTTATCACCATTTTACTGTGGTGAATTCTAAGCTTAGAGAAAAGTGAAGTAATTTGCTCAAAGTCACACATAGGAGCTAGGGCTGGTATTTCAAGTCTAGTCTGCCTGATTGCAAAATTCATGCTTTGGTAAGAGCTTTGTTGAAAATCCAGGCCTTTCTAAGTCCGTAGGCCATATTCCATGCTCTGGGGATTAAGTCAGGCCTGATTGTAAACATAGGTGAAAAATTAGCAATAATGTGTCATTAGGCAAGTCGCCCTCTTTGAACATTAGTTTCTTCCCTTGTAAAAGGGGGACAATAGTATCTGTCAGGGTTGGGAGGTTTCAATATGGTTATAGATAAAGAAGGTGTTTTAGAATATGACAGCCTCTCTGCCACCTTGTTTTACTGTTTTTTAAATTTCTTTTAAAAATTTTTATTTTAGTTTTAAAGAAGTTCTAGATTCCATAAATGATGTGTAGAAAATATAGGGGGATTCCCATATACCCCACCCCCACCACCTCCCCCACTTTCCCGCATTCACGACATCTTGAAAACCACTGCCATTCTCGCCATCCTTGCCTCCAATCTCCTCTCAGGAGAATTTCCTTTACTTGTCTCTTGCATTGGACTAGAGGGCTAGGAACCTTCTTTCTCTGGTTTGTAAATGATGAAGTCAAATCTAGGATTAGTGGAAAGAGAAAAGGAAAGACCTAGCAACAATTATTCCCGAAGTGTGCAGATTCCACGTATGTACCTTTGGTTACATTTTTTAATTAAGTCAGTCTCCGCACATGATGATAGATGGAAGACCGTCTAGTGATTCAGAGATTAAGAATTGTGTCCATGGACAGAAGTAGGCCAGTGGAGGGCTCGACCACAATCAGCAGACTGTGTTTGTCAAGTGGTTTGAAGGAGAAGTGGAAGGTATGAGCAAACTGCAGAATGGGGAGGCTCTCTGTAGGATGATGGTTTAGTAGTGGACTAGAGTTTGGTAAGGGAAGAAAAGAATAAGCAAAGAATTTGGTCAGAGCCTGGTAAAATAGTGGTGGGGTTTGTCTCTGCACAATCAACAATTTCCCCTCCGTTTTCCGTCTCACTCTCCACCCCCACACTCCTCATTAGTCACTCACACTTGTATTTTAAGGGCAATTTAAGTTGGGTATATGCTGGCAGAGTCTGGCGCATAGGTGTAGAATGAATTTCTTTTTAGTTTTTAGCTTGTATGGAAATGTCAGGTCTAGCTTTTATGTTGTAGAGGCAGATCTTTGAAATTAGATTCATGAATAAGACTAATTCACTCGAGACTCAAGGAAAGGCTAATTTATGAGTATCTCATCTTGAAAAATAAACGTGAACACTTTCACACACGATAGAGTACAAATAGGAACAACTTTTCTGGAAGACTTGTGATAATAACTATCAAAGTTCTTTAAATGTGTATACACTTTGACCCTGTAATTACATTTCTAGAAAATTTTCCTCATGAAATATCCAAAAGTACAGACCAAATATTTTTTACCCTGGCAAAAAATCAGGAACAATCTAACTGTCCAACAGTAGGGAATGGCCTAAATAAATTATGGTATGTTCATGTTGAATAATAACTATATGTAGATTTTAAGTGTATGGTTAATAAAAATGTTTTTTAAATGAGAAAATGCTTATTATTAGGAAAAATAGATTAAAAACGTTAGCTATATAATGAAACTAACTGTAATAGTATACATAGTGCTCAGAAAAAGAATGGAATATATTGAAAATTGTATGGAAAATAATATATACTATATAGTAAAATTATGGGTGTTTTAAAATCATAAATCAAAAAAATGAGTAATCTTCAAATAGCATATAAATGAAAGTTTTTAACATAGAGGCTATTTTTTAACTAAGTTGAATTTAGTCATGATATATATGTGTGTGTACATATATTTACATATGTACATTTTAACCATGTTTTTATTAGTAATTTCTTTAAAGTTACTTTAAAGTTACTGTAAAGAAACTTTAAAGTTAGTTTTTTGTTAGGGATTTTAGTTCTTGTTTTCTCCAAAGCTGTGTTCCTTTATCTTCTCAGTCCTCAAAAATGGATTTGAATGATGTGTTACAAAGATTACTATGTGGTGGGTTGGTTGGTTGACGTGGAAGAAGATATAGTTCATGACCATTTTTCCTCTCCCATCAACCTCAGCTTTCATCATACAATTTCCTCTTACACTTTGATCAAGGGGAGGGGCAGAGCATTTTGAGTTGGAGTATTATTCAGAGACGAATCATTTCCACCTGTAGTCTTACAACCCCTCCATCCATCCCAAGGAGTCAGTACTGGAAAGGCCAGTTTTCCCCACTTCATTTTGGGCCAGCTTTCTCCACCTGCATCACTGCATGGCATGGATACAGGTAACATCTACTGTTCAACCCTCAGATCTTTGTCCCTGATTTTCCTATTAGTCTAATGTATTAGGAAATACTCTAGGAAAAACAGGATTCTGGCTTTTTTTTTTTTTCTTTAACAAATGAGGGCAAGAGTATGGGACTTTCATTCTCTGTTGATCCCTTTAGAACTGCATTCACTCTGAAAGATGTGAAAACTGTTGGCGTTCAGCACACAGAAAATTATTTTCTCTTTCTCAATATGCGCTGCTATTTGCTTCATGTTATCAAAACGAAGAGGAGTGTATTCGTTTCCTTGGGCTGCTCTAACAAATTATCACAAATTTGGTGCCTTAAAACAACAGAAATGGATTTTCTCATAGTTCTGGAAGCAGGATGTCTGAAGTCAAGAAGTTGGTGGGGTTGGTGCCTGCTGAGGTTCTGAGGAGAATCGGTCCCATGCCTGCTCCAGCTTCTGGTGGCTGCTGCTTTCCCTTGCTCTTCCTTGGCGTGTAACTTCAGCTTCAGCCTCTGCCTCTATCTCAGCATTTCCTTCTTCTCTGTGTGTCTTTGTGTCTCAAATCGCCCGCCCTAAATCCAAGATGATCCCGTCTCAAGATCCTTAATTACATCTGCAAAGACACTATTTCCTCAGGTCACCTTCACAGGTATCTGGGGTTAGGATTGGAACATAGCTTTTGGGACAGCACAATTCGACCCACTACTAGGGGTTTGGGAGGTTAACTACTTATTTATTTATTTATTCAATTGTCTTTTTTGAAAAAAAGATAAATAGATCACACAAAACAACTACTTTTTATTTCAATGATTTACGTATTATCTTTTCTATCTTGAAGATTTCTGTGACAGACTCCTTTTTCTTTGGAAATTTGGAAAAATATGAATGAATAAGTTTAGAATTATTTGTGAATTAAGAAAAATTTAGAGGGAAATATAGTTATATGTGTGAATTGTTTTCCATATTTCCTGTTTCTTGGATATCATCTTTTAACTCTGATTAATGTTAGAAACCAAGGGAATATTAAGTATTTACTATTTAATAATTTCCTTCTAATGTTACAGGATATTAATATCAGGCAAAAATACAACCATTGCAAACTATGGACAGTAGTATATAGTACCATAATCTTCCATTAATGATAAGTGAAAGAAACTAGACAAAAGGTATTATATATTGTTTGACTCCATCTATACAAGATATAACTACAAATAAATTAGAGAGACAAACAGAATAGCAGCTATGTATGGCAGGGAAGGATAGAGAGATTGAGAGGTGATTTTGAAGGGGTAGAGTTTTTTGTGTTTTTCTTTTTGTCTGTTTTTTATTTATTATTATTATTTGAGTAATGAAAAAACTCTAAAATTGGCTGAAGTGATGAATGCACAACTATGATTATACTAAATATTGATTGTACACTTTGGATGGATTGTATGCTTAATGAATATGTAGCAATAAAATTGATTTTAAAAAACTCAATTCTTCCCATGTAACTCACCCATAATAATATACAAGACAATCTAAAAAATAATTTCTTTCTATATTGATAACATAAATAGATTGAGTCTTATATAGGTATTAACTGACAACTGCCTATTGACAAATTTTATTTTCACGTAAGTTTCTCTGGCAACATTGTATACTAAAAGATGATTTCTAAAATTTTAATGTACGAATAATCATTTGGGATTAAAAATACAGGTATTTGAACTCTTGAAGAGATTCTTATTTAGCAGAACTTGCATGGGGCATTAGACTCTTAATTATTAGCCAATTCCCTCAAATAATTTCTTTGTAGATAGTGTATAGGACACACACTGAGAAATACTGGTAGAGTCATATAACAGTTGAAAATACTGCAATAGCTTAGTTTATATCTAGGTGTAGGTCAGAACATATGTATTAAAGAGAAAAAGCACTCTCCAATGTGTGTGTGTTTAAGCCAACACACATATTATTTCTGAATGTATAATCTATTTCTGTATTTTGAATTGGTAGTTTTATAAATGTTCCTGTGATATGAGATAGTACCAGTTTTGCCTAACATATGTGCATGTATGTTATACATTTTCAACAAAATTGACTGGGTGAATAAGATAATTTATTGGTAGATTTTCTTTTCATACTTCCTAATGGCAGTGAACACTGTCAGCATAAATGATTTTAACAAAGAGCTGAAAGGTTTTCCATTTCTTATATAAATCAGGCTCAGTTTATATGCTTTGGGTCCTGAAGGAGTTACGCATGCGCCTGGACACACACACATTCTTCTCAGCATCAAATCTCGGTATGTTCCTATAGGTTGACATTTTCATTTTTCCTTACACAGGAATCATCCTATTGCAAGGATTTAACGCAAAATATTTTCTCTTCTTCCTCCAGAGATGAGCAATCAAGAAGTGATTTATTCTACCCCGAGATTTCTTCAGTCTCCTTCAGAGTCACAGAATACATTAAGACCTGATGTTACTCAAAGGCCTGGGAAAATTGATGACAAAGGTATATTCTAAGTATCTAGTTTCATCTGTCTCTAAGGGGATAGCCAAATTTTGACATTTGAAAAAATTTTTCCTAGGTTTACTGCAGGTTTTCAGCTGGTAAAATGAAGCCATAATAGGATGGAGTAGTCGAATGGAAGTCTTCTTTTCCAAAACTTTGCGAATGGAGAAATTAACAAATTATTTTAAGTTTGAGAAGCTAATAGAATGTTTTCTTTTGAATCTGATCAGAGAGAATGTGTGAGGCCTTTAAAAGTGAATGACAGGCTAGAGTCTCAAGAAAACACTTCATCTCCTAGAAAAATGAAAGTCTTAGCGAATGCTTAAGAAATGGAACATGTGTGTTAAAAACCATGTTTTTATTCAGACAAAGGATATTTTAGGTGTCTTAAATATTACCAAAACCTTAGTGACAAGGAAGCAGCAAAAATGTTCCAAAGGGGCTTTCTACTTTTTCTATCTTATATCTCTACCTTCAATTATTATTACAAACTCTAATTTGAGAATAGCTTTTACTCTTTTAATTTAATGATAAACAGATACAACTTTCAGATACTTAGGATCTCTAAAGGAAGAGGATAAATATAATACTCTCTAGAGGAAAATAGAGTTAATGGAAATATGGGAAAGTTGATTTCTAGAAACTCCTTTTAGGATATATTCTAGTCATATCTCCAGCTTCAAGTTGGGGCTCCAAACATCCACTGTTGGCTACCAGCGGCTCAGGCATGATGGCAACTTTTTTCCTCTGCAAACTTGGTTGTGATCGCAGGAAGGCATAGTCATGTTAACGTCGATTCTCACAAATGTGTAGGAACTACTGCCATTGGTGTGAGGGATGTTTTTGAAATCTTATACAACTGTTGCTGTATGTAGGATTTCTGCAATGGGTGGTATGTCAGCCAGAAATGTGAAACTTTAAAACTGGTAATTCTAGGCTTACAGATTTAGGTCAGTTTCTGTGATATAATTTTTTTTTTTTTTAAATTTCAGAGAAGACTCTATGTCAAAAGGTGTCTGGGGTTGAGCTTAATAGTGAGTCAGCCTCTTTTCTGATTATTATTTTCTCCCTTTTTTATTCAAAGAGTGTTCAGTGCCCTGGCATCTCATTGCAGTGGCTCTGGGGACCCTGTGTTTACTTCTCTTGGTGACAGTCACGGTGCTGGGGGCAAAGAGTGAGTAACTGAAATGTATTTTTCTGGTCTGAGTAATGGCAGTAACCACCATCAGTTTTTTTCCTGGCTATAATCAGAGGATGCCCCAGATGGCTATGGACTTGGTTGGTGATTTTTCCCCAGGCATATCACAGTGTCATTTTCCTTTTACTTACCTCTTCCCATTGTCTTTGTAGCTGTGACGAACTGTTTCATTCTTTACCGAGGCATATTCTTTTGGATACAGGCCTTAGTAATATTCCACCATCTGAGTTTAGATCATTGTGAATCTTTTTTTTCCCCCGAAAGATTTATTTATTTATTTCCATCCCCACCCCCGCTGTCTATTCTCTGTGTCCATTTGCTGTGTGTTCTTCTGTGTCTGCTTGTCTTCTCTTTAGGTGGCACCAGGAACCAGTCCTGGGACCTTCAAGAGTGGGAGAGAGGTGTGCTCAATCCCTTGCACCACCTCAGCTCCCTGGTCTGCTGTGTTTCTTACTGTCTCTCCTCTGTGTCTCTTTTTATTGTGTCATCTTGCTGTGCCAGCTCTCCAGTCGGGCCAGCTTGCTGCACAGGCCAGCACTCCTGCATGGGCCAGCTTTCTGCATGGACCAGCTCTCTGCTTGGGCTAGCTTGCCTTCACAAGAGGCCCCAGGAATCGAACCCTAGACCTCCCATTCAGTAGATGGGAGCCCAACTGCTTGAGCCACATCTGCGTCCCTCGTTGTGAATATTAAACATTATCTGAGAAACAGCTGTTCAAAAGAAAGTATGCCTTTCTCTTGAGTTTCTAAGAGATGAAGAAATGGTTTAATAAAAAGTAATTCTATACATGAATGTCAGATGAATCTTGCTTCAAGCTTCTTCTTTTACTCAATTTCCTTGATATAGTTAGAGAATATTACCAATTACTTAGACAAAATTATATTTATCCTATGGATAGCCTACTTCACTAATAATTGTGCTTTCTCTTCATGTTTCTTAGTTCAGATTTTCATACTCAGAAGACGTACTGCTAAATGTTGACTGATTGATTTTTACATTGGTACTTATTTGCAAATGATGTGCTAACTATTAAAAAAAAACTAACCTGAAAGGGAAGGTGGTACCACCATAGCTTTTATTCAGCTATCTTAATTTATTTATTCTACACTTAAGTTGCTAATACTGAGAAATTTGATGGTTCCATTTCTATGGTTAATTCATTGAGGTGTTACTTTCTAAATGTCAAATTACTATTTAGTAATGAAATGGTAGTTGACAAAGCCTGACTGTTTCTCTTGTGACTTAAATTTCAATATTTAATAATTGCAAGTAATTTTCATGGTATAGCTATGTTATTAATTTTAGTTTTTCAGTATATCCAAGAGAACCATCAACGGGAGAAAATTCCACAAAACTGCAGTCAAAGCTATCACATGCAAAATGAAAGCTCCTTAAAAGAGCAACTTTTGAAAAATGAGACTTTAGAAGTAGACACTCTCAAAAATGAAATGCTGCAGCAGGAAAAACAACTGGACTCATCCTTTAAAAAACATAATACATGTCATAGAAGAAATGAGACATTTTCAAAAGTTTTGCAAAACACAGGTATGGAGGAAATCTTGAATAAAGGTTTGCATGATTTGGCCTTATTTCTTCCCTCTCCAGAAGTTTTGAAATTTGATAAATAGGCTTATGATATATGCTAGCAATCTATGGGCTGAACAGTTTTTAAACGTTGCCTCTTAGATGTAGCGAGGGTATATGGGTCTGTTGTTTCAATCATGGGATTGAGTCCCCAGGAACAGGTTTGAGGTGATAGAACCATATCTTTTCTGAAACTCAGTGTAGTCCTTGCATTCCTATTGCTCCTAGAAAATTTCAATTCCCCTGAAAATTTATTATTTTGGACGTGTGAGCAAATGAGGGACTCTGACTTTGTCATTGGCATAGAATATTGAAGGTTTCAGTAAAAATTTACTTTGGCTAAAGTGGACAGACGTGGCTTTTATTTGAATGTAGTTGTAAAGACGATTGTGTGTGTTTTACCATTCTGCCTTCGTTTCTGATATTTCCTCCATACATGACAAATATATACTCCCCACATCTGCACAACTTGCCATAGTGTCTGTGTTTGTGCAACTCTGCCTGATGATGCCATTAAAAATACGCAAGAGATAAAAATATTAACTCTCATACAGTAAACTTTGTTATCTTGCATAATGATGGAATGAAATGATCTAGGTAATCAACAACTACTAAATATGTGTTTAGGATTAAATTTCACAAATAGCTTTTGCATAATTAATCTCATTTAAATATAGTGGTTAGAAGAAATTTATTGTCTCTATTATTAAAGGATCAATAATATTTTTTAAATTTGAGATATTATAAAATATATGAGGAAAAGGAGAAAAGAAATCAATTTCAAAAAACAATGTTTCTTCTATTTAGAAGGCATTCCAGAACCTTGATGAGCCTCCTATTATCATTATTAATCTCTAGTAAGATTTTATTTAGGTATAAAAGGACTGATAAATATATTATTCCAATCAATACCAGATAAGAAATTTAATGATTCACCTTGTATGTTGTAGGTAAACGCTGTGAAGACAAGTGGTTTTGTTGTGATGTAAAATGTTACTATTTTACCACTGAAAATAAAAAGTGGAAAGAATGTAACCAGATTTGCCAAAAGTATGGATCAGCCCTTTTGAAGATAGATCATAAAGATGAACTGGTATTATAGACTATTACATTACTTTTGTTCTCTTGGACTCTTTCTCATTTGGACTCGAGCTATTGAGGACAGTGGGGAGAAGAGAAGGAGGAACCCTGTACTTTTTGTTGTGTTTGTGTGTGAGCAAAAATTGTATAATCTCCCTGGAGACCCCTGCCTGCTAATAGGCCAGGCATATGATGCTGCTACTTACTAAGTAAGCATTCAGTACGTATTGTCTGTTACGATGACTAAAATTTTTATTCCCAAAGTGTAAATCCCCTTTAAGATGAAATTTGGGTCTTAGAAATCTTCTCCCATTTTAAGGAGTCTATAGGAGAGCCACGGATAGAGTTAGGCTTTTCCTTTGATGAAGTCCTTAACCCTTTGGCAAATAGCAGCCTGGAACCAACAGTTATTTATCCCTCTAGGGGGGCAACTAAGAACTTTGCCCCTGAATGGTCTGGTAGTTGCTGTTAAAGGCTAAACTGCCTGGGTATAAATCCAGCTCTGCCATTTACTAGAGTTGACCAAACCACTTACCTTATTTGGGCCTCAGTTTCCCCATTTGCAAATTAGAGATAATGAAGAACATAAAAGCAATAACAGTTTTACAAATTTGTCTCATGGTTATTTTCCCTGCACCCGTAAGTTACATCTCCTTGATCGATATTCTTACATATTATATCAAGCTATTTATTTTTCAGAAAGAAATGTAAAAAGAGAAATGTAGTGACAGTATTGAAATTCTCCTTTTTATTTGTACTAATAGAAACTGTTCACACACAAAATGTGTTTTTACAAAAAATGTTTGCAAAGATCATTTATCACTTATTTGCTGATGGTGGTGACAGTGGCACATTGAGTGTAATCAATGCACTGAATGGTATAGATGAAAGTGGTTAAAAGAGGAAACTTTAGGATGTTTGTATTATTAGAATAAAAATTAAAAGCTAAAACCTAGGACTGTGCAACATGGTGAACTCTATTGTAGACGATGGACTATAGTTCATAGTACAAGTATGAGAATGTTCATTCTAGAATTATAACAATTGTACGATACTAATGCAAGGTGGTAATAATAGAGTGGTATATGGGAAAAATACACCTAATTAAACAATGGACGATAGAACTATTTTAGTAATCTTTGATCAATTGTAACAAAGGTAACCACTGTTAAAAAAAAATGAAGTACAATTCTTAAAAAAGCACTGTCATCAACAGTAACAAATGTTACACACCCTGCCAGGTGTTGGTGGTAAGGTGGTGTATGGGAATCCTGTATTTTGTGCATGATTGCTTTGTAAACTCACAACTTCTCTAATAAAATAAAATGAAAAAACATATTCATACACAAAATGTGTTTTTACAGAGAAATGCCAGCAAAGATAATTCATCGTTTAGAAAAAAAAAAATTTTTATATGCAAAACTAATATGTGTTTTAAATTGTAACATAAAAGAATTCATGCTATCAGTTCACAAAATAAATTTCTGTGTTTGATGCAGTGAAACATAGTAACCCTATATTTAAAAATATGTGCAGTCACTTAATCAGGCATTATGTACTATATCCCTTTTGACTTATTACATTTTTGGACCTACTGAATACTTCTTAATGTGCTCTTTTTCCCTTCACTCCTCTGAACTACTGGCTATTCCAAGGCTTTCTGCTATGAGGCTCAAGGCTCTATTGTGCGCACACACACACATAGACTTTTTATTTTAAAAAATTAGTTTTGATAATTCTTACTCTCACTTAAAAATATGTGATGACCATTTTCCTACCTATTTAAATATTTTTTTGAATCATGATTTTTAATGGCTGTATAAAGTGTTATAAATTTTTAAAAAAATCTCCTATTGGTTTATTTAGTTAAATAGTTTTCCAAGTTTTAAATGATCTATGAGACTGATACCCATTTGTAACATAAACAGATAATCTACTGGTGGAAAATACTTCAGATAATGAAATTACTGGGACTGAGGGAGGAGATTTTTTTCTAGGAAGGAGAGATGAAGGATAATATGGAGAGTAGCAGAGTACTGGCTGTAGAAGTAACTGACCCCTTTCTTGTTCTCTTATTCATCTAACAGATGGGAATTCAATTATGATCTATTTTATTTACTTTACAGGCCTTCATTCAATCCCAAGCTTACAAAAATACCTCCTGGATTGGATTGTCATATAATGAAAAGGAATGCAAGTGGAAATGGGTGGACAATAACCCTTCTTCTGATTTGTAAGTCTGGATTACATTCAAACGCTAAAATATGTGTGGGGGTTGAAAGGATTGTATCTAAGAAGAATCTTCTCTCATTTCACACGGTTTAACTAATTTTCAAGTAGAAGTCATTGACAAGAATAAATAGAATGATTAAGAAAGTGTTCCAGGAAGTATAGTTAAAAAGGAAGAGACGTGTCATGCACAGTTTTTAGTAATAATAAAAGTGTGGTGCTAAACACATGCTCAGAATTATGTGTAATGAGGTACGCAAATTGAAACAAAATCATAGAGCAGGGTGATATGAAATGTTTGGGGCATTCTGACTAAGCCACAGCAATTTTTCCAATCAACAGTAAATGAGTGTCTTAACTATCCTAAAAATTCATGTGAAGCTTCTTTATGTGATTAGTTTATATACACACATACACACACACCTTATTTTTCTAAGAATGCCTGGCATGTATGAAGCAGGTACTCAATAGATAATTTTTAATTAATTAATTACTTGAGTGCAAGGATTATAGCTTGAGCTTCAGTATAATCCTTCTAGTTTGAAGTGTCACATTTTATTAAAGAAAAAAAGGGAAACGGACTTTGGCCCAGTGGTTAGGGCGTCCGTCTACCACATGGGAGGTCCGCGGTTCAAGCCCCGGGCCTCCTTGACCCGTGTGGAGCTGGCCCATGCGCAGTGCTGATGCGCGCAAGGAGTGCCGTGCCACACAGGGGTGTCCCCAGCGTAGGGGAGCCCCACGCGCAAGGAGTGTGCCCCGTAAGGAGAGCCGCCCAGCGCGAAAGAAAGTGCAGCCTGCCCAGGAATGGCGCCGCCCACACTTCCTGTGCCGCTGACGACAACAGAAGCGGACAAAGAAACAAGACACAGCAAAAAGACACAGAAAACAGACAACGGGGGGAGGGAAGGGGAATTAAAATAAATAAAAGTAAATCTTTAAAAAAAATAAAATTAGTGGGGTAGAGACAGCCTCCACTAGCCAAATCAATTTCCTACAAGTCCAAGACACTTCAAAGGAGGTCCAATCTCTCTCAGTGCATCTGAGCTGGTAAATTCCTCTTTAGTCATAGAGGCTAGACCCCAGACCACGCTTTTTCTCCCTGGTTGGTAGGTAAAATGATTAGGATTTGGAGGAATGCCCATCTCCAATTCATACCTCAGATCAGATGAGTAAACACAGGGGATGGGTTTTGGGTGTGGGCTCTGTACAAGTGGTGTTTATGTTAAACACCATTTATTAAGTGCCACACACTTTACATGTGTTATTTAGAATTCTTATGAAATGCATCAATATACACCCCAAAGTCTTTGCAGTAGGTATCTCTAGCCCTATTTTACAGAGGAGGAAACAAAACTTGGTATTCAGAGTTTTTAAATTTTGGAATTGCCAGCAAAGGGTTAATTACCTGTTAGAAGTGAAATTGCTTGATTGAAGAGTCTGAAAATATTGAATAGGAATTCTAAAGGGACTTCTCTTTAGAAGGGAACGTCAAGTATACTTCTTACCAGTAGTGGACGAGAATGACCCTCCACCCACCCAGTGACTGACTTTTTATTTTCCCAATCTAGTGTGTGCATGTGACATCTCACTGTAGTTTTTTTTTTTTTATAATTTTACCTTTTTTTTTTTAGATTAAAAAAATTTTTTTTTCTCTCCCCTTCCCCCCCCCCCCAGTTGTCTGTTCTCTGTGTCCATTTGCTGTGTGTTCTTTTTTGCCTGCTTCTGTTGTCAGCGGCGCAGGAATCTGTGTTTCTTTTTGTTGCATCATCCTGTTGTGTCAGCTCTCCGTGTGTGCGGTGCCATTCCTGGGCGGGCTGCACTTTATTTCACACTGGGCGGCTCTCCTTACGGGGTGCACTCCTTGCGCATGGGGCTCCCCTACACGGAGGCCACCCCTGCATGGCACGGCACTCCTTGCACTCATCGGCACTGCGCATGGGCCAGCTCCACACAGGTCAAGGAGGCCCGGGGTTTGAGCCGCGGACCTCCCATGTGGTAGACGGACGCCCTACCCACTGGGCCAAGTCCGCTTCCCTCACTGTAGTTTTAATGTGCATTTCCGATTTCTGATGAGTTTGAACACTTTTCTATTTATGAGCTATCCGTATTTCCTCTTCCATTAAATGACCTTTCTTTTTCCTATTTTTCTATTTTTGCTTATCTTTTTTTCTTAAAGATTTAAGGAGTTCTCTATATGTTTAGGATACTGTATTAGTTAGCCAAGGGGGTGCTGATGCAAAATTCCAGAAATCTGTTCACTTTTCTAAAGGGTATTTATTTGGGATAGGAGTTACAGGTACCAGGCCATAAAGCATAAGTTACTTCCCCCACCAAAGTCTATTTGGAGCAAGATGGCTGCTGACAGCTGCGAGGGTTCAGGCTTCCTGGGTTTGTGGCTTGTCTTTATATTTTCTTTATGTTTTCTTTTAGTTAACAGATTCTTTTACTTTGATATAGTTTGATCTTTTTCTTTATGTCTTGTGGCTTTGTACTTTAAGAAATTCTCCCATTTTTATCTACTAAGAGTTTTATGGCTTTTTAGATCTTTAGTTCACTTGGAATTGATTTGTGTGTGGTGTGAAATAGAAATTAAGTGTCTGTTTTAACTTTTTTTTCATATGGATTGTCCCCCAAACATTTATTAAATGACAATCCTTTCCCCACTGACCTGCAATGCTACTTCTGTTATTTATCGAATGTCCATGTATTCATGGGTCTATTTTTGTGCTTTCAATTCTGATCCATTGGTATATGAGTATGCCCCAGCTCTAATAAGGTACTTTCTTAATTAGCTTTAGAATGAACTTTGATATATGATTAAGCATGTCCTCCTACCACCTTTTCTTCCTCAGAAAGATCTTGTTATTTTCAGATCTCTGGATGTCCATGATAACTTTTAGAATAATGTTATCAAGCTTTAGCCAAAACTAACCAACCAACCAAACATCATCAACAATAGGAACAACCAAAATGCTTGGGTTTATGTTTGATTATAATCTGCTATTAGGCAGTTCACTGGTTTTTTAAAAAAAAAATCCTAAGTATTATATTTTTTTATTTCTAGGAATTGTTTCATGTTTTCAAATTTCCTTGCTACTTAAGTCATATTTTCAAGCTGTCTTTTAATTCTTGAATGATGTTAAAAATACTTATTTTGCATTCAGTACCTGATAATTCCAATTCTCTTGCCTTTGATGACTTTCACTCATGATGCAATTTTCTTTCTATGTTTAGTGTTTTTTTTTCCATTCTTGAACTGTGTGGAAATTATTTGAGGCCTAAGGGTAAGGTGGCTTTCTCCAGAAAGAATTTGCTTTTGTTGAATGCCTTTGAGCACTATAAAACTGGACCATTTTTAATTCTAAATTTGGGTCCCACAAGCAGTGCAATTTTGGGTACCAACCTACAAAAGGTGTTGTAAGAAATTACCTTGATGTAGCGGTAGCCTCCAAGTATACTCCCAGGCAAACTATCCCAGAGGTTAGAGAACAGAGACACTCATAGGCCAAATTCAGATGCTCAGATCACACAGTTTATTAAATCAACTTAAAACACACAGCAAGCCTTAGGATAAGGTGCAAATGGGTGAAAAGACCACATAACCGGAATCCTGGGTTATACTCTTTTCAGATGGGGTATCTCTGCTGCATGAGCCTTCCCTCATGAGTTGAGTTTTGAGTAAGCAGGTGCAGTGCACAGAAGGTGCTTGCCAGCAGCACACACATTTTCTGTATTGGAAAATACAGGCATGTGTTAGTCTGGCTTACCTCTGCAGCTCACTAATTAACCTGAAGAGCAGTTAGGGATTTCTATTTGTGTTTCTTGGGCTGAGGGCCAGAATGGGTATCACCAAAGTTTGGTGAACTTAATACATCATGAATGTTGAGTGCCTCTGTGCCTTGTGCGTGTTTTGTGCATGATATTTGGTGTCTACTTGGTCCGTTCCTCCTTCTGTCTGCATTCAGCATATACATGCTCCATTTACCATATCTAGGCCTAACATCTCATTGGTTGCTAACTTTTACTTATCCATACTTAACACATCTTAGGAGTTCTGCCTGTGCCTCACAAGCTGCTGGGTTTCATTTATCTTCCTTTTCCTGTGGCAGGTTTGAATGGTCTTAAATAATATAGCAAATACAAACTACATGAGGGATGGCTTGAGATTTTGAATTCTTAACTGAGATTAGCCTTTTGCCCTTCTGTTAAATCCAAAGTTCTGGATAGGCCATATTAATTTTATTTTATATTTAATTCTTTTTACTATGCTAGGGTAGTTTATATTGAAGTTATAGCTCTTTCAGTCCCAGTTTTATGTAGCTAGGCTTGTATTTAGAATTCCCATCTTGAATGGAATTTGGCTTTGTCTCATAGCCCCTGAGTCAGTGAGTTAAGTTACCAGCTTCAGCAATTCTCCGTCAAGGAGCAATTTGGCTTCAGTTCTACATTTATTCTTCTGGGGTCCCAACTCCTTTGAAACCTCTATCGAAATCTCTATCAATCTACTTTTTGTCAGTTCATGGATTTATTGAAGAAGATGAAAACAAAATGATTTCATTGAGCATTTTTAATTGTTTTCAAAAAGAAGGTACTTCTGGCACCTAATCCACCATTTTGCAGAAATAGAAGTCCTGTTCTAGCTTTTTTTCACTGAACCCACCACGTTTTAGCATATAGCTATTAAACCTGTGCCCTGTGGGATAGTGGGAGAAACAAAACAAAACAAAACAAAATAAAACAAAAGCATCAATCAAATAACTCATCTTTGTCTGTATTCCAATTCATTTTTTTCTCTTTGAGGTATATATACACAAGACCTGATTATCTGTGTCAATTCTTCTCTTTTTAATATTTCATTTTTGTTGAAAAAAATTAAAATGAAAAACAGCTTTGGGGTGTGTGTGTGTGTGTGTGTGTGTGTATATATATATATATATATATTTTTTTTTGCCTTAAAGAAGTGGGTTTACAAACAATCATGTATAGGGAAGCAGACTTGGCCCAGTGGTTAGGGCGTCCGTCTACCACATGGGAGGCCCACGGTTCAAACCCCAGGCCTCCCTGACCCACGTGGAGCTGGCCCATGCGCAGTGCTGATGCGCGCAAGGAGTGCCCTGCCACGCTGGGGTGTCCACCGCATAGGGGAGCCCCACACACAAGGAGTGCGCCCCATAAGGAGAGCCGCCCAGCGTGAAAGAAAGTGCAGGCTGCCTAAGAATGGCGCCACCCACACGGACAGCTGACACAACAAGATGACACAACAAAAAGAAACACAGATTCCCGTGCCGCTGACAACAGAAGCAGACAAAGAACACGCAGCAAATAGACACAGAGAACAGACAACCGGGGCAGGGGGGAAGTGGAGAGAAATAAATAAATAAATCTTTAAAAAAAAATCATGTATAAAATATAGATTTCCTATATACCACCCTATTATTAATACTTTGCATTAGTGTGGTACATTTGTTACAAATGATGAAAGCACATTTTGAAAATTGTACCATTAACTATAGTTCATGGTTTTAGGATTCACTATTTATGTTGTACGGTCCTGTGGATTTTTAAAAATATTATTATTCTAGCAACACATATACAATTAAAATTTACTCCTTTAAAAATGCATTCAAATATATAATTTACTGTTGTTAATTGTGTCCACAATGTTATCCTACCATCACCAACATCCATTACCAGATCTTTTCCATCATCCCAAATAGAAACTCTGTACAATTTAAGCATTAACTTCCTATTCCCTATCCTCACCCCATCCCCTCGGAACCTGTATTCTAGATACTGACTCTGATGAGTTTGATTATTCCAAGTCTTTCATATCAGTGAGATCATAAAATATTTGTTATTTTGTGGTCTGGCTTATTTAATTCAAAATGTTATCTTCAAGATTCATCCATGTTGTCACATGTATCAGAACTCCATTCCTTTTTATGACTGAATAATATTCCATTGTGTATGTATATACTGCATATTGTTTATCCTTTCATTGGTTAATGGACACTTGGGTTGCTTCCATTTTTTATCACCTGAGAAGAATGCCATTATGAACACCAGTGTGAACATATCTGTTTGAGTCCCTGCTTTCCATTATTTTGGGTATATACGTAGAAGTGGGATTGCTGGGTCATATGGTAATCCTATACTTAACTTTCTGAGGAACCACCAAATTGTCTTCCACAGTGGCCACACTACATTCCCACCAACAATGAATTAGTTTCTCTACATCCTCTCCAACACTTGTAATTTTCCGTTTTTAAAATAATAGCCATTCTAATGGATATGAAATGGTATTTCATTGTAGTTTTGATTTACTTTTCCCTAATGGCTAATGATGAGCAACTTTTCATGTGCTTTTTGGCTATTTGTATATCTTCATTTGAGAGTTGTATTCTCAAGTCTTTTGCCTATTTTTTTTTAATGTATTTAATTTAAAATTTTTTTTGTGTTTTTCTCTATTTTTTTAATTGTATTTTTTGAAGATACATAGATCACAAAAAATGTAACAATAAAAACATAAGAGGTTCCCGTATACCCCACACCCACTGCACCCCGCTCCTCCCACACCAACAACCTCCCTCATCATTGTGGCACATTCACTGTACTTGGAGAACACATCCTGGAGCACTGCTGCACCACATGGACAACAGTTTACATTGTAGTTTACACTTTCCTCCAGTACATCCAGTGGGCCATGGCAGAACATATCATGTCCAGCGTCTGTCCCTGCAACATCATTTAGGACAACTCCAAGTCCTAAAAATGCCCTCACATCTCACCCCCTCTTCCCTCTCCCTGCCCCCAGCAACTACCATGGTCACTTTCTCCACATCAATGCTACAATTTCTTCTATTACTAGCCACAATAGTTCTGTAGTGGAATACCAGCAAGTCCACTCCAATACATATTTTATTCCTCCATCCTGTGGACCCTGGGATGGTGATGTCCACTCCACCTCTGTATCAACAGGAGGCTTAGATCTCACATGGCTGATGGATGTGATTCTCCTGCTTGGAGTTGTAGGCACTCTTGTTTCCCTGATGTGGTGGTTCACCATCCTCATCTCCCTGTTAGCTGATCTGGGTAAGACCAATGAACTGGAGTGTAGGAGTTGCAACTTTGCTGAGGTTCAGGGCCCAGCTGGCACATGGCCAATCCAGAGATTCAGGTCTCCTGAGCACACACCAACCCCAGTGCCAACCACAGGTTCAGTAAAAGTCACAGAGGAGGTATGTGTAGAAAGGCTACATCTGAGTCCAAATCCACCACACTCAGGAACACAAATTCCAAAGTAGGGCCTACTGACAAGGTACCAAACTCCAGAGCCATCTGTCATGACTGTAGAACCTGTGTGTCTCTGTAGCCCTCAGGAGCACCAGTATCTGGGGTTGTATCTGCTTTGGCTGTCTCTGGGATCCTGCTGACGCATGTGTAAGCATGACCCCTTTGATGACCTCCTGGCTCTTTTTTGAAGACTCTTAGCCATATAAACTCATCTGTTTTTACCAATATCCCCCTTTCACTCAAGGTCTTTTTCTTTTTTTTTTTTTTTTTTTTTTTTTTTTTTTTTTTTTTTTAAAGATTTATTTATTTATTTTAATTTCCCCCCCTCCCCTGGTTGTCTGTTCTTGGTGTCTATTTGTTGCATCTTGTTTCTTTGTCTGCTTTTGTTTCTTTGTCCGTTTCTGTTGTCGTCAGCGGCACAGGAAGTGTGGGCGGCGCCATTCCTGGGCAGGCTGCACTTTCTTTTCACGCTGGGCGGCTTTCCTCATGGGCGCACTCCTTGCGCGTGGGGGCTCCCCCACGCGGGGGACACCCTTGCGTGGCACGGCACTCCTTGCGCGCATCAGCACTGCGCATGGCCAGCTCCACACGGGTCAAGGAGGCCCGGGGCTTGAACCGCGGACCTCCCATATGGTAGACGGACGCCCTAACCACTGGGCCAAAGTCCGTTTCCCTCAAGGTCTTTTTCTAGTTGCATCACCAGTTAGTGATTTGTAGTACTCTCTCAGCACCAAGGAGGCTCATCCTTGGGAGTCATGTCCCATGCTGGGGAGAAGGCAATGCATTTACATGCTGGGTTTGGCTTAGAGAGTGACCACATTTGAGCAACATGGAGGTTCTCAGGAGGTAACTTTTAGGCACCCTGCAGCTCTAGGCCTAGTTGAAATTTCAGGCACACAGGCTCATAAGCATAGTCATCAGTATCAAGGGCTCATAATTGGACCATCTTTCTTCACTGGTCTTTGCCCCTTGTAATTTTTTTTTTTTTTTAAAGAAATTTGAGATTACATAAATGTTACACAAAAAATATAAAGGATTCCCATATGCCCCACTTCTTCCCCCTCCCTTATTTTCCCACATTAATAACGTCCTTCATTAATAACGTACATTTGTTACAATTGATGAACACATATTGAAGCATTGCTACTAACCATGGACTATAGTTTACATTATAGTTTACACTTTGGCCTGCACAATTTTGTAAGTTATTACAAAATACATAATATTTTGCCTGCTTTTTAATTGGATTGTCTATTATTGAGTTGTAGGATTAATTTATACATTCTGGATATTAAAACCTTATCAGACATGTGTTTTCCAAATAATTTCTCCCATTGTGTAGGTCGTCCTTTTCCTTTCATGATAAGTCTCTTGGTGCACAGAAGTTTTTAATTTTGATGAGGTCCCATTTATCTATTTTTTTCTTGTGTTGCTTGTGCTCTGGGTGTAAAGTCTAAGAAATCATTACCTGGGAAGCAGATGTGGCTCAAGCAATTGGACTCCCATCTACTATATAGGAGGCCCAGGGTTTGATGCCCAGGGTCCCTTGGTGAAGGCACACTGGCCTGTGTGGCGAGCTGGCCCACACAGAGTGTTGACCTGCATGAAGTGCTGGCCTGGGTGGAGTACAGCCTCATGTAGGAGTGCTGCTCTGCACAGGAGTGCTGGCCGAATGGAGAGCTGGCACAGCAAGATGATGCAACAAAAAGACACACAGAGGAGAGAGAATAAGAGATGCAGCAGATCAGGGAGCTGAGGTGGCACAAGAGAATGATCACCTCTTTTCCACTCTGCAAGGTCCCAGGATTGGTTCCTGGAGCCACCTCATGAGAATACAAGCAGATAGAGAAGAACACACAATGAATGGACACAGAGAGCAGACAGTGGAGGAAGGGGGGAGAGATTTAAAAGAAATATATCTTTAAAAAATAGTCAGGGAAATGGATGTGACTCAACCAATTGGGCTCCCATCTACCATATAGAAGGTCCAGGGTTTGATGCCCAGGGCTTCCTGGTGAGGGCAAGCTGGCCCACATGGAGTGCCAACCCATGTGGGAATGTGGCCCCATGCAGGAGAGCCACTCTGTGTGGGAATGTCACCTTGCACTGGAAAGCTCAAGAGTGCTGGCCGACGTGGAGAGCTGGCGCAGCAAGTTGATGCAACAAGAGACACAGAAGAGAGAAAATAAGAAGATGTAGCAGAACAGGGGAGCTGATGTGGTACAAGAGAGTAATCCCCTCTCTCCCACTCTGGAAGATCCTGGGATCAGTTCCTGGAGCCACCTAATGAGAATACAAGCAGAGACAGAAGAACACACAGCAAATGGACACAGAGAGCAGACAGTGGGGGTGGGGGGGTGGGGGGGGGACCTGCCGGGAGAAATAAATAAAATAAATCTTAAAAAAAAATCATTACCTAATACAAGGTCTTCAAGATGCTTCCCTGTTTTCTTCTAGGGAATTTTTATAGTTCTGGTTCTTATGTTCAGGTCTTGGATCCATTTCAAGTTGATTTTTTTATATACTGTGTGATAAGGGTCCATCTTCCTTCTTTTGCATATAGAGATGCAATTTTCCTAGCACTATTTGTTGAAGAGATTATTCTTTCACAATTGAGTGGTCTTTACTTTTTTGTCAAAAATCATTTGGCCATAAATGTGAGGGTTGATTTCTGAGCTCTCAATAAAATTCTGTTGGCCTATATGCCTGTCCTTGTTCCAGTACCATGCTGTTTTGATTACTGTGGCTTTGTAATAGTTTCAGGATTAGGAAGTGTGAGTCCTCTAATTTCATTCTTCTTTTTCAAGATGGCTTTGGGTTTTTGACTTCCTTTACACTTTCATACATATTTCATGATTGACTTTTCTGTTTCTGCAAAGAAGGCTGTTGAAATTTTTATTGGTATTGTGTTGAATATGTAAATTACTTTCAGTAGAAATGACATCTTAACATTTAGCCTTCCAGTCCATGAACACAGAATGTCCTTCAATTTATTTAGGTCTTTGATTTCTTTTAGCAATATTTTCTAGTTTTCTATAAAATAGAATTTCTTTAAATTCTTGGTTAGATTTATTCTAGGTTTGGTATATTATAATCCCATAGCAAAATTGCAAGACACTTTTTGTCTTCTGACCAAAAATTCCCAATGTGGAAAATAATGGGAGATTATGGGTGAAGTCAAGAAGCCATTATTCTATTTAGTGGGCGAAGAACAAAGGGAAATTTTTTAGTCTTAAAGTATAGTAAACATTTTTACATTCTAGATCTTTAGCCAACAGAGTGAAAAAAAATCAGGATGTATTTTATTGCAAGCTTCAGAATTAAATGTTTGACCTTATATGTTTTCTGTTCTACAGTAATTTTTCCATAATGAAATTGCCTTCTGGGAGAGGACAATGTGCATTTTTAACCTCAACAAGAGTAGAAAATATTGAATGTACTAAAACCTACAACTGTATCTGTGAGAAGAGAATTGATTGTTTTCAACTAGGTTCCACATAGTTAAGAAGACAAAGGTGAAAATGGCTTTTTTAACTTTTTGTTTGCTTCCTGTATTAATTTTGATTCTTTACAAATAAATGTTTTTGACTGTAGTTCTTAATTCATTGTGGAAAGAGATAGAGATGAAAGAGATGGTGAAAGAGATGATGAAAGAGAAAGAAAATACCTTTTGTGGCACAACTTGAGAATCATATGTCCTTTTGTTTCATTGAAACAAGGAAAGAGTTTGTCTTTTCCCATCTTTAATTGCTCTGAGGAATTATTCTCCACTTTCATTTCCCTGCACTATACAAAGAAACAATTAGAGGTCCCTGATAAATATTCTGGTCTTTTTGTTATCATCAGTTGGATAAATTATTTCAGTATCATCTTGCTTTGATAGATTAAGAACTGGAAAATAGTTATTTTTTTCCATCAAGACCTTACCTCTCACTTTTTCCGCTCATATTTTACTATACTTTCAGACTCACAGAAAAGTTGCAAGAACTTTGTAACTTTTCAAGGAACTCCCATATAACCTTTACACATATTTACTATTTGTTTATATTTCACTCTATCTCCTCTAAAGTGTTTTCTCCCTCTCCCCCATCATGGCTGGTCCATTTGAGAAGAAATTGGGGACATAATGTCCCTTTGTCCTTAACTATTTTCTAAACACAAGGACTTTGTCCTAAATAACCATAGTACAATTATCAAAATCAGGAAATTTACCATTGATACAATTCTATGATCTCATCTATCTATGATACATATGCAACTTTGTCTATTGTCCTGATAATGCCGTTTACAGTTATTTTCTTCCTGGTTCAGGATCATGCAATGCATCTCATTGTAATGTCTCTTTAGTCTTGTTTAAGGTAAGACAGCTCTTCAGGCTTTCTTTGTCTTTCTTCCTTTTCTCCCTTCCTTCTTTCTTTTTTAGGAGGTACCGGGGATTGAACCCAGAACCTTGTACATCTACTGAGCTATATCAGCTCTCCCTTTTGCCTTTCTTGACCTTGACATTTAAAAATCTATTTTATTTACTCATACATTACATATAATAAACTGCATCTATTTAAATGTACTGGTTAGTGAGTTTTAACAAATATATTCATCCCTGTATCCACCAACACAATCAATATATAAAACATTTCATCACCCTCAACATTCCTTTCTGTTCCTTTATCATTAATTACCACCCACTCTGGCCCCAGCATCCAGTGATCTGCTTTCCATCACTATAAATTAGTTTTGCCTATTCTAGAATTTCATATAAGTGAAAGCTTAATTCATGTACTCTTTTATGTATGGCTTCTTTTGTTTATCATGTTTTTTAAACTGTCATTTTGTGTGTGTGTGTGTGTGTGTGTGTGTGTGTGTACCAGTAGTTAATTCTTTTTTTTAAACTGAGTAAATTTCCATTGTATGGCTATACCACAAATTGTTTATTCATTCACCTATGGACATTTGACTTATTTCCAGTTTTGGGCTATTATGAATAAACTTGCCTTGAGTATTTATGTGCCAATCTTTGTGTGGACATATGTCTTCATTTATTTGAGGTAAATAAATTCCTGCAGGAGTTTGATTGCTACTAGAGTGGTTTTCAATGTGGTCCTATCATTTTACTTTCCCACCAGCAACATATGTGACTTTCAGTTCACCACATCTTTGCCAACACATGGTGTTGTCAACCTTTTTCATTTCCATCTTTTGGTGCTGGTGGCTGCATTAAAAAAAAAATCATATTTATTGATACATATTAATAAAGCATACAATTCATCCAAAGTAAACTATCAGTCCAAATTGTATAATCAGTGGCATTTGTATAATCACATAGTTGTGCATTCATCACGTCAATCAGTAGAGCATTTTCATTATTCTAATAATAATAATAAATTACAAAAAAGACCAAGACAAAGCTCTACCCTTTAATAATCACCTCTCAAGCTCTTTGTGTTCCCCAGCCATACATAGCTACTATCTGTTTCCATCTTTCTAATTCATTTGTATTTATATTTTGTATAGATGGAGTCAAACAATGTGTACTACCTTTTGTCTAGTTTCTTTCTGTCAATCTTTTTAATTTTAGACATTTTTTGTATAGCAGTATTTTATTGTGGCTTTTAATTTGCATTTCCCTAGTGACTAATGATATTGATCCATGTGCTTATCTGATCATTTCTATATCTTTTTTAAAAAGGTGTCTGTCCAAATCTTTTGCCTATTTTTAAGACAGTTGTATTAGTCTGAATTCATAGTGTACAGTATAAGAGTTCTTTATATAATATGGATGCAAGCCCTTTGTCAGATAGATATACATACAGATACTGAGGGCAACTAATTTTCTTGCAGTGTGTTTTGCCTTTTCAATTTCTTAATGTGTCTTTAAACATAAGTTTTAAATTTTGATGAGGCCTAATTTATCAATTTATTTCTTCTGTGATTCATGCTTTTTATGTCCTACTTAAGAAAATCTTTGCTTATGTGAAGATCATAGAGATTTTTCTCATATGTTTGCTGTTAGAGGTTTTATGGTTTTAGCTCACATAGTTTAGCTTATGTCCACTTCAAGTTAATTTTTGTGTAGGTGTGAGATAAGGGTCAAGAATCACTATTATTTCATATAGATATCCAGTTTTGTGCTATTTGTTAAAAAGTCTTTCCTAGCCTCCATTGAATTACTTTGGTTCCTTTGTAGACAATTAACTGACCATACACATGTGGGTCTATTTCTGGATTCTCAATTCTGTCTCAGTCATCTATATGCCTATTCATACAGTAATATCATATATTGATTAGAATAGCTTTATAGTAAGCCCTGAAGCCAGCTGCAGTAAGACCTTTAATTCCTTTAATTCATTCTTTTATTCAAAAGTATATTTGGAATACTAAGACCTTGCATTTTCTAAAAATATCTACAAAACAGCTTGCTTGATTTTGATTGAGACTGTGGTGAACCTAAGTATTAATTTGTGAAAATTGAGGTCTTAACAATAATGAGAGTTAGAATCCATGAACATGATTTCTCTCTCCAGTTAATTAGGCCTTGATTTCTTTCAGCAGTGCATTAGATTTCAAGATACAGATCTTGTGCATATTTTGTTAAAATTATGTTTTGGGTTCTATTGTTAATGGCACTTAAAATTTAATTTTCAAATTATTTGTTGTTATAGAAATACAGTTTATTTTTGTAAATTGGCCACACTCCTGTGACTTTGTTAAATTTGTTTCCAGTATTTTTTTCTTTTTAGATTCCTAAGTATTTTTCTATGTACACAATCATCTCATCTGAAACTATACAAAGTTTTACTTTTTACTTCCCTTCCTTTTTTTTTTTTTTCCTGGCTTCCTTGGGATTGCACACCTGTCCCCATTCAATAGTAGCACCTAATGTTTGCCTCAGGCTCTGTTCACCAAGGAACGCTTGGGCTGTGATGGCACTCTGTAATGAAAGGCAGAATTGTAGCATCCCATAGGGATTTGGGATAAGGATATGGCCTATATAGATATAACCCTTCTCTTACTGCCATTACCAGGGAGAAAGACTGTAATGTTTACAGGATTGCAAAAGGGAATTCATAGTATCTTCAATCCCTTCATTGGCTCCAAACCATACCTAGAATGGAGGTATAGGGACACCTGACTTCATGCTGGCTTGTCTTTGCTTTGCACATGAGAATTCACATCTTTCCCCCACATATTTCATTATTTTGTTATGCAACCACAGAAGTAGGAATGGTTAAGTGTCAAGTGATTAAGGGGATTTGGATTAATCACTTAATAACTATTTATGAAAAACAACCATTGAATATAGAAATGGCACTATGTAGCCAACAGATAAATGTTGAAAGTGAATCTTCCATACTGTGTCTAGATATTGAGAATTTGGATGATGTAAAGTATGGTTGTTGTTTTTCTATTAGTCTATATTGCCAGATTAAATTTTCTTCCAGAAATATTTTAATAAAAATTGGCCATTCCAAAAAACACCCACCACATGCCCACCAATAAAAGAGAGCCATAACAAAATAGAAAATTTATCATATGGCAATGATTTAAAAGAAGAGAAAAAAAACCAAGTAGCAGACACTTGAGCACATCAATAAAATCCAGTATTAAAATCACATTTCTTCTTATGGGCTATGATTAGGAATCTAAAATACATACTGAAATAAAACTTATTACATATGTTGAATTATTTGGGTCAAAGGACATCTATAGAAGTATCTGATCTCAAAGGCATTCCAGTTTGAGACTCAATTTCAGAATAAGGCATAACAAATGTTAATAGAAGACATACGGGTAAAAGAGGGACTCTAAATTGCCCATGTACTCTGAACCTGATAAAACAAATCTAGATTTTTTAAAAATTATTTTTTTCTTTCAACAGTTGTGAAGACAGAAACCAAAGATAAATAGAAGGCATAATGGTTTTGCTCTGGTTATTTGTTTACTGGATTTTGGAGATTTTCTTTGTTGTTTTTTACAAATTCAAATTAAACATGAAAAATTCTACTTCAAAAAAATCTAACAGTTCAAGAAAAGCATCAGTTGTACTCTAGACATTTAAAGTCTGTCTCACAATTTAATTTTCAGTGGTAAAAACAGGTTTTAGAATTGTTTTGTGATCACATAGCAAAAGGAAAAGAAAACTCTTAACACCTTTTATTCAGTTTTTTTTTTTTTTTAAAGATTTATTTATTTATTTAATATCCCCCCCTCCCCCGGTTGTCTGTTCTCCGTGTCTATTTGCTGCATCTTGTTTCTTTGTCCGCTTCTGTTGTCGTCAGCGGCACGGGAAGTGTGGGCGGCGCCATTCCTGGGCAGGCTGCACTTTCTTTCGCGCTGGGCAGCAATCCTTACGGGGCGCACTCCTTGCGCGTGGGGCTCCCCTACGCTGGGACACCCCTGTGTGGCACGGCACTCCTTGCGCGCATCAGCACTGCGCATGGGCCAGCTCCACACGGGTCAAGGAGGCCCGGGGTTTGAACTGCGGACCTCCCATGTGGTAGACGACCGCCCTAACCACTGGGCCAAGTCCGTTTCCCTTTATTCAGTTTTTAACCACACCAGCGAGAATCAAAACTGTCATTTTTTCCAAAGGCAATTCTCCACACCAGAAGGTAGCCATGACTCAAATGAGAAACAATTTGGGTTTTCTTGTCTTCAAAATATTTATCAAATCCTATATTTCTCACAGGCTTTTGAAACTCATAGAAAATAAGAAATATTCCAATGAATGAAATATACCAAATGTCAATAATAAGCAAGACACATTCCTTTGGAGAAATGGCTATTAAAAAAATTCAGTCTGTATATGCAAAATAAGCAAGAAAATTCAGTCTTTTTTCCCCCACCTTCTTTTGAAATCCATTTTTTCCTGAAATATCATTCTGCAAAATTGGAAGTAAAAGACTAAAAGGTCAGGAGAGGAAGCAGAGGGAGCACATACCATTAACACAAAAAGGAGTAAAGTTGTACAAACTTAAGCAGTTTATGACAGACTAGAGTCATACTCCAGGATACCAAAGGCTGGTTGAAGAAATTCACGGTTCCGCAAGACCTAAGGTTTGTACTGCTGCATGAAGCTCAGCAAAGAGCAATTCACTGCCTCAGAACAATCCCCCTTCCCACTCCAAATCCTGGTTTCTGTACCTTTCTTCCACGGGGAGGGCCTCTCATCCCACCACCCAGCCCACTTCTAGGGCCTCTGGGTCCCCTCAGGTGGTTATCTCGACCATTCCCTTCCCTGGATGCTTCTCTTCCACATTCAGACAACCTCACCTCTGAACATATGAGCCTGTTGCTAAGGACCTTCTGAACAGGTTCGCAGTCTTCAAACATAGTAAAACCAAATGAGGTCATTTCCCACTTTCGTTAACACGCTCCACCACATTACCATAATTTTGAAAGAAATCTTTAAGTTCTGATTTGTCCACCTCATGAGACAGGTTGCTAATGAAGAGCTAGTGACTGTCATGGTGTCTCACAATTCTTCAGGGTTCAACACCCCCTTGCCCATCACCCTCACAGATTGGTGTAGATCCCCTCTGTGGAGGAATATTTATTTGTTATTCTCGCACTCTTTGATCCCTCTGAGGCCTCTGTGGTGGAATCTGAGATTCAGGCTTAGACTCTGGACAGGGCAGTAAAGCTAGTATTTTAACAACATGAGGTGGTATCCCAGTACCTAGAACAGCTCCACTGGGCGGGAGGTTCTTATTGGTCACAGATGCCCAAGAAAATGTCCTCAAGTCTTCCTGAACAGTCTGAGCTATGTCTGTAGGTGCTGGAGAAGAATTTCTCTGAGCATCCTCAGGTGCAGTTTTTTCTAATACTCGTTCAGACTTTTCATCTAGGATTAGATATGGGTTCTTGCTCCAGTTCTGGTTCAGGATTGGGCTCTGGTTCAGCAACAGTTTCCCCTAAATGTTCTTCAAAAGTTTTGGCTGACAGACTGATCATAGAAAGTTCCAGAATCATCAGGTACCTCTGGTCTTTCTTCAGCTGCCTCCACTTCTTCCTCAGGCTCCTCTTGAGGCCCAGTGACAGAGCCATCAAAGTCCTCATCTTGGTATCTGAAGGTATCATTGTGAGCATAGAAATTATGTGCAACAGAGCCCTTAGGAGCAAAGACAGAAGTCTGCATGAATCTCCTCAAAGTCTGGTAGTTTCATCACCTGGACCACAACACCATCATTTACAGTGGCATTAACATCAATATGGCCAATCTGTGTGGCAGTTGGTAAAGTTCTGTGACAGTACTTTCCTATGGATTTCTTTCTGTCCATACATCACATCTGCTCGTTTTCCACTTGAATCCAACCCCCTCCCCCAGACAAAAGAAGAAATTTTTCCATAAACTCTATGGAGCATGTCTGGGTATATGCCTGGTTTAGCAGTGTATTATTGCCTGATAACAGGGACTAGGTTTCTCTACAGCCATTGCTTTAGTCAGTTCAACCTGTGTGCTGAGCAGAAGAGGAACCAGCTTTGCTCCAGAGCAGCATGGAAGGCAAAAAATCCCTCACGCAACTACATCTGCACACCTGTGTTCTGATATAAGGAAAAGAGCCAAAGGAAAGGCCAAGTTGGAAGGCTGGACATTACCCATTGGCTGAGGCCAAGCAACTAAGACACACAAGTGACCCCCTAAACTGTAGTTTAAGTGGTTCAGAAGGCCTAAGGTGGAGGAGTTTATGCAAATACTGGGCAAATGCAATGGGGGATGTCTCCTAATGCATTTGATTCTTGACCCCTAGTATCCCTGGAATGGCAGAATTAGTTAATGGACAACTGTATCATGCAATGGCCCAGGGATGCGAAGGTAAAGGAGAACTTATTGTAGATAACCCAACCAGGTAAAATGTTTATGTAAAGAAGGAAAGGAAAAGCTGGGAGGTGTCATTTTACCAGATAAAGAACCCCATCCAGTTGAGGTTGGGCTAGTTGAGGGAAACGTAGTAGAGTGGGTGGCAGGAGTAGGAAATGATGAATATCAACTATGGTGTCATGACTTATTACCCAAGGAAGATACCAGTAGCTAAGAATATTTTCAGTGAGTCTATTTGTTGACCAGTTAGGTCTTTTTTGCCCCTTTCCTTTTCCCTACCATTTTATATAGGAAGTATGGGGGGAGCTTATTATTGCAATACACTTTACAGATGACAGATTAGGTGGGGCCTCCTCCACACCTGATGGAGAGGTTCTGGCCTTGAGGTTGTCTTGTTGGGGAGATAGTGAGAGTCTCCTTGGTCTAGAGTTGCCTAGGGTTAAGAGGAAGCAGAATGTTATTTTATAAGACGTAAATATGGAAACAAGGATGGAAATGTATGCTGAGTATTCAAAGGGGTAGACTGTGTCAACAGTGGGCCTCTTTATCGTCAGATCGATTCCTTGCTCTTAACCTGGATTACGTAGAAAACAAAGCCTGAGGTAAAACTCAAGTGTGATAATACTTTCCAGGGAGGTGCAGTCCCAGGGCAGTGAAAACGAGGGAAAATTGGGAAGTGAGGCAAGGCAGGATGGGAAACAAACGCAGGGGCTACGTTCCTGAGCTGGCCACTGCTCCCTGAAGACCCGTTGCTTGTCACCACGGAGATTGGGGCTGCACAGGAACCCCACATCGATAAGCAGTCCCTGATGGGAGGAGTGGAGAGAAAAGGTACCTGCCAATTCTTTTCCACCTTTCATCTCCTCCTGGTTACTAGTTCATCCCAAGCAAACATAGGTAACATGTTTTCCTTTATCTTGGGATCCTGGACCATTGCCTGATACAGTTACACATTCCAACTAGGGAAAGGATCAGAATAGATATAATTTATATTAAGTATAGGGTAGCCAAAAAGTTTGGAAATATTGATAACCTTTTATTTTACTTCTTACAGATTGAACCCCCTTGGTTATGTTTTTGGGGATGTATTAAAGGCTCAGGTTTATACAGTGAAAGTCAGAGAAAAATCACTTGAGTCAACCCATCACAGAAGCTTTCAGATGAATTCTTGTAAATGAGGAAGGGACTGTAATTAAAATATGATTTTGATCAGTGTCTTAGTTTGCTAAAGGCTGCCAATGCAAAACACCAGATATGGGTTGTCTTTTATACTAGGAGTTCATTAGGTTAAAAGCTTACAGTTTGGAGGCTGTGAAAATGTCCAAATCAAGGTATCACCAGAGATGCTGTCTCACCAAAGATCAACTGGTGATCCTGGACTCCTGCCATGTGGCAAAGCACAATGAGGGCTGGTGTCTGTTGCGGTCTCTGCCTTCTCTCCAGGCTCACTTACCCCCCAAGCTTGGTTATAGGTGATCAGGCATATGGCAGAGTATAATGGCAGCTCTGCTGCTCTCTGGAGCTCAACTGTGGGTGATGAGGCATGTGTCTCGTCTGTCCCCTCATCTCCTTTGTTCTCTCGGGGGCTGCTTTCTGTCCCCCTGTGCTGTGCTGATTCCAGCCTTTTAGGGTTTCTCTGTCTCTGCTGCTTTTCTCTGTGTCTGTTTTCAGTCCCCTCTTTATAAATGACTTCAGCAAGAGGATGAAGACCCACCCTGGGTCACACCTCACTGAAGCTATCCAATCAAAGGTCCCCAACTGAATCCAACCCAATCAAAAGGGTCCAATACCCATAGAAATGGATCAATTTAAGAACACAATTTTCTGAGATCCACGAAAGACTCAAACCATCAACAGCTATTTCCCATGTGTAGTACAGGATGTGTGAATTATAATGATTTTTTTTTTCTGAGCCATTATGAAGGAAGTTTTCCTTTCCCCATATCTTACTTCAGTATTTTTCTCTTCTTTCCAGAAACAGCTAAGAAGGAGAGTTGCACAGCGGTGAAATTCCATATTGACAAAAGGAAGAAAACACAATCCAGAACTTATGACAGGAAATATGATTATTGTTAGCATCTGTTCTCATCAAATCATTAAATCATAGATTTGAACAGAATCTTACTAACAAATCCAATGTATTTGTAGATTTCTTTTCTTTCCAATTTTCCTGCCAAGTAGTTTTCCATGTTTGAACACCTCCAGGGAAATGGAATTCATTTTTTTTTCCCCCTTAGGTAGTCAATCACAGGTTTTAACTGCTTATAGAATAGTTTTTATTATGAATCAAAATATTTCTTTCTGTATCTTATATCCACATACCCTACTTATAAACCTTTTAATGGTAGAAAAGAAGTGTAATCCTCAGTAACATCTATACTGCCTTCTGAAGCTGAAGTCCACAATCTCAGTGCAATAGGTCATCATCTTCCTGGGCCTGACCATTAATTACAGAGATGAGAAACAGGAATGATCGTCTTGTTTTATTTAACATATAGTTAAGGTATATTCCCTATTTCAGACTCTTATTATTTAGGGAGATAATGTCAGGGAATTGGATCTATTCATTATGTAGTAAGGACCCTTATCACCATTCTTGGTATGGTTGTTTTCTGATAAGCATTTTCAATAATTCAGGTGAGTTCTTCATTCTTGGCCTTGTTTCCTCCACCACAGATGGCTATAATAGTAGAAGAACTGAAAGAAAATATCTTTGATTTTATGGCCTTGGAGAACTCCAGGAAACTCCTTGCACATATAAAGTGATTTTGTAATTATTTTTTGCTCTCAAAGTTATAGCAGTTGTCAAAAACCGAAACAAAGCAAAACACATGCTGAAATTTGTAGGGAGTAATATTAGGAAGTTGGGCTAAGGATAAATATTACTCATAGCATTCCACTTTAATGACTTATTAAATGTTAAAATTCTGCACATTAGCCATTTATTCTTAGCTATCATAGGAAATCATTATTTGTTGACACATATATTTGAAATAAGGTCTGACAGAGAGGACTGCAGCACACGCATAGCATGCTTCTTCAAAAAGATTTTCTTAAACTCATCCTTTTCAATGTTTTCTTTTGGACAGTATTCTGCACCAGGCTACAGCCATCTCCAATGATTTTATGCTTCTGCAATTTTTTGACCGAGACATTAATATGTGTTTTGTTTGATACAATGTTGCAACAACACCTTTAATGTATGCATTAATTCCTTTCATCTGGTTTAGCGGCTCACTATACTCTTACTTTAACCACAAAACATTTTTGCACCTCAACCATGGTCCAGGTGCTGTGCTAGGTGCCAGCGATACCAGGAGAAGATATTGTGTTTTTGTTGTGGTTGTTCACTGCAATGCTTTCTTCTGCTAGTCTATAAACTCCTCAAAAATAGAAATTATGCCCAAACACCTAGGTTGGTGCACTGGAGATTGTGGTGGATTGAATTGTGCACTACGGTTTGGACATGTTCTTGGTCTTAGCCCATATTTTGGTGCATGTGGTCCCATTATAAATAAGGTCTATTCAAGATGTTATTCAGTTAAGCTGTGGCCCACCTGAATCAGGTTGGGCATTATTCCAGATTATTCCTTTCCTCTATGGGCAGAGTGAAAGTCAGACAAGAGAGAAGCCATGAGGAGCTGCTCCAAGCTGGAAGTCAACAGAACCTGGAAGAGAAAGGAGAAGACCCTGCCACGTGCATTGCCAAGTGAAAGAAAAGCCAGGGAACAAGGGCTGCCAGCAGCCAGATACAGGATGTCTCCGGCTTCTGGGAGAAAGCACTGCCTTGCTGATTCTCAGGTTTGGACTTCTCCTAACCTCAAAACCATGAGCCAGTATTACTGTTGTTTAAGCCAAGCCATTGTATGGTATTTGTTTTAGCAGCCAGGAAACTAAAACAGAGATCTCAAGGGAGGCCAGTGTGGGAGGAGGTGATGGGAAGTGGGAAGAGTGAGAGAAGATGAAGAAGTGGTCGGAGGCCAAATGATGAGATCATTTTGGATTATTATCCTAAATTCAAAGTGAAGCCATTGAAGAGCTTTAATGGAGGAGAGAATGGGTAAAACAGATTTAAGATTATAGCCTGGCAGCAGAGGGAGATGTCAAGTAGTCCAGAAAAAGCAGAAGCAAAAATAGAATGATCATACACAATAAGAAAGTGGAAAGGGAAAATGGAGTTCAATATCACATTTTCAAATGATATGTTAGCAAATGTCCTAAAAAGGGAAATAATATACTACTTTCATTCCTTTTAGCTTAGGAGATTTAACTTCTAAATGAACCTAAAATTTCAGTAATAAAATAAAGTATATGTAATTTACGATAATGCTAACAGACAACATCAACTTATGACAGGATAATGCACAATGAAATGTTGGCTGAGTGAGAATTAAAACATACATCAGTTAAGATGGCGATAATAGGTTATAAGAGTCTAAGGCCTATATGAAAGATGAAAATTTAAATGTCTTATTTTTGTAATAAATGTAGTTTAACTCTAAAACAAAAGCAAACTTAATGGCCTGCAGCTTTAGTTAAATCACTGTGGGAAAAGCAAACAGATGTAGCTCAAGTGGTTAATGCCTGCCTTGCCATGTATGAGGTCCCCAGTACCTCTTAAAAAAAGAAAAAGATGTATTACTGCACTATTGAAAGGTATAAATATAATTCTAGCCTTAGAGAAGTATGAAAAGTTACAGGAATAATAAAAACAAAGAAGTTAAAAACTAGTGTTATATTTTAGAATAGATTTGTGTGTGGAGAATAGCAATAGATTTTCTAATACTTCTATATGTTTATTTTTTTTGCTACTTTGAGGTGTTCAAAAGAATTATACCCGATTTTTAATCACAGTTTAAAGTTTCATTTATGGGATGAAATTTGAATATGTATGTTGAAATTAATGTTCAAAAGTTTAAAAAGTTTTTGGATTTTTTCTGTTAATGAATTAGTTATCTATTTCAGGGTAACAAATCACCCCAAAACTTATTCACATTTTTCTGGGGCCAGAATTCAGGCAGAGGCTTGTTGTGTGTCTCTGACTGAAGGTTTCTCACCAGGCTGCCCTCAGGGTGCTGTTTGGGCTGCGGTCATCTCAAGGCTCAAAGGGGAAGTTCCACTTCCAAGCCCACCCATGTGGCAGGACTCAGGTCCTCACTGGCTGCTGACTGGAGATGATTCCTTGTTCTGTGGACCTTTGCAGAGGCTACTCACAGCAGGCAGTTTGTTTCCCTTAGAGGGAGGGGAGGGAAAGAGAGAGGGAGAGAGGGAGAGGCACACCAGTCTTTCTGTAACCTAATCTTGAAAGTGACATCTCTTCAATTTTGCCCTATGCTACTCATTAGAAGCTAGAAATGAGTCACTAGGTCCAGCTCACACTCATGAGAAGGACGTCAAACAAGGCACAAACACCAGGAGGAGGGGCTCACTGGAACAATTTTAGAGGGTGCCTACCCTAACTAGATGTGCATACTTTATAAAATAAAGATCACTTGAATTATAAATTGTAGTAAGTATTATTCTCCATTTGCAAAAGCCCTTGGGCATCTAAGTTGGTATTTTTCCTTTTCATGGCTGCTCAAGCGAATACCATACAATGGGTTGGCTTAAACAATGGGAATTTAATGGCTCAAGGTTTTGAGGCCAGGATTATTCCAAATCAAGTCCAAACCAGGGCCTCACATGGTGAAGCTTCCTTCCAGAAGCCTGACATTCTGGAACTGGCTGCTGACGATCCTTGGTCCTTAGCTCTTCTGGCCCACGGCGATATACCTGGAGGGCTCTCCCTTTGCCTCAGGTTTCTCTTGACTTCAGCTCCTGGGTGCTTCTCTGTGGGTTTCTCCTGCCTGAATCTCATCCTGCTTATAAAGGACGCCAGTAACAGGAGTAAGACCTGTCTGGATTGAATTGGGCAACACCTTAATTGACGCAAAGTCATCAAAAGGCCTTATTTACAATGGGTTCACAACCTCAGGAATGGATTAAGGCTTTTGCTGGGGTACAAGGTTCCAAACTACCAGAGTTGGAAATGATCAGTGTGCTTTTATGTGCTCTATCTATATACTTCTTGAGATCATGCACTGTGACTTTACCTCTGTCCTTAGCACTTAATATAATTTTCACCACGTGGGAGGTGTTCTAGAAATTCATGCTTAATAGATGAATTTATGAGTATAGTTTGAAACAGTTTGTAAGTTTTGTTTCATATATCCCCTGAAAATTTTTAGAGATCCAAATAGCGAGACTGATTTTTGAAAATTTGTAAGACCTGTATAATATTTGTTGTCACTTTATAAATTTAATTTTGCCTGTGGCAATTTCAAAGGGTCTTTTTCACTTCTGACTTTGTAATTTTGCAATGTGTCCACCAGAAGGCATCACCACACAAATCAAGCTCTAAAATCAAGGTTCCTATATTTTGAAAATAAGAAGTCTTCCTGGTAAGGATAAACAAAGATAGTCTCATAAACTGCTATTGGGAATCTTAATTAATAGACTGTTACTGCAAATAAATTTTAGTAAAATATATTGGTAGGCTTGAAAATGGTAATGCTTTTTTTTTATAGATTTATTTTATTTATTTATTTCTTTCCCAACCCCGCCACCTCCTTGTTTATGTGCTCGCTGTCTGCTTTCCGTGTGTTCTTCTGTGTTTGCTTGTCTTTTCTTTAGGAGACACCAGGAACTGATTTGGGGCCTTCTGGAGTGGGAGAGAGGTGCTCAATCTTTTGCACCACCTCAGCTCCCTGGTCTGCTGTGTCTTTTATTGTCTCTCCTCTGTGTCTCTTTTTGTTGCATCATTTTGCTGTGCCAGCACTCAATGTGGACCAGCTCTCTGCTTAGGTCAGCTTGCCTTTCACCAGGAGGCCCTGGGAATCAAACCCTGGACCTCCTATATGGTAGACAGGAGCCCAAGTGCTTGAGCCACATCTGTTTCCCAAAAATGGTAATACTTTTTGATCCAATGATTCCAGTGATAGAAATCTATCCTAAGAAAAATAATATACACGGACAAAATGTTATGCTTATTTACTTAGCATTATTTGGGTTGTCACATATGAGGAAAAGTGTTGCATTCAACAATAGTGGAAGGGCTAAATATGTATGCTACAATCATAAGACTGAAAAATATGAAAACTTTAAATTATGTTTATGAAGTATTGAATGATATGAAAAGTGCTTTGATATAGTGTTAATTGAAAAACTAAGATACCAAATAATTTCCTACAATGTAGAAAATACACATAGAAAAATATGAAAAGGAAACATATTGGCAATTTTATATGCAGATTTTAAGCTTTTTCTTTCTATTTTTCCTTGTTGTCCTAATTTATTTATATTTATTTATTTTTTATTTATTTCCCTCCCCCCTTGTGGCTCACTCGTTGTCCTCTCTCTGTGTCCATTTGCTGCGTGCTCTTCTGTTTTTTTGCTTTGTCTCCCTTTTTGTTGCGTCACCTTGCTGAGTCGGCTCTCTGTGGTGCTTGCGCACCAGGTGACACTCCACGGCACTTGCGGGCGAGCCTGCTTTCACAAGGAGGCCCTGATACATGAACCCAGGGCCTCCCATATGGTAGATGGGAGCCCAACAGATTGAGCCACAGCTGCTTCCCACTTGTCCCAATTTTTAACACCAACATCTTGGAAATAATATGTTATTAATAAAAAGATCTCAAATGTATCACCATACAGAAAGAAAACAAAAGATTTTAAGTACTTACTATAATTCCAAATTCTTTGTCTTCTACTATATTAAACCATATAAAATATTTATTCATTCAATTATTATTTATCTATTTTTTGTGCCAGATATTGAGATAAAGGTTGGTGATACAAAAGTGAATAACACACAATTCCTGTCCTTACTGAACATATGATTCATTGGTGAGAGAGACATAAAGTAGATACTTTAAACAATTATATGGTAGATGCAATGAAAAAGACTAATGATTGTATAATAAATTTACTTTATCCCATTTTATGGTTTCAATTCTCCCAATTTTGAACTCTTCAGTAATATTTTATTAATGCTGTGACTTACTGAACTTAGGGCATATTATTCATTGTTTAAGGCTTTTCCAGAGAAAAACATGATACATGGTTAAAATGATATTTATATTATCTCTCCAGTGGTTCCAAGTATTTCCCAGTTGGAAAAGAGATTCTCTAACTGTGAGAAAGGATTATGGATGCTGTTGTTAAGGTAGATTATGATGGAACAAAACAATAATAATTGGAAAAGTAAAAGTCCCTCCTACCCTCTCCCCATTTTCTTCTTACAATTCTTAATGTAACTATTTTCTTCATAGACAAGGGATGAATTTTCTTCAGGAATTTTTTTTAGAACAGGGAAGCAGGAATATGCATGAGTGTAATACAGTTTCAACTACAATAGTTAGAAGTTGGTGTGCAGAATCTCTTGCTAAATATTCTTGTTTGAAGCTGAGATAATTTTTAAGAATATGGATTGCTTCAAGATTTTCCCTGTTCTCTGGTGTAAGAGGAAAAACAAATTTGAAAATTAAAAAATGGTTTACTTCTCCCCGTTGAACATAAGGGAAGAGACTCCCGCTTCCCACTCATCTCTTAATATTTACTTTAAAAACCATGTAATTGTAAATTCTCTCTTCGTCTTCTTGAAATGTAATCAAGGAAGATATTGCCCCTATCTCCTAGTTTCTGGGAAAGAAATTAGCATAACTCCTAGGGATCTCCTGGATCCCATTGTAAACCTACTTCTGAACTATCTTGAGAAAGCATATATAATATGTTTTAACCATCTGGCCACTTAAAGAGGATGAGCTTTCTTAGTTTCTTTGTGATCTCCTTGTGGATTGTCTGCCATGCAGTACTTTCTGGGTTAATGCTTATTCAATAACAAAATTGTTTTTATTTCTCTTCTGTTTTTGTGGAGTGGTCCTCTGGGTTGGGAGAAGACTTTGTCTCAGTGTTTTAGCTAAACAGTGCGTATTATGTAGAACATGTGTGGCAACTCTCTTTGGAGAGGATGAGTTACCTTTCCAAAAGCTGCCTTTTGGGATGGCTTTCCCCTTTCTATATTCAGATGCTTGACTTCCTATGGACAAGCTCAAGGCTTGACGAGTCTTGGATCCATGACCAGCTCAGGTATCCTTAAGACGCTGCTCTGTGAACCTAAATGTGTGTTAGGGAATTTAGTCAATATCTCTTCCTGAGATGAACAGAGGAGTTTATGCTGAGGGTCCAGCCCAGAGTCCGTAGCTTGCTAAACTTTTAAGATGTAAGCCTATTAAGAAAGAAACATTAAACAACAGTCATTGTGAAAACTAAATAGGTGAGCAGAAGTGCTTTCAATAGGGTGATACCAAACAAATTCTTCTTTCCAGTTGCACCTCAAAGGCCAATTTCTGAGACACCAGGGTTTCAAAGAGAGAGGGAGTTTGTTTGCACAAGCAAAAGGGAGTCATTCGCCTTAGATGCTCAAAAACTGCCTGCTCAATTTGCGGAAATTCTAATATTGTATAATGTCAGGTTGTTAATGAGTAATTGGGGTGGAGTTTGCACAGGTCCTTTCATTAATAAACATTAAGGGGCTGAACAGGATGGGAGGAGGGTGAGTCACAAAGTTATAACCGTTATCGGAGATCGAGGCATTCTGTAGGGGGAATATCAAAATCAAAGGTCAGCCACAAGGTTTTTCATGTGGATATCAAACAGAGGAAGGTGAAGTGGTCACACTTTCAATAGAAATGTTCATATACAAAGGTAAGATTCTTCTGGAGTAATCATTATATTAGCAGGTACAGGTGGCTGTATACCTGGAATAATCACTATAATGGCAGGTATTTAGTTGGAAATGGCCACATACAAAGGATAAAGTCAGACTTGCCAGTTTCAGTAATTTCAAATATTAACTTTTTGGCTAATTTAGAAAGCATCTATGTAATGTTTCACTAATCATAATAATCTGTTAATTCTTAACCCTTGGTTACAATTCCTCCCACTCTGTTCTTTCCTCAATCTTGGCGATAGTCTGGACGACAATGACTGAGTTCTTTATGCTAGAAAGGGGCATTGACCCCAGGGCTTGTGGAAATGAAATTCAGAGTGTGGTTGTACATATTCTTTAACTTTAGGTTTTGGCTGAGTATTAGCATTTCCTCAGTAACTCTCTTATGGAAAGGCTGGCACAGGAGATAGAGACAAGTTTTAAGGATAAGTATGTTTGCAATTAGTAGCAGTAGTATCATTAATCCTGCTTGAAATATTAAACAAAACCATGATCCTATTCCTGCAGGAAGCCAGCTAAATAAATCGAATACACCAGAAGAGGGAGAGAGCAGCCTCTATTGCTTTAACTTGACCTTTCATATGTTCCAATATTTTAGTTACATTAGCAGATTCATCCCGTTTGTAGGTATAACATTCCGTTTTTGCTATAGCACGTGTCCCTCCTTGTGAAGCTGTCAAGGATCTAAAGCCATTAGGTTTTGTAGTACTGCTTTAAGCGTTAGAGTCATTTCAGTATTTTACTGTTGAGGTTATCATTTAAAGCAAGTAGAGTAAAATTGTTCAAGGCTTCCATCCCAGGTATGATATTCTTTATGCCCAATAGAGCCGCCAGATGATCATACCAGTGAAATACTGACCAGGCCCACCAAGCTGCCAATAAGGCTAGATTTGCTCCTGATGGTAAGGTTTTACAAATACTTTCTTAAGCACATCTGCCTACTCAGCCTGGGAGCTACCAGGGCCATTAGTTCATGCGACGACTATTGCGACGAGCCTCTCAAACCATCTATTCCAAACCAATCACTCTCTTGTAATATTATGGTTCATAGACCTTGCTTGGAGGCAACCAGCCCAGTGTTCTCTTATAAAGGGATTATGCTGCTGAGAGTGGTTCTGTTGTTCCCAGCAGAGGGGCAATCTGGCTTGATCTGCCACACCCAGGTGTTAGCCATTTCAAGCCATCCCAAAGTACTAAATGCCCCGCTTTTATATATTCTAATGGTTGGATGTTCAGCCTTTTTGTCTAAATGGTTTGCATGTTGAATAGCTCTTTCTACTGCCATACTCTAAGAAAACATTCGATGCCCCTGGGTTTCCAAATTAGTTGACCATTCCTTTGGATCTCCATTAGTTATGCTTATGGCATCTCAGTCGCCTTTTGTTTACGCATCTCTTGAATTACTGTTCTTAGTTCTTTCCAGTCAGTTCGCTGGAGGAGTGATATCCACCAACGTAACGCAGAAACACTAGACTTAGGTCATTGGCTGCATACCCAACAATCTGATTCATAGAATTTATGTAAGCGTGTGCCCATTGCAAAAAAAAAATTAGTGTTTGATAATATGTCAATTTACTGGGCAATACTATAGCAGGAATATAAAATCAGGACATATGTCCAGAAATAAATACTGGGAAGAGTCTAGTAATATACAATAAATAATTATCTGTTGACTACAAGTGAAAGAATTCCACTCTTCAGGTGACAGATATCTATTGAAGTTTTGGTTGTACTTAACAGAACTTAAGCAAAAATAAATGCTCCAATGGTTATCAATTCTTATCTCTTTTCCTGAAGATGTATTTTAAGTCTTCTAGAGTTTCATATTAATAACTGTCTGCTGGAAGTTTGTCTGCTTCCTGTCCTTCAAGATCTGTGGCAGTTTGTTAGTATGCATTCTGTGAAGGAGTCTAGAAGGGACCAGTTAAAGGGGGCTATTTTTATCCTACTTTGGTGAATCTATGGTTTCACTCCCATCAATTTGAGAGAGGAGTGAGTGGGTTAATAAAGTTTGCATTTAGACCAAAAGGGGGAAATAGTAAAAAAACAAGTTTTCATGGCTAAGAAATTTCAAAGTGAGTCAGGAAGGGACTCCAGAGGTTATGCTAATGCATGTCTCAGCAGGATCTCATTGACTGCCACAGGAAACAGTGCCTAAAACAGCTCTCAGGACTCTAGAGACATCTAGACAGTTTAGGCCGGGCAGACAATCTAAGGAATTTGACACCCTGTCAGTGGGCCTTACTTTAGAATATGTGCTCTGCAATGTAACAGGGTTAGACTCATTTATAATTTCCCTACACATGGCTCTTCTGCCCCTTTTATTTGAACCTATAATTAACACATCCTCATTAAATATGTGTCTCAGAGACTTAAATCTTTATTCTGTTCATATGCTGGTTGAGCCCTGAATCTCAGCAGAGTTGCAGCACCTACTCTCCAGTTCATTGAACTCACCCTGGACAACTAACAAAAGGATGATGATGGACAATGCCCATCCCAAAAAATAGAGTATTACAACTGCAAGCAAGACGGTTCCATTATCTGCCCCATGCGATCTAAGCCCCCTCTCAATCAGAAACAGTGGGCATCACCATCCCCAAATCCTCAAAATTGAGGAATGGACAAACATAAAGGGGTAATGAACAATGGACTAAGGTAGACTTACTATTATTCTGTTATAGACTTATTATTATTCTAGCAATGGAAAAATTTTTATCATTGCTATAAAGGCAGTGATTGTGCAGCACATGTGGTTCAAGCAGGTGAGCCTCTGCCTCTCCAGGAGGTCCTGGGTTTGGTTCCCAGTGCCTCCTAAAGAAGACAAACAAAGGGCAAACAATGAGCAGCTACTGAGCAAAACAATGAGCAGACAATGAGCAAAAACAACAAGCGAAACAACAAGCAAACAATGAGCAGATGAGCAACAACAACAACAACAACAACAAGCCAGGGAGCAGATGGGGCTCAAGAAGTTGAGAGTGCCTACCTTTCATGTCAGAAGTCTCGGGTTTAGTTCTCGGTGCCTCCTAAAGAAAAAACAAACAGACAATAGCAAAAGCAATGCGCAAAAAACCCAGCAACAAGTGAACAGACAAAGGAGCCATCTGGGTGGGGGATAGTAAATGCAGTGGCCACCAGAGAGGTTCTGACGGGAGGGAAAGGGAAGAGCAGGTATAACGTGGGGCATTTTTGGGACACTGGAATTGTCCAGCATGACCTTGCAATGAGGGATACAGGCCATTACACATTTTGTCAAAAATCTATAAAATTGTGTGATGCAAAGTGTACTATAGACCATGGTTAGTAGAAATGCGTCAGATGTTTTCATCAATTGTGACAAATGTAGCACATTAATGAAAGATGTTGTTAAAACGGGAAGTGGAGGAGGGGGAGGAGCTGGAGTGTATGGGAATCCCCTATATTTTTGATGTAGCATAAATGTAATCTAAACCTTCTTTAAAAATTAAAAAAAAAAGATTGAAAAATAAAACAAAAGACCTTCATACAGACCTTCCCACTTAGGTCCTAACTAATCTGTTGGAGGCAGACTTCTCCATTTCTTTAAAAGAACCGAGTCCCCAGGCTTAACATGAGGTAAGGGAACATCTGGAGGGAAAGTGAAACGATTCGAGGCATAGTGATGAATTGCCTCTAATGTGGCCCCTGGTGACTCCATGTTTTTGTTTCTAACTCTCAGACTTTTCCAGTCCAGGTACACATATCACCTTGTTTTAGGCAAGGTCTCCCACATACCATTTCAAATGGGCTCAAAGGAGCCTGCTTTTGGGTGCTACTCTTATCTGCATCAAAGCCACTGGGAGTAGCTTGCCCCATGAAAAATTAGTCTCCTGACACAGTTTAGCTACCTTCTTCTTCAGGGTGTGCTTCAACGTCTCTGTTTTCCCAGTAGATTGTGATCTCCAAGATGCTTGTTATTTCTAATGCATGTTCAGCGCTCCCAACAGTTTCTGTGTAATAAAAAAAAAAAAAGATTTATTTATTTATTTATTCCCACCCTTGCGGTTTGGTCCATTCTTTGCTGTTTCTTCTCTGTGTCTATTTGCTGCACATTTTTTCCTCTGTATCTGCTTGTCTCCCTTTGCTGCGTCATCTTGCTGAGTTAGCTCTCTACTGCACACAGGCCATCAGCTATCCGCAGCTTTGCCTTCCAAGGAGGCCCTGGATGTGAACTCAGGGCCTCCCAATTGGTAGGCAGGAGCCCAACTGATTGGTCACAGCTGCTTCCCTCCTGTGTAATTTTTGATGTGAAAGTCCCTCCATTATCACTTTGAATGGAAAATGGGTGTCCAAACCATGGGATTATTTCTTTCAAGAGCGTCTTAGTTACTTCTGAGGCCTGCTCTATCCTGCACGGAAAGGGCTTCTACCCATCCTGTCAGTGTATCTACAAACACAATATCTTTATAATATCCACATGCTATTGGCATAGTAGTAAAGTCTATTTGCCAGTCCTCACCTGGTGGTGTGCCTCTTGCTTGGACTCCTTTTGTTAGGGGCAGAGGCCCTGGTTTTGGGTTGTTTTTAGCATAAGTCAAACAGTTTTGTGTTACTTTCTGAATGGCTCTCTGTATTCTAGGTCCTAACATATAATTCTTCAACCACGGATACATGGAATCTCCTCCAGAGTGAGGACTTTAATGTAAATAAGTAAGAACTCCTTCCACTAAGTATTCAGGAATAAGAATTACTTCATCTTTCTTTTAAATCTCATCCTTCCTCAGTTCTCCTGTTTGGAAAGTTCCATTGGGAACTGATATTTTTAAGTCAAAGCCCCACTCTCTTGCCCTCAATAGATCATGGGATGAATACAGAAGAGAAAAGGTTTTTAGTCTTTTATCTGGTATCAATGATAGTACTAGAGATGAGGATGGAGTTTTTAATTAGCTGCAGCTTTTGCTTCTAAATCTGCCATTCAATTACCTTTGATAAAGTCTGTTTCTCCTTTCTGATGACTGTAGCAATGTATTATGGCAACTTCTTTAGGTAAGACTACTTCGTCTAATAAGGCTGAGATTATGTCTGTATGTTTAATTTTCTTTTTACCAAATGCTCCATGGGCATGAACTATATTAAAAACTTATCCTGGGAAGCAGATTTGACTCAAAGGATAGAGCATCCGCCTACCATATGAGAGGTCCAGGGTTTAAACCAGGGCCTCCTGACCCATGTGGTGAGCTGGCCCATGCACAGTGCTGATGCACAGTGCTGATGTGACATGCAGGGTGTCCCCTGCATAGGGGAGCCCCACACGCAAGGAGTGCTCCCTGCAAGGAGAGCTGCCCCACGTGAAAAAAGCGCAGCCTGCCCAGGAATGATGCCCCACACACGGAGAGCTGACGCAGCAAGATGACGCAACAAAAAGAGACACATATTCCCAGTGCCATTGACAAGAATGCAAGTGGACACAGAACATACAGCGAATGGACACAGAGAGCAGACAACGTGGGGGAAAGGGGAGTGGAAAGGGAGAGAAATAAATGAAAAATAAAGCTTTTAAAAAAAAACTTATCTAGAGTCTGTATATTTGTTTATTCGCTGTTCCTTTCCCAGATGTAAAGCTCTGGTGAGTACAATAACTTCTGCCTGTTGTGCTGACATAATTGGTGAGAGGGCCCACTCTCTAGTACTGTTTGTAGTACTACAAATAGTTGACTCTTGTCAGTGTACATCTACCGTCTAGATGTTCTAGAGGTTGGTTGACTAACTGTGGAAGGAAAAAATAAACTTCATCAATTGTATACAATCATGTACAGGTTCCCCTGAGAGTAAGGTAGGCAGGTTTAAACTAGAAGAAGCTTTAAGGCAATGCTTGGATTATGTAGCAGATTACCTGGATATGTGCCTAATCGTCCAGTGGTGAGCCAATACCCACCTTTCTGCTCTAACAATGGCAGGACCCAATGAGGCGTATGCACAGTGGTGGGTTGTCCTAGAGTGAATTTTTCTGCTTCTTTGAGAATGTCACAGGTGCTACTACAGCCCTTAGGCATACTGGCCATCCCTGAGTAGTGTTGTCCAACTGTTTAGAAAAAGAGGCCACTGAACATCTGGCATTTCCTAATTTTTGAGTAAGTACCCCTAATCCAGTTCCTTGTCTTTCACGTATGAAGAAGTCAATGCTTTCTTGGGTCCATGAGACCTAGGGCTAGGGCTGTTAAAAGTTCCCTTGTTATTTTCTGGAAGGCACTATTACATTCTGTAGTCTAACCTAGAGGTTCCTACTCGGGACCTGTTAGGGCTTTATATACGGGTTTAGCTATGAGTTCAAAATTAGGTATCGAATTCTACAGAATCCTGCCATTCCTACGAATCCTCAAAGCTACCTCTTTGTAAGTGGCTCTGCTACCTGGCCTGAAGATTCCTTCTGACCCGGCAGTAGATTTCTTTGTTCTTTGGATAGCTCAAAGTCTAAATATTCTACTGACATTTGTGAAACTTGAGCCTTTGTCTTTGAGGCTTTGCAATCTTAGTCTGCCAAGAAGTTCAGAGTTTGGTTAGTAATTTTATCCGGTGGTTTTCTGGTTTGACTGGCAATTAAACTATCATCTACAAACTGTAAAAATACTCCTTGTAAGTGTAATTCCCTTAAATCTCAAATTAATGCTTCTCCTAATATTGTGGGAGCATTCTTAAATCCTTGTGGAAGAACAGTCCAACAATATTGTTGTTTTATGTTTGCAATGGGGTCTTCCCATTCAAAAGCAAAAAGTTAAATCTAAGACCATAAACCCGCAAAGATCTCCTGATGACGTAGTGAGTAAAGTATATGCATGGAACTACTGGGTGGATGTCTTCTACAATTTGGTTAGGAGCTGGGAGTTCTTGCACACATCAGTATTCATTTGAGGTGCCTGGCTTCGGTACCGGTAATGTAGTATTATATGAAGAATGGCAGGATCATATCAACTGATGTTTCAAAAATGTCTCGATTAATGGAGCAATTCCCTTCTGGATTCTAATTTAAGTGGGTATTGTTTAATATGACGCACAGTACCTGATTTCAGAATTTCATTTGAACCAGATTGACCATTTTTCCATTGCTTCCTTCACCTTGAGTTTCAAGCTTTCAAGATCTCTTTTGGGATTGGGCTGATCTGCTCTTGGTGGAAATGGTGTTTCTTCTAGCAGAACCCCTGCTGTTGTCTCATTCTGGTTGTTTCATTAGAGCCCGGAGGAGTGCTGCTTGCATCTTCAGATATTTATCCTCAAGCGCTGCTTGCTTCCAGAAGTATGGGCCTTCTTTGGCTTAGACCCTGTTAATGAAGACTTTACAGGCGAGTTCATCCAACCTGGAAATAAAGCACTTCTAACCCATTATGAATTTTCTGCAACTTTTCCTTATATCAGGAAAACTCTGAGTAGTAAAGGTCATATTCAAATTTCTGGCATTCTCTGGACCTTTGGGATCTATGTCAGTGTACTGTCGGTAAGTAACATAAATCCCTTCCTGGAAAGCTGGGGGACTTTCCTTTGGCTCTTGCATTACCTTGTTAATCTTTTGCAAGTTTATAGGTTTTGGGACTCCTTTTCTCAGCCCCACAAGAATATACTCCATAATGTTCCAATTAAGCCCTGTCATCTTCATTGTTCGATTTCATTCATGATCCCTCACTGATATTGCTAAATTTACTCCAGAACACACTGGGTTGCCAGAATTTTCTCCTTGTTTCCTAGCTGCTTCCTGCTTTGCCTTTTCTATTATCATTCTCCATTTTTCTCCCGTTATTAAATTATTGAATAGAACCAGAATATTCACCCATTAGGGTTATGAGTTGCAAAAATGAACACAATTAAGCTTCCATGCTCTTTGAGTCTTCTCTATACTGTGGGATAGTAGTCTTCCAATTATACAAATCTGATGTGGAGAATGGGGAATGCACATAGCAAATACCATTGATTATACACTTTCGATGGATTTTATGCTTTATTAATATGTATCAATAAAATGGGTTTGTTTAAAAAAACACACACACACAAAAGGGAGAAGACACAAATCACCAACATCAGGAATCAAAGTGGGAATAGTAGATCCTACAGACATTTAAAGGATGTAAGGGACTGTTATAAACAACTTTCTCATAATGAAGTTAATAACATATAAAATGTACAACCTTTCTGAAAGACACACTCCCAAAGTTCACATAAGGAACAATGGTTACTGTAGCTAGCTCTAGGTCTACAAAAGTAATTTTTCAGTTAAAAAACCTTCTCAAAAGAACACTCTAGGCTTCACTGGTAAATAATACCAATTCTACATAAACTCTTCCAGAAAATAGAGGAGGAAGGAATACTTTTTAACTCATTTTATGAGGCTAGCATTACTCTGGTACAAAAACCAGACATCGATATTTCAAGGAATGAAAAGTACAGACCAGTATCCCTCCTAAACTTAGGTACAAATTCCTTAACCAAATATTAGCAAATTGAATCCAACAATATATATAAAAAAAGTAATAATGTAATCCCTCATGACCAAGAAGGGAATTCTAGGAATTCAAGTTTCAACATTTAAAAAAACAGTTAATAGAATTCACTATTTTAACACAATAAAAAAAAATAATCATATGTACAGCTCAATATATGCAGAAACAACACATGATAAAATTAAATAATCATTCTTGATAAAAGCTCTTTGCAAAGTAGAAATAGAAGATAATTTCTTCAGTATGCTAAAGGAATCTATGAAAAAACCTATATCCCACATCACACTTACACATAATGCTTTATCACTAAGATTATTATTATTTGAGGTAATGGTGCAGTGGATTGAACCTAGGACCTTGTACATGGGAAGCTGGTGCTCAACCACTGAGCCACATCAGCTCCCCTGAGGTGTTTTTTTTTTTTCTAGGAGGCCCTGGGATCTGAACCTGGGACCTCCCATGTGGAAAGCAAGTGCTCAATCGCTTGAGCCACATCCTCTCCCACCTCAGATTTTGCTTTACCCCTAAGATTATGAACAAGGCAAGGATATCCATTCTCCTCATTTGGTTTTGATATTGTACTGGAGGCTCTAGCTAGTGCAGTTAATAAAAAATAAGAAATAAAATACATACAGATTCGAAATGATGAAATATAATGGTTTTTATTAACAGTTGACTTGATTGTATACAAAGAATCTACTCAAAGAAGCTACAGAAAGCTACTATAATACATAATTGTATCATATCTTAAGATATAAAATCTGTATCAGAAATCAGTTGTATTTCTTTGTCAGGGTGTTTGGCAGCCTCTGAAATGGCCACCACTGATCCCTGCCTTCTCCCATTGTTAACCACACTTTTTTTTTTCTTTTTAGGATGTATCAGAGATCGAACCCAGGACCTCATACATGCAAGGCAGGCACTGAGCTACACCTGTTCTGCATCCTCACTTCTTAAGAAGCTGATATCAGTGACTATTTTCTAAGGACAAAACATGGTGAAAGATGGTATGGCACTTCTGTGATTAGGTTACAAAAGACCAAGACTTCGTTTTGGGTGCTCTCTCACTCATTCACTTGCTTGGAGGGAGGACAGCTGCCCTGTTTTGAGCTGCTGTATGAAGAAGCCCTGAAGACAAGGAACTGATTGTGCTTTTATGTAAGTCTCAATTTAAAAATGGTTAAATGATTCACACAGATGTATCACCAAAGAAGTTATAGAGATGGCAAGCTCGCACTTGAAAAGATGTTCAACATCATTGCCAATTATGGGAATTCAAATTAAAACCCTGAGATAATACGTACCTACTATCATGGCTAAAATAAAAAAGATGGACAATACCAAGTGCTGGGAAGGATGTGGAACAATTAAAAAGCACATATATTGTTGGCAGGCATGTTGCATGGTACAGTCACATTAGAAAATCATTGGCAATTTCCCATGAAGTTATGTATATACTACCCTCTGACTCAGAAATTCCACACCTAGGTTTTACAGAAGAGAAATGAAAACATGTTCACACACGGTTCTATAAAATGAATGTTATAGCATCTTTATTTATGCTCACTCAAAAGCCACCCAAAGGCCCATCATTGGTGAATGGATAACATTGTATATTCATACAATGAAATATTTATGAAAAGGAAGGAACTACTGATACGTGCAACAGTATGCATGAAGCTCGACAGCATTAGGAAAAGAGAAGAAGTCAAAAGAATATACATATAATGATTTTATTCATAGGGAATTGTGGGAAAGGTTAACTTTCAGAAAAAGAAATTAGATTATTATATTCCAGGGGCAAGTTTGGAGTGTGAAGATTGTCTAAAAAGAGGCATGCGGTAACATTGTGGGGAAATGGAAATGAGCTCGATAATACATGTGGGTATAAACGATATATGTTTGTTAAAACTCATGAAACTCTACTCTTAAAAGGGGTGAAAATTACCAAATGTAGTTTATAAATAAAAAAACATCTCCTTTGGAGAAATGCTTGAACATATATATTTCAAAGATTTATGGACTTTCCAGGTTAACTTTGATTTCATTCAGGCAAAGATCTAAGATTGCTAAGAGCATATTTCATGGAAAGAGTGAAAGAACTTGGCTTCCTGTCCTACTTTGTCCACATTTTGCTGTGATATTGAGTAAGCTTTTTAATTTTTCTGAGCCTCAGCGCAAATATAAAATGCCCTACTTACGTCATAGAATATTTATGAAAATAATTAAATTCATTTATTATTTAATTGTTCATTAGACAATTCAACACATTGTTCATTGTGTTTAACATGTGCCAGGTACTATGACTGGTAGGGATAGATTAATGAGCAAGTAAGTTCCCAAACCTCATGGGTTGTATAATGTAGTGCGGACAATGAGTAATGACACTAAAAGATAATATTTTTACAAAAGGAGAATGCTGGGAACAATGGGAACATATAGCTGAAGACTGTAACCTGGTTTAAGACTCACTGACAGCTTTCCTAAAGAAGTGATTCATTTTTTCATTCCCATGTGGGCTGAATGGGTAGTGTACTCTACTTAATGGCAATATTATTTCATTTAGTAATTTTGTTCTTAGCATGTATGCTTTTTTGAGTCAAAAACTCTCAAATAAAAAGCTCCTTTGTTAAAACCTTGCAACACTTTCTCTGTAATCTTACATGTTCTCTTGGACAGAATTCTGAGCAGCGTCTTCTGGGTATCTTGCTGCCATAGTATTAGGAATTGTATTTTTCATTATTTTAAGAATATCGCATTTTTTGCAACAAAGTGTAGATATATTACAGAAACTTCATTCCTCATGTTAAATTTTATCTAAATGTCCCCCCCACAAGGGAAAGTCTAAGGAGATTATCACACCCTGTTATCAGAAATATTCTTTCTTGGCCATCCTCCAGACTTGAGAGAAAAATAGAAATTAAAAACCGAGAGTCTCTTCAGTAAATAGGGAGGACCATGTGCTTTATTTCCATGTAATGTCCTTACCATTTTCACAGTGACCCATAGATCTTTATTCTTTGTATCCAATCAAATAAAAAAATTTAGCTGTTTCTTTATTTTGATGTTATATATTTCCATGACATTTGAAAACAAAGCTAAGGGAGTTCTTTTGCCATTTTACTTAGATTTTAATACTTCTCTATTCCCCAGATTTGGATATTTTCCCCTTAATATTTAGACTGGACCTTGGTTTATTACTAATGAAACTGTGGGCAGGCCAAAACCAGTTTATGGAGTGGGGAGGGGTGTCCTCTGCTCCTGTAGCCTTCTCTTCTGAGCTTGTTTAACCATGGGTTATATAACCTGAGCATGTGCAGAAAACACTGACTCTTGTCCTTTAGATAACGTTTGAGAAAACAGGAACAGAGGTCACCTCCCTCAGAACCAAGATTACAAGGACAGGGAGACATCAGAAGCAGATCAAATGTGAAAGGTCCTTCAATAAGAAAGATCCAGTCTGAAATCCACACTACCACACATGGATAACTGTATAATTAACCAATTGGACTATGCCAAATCAAACCTCCCTGCTTCTTTCCCCACCCTTCGTTTCCCATTCCCATAAAATCTCCCATAGTGCTTGAATCAGGGAGACAGATTTGAGCCTTGTCTCTTGTCTCCATGCTGGTCAACCTTGCATTAAAGCTCTTTCTTTTCTCAAAATTCCAAGGTAATAGCATTGGCCTCTGTGTGTGTCAGACAGCAAGCTCTTGTTTGGTAGCCCTAATAGTGTATACTGACTCTGGAATAATTTTTTGGTCCCACCAGATTGGTGTTTTACTTTCTCTTTGAAATAACAAGAATTAAAATTTGAGTAACTATTTTCACCCATATATTTACATCTCCCTTCCATTCCTCCCCTGTCCCCCTTCCCACTGCACTCAGGTAACAAATGTTAACATCTTGGATGTGCATCCTTTCTTATCTTTCCCTACATATACCTGGGGAAGAGCCATTTTGTTGTTGGTATTACAAAATAGGATCATCTTATATGTACTTCCTGCATCTTGTCTTTCTTCTTTGGAAATCGCTTTCAGAAATGAAGTCACCTGATATGCTATAACTCATACTTTTTTAAGGCAACCACATTCATGGTAAGAATTTACTGTAGTTTTTTCAACCAAGCTTCTGTGCTGTTATTCACTTTGTTCCACATTTTTTGCCACTATAAATAATCCTACAGTATGCATTCTTACAGTTTAGAGGTTCATTTCTTGTGGGATAGATTTTCAGAGTTGGAATTTCTGGATCCTAAATATGTGTATTTGTGTGTGTGTGTGCCTTGGGCTTTGCTTTATTGACCTCATTTGATTGACTATTTTCACCCATATATTTATATCTCCTTTTCATTCCTCCCTTGCCCCCCTCCCCAATGCTCTCAGGTAACAAATGTTAACATCTCGGATGTGTATCCTTTCACACCTTTCTCTACATATAACTGGAGAAAGAGCCACCTAATATACCCTTTAGATGCAGTTTTTAAAAACAAACGATTATGTACAATGGAAACTGGAATGTATCCAGGCTGGTGTCACCTCACCTAAAGTGGACTTATTTGAAAGTTAGAGGAAAGGGTGAGCAATTTGGTGCTGAGTCCAGTGGTGGCTGATTGACAGAGGGGCAGTCAGTGAAGGAGTAGGCATTCTTGTGCCTTTTCTCATAAGTGTGAGTACTAACTACACCACCATGGGTGAGTGTCAGGAAGAGTTTCCCATCATTTAGCTCCTACACAAGTTCCATCTCTTCTCTGTGCCACTTTTGCACATGGACAAGTTTCTTCCATCAAACGTCACAGTGAACTTAACTTTCCTATTATCTGCTGTTGTCTCATCATACTCCACCCCTAGCTTGAAGCTGATCTCATGCTCTTGAAGGTGCTTTGTATTTTTTGGGTGATGTGTCCCTTGCTCTTTTTAGATATAGGTTCATATCATTAGTGAGTAGTCAAAGTTTTACTTCTTCCTTTCCTATTTGGGTGCCTTTTATTTCTTTATCTAGCCTAATTGCTCTAGCTAGAACTTTGAACACAATATTTACTAACAGTGGTGACAGTGGGCATCTGTGGCAGTTTGATATTATTTATGAATTTCAAAAAAGAGATATTGATTATGTTTGCAAACTGGTCTGTTCCTCTGGGTATAATACCCTTTGATTGATTTAAATTCAAAGGCTTTACTTTTACTTGATTATGTTAAGATTAGGGCATTGATTCAACCATATCATTAGGTGGTACAGGGTTGAGTCCCCACCCCCTTGGTGGACTATATAAATGAATGCTCAATCAGGGAGTCAGAGCAGATACCTGAGAAAAGAGGAAAGAAGCTCCATAGACACAGAAGAGGATCCTGTGGCTCCAGAAAGAGAGATGATTCATTCGCCTGATAGTTTACAGCTGACCTTGTGAAGAGACCAGAGCAGCTGAACCAGGAAAAAACAAGCCCTCCAGCCTACAACTGAGATCAGAAGGAGCTGGTACAATGGAGTCTTAAGAGAGAGAGGAAGGCTGAACCCTCGCAGACATTGCCCGCCATCTTGCTTCAACATGTGGCAACAGATTTTGGGTGAATCTTACGGTACCTTGAGTTGGACTCTTTAGGGCCTTGAAACTGTAAGCCTTTACCTCAAGTAAATATACTTTATAAAAGCCAACAGAATTCTGGTACTTTGCATCAGCACCCCTTTTGGATGTCTTATTCCTGATCTCAGCAGGAAAGCTTTCAGTTATTTACCATTGAGTACAGTGCTGGCTCTAGGTTTTTCATATATGCACTTGCCATATTGAGAAAGCTTCCCTCTATTCCTATCTTTTGTAGTGTTTTTATCAAAGAAAGGGTGTTGTATTTTGTCAAGTTCCTCTTCTGCATCAATCAAGAGGATCATGTGATTTTCCTTCTTCAATTTTTCGTAGTGGTTTATTACACTAATTGATTTTCCTGTGTTAAACACCCTTTATACCTGGAATAAAACCCACTGGAATTGTAGTATATAATTCTTTTAATGTGCTCTTGAATTCAGTTTGCAAGTATTTTGTTGAAGATTTTTGCATCTATATTCATTAGAGATGTTGTCTGTAATTTACTTTTTTCATAGTATCTTTATCTGGTTTCAGTATCAGGGTGATACTGGCTTCATAGAATGAGCGGTAGCATTCTTTCCTGTTGAATTTTTGGGAGAGCTTGAGCAAGACTGGTATTCTGTCATCTTCAAATGTTTGTACAATTCATCTGTGAAGCCATCTGGTCCTGGGTTTTTCATCTTTGGGAGATTTTTGATGACTGTTTCTATCTCTTTACTTTTGATTGTTTTTTTTTTGAGGTCTTCTATTCTTCTAAGGTCAGTGTAGGTTGTTCATGTATTTCTAGGAATTTATCCATCTCATCTACATTGTCTAGTTTTTGGTGTACAGTTATTCATAGTATCCTCTTACGATCTCTATTATTTCTGTGTGGTCAGTGGTAATGTCCCCCCCTCCCTTTTCTGATTTTATTTGCATCTTCTCTCTTTTTTTCTTTGTCTTTCTAACTAAGGGTTTGTTGATTTTGTTGATCTTCTCAAAGAGTTAACTTTTAATTTTGGTGATTCACTCTATTGCTTTTTGTTCTTGATCTAATTTATTTCTGTTCTGATCATAACTATTTCTTTCCTTTGGCTTGGTTTGGCATTAGTTTGCTGTTCTTTTCCCAATTCCTCCAGGTGTATAGTTAGATCTTCAATTTTAGCTTCTCTCCTTTCTTAATGTAAGCATCGAGGGCTATAAATGTCCCTGTCAGTAGTGCCTTTGTGGTTTCCCATAAGTTTTTTTTTTTAAAGCAGATCTGGGAATTGAACTTTGGACCTTGTACGTGTGAAGCAATGCTCAGTCACTGAACTATACCCAGTCCCCGTCCCATAGGTTTTGATAGGGTATGTTCTCATTTTCATTTGTCTAAAGATATTTACTAATTTCTCTTGCAATTTTTTCTTTGACCCATTGATTATTTGAGAGTCTCTCTATATATTTATGAATTTTTCCTTTTTTTGTCCATTATTGATTTCCAGATTCATCCATTATGATCAGAGAAAGTGTTTTGTATAATTTCAATTTTTTAAAAATTATTGACACCTGTCTTGTGACACAGCATATGGTCTATCCTGGAGAAGGATCCATGAGCTCTTGAAAAGAATGTATGTCCTGATATTTTTGGGTGTAATGCTTTAAAATGTCTGTTAGGTCCAGTTCATTTATCATATTATTCAAGCTCTCTATTTCTTTCAATCCTCTGTCCAGACATTCTATCCAATATTGAGAGTGGTGTACTGAAGTCTCCATGTTCTCCTGCCAGTCAACTGCAGTGAGCCAGGGTATTATCTAGGCTCAACATCTTGAAGGTTGGGGATGGGGACCCTTCCTGGCTGCTGGGGGTGGCAGTGTGTGTGGGGGGGTGGTTAGTAACTCACATTTGTTGTTTCTGCTTTTTGGTCTCTCTATCCTTTGTCCTCCTAGGAGTTGGGCAGCACTGTCCAGATCTGCTGACGCCTGAAGCTGGTTCTTCAGACAGGTTTTGGCCCTTTTTCCCATTGTTTTTGTGAAAGAGTTGAGCCCTGCCTGTCTATTCTGACACCATCTTCCTGGATCTCCATCCCCATTCTTTTTGATGATTGTGGTAGATTTGGTCATGGCAGCCACCTCCCTGGTAGCAAAACCTGCACTGATAGACTTCATGTAGTCATCGAAGTTCTAGCTGTCCCCTAGCTTCTGGGTGCCCAGGAAGGCATCCAGCATGGCAAGGCTGGATTAGGAGGGAGAGAAGCAGTGGGAGAGAACAAGTGTGTTAGGACTCCAGGGCTGGTGGCTCAGTGCCCACGTTGTCCCTTTCAAAGGTGTGTATATTTTAAAGAAAACATCTTTAATATATTATGCAAGATTATCTTTAAAATGCAAAATAGTAGTTTGCATTTCCATTGTCAAAGCACTAGAGGATGCTTTTTCACATTGCCAGCAATAAATATTTTCCATGTTTTAAGGATTTGCAGTTCTAGGGGTGAAAGTGGCAGACACTAAACTCCAATTAATTTAAGCAAAACCAGGGAACTTACAGGCATCTTAATTGACAATTAAGAGGGCAGTGCTGGCTTTTAGTACAGCTGGATTCATGAACTCAAATTACCGCCTCCTCGTTCTGCTTGGGCCCCTCTTGGCTTTTTCTCAGATGGGTTTTCTCCTCTTGCAGCCCTGGCCTCACATCAAGTCAGTGTCGGTGGGAAAGTCCTGTGCATAACTTCTGATTATCTTCATTTTGGTTAGGGGCTCACTCCCTGCCAAATTCCATAGAAGCACTTCCCACAGAAGAAAGGAGTTTTGCTACCAAAAACAGCCAGAAAGGGTGCTGAAAACCTAACTCAAAGAAAGTTATATTTAAAATATCTGCATATGACTTCATATACTTGCTTTTCAAAAACCTTGACTCTTTCCAGGGTCGTTACATGCACGGAAACACACACACACACAAATCTAGTCAAGAGCAATGTATTTAATGGATTTACCTTCCCTCCTCTTTTCCATATCATTTTGCTAGTTTGCAGGTAATTAAAACTCACTTCTTTTATTCAGTTTATAATTCAGATTTTAGCATCAAATATTTGAATTAATGTATATCTCATCAAATAAAACTCTGTTCATTCTGTTCTTAAGAATTCAGCTATATAAATACAAGGACTGCTGTTTGGTTAAAGGAACCTGTCTTAACCCAGAGTCTCTAAAATTCCTGTCTTATGGAATCATTTGGATATGAATAATCAAAGCAAATATGACAAATATGAGAAAATATGTAGGATACTTTAACCTAAGTGTATATTCTTTGGAGAACTGAAATGATTGAGATATCTAAATTCTATTTAAAAGATTATAATTTCCCCAAGGACCCCAGATTCATAGCCCTCATCTACAAATGGAGATGTAGTTAAAATAAGAGTATTTATGCACACTTAAGAGTTAGAATCAAGTATATAATTTCTAAGGTATGAGAAACAAGATTAAATTTGTGAGAGAAGGAATTTGATTTTTTCCTGATTTTAAAAAATATTATATAGTTTTTCTTCATTTTGAAAATGAAAATGAAATCTCAATTTAGCAGGATTATAATTCTTGTGTTAACCTAACCCTTTTTTTATAGTATTGAACTTTATGTACAAAATCATGATTTCAAAAAAAATTTAATGTAAATACAAATGTCTTTTAAACTGATTTTTTTACATCTACTGTACCATTCAAACGCTTTTATCATCTTATTTTATTTCTTCAAAATCTCTTATCAAGGGTACATCTACAAAAGCATTTTTAAAAATAAATAGAAACAAAGGGAATTTTTCAGCTTTTATTACAAAATGACATAAAAAGTTTACTCAATACAAGTAATTTCATTACTGATAGGGGAGTGAATCACCAACTTTTTGTGCAAACAATGCTATCCTTTTAAGCATTAAGAGTATAACTGCTTAAGAAATGACATAAGCAATAATTCTATATCTATAACTCCCATAAAATAATCTATGTAGCCTTTTTAAAAATTTTATTTGTGATAGCTTTAGCAAATTAAGGCCTAAGAGAAATGCTGGACATCTGCTATCCAGAGGCATAATCAGAGTGAACTGTAACTCATCATTTGGAGAGCTTACCAATCAAGGAGTCTATAAAGAAAGCTGCAGTTACCCTCTTTCCTATTTTTTAACACAAAATTCAATGACTAAGAACTTAATACTGGATAACAAGTCACATCCACATTATTAAGTAGTCTCACAGTTAAATACATCTTGAAGACCAATCAAATCAGTATTTACATTTTATAAATTTCTGAAGACCCCATTAGAAAGCTTATATATCCCAAGATTCTTAAACAAAATAGGGAACTGCATCTGATGGTGGTGGAATGAAATAAAAGATGAAAAATACCTGTATTTATAGCAGCATTGATCCTTTATAAGAATATGAAAATGCAGTATCTTTAAGGTTAATAAAAGATTGAGATGCTGTTACTGAACCACAGTATGTGGAGTTGGAATAAAAACCTATTAATGTGCCAGTAGTGAAATCAGTTTCTGTTGGAGAAAATCCAATTGCAAATAAGTGCATAGAGCACATCTAACAAAGAGCAAAGTTGCTGATAATGATTCAAGACAGCTTATCTGTATTGGATATTCTAATCATGAAATACAGTACAAAGACATTCTTACAAAAACAACAAAAGAGGTATAATATTTTCATAAAGCATTTCCCCCCTTGAAAGTGGCATCTTAAAAATCTCAAATGCATTCTTCCCTTGCCTAACCCTCTTATACTGATGAATTACAGACTTCCAAGCTTTTTTTTAAAAAAAGATATATTTTATTTTATTTTTATCCCCCCCGTCCATCGACTGTGCTCTCTGTCTGCTCTCTGTGTCCATTCACTGTGCTGCCTTCTGTGTCTGCTTGTCTTCTCTTCTCATCTTCTCTTTAGGAGGCACTGGGAACTGCTTCTGGGACCTTTGACATGGGAGAGAGACACTCAACTGCTTAAGCCATCTCAGCTCCCTGGTCTGTTGCATCTCTCATTTTCTATCCTCTGTTTCTCCCTTTGTTTGTGTCATCTTACTGTGCCATCTCTCTATGGCGCGGGCCATCAGCTCTTCTTCACCAAGAGGCCCTGGGAATTGACCCAGGACCTCCCATATGGTAGACAGAAGCTCAGTTGCTTGAGCCACATCTGCTTCCCCAAAGCTTCTTAAAAACATAAAATCTTGGATAATGACATTCAGGAATATGAGAACTCCAGTATTCAAACAGAAAATCAAAGCTTTACAAAAGATTGGTTAAACTCAGGCATGGAGTCAAAATAAGCAACAGTGATTAAAAATTGGTATAAGAAGTTATTGTCAGGCAAACCTCCATTTCATTATTTAACTAAGTTAAGCGTGGTAGAGATAGTTTTCATTCATGGTGATTGCAAATTTTATCTCACAGTCTGTCTACATCTTTGAATTGGGGATGATTAAACATTAGTAGCTTCTGTTTATGGCCCAGTAGCTAATTGATTTTGCAAATAATAGGAGAAACGAAATAGCCTTCCAAGCTCTTTAGATCCAAATCAATAGAAGAGGGGCTCTTTTACTCTATTTAATTTATGCTATACATATGGTATAGTATGATTGTTTAGAAGGCTCATATTTGATTATAGGACAATGCTGTCCATTGATCTTTTGCAAGGCTCTACTGATGTATGTATGGTTCTGCAAATGGACAACTCAACATTCTTAAAATGGGTCCTACCCACTAACTTGCTTAAATGATGGAACTTCAAGAGACAAAACATCAAGGACAATTGTATGCTGTTTCTCAAAGTCATGAATAATCTGAAAATCCTGGGACCTCTCTAGGAGTGTCTTTAAATTATCTGAAAAGTTCCATTCAATAGGACTAATATCCATGTTTATTTCTTAATTTTGAATAAACATTGTGATAGGACTCTCATCTTTTATTCGTATTGCCCATCACCTGCAATTGACTTAAAAGTTTCCTGCTTCAGTATAATTTGATTATCTTGATTTTGCCTCTGTAAAAATAACTCTGTGGATGACTTTTTCATAACATACTTTTTGTTTCTATACTCTTCAGATGTCAAAATTCATTAAGTAAAAGAAAAAAAATCTAATGAGTAGGAGAAGGGAAAACTGGATTGTTTTCTTTTTTTAAACAAATAATTATTGTGTTTCTATGAAGCTAGAGAAGACCTGGAGGAGAAGGGTTAATACCAGTACAAAAAAGAAAATAAATGAAGAGAATCAAAGAGCTGGTCAATGTTTAAATCCTTCTTTGTTTTGTACCTTATGCTGTGGTGCCTGTGTTATCTTGGAGAAAGCCTTGCATAAAAATGAAACTATTCTTTGCCTGCCAGCAACAAATGTGTTATTTTTTTGCTTCTGAGGCAACATCCATGTCCTTAGAATTCATGATGGGCAATAACATCTTAGCATCCTGGAGGGTCTCTGGATCACAGCTCCCCAGAAAAAAACTTTCTGGGAACAGAATTGAACTAATTTAATTTTAATTATGTAATATATTTTAAAGAATAGTACACAAGCAGAAGCAAATGGCCTGCTGTGGAGAGAAATACTATTATTTTTCTGACAGAGAAAACAACTGTGAAGAAAGAAATTTCTGCATTGACGTGGGCTCCTATCTTGGAGAGATAGTGGATAAGGATGAACAGGTGATAGGCTTGAAAAAATAATTTTTCATCTTATATGCATCCAAGGGGAAAATTGCTTTGACAGTTTCTAAGAACACCTGAAAATAATACATTTGTTAAATGACCATGACTTATCATTGCTAAATCAAATGGAAAAATAGTCCTTCTGCTATTGGAATTGCACTAAGTATTGAGCTATATTTTGACTGGGGATGGAGTTTTAAGCGGCGGTGATAATGCCTGGTGTTCTGGGAAGCAAAGGGCGAGGTTTCTGAACAGAAGACCGTCTCTCACAAAGCCATTACGAGTTTTCCTATTTCATGTCAGCGTGTTTAAAAGTCCGTTAATGATAGAGTATCCTTTAGTATCTTCTTCCTTGTGGCACGTCAGTCCTAGCAGATTATCTTGAAAAATAAATCTTCAGTCCCTGAAAATGAGAAGATGGCTCATTGTTGCATTGCAATTTTTAAGTGTCCAAAACATACTTGAGATCTTTGGTTTGCATGCATACCTCAGAGATATTGCGGGTTTGGTGCCAGACCACCATGATAAAGTGAATATTGCACATTTTTTTTGGTTTCTTAGCACATATAAGAGTTATGTTTATACTATACTGTAGATTAGTAAGTATGCAATAGCATTATGCCTAAAAAGCAATAGAAGTACCTTAATTAAAATGTGACACAGGGACATGCAGTGAGCACATGCTGTGGGAAAAATGGGGCTGATAAGACTTGCTCGATGCAGGGTTGCCACAAACCTTCAATTTGTGAAAAATACACTGTATCTGTGAAGTATGACAAAGCCAAGCACAATAAAATGAGGTATGCCTGTTTGTTATTGATCAGGATATCCCTCTAGTCTATTTGTTATTAACTAAAGGGATGAGTTGCTCAGGTAAGTTGCAGAGAGCAAGGTGCTCGGACCTCGGCGTTAGGAAAGCACTGTAAAGTTCTGTGCTTCTGTACTTGTGTGTGGTTTCCTCAGTGATGTTTTTCCCTAAATACTCCCAGTTAAAACTCACCTTCTCTGTGAAGTCATTCTTTTTTTTTTTTTTAACATTTATTTTATTTATTTCTCCCCCTTCCTTGTTGTTTGTGCTCACTGTCTGCTTGTCTTCTTTTTAGGAGGCACCGGGAACGAACCCGGGTCCTCCCATGTGGTAGGTGGGCACCCAACTGCTTGAGTCACATCCGCTTCCCTCATTTTTGGTCTCCTAAATCGGAATTGGTTCCTCCCCTGTATTACTAAGGCACTTTTTTTCTTCTGGCCTTTATCATTGTTTGTAAATGTAGAATATAGTATCTCTCTAAATCAGGGATGATTCATCTTCATTTTTATCTTTGTTATACCTGGTAATTAGATGTTGCTTAATAAATGATTTTAATTTATCAATATGAATATCAATTAATTTTCCTAAACTTGTGAATAGACAGAAGGTACCTAGAAATTTGCAGTTTCAATAATTTTTTTGTCCTATGTCTAATTCAAATATTTATACAGTACTAATCTATATTTATCTTTAATAACAGAGCACATCCTAAGTCACACACAAGTACAAATTACCAGGAAATAATTTGGATTATTATCCAATTTGGATCCAATAAATTGGATTAGACTGAGTGCAATTTTTTTTCCATTTTTAAAAAGCAAATTATCTATAGGATCATAGAACTTTACAACTCTAAAGAACATTGGAGGTCAAATGGTTTGAATGTTTCGTTTTACAGATGCTAAATAAGTAAGAAACTCTATACGACTAGGAATGGTAGAAATAAGCTGAGACCTAGTCTACCCTTTTCTGAATTTGGTCCTCTTTATCCTGCTACACTACTAGTTAGAATGTACTTTTCTTTGCTGTATTACAATGTCCTTCCCTCACATACTTAATGCTTCAATTTGCGGTACTCAGATGAACCATGCCATTTCATACTTCTCCATCTTTGCTTGTGCTACATCCTTTGCCTGGAACACCCCTAATTACATTCTTCACCTGGTAAAATCCTTGCTTCAATGTGAGAGAATCAGATTATTCATTCTTGCCTACAACCATTTAATTCCTAAACCATGTAGCAGGTTCTACGTAGTGGCTGGATGTAAAATGGAAAGCAAGGCGGACACTGTCCCTCCACAGTGTTTGTGACTCAGTTTAAATGTTACCATGCCCAAATGGCTTTCCCTGGCAAGCTCCCTCTCCCCTTGTCTGAGGTAGCAAGGCTTCTCCTGGGCCCCACAGAGCTGTCCTCCCCTCAGAGTGCAAACTAACTTGAGGATAGGAATAGATTTAGCTTTTTTCTGTATTGTAGGACCTTGTATTCATTGTGCTCAAGAAATGTTTATTGAGTGAATAAAGAGACAGAAACAGCTAAATATATAAAGCTCTTTCCAGTTTTGGTAATTTATCTGCTAAAAATATAATTTATAGCTGACCATTAGGCTCAGGTTTTCTTTTTTATCCCATGAAGAGGGTTCAAATATTAACCTATGTATATACTTCAGCCATCAAAGTGGTTACCACTCTCTGTACCACACAGTTTTTCTTTATTTGTGTGAGGAATTTTGTTAATTCTCATCTCAAATAGTGTGGAGAACAATGAAATGATGAACGAGTTGGTACATCTGATTTTTACCTGCAAAATGCTGGTAAATGCTCTGTGTCCTTAAATAGCTCTATTTGTGAAGTTATCTGTGTGTAAGAGAACTGATAATTTAAATAGATATTTGGGGTGTCTTAGAGCTTCATCTGCATGGGAAGGGGGTTGACTTGAAGCTTCTTTGAATTTTTATTCAAATTTCATGTGGAATTTATGTTTATGGAAAAATTATTAACAGTAGTATTCCTTACTCCATTATAGCTAGATTTCCTTGCAACATATCATATTCCTTATATACTTCATGAAGGAAAGATCGATCCATTTGAGTTATTTTTTTAATTGATATTCAGGTCACATCCATTCTGAAATCAGGCCCGTGGCATGACCTACTTACATTCATTAGATCTTTTCTGGGAAGTATTTCAGCACCTGCATGTTGAATCTGTCTCATTTCTTGGACTTCCATTTTATCACTTTGAGGTTTAAATTTTTTTCACAAATAATATAAGAATGATTGAAAAAGAAAAATGAATATAGATGCATCCTGAATAAAAGCAGACTCCACCGTGCCTTCTCTTCCTTCTCCTAATCCCCCTTCCCTCCCCAGAGTTACTCTACTAACAATTTGGTTTATATCTTTCCAGATTTTTTCTAGCATTTGCTACAAATAATGGCACATTAACTTTTTTTTGTGCATATATTTGAATATTTCTCTAAGGTAGATACCTGGAAGGGAAATTGCTATGTCAAAGAGTTTGCGTCTTTTAAATCCTGAATGATATAAAATTAACTTTTACCTTCTAAAACTGCTTTCTATTGGCACTCACGGCTCCAATGCATGTCTACCTGTCTTCTCAAACCCTTACTAACATTTGATATTATCCACCTTTTTAATAGGCACAAATCTTCTCTTATGGTTGTTTTAATTAATGTTTTCATGTTTACCTGTGAGACAGAGCAGATTTTCCCACTGCTTATCGGTCACGCATACTCCTGTGGATGGTCGTTTTTTCCTTATTGGTTGATTGTTCTATTTATTTGCTTGCCTCCCCCTTTTGTGATTACAGAAAGTGCTGTATGTCTTTTTGTTATACATATAAACACAATTTTATTAAAGTATGTAATTCATACATGAACATACATAAACAATAGGTATATAGTAAAAGTTGTGAACTTACAAAACAAACATGCATTTCTTCATACAGGATTCCCATACATCACCCCACCACCATTTTTTGCTATATATTTGAAAAATATTTCTACCTAGTCTATTTTTAACTTGCTTTATGATGATTTTTTTCATATAGATTAAAAAAATGACAACTCCTGAAATTCATTCCTTACTTAGGAAGTTCTTTTCTCCTCAGTATTGAAAATAACCTTTTTTTTCTATTTTTAGAGAACTTTTGATTATTGGAGTAGGTGAGAGTTTCTGAGAATCGAAATAAATACTTTTAGTTGCTTTGATCTTAATTTATATTCAATTTATTGATGCACTTATATCTTGTAAATCTAGTATATATCTTAAAGCAGTCACAATGAATGCATCATAGTGATTACATTTTTTTTAGTGCCTGTACTTAATACTTACCTAAATTTAATAACAATAAAGGTTGATTTTATTTCATTCGTTATTTTTTAAATCCAAAGGATCTTAACTGTGATCATTTTCCTTCTTCACTTCATGTATATTTGCAATTTAAAATTGGAATCTGCCTCATTTCTGTTATGTCCTTTTATTATCACTTTATTTGCTGTCAGATACATACATCACCCTGCCCTGCTTTGCTGTGCTTGGTAGGGAGTTATTATTTCTAGACTTTCTTGACCACTGGCTTCCGGGTGGCCTGGGTAGTAGAAAGCACTGGCCAAAGTGTGCAAATAGAAGAGAAGCAAGAGTCTTTCTTTCTTGCACTGGTTTGGAATGTATCTCTCTAGCATCTTGGAATCCAGATCTTTCCTGTGGTTCAGGCTTTCCTAGACAGTCCTTCCACTTCCAGCCGTGGTTCTTGGCCCTGGCTTCGGAGTTCTATGAATATCATGTACTCTCATTTTCCTCCAGCCCTAAGAGTGGTAGTGGCTTTGTGTTCTTGCTAATTTCAGATTTCCTCACCATTTCTTATTTGGGTTTTCAACACGTTCGTAAGTTAAGTAACAAATTACCTATCCTAAATTCTATTTAGAAAACCTAGAATGGTATCTATTTACCCAACTGAACACTGCCTGATAAAAAGGTTAAACATCAGACTTACCGACCAAGCAATGAAAACAGAGATTTTTAAAAAAAGATTTGTTTTTTATTTATCCCCCCCATACCCCTTGTTGTGTGCTGTGTTCATTTGCTGTGTGTTCTTCTGTGTCTGCTTGTATTTTCATTAGGTGGCTCCAGGATCCAATCCTGGGACCTTCTGGAGTGGGAGACAGGCGATTAGTCTCTTGGACCATCTCAGCTCCTGTTTTGGTATGTCTTCTTTTTTTTTTTTTTTAAAGATTTATTTATTTATTTAATTCCCCCCTCCCTTCCCCAGTTGTCTGTTCTCTGTGTCTATTTGCTGCTTCTTTGTCCGCTTCTGTTGTCGTCAGCGGCACGGGAAGTGTGGGCGGTGCCATTCCTGGGCAGGCTGTACTTCCTTTCGCACTGGGCGGCTCTCCTTATGGGGCGCACTCCTTGCACGTAGGGGGACACCCCTGCGTGGCAGGGCACTCCTTGCGCGCATCAGCACTGCGCATGGGCCAGCTCCACACGGGTCAAGGAGGCCCGGGGTTTGAACCGCGGACCTCCCATGTGGTAGACGGACACCCTAACCACTGGGCCAAGTCTGTTTCCTGGTATGTTTTCTTATTTTTCTCTCCTCTGTGTCTATTGTTGCATCATCTTGCTGTGCCAACTCTCTGTGTCAGCCAGCGGTCCTGCATGGGGTGGCTTTCCTGCACTGAGCGGCACTCCTGCGCAGGGCAGCGTTCCCGCGTGGGCTGCCACTCCGCATGGGCCAGCTCTCCACATGGGCCAGCTTGCCCTCACCAGGAGGCTCTAGGCATCAAACCCTGGACCTCCTATATGGTAGATGGGAGCCCAATTCGTTGAGCCACATCCTTTTCCCCAGAGATACTTCTTTAATTTAGGTGAAGACACTTGATAAAATTTCAGAACTGTACATATCAAAAACGATCTTTACACAAAAATTCTCACAACAAAACTAGTTTACCTATTAAGCTTTATTTTTTCCCCAGCAAAAGTGTTTTTTAATACCCATGAATGGAATAGAAGCAAATGAGAAAAAGGCACTTTGCTACATGTTTAGAATCATGTTGCCATTTGTCTCTCAGCCAGGTGAATGGAAGGGAGATAAAACAAACACACAAACCACTAATCTCAGAGGAAGTCAGAGTAACAAGATGGCTTACTTCTTCCCTGTCTTGCCAAGGTGTTTCCTTGCTCAAAAATGGTCTGTGGAAAACTAGGAAGAGGAGAGTCAGGGAGAGCCTACGCTCTTATCCTGATTTACAGAGCTGTGGCAATAAATCAAAAGACATTAAATTTTTGTTGTTGAAGCAAATAAGAAGCTGTTCTCCTTATCACTTTAAAACACATTTAAGAACAGTGTTACTGAAAACAGGAAATAGGAGCAAGTAGAAGAGAGCAGCCCAAACATTTTGAAAACATGTAGACGTTATTTTTATGTTATTTACATAGTTTGAACATTTTTGAAGAAAGGAATTGAAATCCATTATGTGGCAATCTTTTGGAAGACCAGAAAAACAGAAAACAAAAACCAAAAGACTGCAACAATATTTCCTTTTCATTTATCTATGACAAGATGTCAAGAAAACACCTGGGGATATCTTTTTGCAATAAAACGATTCAGTGGAAGCATAATAAATGAGTCAGTAAAATATACATGGTAAGTGCTATTTATTGGTTGAGGAGGTTGACTGGGATGGGCATGGCTCGGAAAGGAGACCTAGCACCAAATCTGAGCAGCAGCAATATTGAAATTATGGAGCGGGCGAAAGAACACATGGAGATCCAGGGGATCAGCTAGAAAAGAAAAATAGAGGGGGGGGTGCTGTGTCAGTAACCAGTGGAAAACAGTGTTTCAAGGATGATGGAATGATAAATAGGGTTAATGCTAAAGAATTTTTCTCCTAAGACATTTAACTGTGAGAGAGTAAAGAGAAACTGGGGTAAGAGCTTGAGAAGGAGATGGGTTCATGGGAAGATTAATCCATTGACCACCCAGCATTCCTGCTAATCACTGGCCTTCTAAATCAGTTCAGCCACAGCAGTCTATTTCATTTAATTTTATTTTTTACACTGTAGGTAAGTCAAGACTTCAAGAGTTTTAACAATGTGGTAAGGAGATAATGTCACTGAGGGTATCAAATATGTGAACAAAAATGTCTGTTATAATTGGAAATTGTAGTTTGCAAGTTAGTATAAGTGAATAAATATTTCAACTGAAAAATATTTGTAAGAACTGTAAGAGGTTTGTTACTCCTTAGGAATTTAGAGAAAGAAATAACTGTAGCATGCAGCTCAGGAGGATCAGCGTTTGCTAATAATATTCCTGCCCAGTCTCTGCTGCTGCTGGGGGTCAAGATGCAGGCTCAGGCGTTAGCACCGTGAGAGACAGCACACTGACCATCAGTTCTTCAGTGTTTTGCTTTTAAAACCACCTCTTGGGCTGCTCATATCTAGGTCGAGTACAGGGAAAAGAAGTAGGAAGTGCGAGAAATATCTCTATAAAATTAGAAAGCATAAAAAATGTAGATGATGCTCTCAGCAGACTTGTAAAGTTCAGTTATTGGGAATGGGAAAAATTTCAAAATTAGTAAATCAGCAAAATTCTCAGACATGTGAAGTAGAAAGATGTTTGGGTTTGCCTTTAAATATTAATATTGTTATGGATGGATTTTGCCTATTTTTAAAAAATGTATCAATCCTCTCAAGACATAAGGGCCAAGGAAGATAGCTTTGATATAGTTGTCTGTTGATCAAGACGTCATATAGTTTCTCTGTTGACTCGCAGCTACTGTTTTTATCTGTTGTATTCAAACTGTTTCCTCTACCTTTTTATGTCTATCTAAATTCTTACAAACTTTTGAAAGTCAACTTCTGATTTAAAAGTTAAATGTGGAGCTAAAGGAATTTTAAAGTGTGAATAAAATGATAAAAAAAAAATAGAGGGATGGCAAAAGACTGAGGAAAGCTTCAGAAAAGAAAAAGGTAGGGCAGCATAGTAGGATACAAAAAGTAGACACAAAAATTAAATAAATAAAATATTTGTTAGACTGATGTCATCTTAATTACCAGTCTTGGAATTTGTTAAAGTTATGGCTTCTCTTATTTATATAATCATAACTTGAAAACCACTTGTGCCTTCCATATTTTGTAATTATGAAATGAGAAGAGTGACATATTGCAAGTTAATATTTTCTAAATCTTTCAACAGCGAAAAAACACAGAACGTTCAAAGGACATGGTGGTATGTGCCTCGGTCCTGAATTTTACTGTTTGACTTTCTGAATTCTAAACACAGGTCTCATTCTGGTTTTCGTTTTCAATTTTCTCCTTCTTCTTAGCTACTAACACTTCAAGCTTGGGTGTCTTCAATTTAGACTACTGTAAAATATTACTAGATATACTTCTCGCATACATATTTAAGTAAAGTTTATATAAACAAGGTACTAGATTTCAGTTTTGTCTTTCTGATTATTAATGTAGCTCTAATATCCAGAATGCTGCCTGGAATTAGGTACAGAATTTCTTTTTAAAAACAAATTAATGATGAAATAAATACCATCTTTTAACTCTTGTTCCACTGATTACAGGTGGATGTGAATTTGAGGATTTTGGAGCTAATCAAGAAAAATATTTGACCACCAGATGGCAGTAACACATAAGCTTTATCTGGGCAGGCCTTGGATGGGTTGTGAGGATGGGCGGTCCTCGGTAGGAGACCTTCCCGGGTGTGCGGTGGAAGGGATCGCCCGCGGGGAAGGGGAGGCAGGGCTAGGAAAACTCCCAGGTGAGCAGGGAATGGGAGAGAGGCTTGTTCACCTCGGTGATGTCCCTCAGCAGCGCAGTGATAAGTCCCTGGGTCAGAGAACAAAGAAGGGTCCAAAGAAGGGTCTCAGGGTCTTTAAACAGAATTTTAACTTCTTGGCGGCCAGCAGATGTTGGGTGAAATTTTGAGGGATATGCAGAGCAGGTTGGTTCTAAATGGTTTGAAATTGCTTATCTGGGCCATTTTTTAAAGTAACTGGATTGTAAGAATTTGAGTTTGGTGCCAGTGGGCTTTGGGCCAATGATTCCTAGCCTAGTGGGAAGAAGCAAACACAAGGGCTACCTTTGACTCACTTATAAAACAGTCCATACCCTGGTCCCTCCCGTTCTGCTTTATAATCTTGAGTTCTATGTTTTTTCATAGTGCCTGAGTTTGGAGACAGCAAAAAGCATTGTAACAACCTAGAATCCTTCAAGGACACGAGCTAGGCTTTCAAAGACCATTCGCAGCCAGTCTATCCAATAGGTGGGGAAAAGTCAGGAGAGTTGATCAAATACAGAAACTTTTTTTTTCCATTTCATCTTTAAACTTTTAAAATTTTTATTTTTAAAAATTTTTATTAGAGAAGTTGTACATTTACAGAAAAGTCAGGCAGAAAATACAAAGTTTCCATATCCCCATTATTAACACTTTGCATTAGTGTGGTACCTTTGTTACATTTAAGGAAACTGTTTTGTAATTATACTATTAATTATAATAGTTTACATTTTACATTAAGTTTGCATTAAGGTTCACTGTGCTATACAGTCCTATGCTTTTTTTTTTAAAAAAATTTTATTCTAGTAGCATATATACAACCTAAAATTTACCCTTTTAACCACATTTAATTCAGAGTTTTTAATTACATTTAAAATGTTGTGTTACCATGGCCACCATTCATTACCAAAACTTTTCCTTCTCTCCAAAGAGAAACTCTGCACCAACTAAGCACTGACTCTACATTCCCTTGTGCACCCCTGCCCCTGGTAACCTGTATTCTAGTTTCTGACTGTGAATTTGTTATTCTAATCATGTCATACCGGTGAGATCATGCAATGTTTATCCTTTTGTGGCTGGCTTATTTCACTCAACATGATGTTGTCAAGGTTCAACCACATGCCAGGACTTCATTCTTTTTCACAATTGAATAATATATTTGTTCAGTCTGTTTGGTCAAGAGTCTGACATTATATCCTCATTGGTACATATCCCTGGTTATCTGCAAAACTTGGTCAGTGTTATCTACCCGTATGCAGCAAGATGTGGTAGTGAGAACACAGACCCCTCCTTCAACAGCCGATAAGTAATTTAGGCCTGTGCAGGTGTCTAACACCGTGTGTCCTAAAGTACCATGAGATTTGACCAAGAATTCCAGGCTTTAGCTGCTTGTTTAATTTGTGTGGCTAACTCTTTGGACAGGGCTGTCTCTGTTGATTTTAATCGTCAGGCAGTGTCTTGCAATGTGCTTTTCCTACTGCCTTCCAAATTAGAGATCCTATATGGTTAATACCAGGGGGACTGTTGGGAAAGCTTAGCTGTGGTGTTGGAGAGTTTCAACTTGCAAGGATTGTGGGGGTAAGTGTTGGAGGGAGGTTCTGCTGCTAAGTAAAAAAATCTACTGGAAATTTGAGCCAAATCCAAAAGCAAGAAATTTTGTCCAGGGTCAGAGAGAGGAAGCTTGTGATAGGTGGACTGACTTGATTTCCTTATAGCCCACCAGGGCCTCTGCTGCCGGCATTCTCTGTGTTCCCATGAAGGAAAGTTTGGGTGGCTGAGTGCAATTCCAGTGGTTGTTAATAGGAGCATATAGTGTTATCGTTAAACAAGATTGCATGTCATCTGCCTTACGTTTAGCACCTGAGTCAACTAAGTTGGTATGCGCTCGGCACACCATTGCTCACATGTGTGCATGAGATTAGCCTCTGGAAGTTGTTGCTGGATATTGGTGGTAAGCAGAATAGGCTCATCTGAATAAAAAAGGCTTATGGGTGAGCTTGCCAAAGAAGGGGTACCCTAATAGTTGTACTAAAATCTGGTTAGGCCTACAGTGACAATCAATCTTCATTACTTGAAGGGCCATATTCACAGATACCTGCAACAATGATGAGGGTTTGTCATATTTGACTGCCTACTGGTTCTCCTGAGGGCTACAGAGACCCACAGGTTCTATGGTCATGGCATATGCTCTGGAGTTCAGGGCCATGTCAGTTGGTCCTACTTTGGAGTTTGTATTCTTGAGTGTGATGGAATTGGACTCAGATGTGACCTTTCTACACATGCCTTTTCTGGCACTTTTACTGAACCTGTGGTTGGTCCTGGGGTTGGTGTATACTCAGGAGACCTGAATCTCTGGACTGTCCATGTGACAGCCAGACCCTGAGCCTCAGCAGACTTGCCACTCCTACCCTCTGGTTTATTGGACTTACCCCAGCCAGCTAACAGGGAGGTGAAGAAGGTCAACCACCACACCAGGGAGCCAAGAGTACCTACAGCTGCAAGCAGAGGAATTGCATTCATCATCCATGTGGAATCAAAGCCCTTGATATAGAGGTGGGGTGGACATAACCATCCCAGGGTCCACAGGATGGAGGAATAGAGTGTGGATTAGAGTGGACTTACTGATATTCTACTATGGAACTATTGTGATTAGTAATGGAAGAAATTGTAGCATTGATATGGAGAAAGTGGCCACGGTAGCTGCTGAGGGTAGGGAGAGGGAGGAAGATATATGATGTGGGGGCATTTTCAGGACTTGCAGTAGTCCTGGGTGGTACTGCAGGGACAGATGCTGGGCATTGTATGTCCTGCCATGGCCCACTGGGTGGACTGGGGGAGAGTGTAAATCACAACATAACCCATTATCCATATGGTGTAGCAGTGCTCCAAAATGTATTCACCAAATGCAATGAATGTGCCATAATGATGAAAGAGGTTGTTGATGTGAGAAATGGGGTGAGGCGGGTGGTGGGTATATGAGGACGTGTTATACTTTTTGAATGTAACATTTAAATAAATAAATAAAGAGAAAAAAAATTGGGTTGGCAAAACCAAGCCCACCATTTGGTTGGGTTTGCCACATATGTATTGCTGTGGCTAAGGCTACATGCAAGTTTGGTTTGCTGAGAAATATTATGTGCTTCCTTGTTTGGATTGGTGTGCAATTGTGGTTTAGTTTCCTGACAATTGCCAATAGCAGATAGCATTGTTATGTTCCCAGGGCTGGGATAGGCTTTGCAGCTACTCTTGGTGGTTTGGAAAGAGTTGTTAGTAGAGGCAATTCTTGGCAGTGTACAGGAAGCTTATTGAAACTGAAACCCTGACTTGGGCAAAGCCAATTACCCTACGACTCCAAAGTTTTGATTTGTATTTATCTTTGACTTTGTAAAATTTTCATTATAGCCAGTAATGGCCAAGTTTCTTTAAGTTTTAAAAGATAGTTTGTTTTTCTTCTATACATATTTCTTTTTTTCTTTTTTTGGTTTTTCTTTTTTAAAATTTATTAATTTATTTCTCTCCCCTTCCGCCCTGCCCCAGTTGTCTGTTCTCTGTGTCTATTTGCTGCGGGTTCTTCTTTGTCCGCTTCTGTCATTGTCAGCGGCACAGGAATCTGTGTTTCTTTCTGTTGCGTCATCCTGTTGTGTCAGCTCCGCGTGTGTGTGGCGCCATTCCTGGGCAGGGTGAGCTTTCTTTTGTGCTGGGTGGCTCTCCTTACTGGGCACACTCTTTGCGTGTGGGGCTTCCCTACGTGGGGACACCCCTGCGTGGCATGGCACTCCTTGCGTGCATCAGCACTGCGCATGGGCCAGCTCCACACGGGTCAAAGAGGCCTGGGGTTTGAACTGCGGACCTCCCATGTGGTAGATGGACACCCCATCCATTGGGCCAAGTCCGCTTGCCCATATTTCTCCTTAATCTCACTTTTCCCCTATGAAGTTTAATAACACTATCTGTGCAGCTACTTATTGAAGTTATCTGTTAATGTTTATTTTTTCCTTCTAAAATAGCATTTGTTTTGGGAAATGAGTTATGGGCAGCAGAAATCCAGTTATATTCTCTAGCAAATCACTCACTATTCTAAAATGAGATGTCTGTCCTTCTAAGTGTTTAGGTCTCTGAGTTTTCCTAATTTCTCCACATTCATGTTAATGGGAAGTTAATTAGATGTTATTAGAGATGCATGTGAGATGTAGATACAATTTTGAATTGGAAATGCCCTAAGAGATTGTGCTTAATATACTTTATTTTATCTCATTCTTTCACTCAATCTTTGCATCTGAGCCATTAATATATGTGGTATATATGCTTTAACCAAATTGAGATTGTATTTACATTAATTTTCAAGAACATATTTTTCATTCATTCCTTCACTAAATATTGAGCATCTCTTTTAGGCCAGGCATTCTTCTAGGATCTGAGGAAATAGTAATGAACAAAACAATGAAAACTACCTGTCCATAGATTTTCCATTATAGTGGGGAGAAGACAGACAGTGAATGAGTAAATTATATTTGTATTAAATGATCATGAGTGCTAGTGAGAAAAACAAAGCAGTGAAGGGTGCTTTGCAGTGTCAAAGAAGGATACTGCTAAATAAAATAACATTAAAATAACACAAGAAAAATTTCTCTCCTCTCCCCCAAGTCCATTCATTTAAGAAGCTGCATTGCACTATCTTGACAGAAGAGGGCACTCTTGGCAAAGTACCCGGTGACCATCGCTGTCTACAAAAAGCATTCTTCATCAACCAAAGGCAGATGAAATAGTAAATAGTAAAGATGAGTAGGAAGAACACAGAAAATGAGAATCAAAATATTTATATGATAAAAATTACCACCAAACCAGTGAGGAAAGAGAATAAAACTAACAAAACACTCCAACTGATTTAAAGATTCTAAAACTAACACAACACAGACACTTAGATAAAAAAATTTGTACTAAAATGTACAAAATAGAAAAAAAATACAATTCTTCCTATTTTTCCCATTACACTTACCTATTATTGTGGAGAATTTTGTAGTCCAAATAATAGATTTCATAGCTACAAGTCTCTTCCTGTTATGATCCTTTATTTTAGTCTCTTTCTTGTATAAATCTTTATTAAATTCATCATCATGCAAAACTCTTCATCATCCTACAATACTTTTCTGAAAATATACAATGTTATATAACCTCTTAACTTATGAAATTTTCAGCGCCCTTATTTCAATTAAATATATCATATCAAATGACATCCTTGAGTCTGCTATTATCAAACCATTTGCAGTGTATTCTCTCTTAAGTGTATTTTCATAGTACCTGTATCTATATACTCTTTCATTTTATTTGTGCAGGATAAACCCTCTCCAAAATGTTTTAAGTACTACTTGCCTGACAATTATAGGTCAGCAAAAGACTCAGAAAAATTGACCAATGAAGCATAAAATGTCCAAAAGTTCTCTGTGTTATCCATTAAGTGGTACAGTGTTGTCTCAAAGTGGATTTAGATTAGTTGTAAGTTTATATTGCCAAAGTAGGACTTCAGGTATGCAAAGCTGGTTAGCATTCAAAAAGCAATTAATGTAATTCATCATATCAACAAGTTAAAGAAGAAAAATTGGTGCTTTCTTTTTTGGAAGGCTATTAGTTATTGATTTAATATTAATAGACTTAGGTCTATTCTATAATCTGTTTTTCCTTACCTGGGTTTTGGTAGTTTGTGTCTTGCAAGAAATTGGTCCATTTCATCTAAGTTATCATAAAATTTGTGAGCAGTTATTCATAATTTAAAAATATATATATTTTTTATTTTTAAAGAAGACTTAGATTACATAAATGTTACATTGAAAATATAGAGGATTCCCACGTACCTCATCTCCTCCCCCCTCACAATTTCCCACAGTAACAACATCTTTCATTAGTGTAGTACATTTGTTACAATCGATGAACACATTGAAGCATTGCTACATACCATCGACTATAGTTTACCTTATAGCTTACACTTTGCCTTGCACAATTTTATAGGTTTTGACAAAATACTTAATGACCTGTGTCCATCAGTGCAAGATCATGCAGGATAATTCCAATATCCCCAAAAGCCCCATGTGATACCTATTTTTCCCTCTCCCTTCCCTCAGAACCTCTGGTGACCACTGCCTTTATGTCAATGTTACAAGTTTGTCCATTGCTAGAAAATAATGTCTACTTTAGTTCATATTTGCATTTCCCCCTTATGTTTATTGATTCCTCAATCTTGAGGATTCTAGGATGGTGATATCCACTCTGCTTCTGAATGAGAGGGGACTTAGATCCCATAGGGCAGAAGAATGGAACTGTGTTGCTTGCAGTTGTAGATGCTATGTTTTTTGGGATGGGCATTGTCCATCATCATCCTTTTGTTAGTTGTCCTGGTGGAGTCTGATGAACTGGAGAGTATAAGTGTTGGCTGCAACCCTGCTGAGATTTAGGGCTCAACCGGCATATTAACAACTGGAAGATTGAAGTCTCTGGGACATGTATTTAATGTGCTAATTATAGATTTAAAAAAAAGGGCAGATGAGCCATGAGTAGGAAATTATAAATGAGTCCAACACCAATATATTGGGAGAATAGATAGGTTATCATATATTCTAATGTAAGAACTTCTGACAGGGTGCCCAATTCCTGGGGTTGTCTGCCCTGCCTATAGTGTCCAGATGTCTCTAGAGCCCTCAAGAGCCCCCCTGCTTGAGACACTGTTTACTGTGGCAATCAGTGAGATCCTCCTGAGACGTGCATAAGCATAATCTCTGGAATGACCTCCCAATCACTTTGAAATCTTTTAGCCATAGGAACGCATTTGTATTTAATATTTTCCCCTTTTGGTCAAGGCTTTTTCCCAGATGCATTGCTAGTTGGTGCTTGGTGCCAGGGAGGCTCATCCCTGGAAGTCATTAATACTATTTTTTATTGTCTTTTTATGTCCATGGGATCAGTAATGTTTTCTCTTTCATTTCTGAAATTGGCATTTTGTGTCTTCTCTTTTTTTTTTCTTGGTTAGCCTGGCTATAGATTTATTACCTTGATTTTCTTTATTGCTTTCCTCTTCAATTTCATCAATTTCTGCTATATCTTTTTCTTTTCTTCTGTTCATTTTAGACTTAAATTGTTTTTCTTTCTCTAGCTTCTTGAGGTAGAAGATTAGATGAATGATTTAGATGTTTCTAGTTTTCTAACATATGCATTTAATGCTATAAATTTTCTTCTGAGCACTGCTTTTGTTGCACATTCATACATTTTGATAAGTCGTAATTTCAATTTCATTTAGATCAAAATATTTTTAATTTCTCTTTGGATTTCTTCCTTGATGCAAGTGTTATTTTGGAAGTGTATTGTTTAATCTATAAATATTTTGGGATTTTCCAGCTTTCTTTCATTTATTGGTTTCTAGTTCAATTCCACTATGGTCTGTGAACACACTTCATAGGATTAGTATTATAAAACTTTGATAGGTATGTCATATGTCCCAAAATGTGGTCTCTCTTGATGAATGTCCCATTCTAGCTGGAGGAGAATGTGTCTTCTGCTGTTGGATGAAGTATTCTATCCATGTCAGTTATATCAAATTGATTTATAAGGGTTTCAGATCAATTTTATCCTTACTGATTTTCTTCCTGCTCAATCTGTCAATTACTGAAAAAAAATGTGTTGAAGTATACAACTATAATAATGGATTTATCTCATTATTCTATCAGATTTTGCTTCACCTATTTTATGTTCTGTTGTTTGGTGCATACACATGAAGGAAGTTTATGCCTTTTTGAAGAAGTGACCTCTAACATTATGGAATATTCTTCTTTATCTGTAATAATTTTCCTTGTTCTGATTTTTTTATGTGTAATCATATGGTTATGTCTATATTATAGTGAAAGCAAATTGGCAATTGAACAATTATAAAAAATGTTAAGATTTTAATTAAAAATATTTTAGTTAAAATAGAAATTAATGGGTTATATTTGCAGGTACTTCCTATTAAGTCACACTCCATTGTAATATAATAACACTTCTTAATTGCATTCGCTGGTTTGACTGTACTTTCATATAAGCAGTTTTTAGCTTGTGCCTGGGTCTAGAACTGAGAGAACTGTCAGTAAACAGAGAAAAAGTAGAAAAGTTGAAATACATTAATCATTTTCTTGTTTGTAAATCGTTTATTTAGAGTATTAGGTCCTGAATGTTTATATTTTATGTACCTTTCACCAACACTTCTCTGACGTTTTCTTTTTCTTCCTAAATAAAAGTTCTAGAAAGTAGCATAAATTCTAAGGCTATTTATTTATTTACTCAACTCACATTTACTGAGTTAACATATGTAGCCAGTTAATGTGTTAGCTCCTAGGTTTACAAATATAAATGAGTACAATCCTTGAAGGCACTTGCAATGTATGGGCAAGCAAGACATGGAAATTTCAGTCCATAGAAGTAAATCTGAGCCTGGGCTGTGTTAAGAGCATGTAAATCAGCACTCATCCAAATGGGTAGGCTGTGGAAAGTCTTCACATCTGAAAAGAATCTTCTGGAATACTTGAGTTAACCAAAAGAAAGAGGGAGAAAGGTATTTCAGATATAAGAAAACGGCATGAGCAAAGATACTCTAATATTCTTTCTCAGTGCTTTTCATATGCTCTATCAAGCAACAACAAATCTATTTTCTGGCTCTCAGGGGATACGAAGAATTGAAAAAGAAAGTGGCATAACTCCTATAATCAGGAAATGCTTATGAATGAAATATGACTAATAAAATTTAATGTATAAAAATCCTGCACATGCATATCACAGGAAGGGAAATACAAGTATAACTGCATGTGTGAGTGGGTGTGTGCAAAGGGCATTTCTGTTTGCCTTTAGATATGGAGCAGCCATCAGTCCTGCCACAGCTGTGGCGGATTCTGTGGCTTTGAGGGGGTGTGCAGTTCAGCCTCTGAGGAGACTACGAGACCACGGTTAGAGGTGCTGTTTGCTATTTATTTATTGTTTGGCAGAAATGATGGTGCAAATTATGTGTGACCTGTTAAAGGAAAGGGTTACATCCTACTGTTTCTGTAAATAGATTTTTTGACAACAGAACTACTACAAAGAACATAAAATGGGGAACTTTTCTGGGCAATAAGGTGAACAAGACGCTGGTAGAGAAAATGAAAATGATCTAGGTAATTCATAAACATTCTAGAGATATTCATAGAGAGGAGACTAAGCTTTTAAACTAAGCAGCATACAAAATTTGACCCTGGCGTAAATTTCGTGGAGAGGAATATGAAAGCTTAGGAATTGTGTGGATATGGCCTGTATCAAAATGCATCAAAATCAGAATCTTTATATTAGAAATTACATTAATACTCATAGATGAGCATTAAATCCATTTACAACCACAATTTACAATAATAGCACAAAGATGCTCTCAGCCTCCTTGGGGTCTGTGTCAGTGGAGAGAGCAGCTTTGCTTGTTTGATCAGCCTGCCCTTGGGGACGGAGAGGGGCAGCCGACCTAGGGCCAGGCCACTTGGCTTAAGTGGAAGCTGGGAAGGGCCACACTCAGTCCAGAGCCGGGTTGGCTGCGGCTGGTGGGCCTGGAGTGTCACCCCATGTTTTCCTCTGTCCACTCCTGCAGGTGCCTTGCATCCCAAACTTTATCCTAGCATGTGTTTATAGAGAACACAACTTGGACAGCAGGAAAGGGTCTTTGAACTCCTGGTCCATTACGGTCAATTTTCTCAAGCTGATGTCTTTTCCCATATTGCTACCAGTGTGAGCTGTGGACAAGTATATTTCTTTAACAAACCCTGTTACAGCACGCACGTTTACTTTTCAGTTATCGGGAGGAGGGAAGTGGAACTGAGGAGGCAACGAATTCGCATTGTGAAATAAAATATTTCCTTAATTTTCAGGTATCTCTGTCCTCCTTCAGAACCAATAAACCGCAGTATTTATTTTTTATTCATTCACTTGCCATTTGTTCAAATTAGGTTCTATTAATAAAACAAGTATGGATTTGTTAATCTTCTTGTGGAACTGCAGATGAAGTTGAAAAACAAGACCTCTTTTTAAGTCAGAAAGCATCAAATACAATAATCTGGATTCTATTTTCACAATCAGGATTGTCATATTTCTCCCCATATATAAAATGCAAAGCCTGGAAGTCGAGGCTTTGCTTGGTACTCATATAGATTGCATCCACCAGAAAAGAGGCACTAAACAGGCTGTTTACTTTTAAAGTGTCCACTTATAAACGTTTTACAATAGATGACAGTCTACATTGTCTTTTTTTACTACCAATATTCATAATACATTTATTTAGAAATCATTTTTTACAGAAAACAAGGGTGATTTTTCTTTTCTTAGGAGAAAAGCCATATTTTAATACAAAATCACCAAATACGAGAATACATAACAAAAAACTGCAACACATTGGTCTTTAAAAAAAAACACAATGAGAGAAAACTTGATATGCTACCCTTCTGGTTGCAGGCGCCAGGCTAATTGAAAATAAACACACACCTCCCCACTGCCCTCCCCACAAACACAAACGTACAGCTTATATTAGACAAGCATGAGCTCACACAATCCCCAAAGTTCTACATTGTCTTTTGAATGTAGACTGTCTTTTGCTATATTTCACCACTTCCTTTAGCCCTAATCTAAGCACTTATATTTAATTTTATAGATATGTCTTTTAAAATGCGTATGGTTATTTCTTCTGCTTGACTTCATTGTTATATACATTCCTGATCATCTGAATATTTGTCCTCCTTATAAAAATAAGCCATCAAAATAAAGAGATGCTTGAGGTAGTTTCAACATTATAGTTTGGTTGGTTTCCTTTTTTCCAGCTTTTGTTCAGGTGTCTTAAATATGCGCAGCCTTAGTTTATAAATACATATGATACTATCACCAAATCAGGTTTAGGAAAAAGGTTGGAGATGCTACTACTGTTGCTGTTTTTGAAATTGTACTTTCCCAATAAAAATCTCTTGTGAAGCATCTGCAGGACCAGGCAGAGGAAGCAAGCTTAACTTTGTTGCTTTGCCAGTGGGTTGAAAATATCTTTTGTTTTAATTTTCTCTGTGGAAGACAAAATCCTGTCTAAACACACTGAAGTGTGTCCCATAGACATAATTCTTGTCATGTTTTCTTCTAAAACACTGTGCAGTATCTTCAAAGAGCATCAGCACTTTGAAGCCCAAGCACAGAATAAGTAAAGGAGAGTTATTTTGTGCATAGTTTCATTTAATTATTGCTGCTTGATTTTAAGGCATTGCTCCTCTCAGGTAAGGCTTAAAAAGAGACATGATCATGTTTTAATCAACTAAAAGGAAAAAAAGTGAAAATTAGTTAGCGAAGGATTGTTACACTATACCGATAGAAATATAAGGAAATAATAAAGAAGAAAGGAATCGCCTAAAGCAGAGTCAGGACAGCTGCACAGCAAGAAAAACTTTGGGTGTTTCGTAGTAGGTTTGTACAAACTATCCACGCTGCTTCCTTTTAATCTACAGATCTTAACAGAACGGAGACATTTTCAGGGATTACAAAGACAAGGCCAAGGGTACCACAAACATGAATTTCTTCCCCAGTCCATTGGCACGAGACAGCAGCAAACAGCTTCAGAAGTTAAGTCTTGTTTCCATCCTTTGGGTATGTAGTTTCCACATACACAAAAAGTTTAAAAAGTAAAAATGCTTTTGTTTTGTTCCTTATACCTCTCAAAATTCAGTCATGAGATGAGGGAAAGAAGGTATTGGTAACACCCAAGTACTGAATATTCTGAGAATTATCCATCGCTATCACAGTATGTTGGTAACACAGTATCTGGTGAGGTAGCTGGCAACCAAGGCTTCAGCAAATGACCTGTCATTCTGTGAATTTCAACCGCCTTAACAATTCCCTGAGGTCTTATCAACACTGTCGGTCAATGCTGAACTTTAGCAGGACACCGTCTTGTCACACCTTCAATTTGATAACATCCTTTGTAGCAGTGCAACTTTCCCCCTGATGACAGAATGGTTCTGTGAACTTTAGATGTGGTTTTAATATAAGGCCTTTTACTCAGAAGTATTTTGCTCAGAAACACTGTTCAAAACAGTTGTTTCTTTTGTTTGATTTCAAAATATATATTTTTTAAAGTTACAAGACGATTCAGAAAGGTACCAGGCAGTGAAGTTACACTGCGCTTGCTCATCATCCTCTGAGTCTTGAGTCTTTGATGTCTTGATGGTGGACTGTTCATCTTTGGGTTTTGGTGGCACAGAATCTACCAGTCCGGTAGATTAAATTATGGTGCTTGGGCTTGAAGAGAGCCAGTCTCTTTGGTTAAACAGTGTCAGTCTGGAGTTGTCATTTACATCTTCTCAAGCACTTCTTTGAGTGAAGGCATTTGGGATATGGAATTTGATCTTTTCGAGTGCCTTCAAGTTAGGTTATTGTCTGTTTCATCGACCTCAGCTTTTTGTTTATCCATATTTTTCTTTTGAATCTCCACTTCTCTCTCCAGTGCTTCCATTCTGGCTTTCAGGTGTTCTAATAATGCTTGTGTGGAGGCGGCATTATCGGATCCCAGACTTGATTTCCTTCTTTCATGTAGTCTATCCACATGTGCTAAAGGAGGGTTGTGTGGTCCTGAATACTGGTCTACATAATGATCAGGACAGTTTGGGGACAGGAGCTGATGTGGCTCAAGCAGTTGAACACCTGATTCCCATATGGGAGGTTGGATTCAGTTCTTGGTGCAAAAAAAACCAAGCAAAACAAATGAAAAAACCAGAAACCATCTCAGGGGAGCTGATGTGGCTTTTTGGTTGAGCACCGACTTCCCACATAGAAGATCCTGGGTTCAATCTGCAGCCCCAGTACCTCAAGAAACAAAACAAAACAAAACAAAACAAAACAAAAGAACCCAAACCCCACAAAGTTTGGGGGACAGCACTCCAGGTAAAACTGCAGGGGGCAGATTGGGAGAAACTTTTATTTATTTATTTTTAACACCTTTACTTCAAATTCACAAAAGTAAAAGAACAGAAAAAGGCTGGTCAAGGTATAGACACATGACTCCTAAAAAGTTCTGTTTCAGGCACTTTTATCTCATCTAATTCCAGCTGCTAAGTCAGTTTAACAGAGTGAAATAGAAACTTTAATTTTGAAAGTGTATTTTATGTCGGGTTGAGTGCTGCCCCTCGAGGAGAAGTGGTAGAGTTATGGCAACTACTCCAGCTGTGGGAAAGTGATAAGTGCAGGCAGGACCCTGCTCACTTGCCCAGACGTATTCCTGGTGACAGAAGCTCCAGAGCTTGTGAGGATGAGGAGCTCACCTCCTGTGGTGGTATTAACTGGCTGGAGCCCTAGGCTGACTCCTGGGCAGGCTGGCAGCTCTGTGAACAGTGGGCTGGTTTCTATTTAAGGCAAGGCTGTTGACTAGAGAGGAGCTCCTGGAGGTTCAAGGTCCATAGGAATTCAATTAGAACTGTTTTTTTAGCAGGTAATTCAGGCTCCATTTCAGTCTGCTATTTTTTTTTTTTTTTGAGGTCTGTTGAAATAGTCTGAATGTTATAATTGGCCCTGGGCAGAAGACTGAGCTATGGAATGAATTGTTGGTGGTTGTGGAGTTGTGAGCAGTAGTGAGCTGATGGTCACGTCACTGTTGAATAGAGGTCTGTGAGATGTAGAATATGTAGTCCACGGACCAGGTTGTAAAGGTGGATAGAACTGTTGAGCTTTCATGGGATGAAACTGAAATACCCAGCGACCAGAAGTGGTAATATAGATAGACTCTCCCAGTGTGAAACTTTTGAGGACAGGTGGAGGTATACCAAGTATGTGCAAAGATGTAGGGATATTGCAACCATCTGATATTTGAGGCAAAATTTACCGTAATAGGATTAAATCTAGGAGTTTGCGGAGAAAGGTTAGAAGCACCAAAGGTCCTGGGTATCCCCCAAACGTAAGCCTTAAGGAAATTGAGCTGCTGCTGCCTGTGACTCCCGCGGGGATAGTTCATTATTGGACTGACCACTCTGAAGCTGTCTATCACGGATGCTGTGCTTTAGAGTCCTGCTTCTGTTGATTTTATTTCCTTCTCTTCCATGGCAGAAATATTGTGTGACTGGGAGCCCAAGTTGGCAGAAATGATGTGATGCTGTAGACCAGAAATTCCAGAATCATCTAAAAAATTAGGATCTCATCCACAGTACAGATGCCCTGTATTCTCCTGAGAGAGAACTGCACAGCAGGCATCCACGTTATTATGATTCAGCAACATACACCTAGATACAACTTCAGGTGTTTCAGGTTGAGAGAATTGTCCAGGACTCATGGGACTAAATTGAGATTTCCACCCAGAAGCTGGGTATCCAGGGGATGTAGTATGAGCCCTCATGCAGATAGAATATTCCTGTAGACTGAGAAGTCTTAGGTTGCCATTATTTTGATGATTTCCTTGGGCCATCTGCATGTTGCTTGATTGGGACTATTGGCACAGTGTGTGATCTGCACTTTAGTCCTCATCTCTTGTCTGAGCATTTTCCTTCACCACCTCCATCGTCTCCTGCACCACAGCCTCCTCTGATGGCCACTGCCCAGCTTGGCGGCTCTGTCAGTCCCTGTTATTTTTCAGAGTAGTATGTCACATCTTTTCAGTTCCTTTTCTTTTTGAGAGTACTGGGAGAAAATTAGCAAACTTACTTAAGAACTGAACTGGTGGTGTCTGCAGCAGGAAAGATTACCAATTAAGCATTCTAGTAAGAATGGATTATATTGATATTTCATCTTGTATTTTGTATGTTATGTATAACATACAGATTATATATTTAATATGTTATAACATATTATACAGTTTATTTTTTTAAAAAATAATAAATATATAAAAAGGTTTCTGTTTTTCATTCCCCATAAACATGATCAGATGTATCTCACTAACAGAATGAGCTATATTGTTAATGAATGGCTTTTTGTTAAAAATATAAATATTGTAATTCTTTCACTGTTGTTGCATAGACATTATTCCTCTTATTTTGACTGACTATAATATTCTCTAGAATTCAGTACATAATATATTTAAGCATTTTCATTTTGAAGCACATCAGTTACTTGATATCTGAAAATATTTTATGGACTTTTTGGACACCCTGGATCCATTAATTTATTTTAAATTTTAGTATAAGAAATTTATGTACAAAACAAACCTTTCTAAATAACCCTCTGAAGAACACATTTGCCAATCTGAGTGTATTTCTTTTCCAGTATAGGAGCTCATTAACTTTTACCAGTCTGTTAATTAAAAAGAGTGATCTTCAGATTATTTAAATTGCTTCTCATTTATTGTCTGTGTGAATTAGCATCTTTTCAGATTTTTCATTGATTTGTGTTTATGTGTGTATGAAATGCATATTCATATGTTTTTCCCATTAATGAAGGTTGGCTATCTTTTTCTTCCGATCTCTGTGTGCTTTTAACATATGTGACTGTAAATAACTTTTGGTTTTTTTGTTTTTGTTTTTTTTAAATATATTTTTTTATTTATTTTTGAAAGCTATTTAGATTACATAAAATGTTACATTAAAAAAATATAAGGGGTTCTCTATGCCCCACTTCCCACACCTCCCACTTTTTCCCACATTAATAACTTCTTTCATTAGTGTGTGGTACACTCATTGCAAATGATGAACACATTTTGGAGCATTGCCACTAAGCATGGATTATAGTTTACATTGTAATTCACACTCTCTTCCACTCATTCTGTAGGTTATGGCAGGATATATAATATCCTGTATCTGTCTTTGCAAATGCCATTCAGGACAATTCCAAGCCCCCCAAATGCCCCCATATTATACCTTTTTCCCTTTCCCTGACTTCAGCAACGCCAGTGCCCACTGTCTCACTTGTGTTTTATAAATTAAAAATGTTTTATTTTTTCTTTAGTCTGGCCAAATCTCTTATTTTTAAAGTGTGCCTTCATTTTGCATTTTTCTTGACCTTTTCCAAACAAAGATTAAAAATATATTCTCTAGTGCTTTCTTCTGTTATATATATAGTTAATGTTTAGTATTTCATCCACCTGTAGATTTTGAAACATAGGAAGCTAAGTTTATTTTTCCAAAAGTATTGACAGTTGTTCAAATACAGCTTATTGAGTGTTCTATAATTTATTGTCTGATTCACTCTTTTGAACATTTCAGGTCTCTACTATACATGAAGATGTAAAATGATAAGTTGACAATGGACAGAGTATCTATCTTCATCACACTTAGAATTTCTGGGAAAAATAACGAATCAATGAAATAACCACAGAAATTGTTTAAAAATTACTATTTGGATTATTGCCTAAAATAAAAGTAAAATATAAATATGGTCCTATGAGAAATATTATAGCAATAATTGATCTAGTTCAGGAGTTCCATGAAGGTTCACTAATGGGAGTGTAGATTGAAGTTAGGTATTAAAACAAAGAACTCCTGTAGTTATTTAGATAGAGGGAGGGGGAAGAGAGCGTTCCAAGCAAAAACGGGATCTTTAAAGCACCAGTGGTGTAAGTGAGAATGGTCCCCTCAATTAAGGAAGGGCGATATGGCAAGAACACAGGTACAGGGTCAAGTGCAGTGTGATGTGGAGCTGGCAGGTAAGGCCACGACAGAGACAGACAGTTTGAGAATTACTTAATATGTGAGTAATTAAACATGCCAGCCCTTCAGTTGATGTGTACATGTAGAGTAGTAGATAACTAGAAGAACTTCCATATTTCTTTCTTTTTAAAGCAATATATAGGTTATTTTATTATAAATGCTTAACTAGTAAATATTAATATTAATAAATATAAATGTGTTGAAACTGTAAGAGAACATATATAACATGGACCTATGATTAACGAATAGATCAGATTTTTAAAATATATGTTATTTTTCAGACTAATAAGTTCTCAAAACAAAATAGCACAACCTAGAGCCAACATCAGATGTGCAGGTGGGGAGGGGCAGATAAGAAAATATTGACAATTTCTAATTTTGCCAAGTTATGACATTAAAACAAAGTCAGTCTCTGACTATTTCCAGCGCTATTTCATAAAAACACATTTTTTCCACGAAATTAATGTCTCAGGGTATTTTTGGGTAGAGTGAATTAAAAATATGAAAGTAGTGGTAGGGAATGGGGTTTGCTTTTTCAAGAAATTTGACTTTGAAAAGGATGGAGAGCAATTGGGAGATGGGGATTCAAAGCAGGACATTTTTGTTTGTTTTTGTTTTCAGGCTGGGTGGTAAGTACCTACATTTAGAAATGAAGTTACTAAAAGAGAGCTGGTGGCTGAAGTCACTGGAGGAGTTCTAAGGCGTGTACCTGAAGTTCATGAGAAGGTCATTCATCCAGAGCAGGACCTGGGCCTTGGCTGCCCCAGACTGCGGTTCTCACCGTCTCGGGGATGGGGACCTCCGGGCTCTGGTTCCCAGCAGGGACCCGCTGGCGTTGCTGAGGCTGCTGTTGTTGGCCCTGGGGGAAGAAAGGGAAACACTTTTGTTCCTGGTGATTCATTTAACAAGTATTCGCTGCTCATCTACTAAAACCCAGACATTTGGCAGGTGCTGGTGACTGTGGTGCCCTGGGGGAAGGCAGACAAGGTGAGTCAAATTAAACAGAGCGAGGTAAGGAGCATGATGTGAAGCCCCGTGGCTGGGAGCATCAAATCCTGCTTCACCAAGGCGAGGTCAAGACACTTCACCTGCTCTGTGCCTCAGTTTCCCCGTCTGTGAAATGGGATAATAATAGTGCCTATTTATAAGGTGGTGTGAGGACTGAATGACATAAAACATACAATGCTTATTAAAATAGCAGGTGACACGTTGTAAGTTCTTGAAAGTTTAACTGTTATTGCTAGTTGAACCTGAGCTTAGATTTTCAGGATCAGTGTGAGTGAATTAGATGAAAAAGGAAGGCTCGAGCTTCTGAACAGAGGAAAAACAGGCAGGGATACCTGGCAGGAAGGGGCAGGTGAACAGGAGCCTGAACTATAACCAGTGTGGCTGACGTAGAACAGGTGAGGGCGGGAGGAGTGGCTGTTGGGAACCATCTTATTTTATCGTAAGACAACTGGAAAATCTTTGAAAGTTTTAAGCAGCCCCAGGATTGTGAATGGAGGGGGGATGATGAGATTTGTGTTTAGAAAGTTCATCCAGCAGAAAGTTTACTATAAAAGGAGCTGGAAGGAGCTGGAATGGGCGATCCCTTTTCAGTCCTCAGCTTCTTAACATTCATCAGCCTCCGTTTGGTTACTCCCTTCTTTCTGGAAGACTCCTCTCTCCAGGCTTCTGTGACCGCAAGGAGATTTTCCTCTTTCTGGTTGTTCCTGACTAGAGCTCTTTGCTGATGCCTCCTCCTCTGCTCAGTTCCTATTGTCAGAGTGTTTTAAAGCTTGTCTGTGGGCTCTCTCTTATAGAAAACCTCAGGAGTATAAAAACCATGTAGATGCAATGACTGAAAGGTCTAATGTCCAATATTGACCTCTCCCTGGAAATATATCCTTGACCTTTCAACCTCAGTGCGTAATAGGAACCTCGAGATGAACAATCTAAAACACGCTCTTGATTTCTTCCTGCCACTCTGCCATTGCCTAGCCTTCCAGCTATTACTCAGGTTCCAACCTTTACCTGCCCTACATCTAATCTACCTCCAGCTCTTTCATTCCTTGGCCATGTCAAACTCTCTCCCATTTCACAGTCTCTACATTTACTATTTGCTTTGTTTAGACATTCTTCCCCAAGATATTCTAATGCCTGGCCTTGTGGTTCTGAGGCCACTGCAAACTACCTCCTCAGGTAGGTTTTATCTAACCATGCTGTGTAGTGTTGCCCCCTCCTCCAGCCACCTTCCTGGAACTCTTTACCACATTCCTTTATCATTTTTACTCATTGTACTTATCCCCAGCAGGAATGACCTTGTTCAATGGTCTACTTGTTTATTATTTCTCCCATCCCTACAAGGAAAATTTCATGTCTGATTCATAGCCACTTATCCCTTGTACCTAGAATAATGCCAGGCCCATGGTAAAAACAGTCTTTTCCAGTGTAGTGACAAGAGCCAGAAGTCTGATGTGATGTGGCCTACAATAAACAGGAGATGAGGAGATGGAAAGGGTGCCGGCAAGTGCATTTCTCTTTGAAGAAAAATTAAACAGTAGGACCAAGCAGAAAAGTATATAATAAAACCCCCTGTTGTCAGATTTTCTCTAGGTTCTAAGCTAAGCTACAAGAAATGAATTTCAAGAGCAAACTGGGTTAGTTAAGCCAGTAATTTATTAAGGAGTGCTAAGAAGAGAAATGGGAGAAAATAACAGATCATGGATCCCAGGTAGAGTGGAAGAAACTGAAGAGTAAAAAAGAGGGTCAATTTACAGACTACAATTCCCCATTATAGATTATAAATGCATAGGTTTTGCATGTTATTCTATGTGTGTGTGGGGGGGGGGGAGGAAGGAGGCAGGAACAAGGAGTAGAAAGCAAGAAGAAGGGGCAGTTTGATTTCTCCCTTGCTTGTTAAACCATTAATTATTCTTCCCTTTTGCTAATGACAGGGGAGGAATCCCAGCTGTTTGCTGTTTTGATCGATTACTCCACCCATCAATCCCTTGGGAGGGTCATGTGATAAGGCCCCTGGAGAATATCTGGGGCTTCTCCTGGCTTCTGGAGGAAATCTTGTTCTGAATAGGATTTCTTGCAAGATGCTTCCAGCAACCATCTTGGGGTTCTGATGTCCCCGTGTATAATGGTGGCGGTTTTTCTGCCCAGTTCCAGATCTATATTTGTTCCCTCACTAGGCTGCTTCACCCTCATGGTAAAAACTTCACACATGGGGTCCTCCCTTCCGCTATGGTGGTTGTGCTCTTACTGAGTCATGCCACCCACTAGTCTGGACAGCTCTGTTTTGCGTGCAACCATTTGGTCAACTGCTGAGTTGGACCAGATGTCCACCTCAGGCCTTTCTCCACCTGCCCACACTTCTGTCTGCATTTCCTATCATTCATACCAAAATAGGTGATTTCTTCTGTCTCTGGAAACCCTGTTTGTATAGGAATCTCTTTCTTTGGAACCAACTTCTGATCTGATCAGGTGACAGGTCCAGAAACTTTGCCAGCCCTTGTAGGTGGGCACTAGCCTTTCTGGAGTGTCTACAATGGATCCACAGAGTCTCCAGGAGGGGTTTGCTGACTGGACGCCGCCTCGCTCTCCTAGGCTGCTTCGCTTTCTTGAGGTCAAATTTTCCCTTTCTCTAGATTTTTTCCTTTTTAGCCATCAAGCTGCACTTTTCAGCATTGTAATCACCAAAGCCCTATTTCTCTGCACCTCCTGCTGCTTTGTGGGGATCCTCCATTCTCTTAGAAGTACGAGGAACATAGCACCCAGTACGGGACTTTCCAGTCCTTCCAACAGAAGGGTTAGGGTGAGCAGAAACCATTCTCAGAAATCTCTTTCTTTTTTAGTAAGTTAAAAAGTAATGCTGTTTACTAATATAAAGGCTTATCTGGGATGTGATATCATTGTTTTCTTAGTTTTTATTTTTGAAATGTTGACTTTGAGATGTTAGTATTTAAGGCATTAAGAATGATTATTAGCTGATAAGGAAATGTATGAACTGAAACTTAAAGAAAAGATTTTGTCAGCAGATACATATTTATCTATTTATTTATTTAACTTTTATTTTGAAGTTATTGCAAACTTAAAAGATCGTTGCAAAAATAATACATAACCAATACAGAGAACTCCCATATACCCCATACCCAGATATACAGAATTTAGCCATGGATTATCTACCTACCTACCTACCTACCTACCTACCTACCTACCTACCTACCTATCTATCTATCTATCTATCTATCTATCTATCTATCTATCTATCTATCTATCTATCTCCTAAATATTTGAGAGTAGGTTGCATACAACATGCTCCTTGAACATTTAGTACTTCCATGCATATCTCCTATGAACAAGGATATTCATTTATGCAATAATATTCATTTATGCAACCTCATTAAGTACAGTTATCAAGTTCAGGAAATTTAACATTGATATAAAGCATACAATCTATATTCCGTTTTTTCATTTGTATCAATGATGTCCTTTTGGGCCTTTTCTCTTGCATTATTAGTTCCAGTCCAGGATAATGTATTACAATTAATTGTCATTGTTGTCATAGTCTGTCTTTTTAAGATATGAAAACATGCATACTATATAAAATGTCCCATTTCAACTACTCCTAAGCATATGATTCAATGGGAATGAATCACATTCACAATATCATGCTACTCTTACCTCATCTGTTACCAAATTTTCCTTCACCCTACACAGACACTCCACACTCCACCTCCCATGCTTTTTTCCCTGCTGCCCCTAGTAGAGAGTGCTCCACTTTGTCTTTATGAATTTTCATACTATAGCTACTTCATATAAGTGGACTCATGTATATTTTTATGTTTCTGGCTTATTTCACTCAACAAAATATCTTCAAGCTTCATCCATGTTATAGCATGTATCAGAACTTTGTTCCCTTTTTGGCAGAATAATATTCCAATGCATGTATATACCACATTTTGTTTATCCATTCATTTGTTGGTGGACATTTGGGTTGCTTACATCTTTTGGATATTGTGAATAATGCTGCTTTGAACTTTGGTGAACTGTTTGAGTCCCTGTTTTCAATTCTTTTGGGTATATACCTAGAAGTGGGATTGCTGGATCATATAGTAACTCTTCGTTTAACTATTTTCCACAATGGCTGTGCCATTTTTCATTCCCACCAACAATGTATGAGAGCTTCTATTCCTCTACATCTGTGCCAGTACTTATCTTCTGTTTTTTAAAAAAGTATAGCAATTCTAGTGGTTGTAATGGGGAGATATATGTTTATAAGTCACTTGCCTTTAGATAATAATTGAAACCATGAGTGTAGATGAAGATGCCAAGATAACATAGAACCATAAAAGTAGTGTTTAAGGAGAAGGAAATGATGAATGATGTTGAATGCTATTGAGCGCTCATATAAAAGAGAAATAAAAGCATCCATTTAGTAGGACAGAGATAACCTGTGACCTAAAAAAGAGATGATGCCATGAAATGATAGGGGCAGAAACCAGGATGTAGTGGGTTTAGTAGTGAGAGAAATAAAGAAATAGAGACCAAATGCAGATAATATTTTGAGAATCTTACTTTTTGTAGAATGATAGATTGAGGGCAGTAGGTAGAGTGTGATTTACAATCAAATGAGGTGAAAAATGGTATGGAACTTTGAACTAATGAGAAGGATGCTGCTAAAAAACACTGACTATTCAGAAGTAAAGAGGAGTGATGGACAGTGAGTAGCAGGAGTGGAATGACTCCAAATGCACAAATGCAGATGAAATTAGCCTTTTGAAGAGGAAGAAGAACATATCTTTCTGATAGGAGAGAAGAAACAAAGGATACCTGAAGATATAAGTAATTTTGTGTCTATGGCTGTAGAGATCTAAGAGAGTTTCAGTCTGATGACATGGTGACTGACTTATTTCTCTGTGATATAGGTCATCTTCTGAGAATCTGAGGGGATGTGAAAGAGTAAGATATTTGACAAGAGTGGAGAATGTGTGGTACAAATAATTTCAGAGAGTACGATAAAAGGAATAGAACTCCTAGCAGTGTGAAAGCAATTTCGTGTCAGCGGCAATGAATTTATATTGCAACAAATCTGACCTGTTCTAGCAGCACTTTTCTTCTCAGGCATTGATAGAGAGAAACAGTTGATTTCATATTGGATTATGATTTTGGTGAGCAAGGAGGACCAAAAGAGATTCAAGAGAGTTAAGTGTATTGGCAGAAGTGTTTTGAAATAGCATGGCATGGAATCAAGCTGACAAGGAGAAAAGTAAAGAAATGAGCAGTCTGTTCCAATAGATTGGTACAAAGTAGAGTTGGGATGGGGCTAGAGATGCTAATGAGATCAAAGCATTTTCAGATCAGAAAGAGCTGAACAAGCACGCTAGAATGAAGAAGATGTGTGCGGAGGGCAGCAGACTTTAATAAGACATTTCTGAGGTAAAAAATTCATAGGTTCTGATGAAGACCAAGGTGAGTCCGAGGGAGTGGTTGACTGAGGCATAATGAAGTTATTTGGAGGTAGGAAGGCAGAGAGATTGAATGTCTGGGGTATAGGAGAATCATGCTCATGGACATTGGTGGAAAGGTCGAGGATGGAGAAGAAGACTGTGATTCATCATATACTGATGAATGTACAGGATACTTGGGAGGACATGGCAACCAGGAATGAAGAGAGGGAAAATGGAACTTTTCTGGGGCTATCGTAAATAAGTGGGAGAGGTTTGAGGAGGATAATATCAGTATTATGTTTCTGAGCCTAAGGTAATTTTTTTCACACCCACAGGTTGATGACCACCAGTTTCCTAAATTACATAGTTATTTATAATACTGTAACATATTATACTATGCCATAGTAAAGAAAATGTAGACATCATACCATGGGTTTTGATATTAGCTACCATTAAGGATTATTAATTGTAGTTTAATGAGGAAGGTGAAAAAATGTAATTTCTTTTCTGACAAATTTACACATTTTTCTTTAAATCCTGTGGTGCTCTTGCTCCATATAACCTCTAATGCAAGATGCAATTTTTATTCTTTTTTTTCCTTTGGGACTTCAGACTTGACATGGGAAACTTCTCATCAAGCAGTCTTTAAAGTCAATCTTTTATTTCATTTGTTTTAAAGATTAAGATTTATGGGTTTTGAAACACCTTTCAAAATTATCTAAGATCATGGCATATTAAAACAACATTTTCGCTGCCAAATACTGCTAGGTATCTTGTGAGGGGGTAGACTACAAATCAGCTGTTACATAAGAACTTCCTTTGTAGTCTTTCATGGACTCTTTGTTTAACAAAATATCAGGCATCATATTAGATTTTTGTTTATAACATAAAATCTTGCCTGGAGATTCTTCTGCCAGATTACCAGCCACACAGTTTCATTTAATTCAGTCAGCACAAGTATATTTTTTCACACCTATGATTCTTCCACAAACTTTTCAAATTTAATCCTCAAGCTGGTGAGTATGATTGTTTTCACTTACTTGTTTCTCTCTAGAAGTTAAACGTATATGTCACTCTTGGATATAAATTTCAACTCTTGATCCAATGTATTAAATGATTGTTTTGGGAGCAAATAATTTCTGTACAAATATGGTATGTGTTCTGTCTTATAAATGATGGTATGTAGTATGAGCTGAGCTCCACCTGATTCCATCACATTTTAAACTTTTCTTAGACAATGCTTACTCTCTTCTTTACCTTTAATAACAATAGCCATTTTCCTTTCTCCCATTGGGATAAAATTAGTTTAATTGGGATAAAATAATTTACACAATATATATACCCTTAAATTAACTACAGTTTCTGCTGGTAGATGTATAAATTTGCCAAACATTTTCAGAAAACATTTTAGTGAAGTGTGAAAAATCCTTAATGCTTTTCTTATTTTTTCCCTGTTTTTCCACTAATGGAAATTTAACTACTGCAAACATAGCATATTACAAATCTATTATTTTGTTTACATGTCAGGACTATTTGTTATGTTAAAAAGTTTGTGGTGTTCTAGTGTACAGATGTCCCATAACTTATTTAACAACTCCTTTAATTGTGAACATTTCAGTTGTTTACCATTTATTTTTGTTTTTCAATCTATTAGGAAATAAATGCAGAAAACATATGCTTCTTAAATTTGAATATATTTTGAGTATTTATAGATGAGAAATTGTGTAAAATGGAATTTCTGGTGGGAAGTTGGTATATTTTAAAATTTAATAAATTGATAAAAATTTTTGTTCCCAATCATTTGCCAATTCAAAAAGTACCAGTGATTTATAATATTCAGTGATCTTATGGGTGAAAATTGTTCATTTATTTTCATTTTCATTTCTTTATTTATTAATAAGATTGGCAAATTCATAATTTTATTGGATTTTGTGAATCAGTTCCTTATTTCCTTTATTTTCTGTTGTTCATTGGCATTGTTTCATTAATTCAGATGGTGTAAGCTTGTGTGTGTTTCTGTGTGTGCATGAGTGTGTAATTAAATACAATCTGTCTAGGCAGGAAAAAGATAGCAGACTGGTAGCTGGAGAAATATAGGGTTATTTTACAAATGTTGAATATACCCAGTTCCTGAAAGAGATGAGTTTCTCCCACTACAAATATCATAATCCACTAAATAATAGATTATTTCAGTGATAAAATAAACTTTATATTAACCGGATTTAAAATAAAGAAACTTGCTATCCAATTTAAATGTTCAATTCATCATTAATGTAGTTGTGTTTTAACCATTGTCCATGAATTATCAACATTATTAATTATTGAAAGAATAATGAGAAGGGAAAATACATATTCTCAATCCATTTCTCTCAAAAATGAATTCAGAATGGAACACAAATGTTAAAATCTGATTAAAGGAGGTTGAAAGTATTCTGTATAAAGAGAACTGAGAAGCAGAGAGATTTAGACTCTCATTTCTTCCCCTTTTACCCCTTGATTATTATACCTAAATGCTTATTTGTACCAAAGAGTGAATGCAGTTTTCACTACCTGATCTGACACCATGACTCCTTAACTCCTTTCCTCACATTTCTATTAGACATTAAAGAGAAAAACGTGCAATTTATCAAGACCGACTTGAGGAAATCCAAGTCTTCTCAGGAAAAATAAATGCCTAAGAATAAGCAAAACAAAGAGTAAACAGACAAGAGGTAATTTACACAGAACTTCAATTGTCCATATCTCAACAGGAGCAAAGAATACCCAAGACTGACCAGAGCAATGTCATATCAAGTGAACAGCAGACAAATTATATGGAACTGAAATTTCACAAATCTTACCCCCAGCAAAGAAAATGGTTTGTTAGAGGGAAAAAGAAAAGGTACAGTTGTTGTTATATGTATTTGATTATTAGCATGATCTTGATTCTTTGTTTTAGAAGATTACCTCTCTTAAATCATTATAAAATCACTCTATTATAGACCTTAAGCAACTTCATTAACTATTTCAGAATACTACTGTGGAATAGTTTGTCTCTGAAATAGTCCTCCACTGTGTTCATTTTTCCCAAAATATCATTGACCCAGGATCCAACAGAATTGTATTACTTATAAGAATAATTTCTTTAAATTAAATGTGTGGAGATTGCATACATTCTACGTTTCTTTCTCATGCTGTTTTAAAAACAATTCCTGAATATTAGCTTTCAGTTCAGTGTAGTCTCAATCAGTTCCACAAATATTTACTGAACTTTTATTTTGGGTTTGTTCTGGACTTATCATGAAACTTACAAAGATGAAGGAGCAATGATCACTAGCTTCAAAGAACTAAGAGAATTTATTGTTATATGAAGGAGAGATTATAAGAAAAGTTTAATGTATTTTGGAGGTAAAACTTATAAGACTTTATGTTAGATCGATTATTGGAAGTAAAGGGAGACATGAGTAAAATACATTAATGAAATTTCCAGTTTAAATGATTTGGTTAGTTAGTCATGTCACCCACTCTTTAAAAAATTGTTGAAATATAGCAATCAGTCCAGTAAAAGTGAGATGACACGACATTTAAAATGACTCTTGATAGTTTGGAAGAAAATGTCCATGATGAAATTGGATTTATGAGACTGGAAATCGAGGTGAGGATAGGAGAATACTGAATTGTATGAGTACTGAGATGAAGACTACATGAATAGAATGAAAGAAGACATATGAAAAGTTTGCCTGGAACCATTGAGCAATCTGAAACTAAAAGGAAGGAAACAAGAATAGGATATGAATATGTAATGGTAATATCTATATAGGTAGGTATCAAGTGGGGCAAGTTAAGGTAATTTACATATGTTGGTTTCAACTCCCTTGGTAAAATAAGTGGCATGTCTGTCTGCTTAGATTAAGAGCTTGGTGCTTGAGTAGAGGCTAATGTTGAGCCACCTAATTGTTAAACCCTAGATATGGAAGTTGACTTTGATTCCTCATGTTCTCATATCCTCAACGCATTCAAGCAATCACTAAGCAGAGTATATTCAAGCCAACCTGCTTTTCTCCTCTGTGAAGTCCATCATTTTTTTTTCAAGAGTACTGCACAGCCTTTTAAGGTTTTTTTTCACTTCCCATCTAAGTACTTTTCAATCCATTATACTGTAAGCAAAATGTTCATTACTTAAAGAAAAGTCTCTGCAAAATTTCCTACTGTTCTTACAACTGAAAACAAAAGCCAACAGCATAGTATGCTCAGTCCCGCAGGATATGACTGTTACTGGTTTTTCCATGTCCACTCCCTCCTTTTATCTCCAAATTCCAGATGACTATAATTTCAAATCCTTGAATGCAGCAAGCTGGCTCTCACCTATATAGATTTTATTGATGCTGCCTCCCCAAACCTTCCATGCTTTAAGGAATAATTAATTCCTACTTCTCTTTCAATCTTCAATGTCACACCATCTTTTTAGGGAAGCATTTCCTGTGCTTATGGGTCTAAATTATAACCTGGTAAACATACCCATATTTTAAAAATTTATAATAATTATTTCTTATCTCAACAAAAAGAAAAATGGTCTTTGCTCTTTCCCCATTGCACATCAACAGATATTGATTAATAAACTTTTTGAGGAATAAATGAATATTAAAAGTCATGTGGAATTTGAAAATCAATGTTTTATTTGCTTGGCAGTTTAATTTTCTCTTGCTGTACTTAATTTTCCAGTTTACTAGCAAGGAGAATAAGACTTAGGATTGTTCAGAGTTTATAGAAGACTAGGTAAAGGATGGCTGGTAAGGGTGGTTCAGGTGACATACACTGATCCTCTAGCTGGAGAAGGATAAGTAAACTCAAGAGGGAGCTGACTGCCAGGGTAAAAATTTGGGGATTAAATAACTGGAACTCTTCATGCAGCTTAGATTGTTGTGCTGAGGATGAGTACATTCAAGAATTAGAAAATGAAAGATTGCCTTCTGAGGGTGAAACATAATGGTATTAAAATTTGTATTTGCTTACTTCTGGGCAATGATAAAATTCATTCATTGTCTCTCCTTTATCAGTTCTCCATTCTCCATCATGGAAAGTGGTTGCTGGAAGCCTAGGAGTCTTGTGTTTGGTCTTGTTGACAAGAGTGTGTGCCTTGTTTGCAAACTGTAAGTATTTAAGAAAGGAAATCACTGTGATTACAGCCAGCACAAAAGCAGTATTATACTATTATATTCTGATGATTTGCCATCAAGACTGAATTTTTACTTTGCCTTAGTAATTTTATCCTAATAGTAATAACCACCATGATTTTTGTCACAGTGTTTTCTGAAATAGACAAGCAAAAGAGAAAAATCTCACTTATTCTTACTTCATCTTCAAAAAAATGGTGAATACTAACTCTGTCCAGTTCCTTTTTTATTTTTTTAAAGAGGTACCTGGAACTGAACCCATGACCTCATACATGAGAAGCAGGCTCTCAACCACTGAACTATATCTGCTTCCCTAGTTCATTTTTAATACTTGTGTTGATTAGGGTTAGAGGTTATATCTTCTTTAGAACCATAAATTCTTTTTTTAAAGATTTGTTTATTTATTTATTTCTCTCCCCTCCCTGCCCACCCCGCCCACCCCGGTTGTCTGTTCTCTGTGTCTATTTGCTGCATCTTGTTTCTTTGTCCGCTTCTGTTGCTGTCAGCGGCACAGGAATCTGTGTCTCTTTTTGTTGTGTCATCTTGTTGTGTCAGCTCTCCGTATGGGTGGCACCATTCTTAGGCAGGCTGCACTTTCTTTCTCGCCGGGCGGCTCTCCTTACGGGGTGCACTCCTTGTGCGTGGGGTTCCCCTACGCAGGGGACACCCCTGAGTGGCAGGGCACTCCTTGCACGCATCAGCACTGCGCGTGGGCCAGCTCCACATGGGTCAAGGAGGCCCGGGGTTTGAACCGCGGACCTCCCATGTGGTAGACAGGCGCCCTAACCACTGGGACAAGTCTTTTTCCCCCATAAAATTTTATTGGATCATGGTAAGCAAATGGAGTTCAAGAATTGGATATTCTTAGCTTACATGTAGGATCTTGTGTTTAAAACTGCTTTTTGACCTTGAATAAAAGGGGGAAATGGCTACAGAGACCCACAGGTTCTAGCGTCATGGCAGATGGCTCTGGAGTTCAGTGCCTTATCAATGGGCCCTACTTTGGAATTTGTGTTCCTGAGTGTGATGGAGTTGGACTCAGATGTGACCTGTGGTTGGCACTAGGGTTGGTGTATGCTCAGGAGACTTGAATCTCTGGACTGGCCATGTGCCAGCTGGGCCCTGAGCCTTAGCAGAGTTGCAACTCCTACTCTCTGGTTTGTTGGACTTACCCAGGTCAGCTAACAGGGAGGTGAAGATGGTCAACCACTGCACCAGGAAACTGAAAGTACCTACACTGCAAGCAGGAGAATAGCATCCATCATCCATGTGGAATCAAAGCCCCCTCTCGATATAAAGGTGGAATGGACTTCACCATCCCAGGGTCCACAGGATGGAGAAATAAAATATGGATCAGGGTGGACTTACTGATATTCTACTATAGAACTATTGTGACTAGTAATGAAAGAAATTGTAGCATTGATGTGGAGAAAGTGGCCACAGTAGTTGCTGAGGGCAGGGAGAAGGAAGAAGAGTTGTGATGTGGGGGCATTTTGAGGATTTGAAGCTGTCTTAAATGATATTGCAAGGACAGATGCTGGACATTATATATCCTGCCACAACCCACTGAATGTACTGGGGGAGAGTGTGAACTACAATGTAAACTATTACCCATGTGGTGCACCCGTGCACCAAAATGTATTCACCAAATGCAAATGTGCCACAAGGATGAAAGAGGTTGTTGATGTGGGAGGAGTGGGGTGGGGGGATGTGGGGTATATGGGAACCTCTTACATTTTTTTAATGTAACACTTTTTGTGATCTATGTATCTTCAAAAAAATGAAATTAAAAAATGATTGGATGGGGAGGTGGGGAGTGGGGTATATGGGAACCTCTTATCTTTTTTAATGTAACGTTTTATGAGATCTATTAACTTTAAAAAAAGATAATTAAAAAATAAAATAAAATAAAAATAAAGAATTGGATATTGATTTTTGTTTGTTCCATCCCTTATCAGGAAAATACTCATGTTGGGTAAAATAAGAAAATGACACATGAGAGTATGCAAGGACCCCAAATATTATAAATATAAGGTGTTATTTTTGATTTTATGTTAAGATGAAACTGTGATTTAATATGTACTGAACAACAAATATGTGCCAGTCATATCAAAATCAAAATCAAGCAAATAGGAACTCATCTAGGAAACCACAGGGAATTACTAGCACACAACCATTGAAATGGTTAAAATGTGAAAAGACTTGACAGTACCAAGTGTTAGAAAGAATATGGAACAACTGGTACTGTCACAGATACCCCGTGTGATGGTTAGGTTATTGTGTCAACTTGGTCAGGTAATTGTGCTCAGTTGTTTGGTCAAGCAAGCACTGGGCTAACTGTAATACAAGGGCATTTATGGTCTTTAATCACCATTGACTTTTCTGTAGTCATAGATAGCTGGTTATAATTACATTAATCAGGGAGATTGCCATCAACAATGAGTGATGCTTAACCCAATTAGTTGAATGCCTAAAAGGGGAAATGATTCCAGCATTAACAGAGAATTACCCAGCTTGTCTTTGGACAGCTAACATCTCTTAGAACTCATTAAGAACCTTTGTTGGACTTTCATTGGAGCCCCTGGTTGCAGACTGCCTGGGGAAACTGGACTTGTGCATCCCACAACTGCATGAGAGACTCTTATAGAATCACATACAGATAGCTGTATGATAGATATCTCTTGTTGATTCTGTTTCTCTAGAGAACCCTGACTAATACAGTTTGGTACGGGGGTTAGTTCTTGAGGGACAGAGTCTTAAACATGGGGTGTCTGAGGCGTTCTGGGAGTTTTGCAATTTTTCTCTCTACTCTAATTGGACTCTAGGGTATTGACAACTCCCGTTAATGAAGAGGCTGCTAACAGTCCGTGGCGTGAGTTGGCAATAGAGATATGCAAAATAGCATGACTGGATTCCCCTACTTTCATGCTTACAAGAAGCAAGGAGTTTTGTGGAGTTAAATGGTATAATGATGTTGGCTGGCTCCTCCTAGATACTCTGACTACTGTTACAAAAGACAGAAATGAGTTAAAGGCTTCAAATTTGACACTTAAACACCAAATGAATGACGCAAAAGTTTCCATGTGTGCTCTGAAAGAAACTCTTGTCTCCTGCAGACACAGGCTTGAAATATCTGAGAGCCAAACTCAGACTCTCATAGGTCATCTGTGCAGAGGATCAATAAAGAAACAGATAGCTTGAATAATATGATAAACAAACTAAACCGAACAGGCATATACAGAACATTGCACCCCCAAACAGCAGGATATCCATTCTTCTCAAATGCTCATGGATCTTTCTTCAGAACAGACCATGTGTTGGGTCACAAAGCAGATCTCAATAAATTTTAAAAGATCAAAATTACACAAAGCATTTTCTCTGGTCATGATGGAATAAAGCTAGATCAATGCCAGGCAGGAAAAGGGAAAATTCACAAATACATGGAGATTAAACCACTCACTATTAAATAAACAGTTGGCCAAAGAAAAAATTGCAAGAGAAATTAAATAAATATCTCAAGATGAGTGAAAATGAGAATCTAACATATCAGAATCTATGGGATGCAGCAAAGGCACTTAGGGAAATTTATACACCTCAATGCTTACATTACAAAAGAAGAAAGAGCTAAAATCAGTGACCTTACTCCACTACTAGGAACATATTCAGAAGAATTGAAAACAAGGCTGTGAACAGATATTTGCACATGGATGTTCAGAGCATCATTATTTTCCACAGCTAAAAGATGGAAACAACCCAAGTGTTCATAACCAATGAATGGATGAACAAAATGTCGTCTATAAATATGATGGAATACTATGCTGCTATAAGAAGAAATGAAACTGGGTCACATATGACAGAAGACTTCAACAAGCCAAAGTAAACAACACCACAAAATGAACCAGTAAACAATACCACAAAATGAAAAGCCCAGGACCAGATAGCTTCTCAGGTGAACTCTACCTAGCCTTCAAAGAAGATGTAATACAAATCTTACTCAAACTCTTCCAAAAAAATTGAACAAGAAAAAATGCTACCAAACTCATTGCTCATTGCTCATGAAACCAAAATCACTCTAATACCAAAGCCAGATAAAGATATTATGAAAAAATATAATTACAAACCCATTTCCTTAAAGAATATGGCTGTGAAGATCCTCAGCAAAATACTCACTACTCAAACCCAAAAACATATTAAAAGAATTATTCATTATGGTCAAATGGATTTTTTTCCAGGCATGAAGAGGATGGTTCAACACAAGAAAATCAGTTAGTGTAATACAGCACATTAATAAGTCAAAGAAGAAAAAACACATGATCCTATCAATTGATGCAGAAAAGGCATTTGATAATATCCAGCATCCTTTCTTGGTAAAAACACTCCAAAAGATAGGAATGGCAGGAAACTTTCTCAACATGATAAAGTGCATGCATAAAATATCTATAGCTAATGTTCTCAATGGTGACAGACTGAAAGCTTTCACATTAAGATGAGGAAAAAGACAAGGATGACCACTGTCACCACTGTTGTTCAATATAGTGCTAGAATTTCTAAATAAAGCAATCAGGCAATAAAAAGAAATTAAACGTGTCCAAATTGGGAAGGAAGAGATAAAACTTTCAATATTTGCAGATGATATGATTCTATACCTAGAAAACCCAAAAGATCTACAAAAAAGCTACTAGAGCTAATAAAAGAATTTGACATAGTGACAGAATACAAGTTTAATATACAAAAATCAGCAATGTTTCTATATACTAGTAATGGGCAATGTGAGGAAGAAGTCAGAAAAAAAATCACTTTATAACATCAATAAAAAGAATCACATATTTAGGAATAAACTTCATCAAAGATGTAGACCACTTGTTCCAGAAAACTAAAATGCATTGCTAAAAGAAATCAAAGAAGACCTAAATAAATGGAAGAACATTGTGTTTTCCTGGATGGTAAGACTAAATATCATTAAGATGACAATTCTACCCAAACAGATACACAGATTCCATGAAATCCTGATAAAAAATTCCAACAGCTTTTTAAAAAAGAAGTGGAAAACTCAATTATCAAATTCATTTGCAAGTGTAAGTTGCCCTTACACCTTAGACCTTACAAAAGGAAGAACAAAGTTGGAGGACTCTCACTTCTCGATTTAAAAATCATATTACCTAGCAACAGTGGTAAAAGAAGTATGGTCTGCCATAAAGACAGACATATAGAGCATTGGAACTTATTTGATGGTTCAGAAACAAACCTTGCATCTATGGTCAAGTGATTTTTGATACGGCTGTCATATCCACCAGCGAGGCAGAACAGTCTATTCAAGAAATGGTGCCTGCAGAACTAGATATCCATAGCCAAAAGAAAGAAAGAGGACCCCAATCTCATACCTTATGTAAAAATTAACATACCTAAAGATGAAAGTAAGTACCATAAAACTCCCATTAGAAAATGTAGGGAAACTTCTTCAAGGTTTGGTGGTGGTGGTTTCCTAAACTTTACACTGAAAGCACGAGCAACAGAAACAAAAATGGATAAATGGGACTTCCTCAAACATAGACATTATCTCTTCAAAGGACTTTGTCAAGGAGATGAAAAAGCAGTTCACTCAGTGGAAGAAATTATTTGGAAACCACATATCTGATAAGGGTTTTATTTCCATGCTATATCAGGAGATCATATAACTCAACAACAAAAAAAGCAAGTGACCCAATTGAAAAATGGGTGTATTAATCAGCCAAAAGGGTGCTGATGCAAAATACCAGAATTTGTTGGTTTTTATAAAGGATATTTATTTGGGGTAGGAGTGTACAGTTACCAGGCCTAAAGCATAAGTTACTTCCCTCACCAGTCTATTTTCACATTTTGGAGCAAGATGGTTCCAAAATCTGTGAAGGTTCAGGGTTCCTGGGTTCTGCCCTTCCAGGGTCTTGCTTCTCTCTGGATTCAAGGTTTCTTCCTTGCTGTGGCCTTGCTTCTTTCTGGGCTCTGGCTTCCTCTCTTCCTTTGTAAGCATGCTTCCTGGGTCTCCAGCTTAAGGCTTCAGCATCAAAATCCAATATCAAAACTCAACTCCATCCTTTGCCATGCCTTTTATCTGTGAGTACCCACTCACCAAGGAGTGGGGACTCAACACCCTAATGATGTGGCCCAATCAAAGCCCTAATCTAAATCGTGCCCAGGTACAGACCAGATTACAAACATAATACAATATCTATTTTTGGAATTCATAACCATATCAAACTGCTGCAATGGGTAAAAGACTTAAACAGATATTTCTCCAAAGGGAAAATACAAATGGCCAAAAAGCACATGAAAAAAGTTTTCCATATCACTAGCTATTAGGGAAATGTGAATAAAAACAACAATAGATTTCATTTCACACACTATAGAGTGGCCATTATTAAAGAAAGAGAAAATAATAAGTACTGGAGAAGATGTAGAGAAATAGGAACACTCCTCTGTTGTTGGGAATGTAAAGTGGTACAGCCTCTGTGGCAGATAGTTTGGCTTTTCCTGAGGAATCTAAATATAGAAATGCCGTATGATCTACCAAACCCCACAACCAGAATATACCCAGAAGAGCTGAAACCAGTGACATGAATAGATATTTGTGCCCCAAAGTTCAGAGCAGCATTATTCACAATTTCCAAAAGAAGGAAACAACCCGTGTCCATTAACCAATGAATGGATGAATAAAATGTGGTATAACATACCATGGAATACTATCTTGTTGTAAGAAGAAATGAAATTGGGACACATGTGATAACTGGGGTGTACCTTGAGGACCTTATGCTAAGTGAAATAATACAGACACAAAAGGACAAGTATTGCATTTGTCTCACGAATATGAACTAAATACAAAGAGTAAACACATTGAGTTAAATCCTAGACTATTGTTACTAGGGATAGGATGAGGATTGAGAAGGGTTACTAATACTTAATGCATATAGAATTTTCAATTGGCTTGACAAAGTGTGGAAATGGATAAAGTTGAAGGTAACACATTATAGTAAGTATAACTAACACGGCTGGTTTATAAATGGGATTGTGGTTAAAAAGGGATAGTCTAGGGGTGTAAATGTCAATTGAAAGAAAGCTGGAGAATGATCTAGGGACTGAATAACACAGTGACCCTGGAGGAGGAGGAGGATTGTGGTTAATAGACAGATACAAGAATGTTTTTCTATGAACTAGAACAAATGCAGGTCACTATTATAAGGTGGTAAGAATACAGTGATGCACGGGAAAAATACAATTCATGTAACTTATACACTGTAGTTAGCAGCAATATTGTAATATCTTGCATCAATGTCAAAGAAGGTACTATATCAATGTTGATTTTCAATAACAGGAGGTATGGTAATTTTTCTTTTGGACTAAGGAGTTTACTCGGGTGATGACTGCACATCCCTGTGAGGAAAGTGAGCTTATACTGAGTGTTACAATTTTGATGGGCTGTACAAGGCATGGGACTATATAACACAGTGAACAAGTGGTGGGAAGTGGACTGTGGTTAACAGTACAAATCTGAGAGTGTTCTCTCATGGACTCTAACAAATGTACAATACGAATACATGGTGTTAATAATAGGGGGTGTATGGAAAAATTATACCGAGTGTACACTTATGGAACATAGTTAGTGGTAATAGTCTGATGATCTTTCACAATCTGTAACAAATGTTCCACAATAATGTAAGGTGTTGGTGGAGGGGTGATGTATGGGAATTCTGCACATTATGCTGGATTGTTTTGTGAGCTCACAACTTCTCTGATAAAAATAAGTCAATCTTCCAAAAAAGGTTCATTAGATTAATATTAGAATGCTTAAAAAAATACAAAAACTTGCTTTGGAGTCTACTTTTGAATGAGGAAGAATGGTTGATTGTATTTCTAGATGCTAAATCATATATCAAGACTCGTACTGGAAAGGTGCCTAGTCTACCTCTCCATCCCACATTTGACATCCCTATTAAAATCCTTTTCTGGAAATAAAATTGGAATATCAGAGTATTATCTGAATTAGATAACACAGTAAATAATTATAGTCATTAACAGGTTAGTAAAAATAAAGATTATGAAAGCAGCTGCATTCAAGTTTAAAAAACTCTAAGGAAATAGAACTCTGAGGAGTAAGATGTTGAAAGAAGCTTTTAAGGCTGCTCTGAGTATGTCCCTGAAGTATAGGTTTATATCAGCTTAGGCATCTTCAGAGTACACACGTGTGTGTTTTTGTGTGTGTGCATAAAATGATGTGAAAACATTCTAGTTCTTCCTATTTGAATTTCCTGCCATGGATGGGTTAATGAGGCAGAATTGGAAAAACACAAAAGATATTAAAGAGAACGACTACTCTATGTGAAAGGAGAGAAATGAAAATCTCCATAAAATATACACAGAGAGATGGGCTTTGTATGAATTATATTGCATGTGTGCTCTGGACCAGGACTGCCTGGGTTCAAAACTGGTGACCTTTAGCAAGTTACCAAGCACTACTCAGGTTTATTATTAGGTTTCCATAGCTTCTCCCATATGTAGATCTTCTTAGTATCTTCCTATGGAGGTATTTTGAGAAATAAATGAGCTAATATATATAAAGTGCTTTACACTGTATATGGAACAAGATAAATACTTAATAAAATTTACTGTTATCAAGTAGGAAAATTATGCCTAGAAGTTTATTGCACTAAGTAATTTTACTTCTTGTTTGTCCATCTTTTTTTCATATTTACCAATGTAGTTTTAAACGATGATTTGAGGTTCGAACATTAAAGAAACTCCCTCTCGCCTTCTTTTATCTTAATCAAAGTGCTTCTATTACAAAGTACACTGATAATTTCCTGTATTGTGGTACCCAGAACATTTTAGAAGCTAGTAAGTGTACTGTTTCCTCTTTATCACATACCTATGTGGCTCACCAATATGATTCAATGACATTATTAACAAACCATTTTTCTCTTCACTTAAAATTTCTTTTTATTCAACTTTTAGAATCTTAACTTCCAGTTGAACTCCAATGTCAAGTTCCACTCTTCAAGAGCAGTCATCGAACTTTTTCTGCATCAACTTTGGAACATCATTTCTCACCGCAGGTATGTGCAATGCCAAATGGAAAAATTTAAAAAGAAAAAAATAACGGAAAAGAGTAATTTAGGATATGTCTAACTCCAGGGCAGTGTGATAAGAGAAAAAAAAGGTATTTTTAGGCTTCCCATGTGTCAGCATTTTCTGCTTTTATTTTAATGCCTTGTTTCTTCATCTGGCAGTTTAGGAATCATTTAAGAAGCTTCTCTAACAGTTTTAAAGAATGCCTTCTGATATGCACATTTCTAACTTCTGATTAGATCCTAATTTACCTTGTTTTATTGTGATAAGCATATTTCTAGAATAGAACTAACTGGAAAATGCTCTATATAAGTAATACAATATTTTAAAATTTGTGTATTTTTAATTCACAAATTATATTCTGACATCCAAAGGTCATTCAGATCTCTTACTGGGAAGGCACCTAATGTAATGCAGAGTCTCATAAAGTTAAACTGTTTTATGCAAAAAGTCTATAACCAGGTAATTTTGGGTATAGACAATATAATGATCTTGGTCTGTGAAATAAACCCAGGTCAGTATGGTACTGCCCATGTATTGGAGCTGAAAGCTCCCTAAAATACCTCTACAAAGCAACGAGCAACTAGACATTTTTTAGGGACGAAGTTGCATTGAGATTAGCAGGACACATTCCCAACTAGTGTTACGGACAGTGACATTGATAGCATATGTTAAATGAAAAACTCTGAGCTCAATCTTGAATTTGATTTCTCACCTGGATAATTACTAGCTTTGATGCCTTGAGTAAATAACACTCTTCTAACAGGAATCGTACTATCTACTTTGTCATTTTATGAGAGAATAAAAGTAAATATCAATTATGTAAACCAATAAAGCCAAGTCTGTTTTTATCTTTATACACTGGATCACCATGTTTCTTTGCCCTTTTAAAAAATAAATAGCAAATCTTCTTTAGTGTGTTTTAGAAACAGAGCTAGTATAGAATAAAATGTATGTATAAGCTCCTGAAGAATAAAGCATACCCAATACAAACTATGGTATTGAACTGAATATCTTCTTTTCTCAATGGCTCATTGATAGGATGACTACGCTACCAAATCAAAGACCGAGAGATTGAAAGATCCCTTCTTAAGTCCATGGAGAGTATGATGAAACTTTGAGATTTTCACGGGCTTCTACTTTTAAGAACTCAGTCCCTGTGTTTGTTCTTTACATCTTTGCCCTTTGTCTTTTTTTAATACAGCTTTTCAGACCTCTCCATGGAATTTGATTTCTGGGATAGTAGGAGCAATGTGCCTTTTGTTGATGGCCACTGTGGGAATTTTGTTGAACTATTGTAAGGAATTTTTGTAAATTTTTAAATTTTTATGAAGATTAATACTATGGTTATATTATTTCATAATGAAGCTTATATTTTATTAACATGTAATATTTTACTATTTCATGGATACACTTAAGCCTGGACCTTCACTATGGTATTTACGCCTTAGAATATAGTGTCTTAGTTCTGCAATGCTAAATCCTACTCTTCCAGGGAATCTCAGCTCGAAGTCCAATTTTGAATTTATTTTCTCCAAGTGAGCGCCAAGTCATCTCATGCACTGGTATGATCATATAGTACTTCATTGATATCTTATCCCTTCAGCTTCAGAACCATTCATTTTGCAAGTATTTAAATTTCTGCTGTGTTTCAAGACTTCTGTTACTGAAGATAAGAAATGTTGTAGATGCTATCACTGCTGAACCATATGATCAGACTTCAAATTGTTTTATTTGTCTTCATTTTTGAAAAAAATTACCCAAGACCTAGAACGTAACTCCACCAATTTAGTGTTCTTTCCTGTCTCAGAAAATAAGCTGGAATGCTCTCTTCCTTAAAAATCTCTATTTCTGGTTAATTCCTTTTTCTGTGGTAGAGCTTACCATAGGTTACCAACTTAAATACGATTATTCTCTTGCCACCCATGCTTTGCTACATGCTGTTTCAGCATACCATATTTTTTGTAAACTTATCAAATTGTCATTCAATATAATTAATATATGTTTGAAATTTCTATTATTCTATCTCTAGAATAAAATCTCCATGAAGAAAAAGATCACGTTTGACTCACATTTATAGCTCCTGAAAATAGCAATTTACAGTGAATACAGTAGCTTCTCAATGATTATTTGAAAAAAAAAGGATAAATAACAAATTTTTGAATAAGTAAAAGCAGTGGAAATTCTAAAATCTTCAATTTCATCAATCAGGTTGTATTTTTTCTCAGGTTCTGACTACTGTTCTTGCCAAGAAGAGTGGATTGAGTACCGATGCAACTGCTACTTCTTTTCTACTGAAGAAAATTCTTGGAAATAAAGTGGGGATGCCTGTGCTTCTCAGAATTCCACTCTCTTTCAGCTGGAAAGCAGAGATGAATTGGTCTGTACTTAATTCTGTTTCCCACATTTTCACTGATCTAGGAAAGCATCAAATCTAAATAAGCTGAACTTTGGCTCAAGTCCTTAATCAGATATTAAATTGATGATTATATTTGAGCAAATTTTCATTAATTCCTTGTACCTTGGCACAATTACTATGAAACCTACATAAAATTCATCAAAGATTTAAATTATTGGGATAAATTAAAGATGCCAGATAATGTGCAAGAAGTCTTTCAGGGAAAATTCATAGAATTAATAGATCAGTAATTTAATTCATTTTATTCAAAGAACCAACACAACAGTTTGTAATTTTTGGTTCTTTTAATTAAATTTATAAATTATTTGTAAACATGGAGCTGTTATCAACTCTCTGGGATACAAAGTAGAACAAATATGGAGGCTATGATCATAAAAATTGGCCACGTCTTAAGAGAAGGGGAAGGTGTTCCAGATGTATTTAGAAATGGTGTTGAATGCTGGTTGAGATGGTTAAACACATGAGAGGTCATTCCTCAAGATACAGCTGATGTGGGAGGTTTTGGAGATAGGATTTCTGGTCCCCTGTGATGGAAATGTTAGAAGAGAACCCTAAGCCCCTTTATAAAGTTTTTTCACTCTTAGTGAAATGAAATTATGTGGTGTTTCTTTCTCTGTAAAGGAATGGGCTATAAATGACAAATATGAGCCATGTGACTGTGTACTCTAGATTAGAAGTTTAAAATGATTTTAGTTTGTGTAGTTTGATAGTATGGGTCTGGCATTGGGACATTAATTTTCTTGTTCCCAAAGTAGAGTCAAATTAGGTTAATATGTTGTTATCTGTTTCCATCAGGATTTTGTAAACTCCCTTCAATATTGGATTGGGCTCTCTTACAGTGATGTCCGTGGTGCCTGGCTGTGGCAGAATGGCTCCACTCTCCTCGGATCTGTAAGTTTCTGTCACTAGGATGCCTTTTTTCTTTTTTTAGCATGAGATTATCCTTAGATCTGATCCATGCATAATGTAGAGGAATAGGGTAGCTAAGGGAAGAGAGCACGTGCAACAGAATAACAATTCTAGCCTCACCCAGGACTTTCAAGTGTATATAAAGTGACCTGAAGTTAGTATTCTTGTGATTATAAAATAACTTTTGAAGTACCGTTTGTCTCATTTTATTTTGGACAAACACATGGAAGTGTCTCTATAGGCACTCATCACATGCGCACACTCTCTCTGATTTTGTAGTCCTGGAAGTCCAGAGAAAGCAGTGTAGGTATTCCTTTATTTATTCTGGGGCAGCCCAAAATTCTTGGCCTACTCCCAATATTTCAAATATTCCAGGCTTATCTTCTACATATTTTTAACATTTGAATCATATGTTCATGAGATTTTTAATCTCATATAATGACATATTTTGTGGTCTTATTTGTTTTCTTAGACTTAGTCAGCCAGTACACCTTTAAACATATCATAGAGTAAAACAACTAAGCCCAAAAGAACAACAAAAATCCCTGGCCACATTCTATTCATTATTGAAGCAATAACTGAGTTTTCTGTAACAGTCTGCTCTGAAATCTTGAATACTGTGGTTATTGAACAAAAATAAAAAGAATGCTTGGCTCAGAATGTTAATATTTCATTCAAATGTTTTTAAAAAGTTCTTTCATTTAATGAAAGAAACATTCCCCGCCACTCACATTATCTTTCCCCATATCTGGCATTTTCTTCTTCATTACAGATTTTCCTTCTCTCTAACTCCAAATCCAGAAAGCTGCATATTGTATAAATCAAGCGGAGAAGTTTTGGATGAAAATTGTTTAAAAAACAACCATTATATCTGTAAGGAATGGTTCATTTAAGTGTCATATACCTGTTTCTAGGGGTAGGAGCAATGCTATTTCAGATAAACTGAGAATGGTACCTCTTACCTCCTATTATTTACTAAGTATTTACTGGTTGCTGTAAAATTTATATGCATTTGAAATAATGTGTTTTAAAATTGATGATATATCTGTTTACATCTTAACCTACAAATAATCAAATAAAGAATTTTATGAAAATGTTCCATTTATTTTGTTTTAATATTAAATGTATTGCATCTTGTCTTGAAAATCTCTGTGCACAAATTTAAATAAAAGTGACCAAACACCAAAGAATATATACCAACATAATTTCAGTGCTTCATACAGAATACTAAATTCTGAAGTCCTTTCCTCACTTCCCTAAAAGTAAAAATTATTTTAATACTTTTTGTTAGCTCTTCTTTCTGGAGAATTATACACCTATGTTCCTTTTTCCTCATATGCATAATCCAGCTTTACAGGAACATACAATGTGCATCTCCTTAATTCTCCTGAGTTTTGAAGAACAATTTGAATATCAATTTTCACTTTCATTCGCTTTTGGCTAAACTGGTGATTGATGAATATACAAGGTAGATTGTTACAAAATTACCTTGAAATATATGTTTTCTATGTGAATGCTTTCTGATTTTATAAGGTAAAAGGGAATCTAAACCTTGGTACTGGAATGTACAATTTTTTTTCTTGCTCTAAATCTTCCTTGCTTTATGCTTATTCATTAGTAAAAGAGTCACTTATATATTGGAGGTCTTAATCTCCGATCAATCCAAAAGATTCCTTTACTAAAAGTCCTGTGTCAAATACTGCACAATTCCCATCAAGGGTAAGGGGAGAGCAGGTCTATTTTTGAGGATTTTCTTAGAAGATAGAAGAGGCCTGGTTATAACAAGGAGGTCTGATGCTCATGGTGTAGACTGAGATTTTCCAGTCCTCATAGCCACCAAAAGCCAATTTCCTTTTACAGCTGTTGCAGGTACATCTTCAAAAATTTGGACTGACAGCCCTATTTGCTTTCCAGTTTTATATTTCAGTGTAATGAATATAATTAAGTACCAAAGTTAATTTCCATAGAGAAAGAGCCAGAAGAAGAAAGACTCTCTTACATCTTATTTCTCAAAATTTAAGTATAAGAAGACTACAAAACAGAATTCTTTGCATTCCTGTATGAAAATTGATTTAGGAAAAATGTGCTCAAGTTATATGATGAAAGATGTAGGTTGGGATGTATCATCTGTCTTAATGCAGACTAAGATGACTTATGCATTGTACTTTCTGGATATTTAAAATATTTTGGCTGTATGATCCATGTGTTTTCAAAATAATACATTTTAATTAAACTAAAAAAAGGAATACCTGCAGGCTTTTCTGATTGTGTTTATGTTATCTATTGCAGTGTACCAAAACACCCCAAACTTAATGGCATAAAAACACTCAGGTCCTTATTGCTCGTGTTTCTGGGGTTGGCTGGGGAGGCTCATCTGGGGTAGCTCTTTTACCACCCCTGGGCTCATCCTGCAGCCACAATTTGCACTGCAGCATCCCTGACAGCAGCTACAAGCCCGGCCCCTTGGCTGGGATGGCAGGAAGGCCGGGGTGTGTCTCCTCTTGGTCTCCCCCTTCTTGGTCATTCATTCTGCCGGCCCTTTCTCTGCATGTGCCTGCCCAGCAGGAGAGACCATCTGCTGTCCACGGCAGCTCTACTCCTCAGCACGGCAAAAGCTTCAGGGCCTCTTAAGGACTAGACTCCGAAACTAGAGGATCATCACAAACACCATGTTCTATTGCTCATAGCAGGTCACAGAAATGGTCCAGAGTTGATGTGGGAGGGAACTACACAAAGGTGTAACGACAAGGAGATCACATGCTTTGGGGCCACTTCATAAAAATCATCAATTTAGTCATAAGGCAATGAAAGTGAAAACTGAAAATCAACATTGTGCTACTGACCATTGCTGTTTAGTGTCACGGGTAGAGGTAGGCTTATGGATTGATGGATTCTGATTCCCTATATGAGTCCATTCAGTCAATGAAAAGTGACTTATTTCACTTGATTGGCTTGACAGAAAGAAAATCAAGTAAAATCTGGACTTTGGCAGATGGCTCAGTTATCTCAACTAAATTATGAGGAATGAAAATCATAGATTTTGGATGTTAGAATGGATTTTTGATCACCTCTAACTACATGGTTTTCTATTTTTAAAGGTAGCAACTTTTGGTGCTTCCACAGGCAATATGTAAGGGAAGGTAAATGGTAAGGACTACTAGCATTAAGCATAACACCTCTGGATTTGTATCATATTTGTTCAAATCTCTGCCTAAGCTTTATTTGAATAAGAGTTTTTTCTGCTTTAAAACTTAAAAGGATGAGAGAGAATAGGATTTGGAAGCTGCATTTGTGATTTAAGATCTCAGTTTTGCCGTTAGTTGATGTTAACTCAAGGAAACAGTCTGATGAGTCTAACGAGTTTTGGTTATTTCATGATGAAGGCCATAACTTGAGCGAAGCACATTGTTGCTGCTACCAGCGGAAGACTGACCTGGTAGAGAGAGCCACGAAGACACTGTATGTACCACCCCACATTCTCCCCAGCACAGCTCATCAAGATGGAGGACACTGTAATCACCATATGACACTCATTTGGAAGCATGTTTGCACTTCCGGAAGGCAGCTGGTGGCCAATCACAAGAGGGGAGCCATTCTTACCTTTGCTCTGGTTGGTCTGTTTTCACTGTAATCTAGCCCTCAAATGGGGGTCACTGACCCAGTTCTTACCCTGTGCATAGGTTTCCCCCTGCTTTGAGCCACTCTTATGTTTCCAGGGCTTCTCTTTGGGGTTAAAATGGTGCCTCTGGAGATTCAAGATGTCAGAGTAGGGAACTGCAGGCTGCTTTTCTCCTCCAGAAACTGGGGGAAGTTAATCAGGTTTACTGGGCAGAAGGGAAGCCGCAGGACTGTGGGGGCAATTAGAGAGGGCAGATAGAGAGGGGATACCCAGTTGACAGGGAGAGGGAAGCTGTGGGAGCTACGGCATGCAAGCCAGCACCCAGTTGACTCAGAGGGAGAGGGGAGCTGGGGAAGAGATTTGACTGTAGACCAGTGTTCAGCCGGCTCTGAGAGTGAGGAAGGAGACTGGACATCCAGGGTGCATCCCAGTGCTCGATAGGCTCTCGAGGCGGCGGACTTGGCCAGTGGTTAGGGCGTCCGTCAACCACATGGGAGGTCCACGGTTCAAACCCTGGGCCTCCTTGACCCGTGTAGAGCTGTCCTGTGCGCGGTGCTGATGCGCACAAGGAGTGCCCTGCCACGCAGGGGTGTCCCCCGCGTAGGGGAGCCCCACGGGGAAGGAGTGCACCTCGTAAGGAGAGTCGCTCAGTGTGAAAGAAAGTGCAGGCTGCCCAGGAATGGTGCCGCACACACAGAGAGCCAACACAACAAGATGATGCAACAAAAAGAGACAGATTCCCGTGCCGCTGACAACAGAAGCAGACAAAGAAGAACATGCAGCAAAATAGACACAGAGCACAGATAACCGGGGGGGGGGAGAGGAGGGGAAGGGGAGAGAAATAAATAAATAATTAAATAAATCTTTTTTAAAAAGGTAGGGAAAAAAAAATAAAAAAAAATAAGCTCTTGAACTGGGGGAGCAGCAGAGCAAACACATTTGGGATCAGCACCCAGCCCACTCAGGGGGAGAGAGAAGTAGAGGATGAAACCAGATGTCAGCCAGATGTCTAGGAAAAGAGGAAATGCCAGCTGGTGCTGAAGTGGCTGCAGGGAGAGGGGAGGGAGGAGTAGATCAGGTGGGCTGGCACACCTGCTGACGCTGGGAGAGAGAGGAATTGGGTCAGTGAGGGGGTTTGCTGACAGGCACCCAGCTGCCTGGTTAAGAGGAGAGCCAGAAGAAGCACCAGGTGAGCCCTCAGATGCCCAAGCAACCTGAGGGAAAGGGGGCGAGGGAGGCAGCTCCGGAAGAGTCTGATATCCAAACAGCTCAGAAGAGAAGAGCCAGAGAGCAATTTAGGGGTTGTCAGGCACCCGGCCAGCTCCCTCGGGACCAGGAGCTACAAGACAAGCAAAGCAGCCTTGTGACAGGCAACTTAGTCTAAGATTTTTAAAAAAAGATTTGTTTATTTATTTGTTTCTTATTTTTTTCTCTACATCCAAGTACCTTACCTGCACGGGGGTTCCTCAGGTGATTGATTGGTGAGCAATGGCAGCCAGATGGTTGCTGGTGGCCTGAAAGGTAGATCTGGTTGTTTTTTCTTTTTATGTTATTTTTTTCTATTTTCTCTTTATTTTCTCTATTTCTTTTCTTTATCTCTTTTTTCTACCTTCCTTTGTTTTTCTTTCATTCACCTTCTCTTGTTTGTTCATTTTGCTTTCTCCTTTTCTCATCTTTCTAGTTTTTATTATATTATTTTATTTCTTTTCCTGTTTCTTTTCATCTTCCACCTTTCTCATTCTTATTCCTTTTCATTTTTTTAGGATTTTTCATTCTATTACTCTTTTTCCTGTTTTTTTTTTTATGGTTCCTTTTCCATCTTTTTTTTTTTTAATTATTTCTCTCTTCTTCATTTTCTCCTTTTTTATGGTCTTAATATTGGGGGAGGGAGGGATATGGACAACTACAAGGATATAGAATAAGTGGAAGCAAGTGTCAAAGAGAACTCTTAACACAAAACAAAATGAAATGAAACCACAGTATAGAAAGAGAAGTTAACCAATTGAATAAGCCCATCAAGATAAACAGATGCCTAAACACCAGCAAAAAAAAAAAAAAAAAAAAATCACAATCCATACTAAAAAATAGGAAGACATGTCCCAGTCTAATATACAAACTAAAAAGCAAGAAGAGATGCAGAATTTGGAACAACTAATCAAAGATGTCCAAACAAATATAATGAATCAACTTAATGAAGTGAAGGTAGAGATAAATGATATTATGGAGACACTGAGGGAATATGCAAAAGAAATCATAAACATATGTAAAAAGAAATAGATCTGATGGTGATGAAAGGCACAATGCAAGAAATTAAACATATGCTGGAAGCACATAACAGCAGATTAAACAGGCAGAGGAAAGAATTAGTGATGTTGAAGGTAAACATCTGAAATTGCCCAGAGAGTAGAATAGATAGATTTTTAAAAATAGAGAAAAATCAGCAGGGACCTAAGGAGTTGAATGACAATTCAGAATTTACAAATATCCACATTATAGGCATATCAAAGAGAGAAGAGAAGGGAAAGTGGGGCAGAAGGTGTGTTGGAGGAAATAATGGCCCCAAATTTCCCAACTCTTATGAGGGACAGGGATGTACATGTCCAGGAAGCACACTCCAAACAGTATAAATCCTAACAGGCTTACCCCAACACACATACTTATTAGACTGTCAAATGTTCAAGACAAAAAGAGAATTTTGGAAGCAGCGAGGGAAAAGAGATTCATCACATATAAGGGAAGCTTGATGAGACTAAGTGCTGGATTTCTCATCTGAAGCCTTGGAGGTAAGAAGGCAGTAATATGACATACCTATGGTGCTAAATGGAAAAAAAGAAACTTCCAACCAAGAATTCTGTATCCAGCTAACCTGGCATTCAAAACTATGGAGAACCCAAAATACTCACAGATAAGCAGAAATTGAGTTTGTCAGCAAGAAACTTGTCCTTCAAGAAATGCTAAAGGGAATTATGCAGGTTGAAAGGCAAATCAGGAGAGAGAGGGTTGGAGGAGAGTGTAGAAAGGAAGATTGTTAGGAAGAATAATAAAAAGATACAAAGAGAAAAACAAAATATGACATATATAAACAAAAAAAATGGCTAATTGAAGAACTGCCTTGACAGTAGTAACATTGAATGCTAATGGATTAAACTCTCCAATCAAAAGACACAGACTGGCAGAATGGATAAGGAAATGTGACCCATCTATGTGCTGTCTACAAAAAACTCACATTAGCCCCACGGACACTAGGAGTGTGCAAGTGAAAGGTTGGAAAATATTTTACATGCAAACAATAACCAGAAAAGGGTGGGAATAGCTCTACTAATATCAGACAAAATAGATTTTAAATGCAAAGCTTTTGTAAGAGACAAAGAATGGGACACTATATATTAATAAAGGGGTAATCTATCAAGAATGAAGAACAATCATAAATATTTATGCACCTAACCAGGGATGCCTGAAATACAAGCGGAAAACAATGGCAAAACTAAGGCGAGAAATAGATGGCTCTACCATCATAGTGGGGTATTTTAATACATCATTATCACCATTAGACAGATCATCTCAACAGAGGGTTAATAAAGAAATAGAGACCTTGAATAATATGTTAGAAGTAGATCTAATAGACATATACAGAACATACATGCAAGTACAGCAGGATACAAATTCTTCTCAAGTGCACATGAATCATTCTCCACGATAGACCACATACTAGGTCACAGAACAAGTCTCAATGAATTTAGGAATTTTGCAAAGTAATTTGTCTGACCACAATTGAATGAAGCTGGAAATTAATAAATAGCATAGAACCAGAATAGGCACAAATATATGGAAGTTAAATAGCACGTTCTTAAACAATCAGTGTATCAAGGAAGTAGTTGGGGAAAAAAAGAGTACCTTGAAATGAATGAAAATGAGAACACAACATGTCAAAACTTATGAGATGAGAGAGCGGATATACCTCAAGGTTTCAGTGTCTACCTCTGACATGGGAGGTCCCAGGTTTGATTTTGGTGTCTCTGAAAGAACACAAAGATACAATGAGCAGACTATGAACAGACATCAAACAAACAACAAGCAGACAATGAGCAAAAAACCAAGTGGGTAGTGGACGTGTCTCAAACAGTTGAGAGAGGTCTCTGGTACAGCTCCAGGGCATCCTAAAGAAGAAAATAGACAAAGTGCAGACAGCAAGCAAAAAAAAAAAAAAGCGCAGAGAAACGAATAAAACAATGAGTGAACAGACAAAGAAGTCATCTCAGGGAGGGAGTGGGAACTTATGGGAGGCAGCTAAAGCAGTGCTGAGATGGAAATTTATAGCCATAAATTCTTATATTAAAAAAGAAGAAAGCACTAAAATCAAGGACCTAACTGCACATATGGAGGAACTACAAAAAACAAAAACAAAAACCTAATCTCAAAGTAATCAGAAATAAGGAAATAACAAAGATTAGAACGAAACAAAAAAATTAGAATTTAAAATAAAACACGAGAAAAAATTAACAAAACCAAACACTGGTTCTTTTGGAAGATTAATAAAATTGACAAACCCTTAGCTAGACTAACCAAGAGAAAAAAAGAGAGAAGATGCAAATAAAATAAAAAGCAACAGAGAGGTGTCAATGCTGATCCCACGGAAAGAAAGAGTATTATAAGAGGATACTTTGAAAAATTGCATGCTAACAAGATGGATAACTTAGATTAAATGGACAAATTTCTAGAAGCACACAATCAACCTGCATTAATGAAAGAAGAAATAGAAGAACTCGACAGATCAATTTAAAGTAGTGAGATTGAATTAGTCATCAAAATCCTCCCAACCAAGAAAAGCCAGGATCAGCTGGTTTCATAGGTAGATTCTTCCAATCGTTCCGGAAAGAACTAGATCAATCCTGCTTAAACTCTTCCAAAAAAATAGAAGTGGAAGGAGCATTACCTAACTGATTCTGTGATGTCAACATTGCCCTAACACCAAAGCTACGTAAAGATGCCACAAGAAAAGAAAACTACAGACCAGTCTTTCTAATGAATTTAGATGCTAAAATCCTCAAGAAAATACTTGCTAATTGTATTCAACAACACATCAAATGAATTATACACAATGATTAACTGGGTTTTATCCCTGGTATGCAAGGATCAATCAGTGTAATATACCACATTAGCATACTGAAAGAAAATAAGTCACAACAATCATCTCTATTGATGCAGAAGAAGTATTTGTCAAGATACAGCATCATTTCTTGATAAAAACACTTTGAAAGTTAAGAATAAAAGGAAACTTCCTCAACATGATAAAGGGTGTATATGAAAAACCCACAGCTAACATCATACTCAGTGATGAAAGGCTAGAGGCTTTCCCTCTAAGATCTGGAACAAGACAATGATGCCCACTATTGCCTCTCTTATTTAACATTGCATTAGGTGTGCTTGCTTGAGCGCTTAGGCAAGAAAAGAAATAAAAGGAATCCAAACAGGAAAAGAAGCAGCAAAAATTTCACTATTTGCAAATGACATGATTCTATATGTAGAAAGCTCCCAAAATCTACAACAAAGCTGGGTGAGCCCTGAATCTCAGCAGAGTTGTAGCCAACACCTAATCTCCAGTTCATCAGACTTGCCCAGGGTAATGAACAAAATGATGACTATGGACAACCCCCATCCCCCCAGAAAAAAAAGAGTATTTACGAATACAAGCAGAAACAGTTCCTCCCATCTGCCCATGAGATCTAAGCCCCCTCTCAATCTAAGGCACGGTAGACTTCACCATCCTCAAATCCCTAAGGTTGAGGAATGAACAGACATAAATGAAGAATGCATCCATGGACATAGTAAACTTATTAATATTGCGGTAATAGAAGAACATGTGACTATTCTATAAAGATAGTGGTTACCAGAATTTCCAAGGGGAGTGGGAGGGAATAATAGGTGGAACATAGAGCATTTTTAGGGCATTGGAATTAAGCATAAACCACGATGTAAACTGCAGACCTTGGTTAGTAACAATGCTTCAATATTAATTCATCAATATTAACAAGTGTATGACACAATTGTAGGGTGTTATTAATAGGAGAAGCAGTGGGAGAGGTATACTTTTGATGATATAGTTTTTCCATAATCTAAAACGTCTTTAAAAATAAAATTTACTAATTTTTAAAAAAATGGTTGTTTCTCTTGTAAGGAAAACTCCTGAGTGCAGCCTATCTTGAGTTTGGCTACTAATTTGTGCTCCTCATGGTGATAACTCTCTGTGTCGTTAGCTTAATTAAAAGAAATAATTGAGAAGAGGTTAGAAACTGATCAATCCCCTGTCAATCATTCCAACCTAGCTCCTGTAATTGCTACGCTGTTACAACTGAAGCCCTGGAAAGTTGCTGGGCAGATTCCCGTTCAAGAAGCATAAGTACGATGTTGGCTATTTCTGATTAAAAGGAGATACACTTATTTTCAAAACAACTTGAAAGAAAATCTATGTGACATTCTGTAATGAATATAAGATAATTTAGGATTCTTGACAGAATGCTGGTCATTCTATATTTGTATATGTATATTTAGTATAAGGAAGTACTTCTAGGATCAGATTATACATTTCTTAGTAACAATTTGAGTTCTATTTTTTTTAAAATGGTCACATGAATAATTGTGACCTTACATGTGGATACACCCTGTTCAGAGTTTTTTTGAACTATCTGTCACTGTAAGACCTTCCCTCACAACCCCATTTAAAATTGCATCTCTTATAATTCCCGTTCTTTGTTTCATATTTCTCACTGCTTTTTTTTTTAAGATTTATTTTTAAAAATTTATTTCTCTCCTTGTCCTCCCTCCTCCCCCAGTAGTCTGCTCTCTGTGTCCATTCACTGTGTATTCTTCTGTGACCGCTTCTATCCTTATCAGTGGCACCGGGAATCTGTGTTTCTTTTTGTTGTGTCATCTTGTTGTGCCAGTTCTCTGTATGTGTGGCACCATTCTTGGGCAGGCTGAACTTTCTTTCTCATTGGGCGGCTCTCCTTATGGGGTGCACTCCTTGCGCGTGGGGTTCCTCTACATGGGGGACACTCCTGCGTGGCATGGCACATCTTGTGCGTATCAGCACTGTGTATGGGCCAGCTCCACATGGGTCAAGGAGGCCCGGGATTTGAACCGCGGACCTCCCATATGGTAGGTGGATGCCCTATCCATCGGGCCAAGTCCGCTTCCCCCTCCCTGCTTCTTATTCCACCTGAGAAACTGTTTTACACATGCATATTCTTATTTCTGACTCCTGCAATGGAGTTAAAATATCACAAAGGCAGCCTTTTCTGATCTGCGTTAAAGAAAACAGCATCTCCTACATCCAGAAGACTTCCCAGTCCTGAGCAGGCAACCAGTAATCATTTCTAAAATGAAATTGTATTGTATTGTGTTGATGCTTAGGACCATAAAAGTACAGAAAATCTTAGCAATTTAGCTGTAAGATATCTTTAATATAGTGATTTTGTTTCAAAATACTGATTTTAATCAATCAGACACCAGCATACATTTCTATTTCATTTGTATCTATAAAAATCTCCTAATTATAAGAGGAAATAATTTTCTGTTCTCTATAGACTATGAAGGGGAAGAGTGAAAATCATTCAGATTAATTAATGGCTGTTTCAGAGAATTCAACTTATAATTTTAAAGATTTGACCAAAAGTAGAAAATATTTTCATATTCTTTTTTTTGGATGCCCCCAAATGTTAATCAACAGTCTTTCAGTTTTCCATAGTGGAATAATGACATCCAACACTCACTTATATTTCTGATCAGTTATTGGCAAGAGTCTAATCGATTACATTCAAAAGAGCTGGGAGGAAATAAGTAAGTAGAGTAGAGGCCATTTCTGATTCTTTTTCAGCTTTCTGCACCTTGATTCATTCTATAATCATGAAAAACTGATATTAAACAAATAAATTAAAAAATTTAGTGTGTATTATATAAAAACCATTGACTATCCAAAGACAACAACTATAATGAAATTATTCAGCAAGGCAGAAAAATTTTCTCAAACGAAACATTTTATTTTCATTTTCATCTCATGAAACAGAGTTCAACTCAATTGTCTCAGAGCATGTTGTATAAACTTCTATTATTAATAACATTGTAGCATAATTTTTAAAACCTTTTCACTGGTGGTTTATGCACACCTCAGCAGGATCCCATTGACTGCCACAGTAAACATTGCCTCAAATAGTGGGTCTACTGAGGGCTCTGGAGCAAACAGATACTATAGGCACGTCTGACAGCTCAGGAGTTTTGTGCCCTGCCATGGGCCCTACTTTGGAATTTATGCTCCCCAGTGTGACAGAGTTGGACTCGGTTGGGGTTCCCTAAACATGGCTCTTCATCCCCTCCTCTTTGAACCTATAGTTAGTACTAGAGTTGATAGGTTTATGTCCAGAAGACTTAAATCTTTGGGCTTTCCATGTGCCAGTCAGGCCCTGAATCTCAAAAGAGTTGCAACACCTACTCTCCAGTTCAATGGACTCCACCAGGACATCTAACAAAGAAATGAAAATGGACAAGGACCATCCTAAGGAACAGAGAGAGTTTACAACTATAAGCACGGGATCTAATGACCCTTGTAGCAGTTTGATATAATTGATGAATTCCAAAAAGAAATACTGGATTATGCTTGTAATCTGAACTGTATCTGGGCATAACTGAGTTATGATTAGGGCATTGCATCTCCACCCCTTGGTGCATGGGGACTCACAGATAAAAGGCATGGCAAAGAACAGAGTTGGGGATTTTTGATGTTAGAGTTTGTTGCTGAAGACCCGGGAAGTCAGCACACAGAGGAAACAGAAGCCAGCCCCAGGAAGGAAGAAACCCTGAAGCCAGAGTAAAGGAAGTCCCAGGAACATAGGAACCCAGGAAGCCTGAACGCTTGCAGACTTCAGCAGCCATCTTGCTCCAAATAGACTTTGGTGAGGGAAGTAACTTATGCTTTATGGGTTGGTATCTGTAAGCTCCTGCCACAAATAAATACCCTTCATGAAAACCAACAAATTTCTGGTATTTTGCATCAGCACCCCCTTGGCTGAGTAATATACCCCTCTCAATTAGAGGCAGATTGGGCATCACCATCCCAGAATCCTCAGGATTGGGAAATGAATAATGGACAAAAGTAGACTTATTGATATTCTACTATAGACTTATTGTTATTCAAGCAGTGAAAAAACTTTCATCACCAATGGGGGGGGGGGGCATGGCCTCTGGAGGTTCTGAGAGAAGGGAGAGGGAAAAATAGTTGTAACATGAGTCATTTTCAGGACATTGGAGTTGTCCTGAATGATATTGCAATAACACATACAGGCCATTATATATCTTGTTATTACATTAAAAATTGTGCAGGGAAGAGTTTAAAGCATAATGTAATCAATAATTCACACTTAGTGTCTATGCTCCAAAATGTGTTCATCAACTGTAACAAATGTACCATACTAATGAAGATGTTTTAATGTGGCATAGAGTTTGAGGGATAGGGACTTGGGCTTATGGGAATCCCCTACATTTTTTATGTAACAATTATGTAATCTAAGTATGTTTAACATTTTTAAAAAACAAAACAAAACAAAACAAAAAAATATATCATACTATGTAGGATTACATAATACATTTTTCTGGAAAATTCTGCTTAAACTCCTACCCCAAAAGAAGACAGTGGTTGAACACAAAGAAGAATTTGAAGACATAAATATAAAAATAGCAGATAATATCGGAATGAAAAGCACAATAAATGAAAGTAAAAATACACTGGAAGAATATACAGCAGATTTTAAGAGGCAGGAGAAAGGATCAGTGAGCTTGAAGATTTTAGAAAAGAGCAGACAAAGAAAAGAATGGAGGGAAGTGGACTTAGCCCAGTGGTTAGGACGTCAGTCTACCACATGGGAGGTCTGCGGTTCAAACCCCAGGCCTCCTTGACCTGTGTGCAGCTGGCCCATGTGCAGTGCTGATGCGCGCAAGGAGTGCCATGCCATGCGGGCGTGTCCCCTGTGTAGGGGAGCCCGTGTGCAATGAGTGCGCCCTGTAAGGAGAGCTGCCCAGTGCGAAAGAAAGTGCAGCCTGACCAAGAATGGCGCCGCACACACAGAGAGCTGACACAAGAAGATGACACAACAAAAAGAAACACAGATTCCCATGCCGCTGACAACAACAGAAGTGAACAAAGAAGAACGCAGTATATAGACACAGAGAACAGACAACCGGGGCGGGAAGGGGAGAGAAATAAATAAATAAATCTTAAAAAAAAAAAAAAAGGAAAAGAATGGAATAAATTGGACAGAGTTTCAGGGAACTAAATGTCAACAAGAAACTTAAAAACATATGAGCCATATGTGTCCCAGAAAGAGAAGACAAGTGCAACAGACAGAAAGAATGTTTGAGGAAATAATGGTAGAAAATTTCCCAACCTTATTGAAGGATGGTTATCCATATCCAAGAAACACAACATACTCCTATCTGAATGACTCTGCATTGACCTACTCCAAGACACATACTAATCAAAATGTGAAACACCAAAAATAAAGAGAAAATCCTGAGAGCAGAAAGAGAAAAGTGATTTATTACCTACATGAGATTAATGTTGATTTCTCTTCAGAAACAATGAAGGCAAGATGGCAGTGGTATGATACATTTACAATATTGTAAGAGAATAATTGCCAGCCAGGAAGCTTATATCCAGCAAGATTGTCTTTCAAAAATGAGGGCAAGCTTAGAATATTCGCAGATAAACAGAAACTGAGAGAGTTTGTAGTCAAGAGATTGGCTTTGCAGGAAATACTAAAAGTAGTGCTACAGCCTGAAGAGAAAAGACAGAAGAGAGAGGCTTGGAAGAAAGTCTAGAAATGAAGATTATATCAGTAAAGATAAATAAAAGTGTAAAAAAAGTGGTGAAAACAAGATATGGCAAACAAAATCCAAAGATCAAAATGGGTGAAGAGCTGCCTATACAGTAATAGCATTGAATATTAGTGGATTAAACTCCCAATCAAAAGACACAGGGTGGCAGAATGGATAAGAAAATATAAGCCATCTATATGCTGTCTACAAGACACTCACCCTAGACTCAAAGATACCAAGAGATTTAAAGTGAAAGGCTGGAAAAAGATATTCCATGCATGCAATAACAAAACAAAACAAAAAGTTGGAGTAGCCATATGTATCCAATGAAATAGACTTTAAAAACAAATCTGTTATTAGAGAGACAAGGAAGTTCATTTTATACTAATAAAGGAGCAATTCACCAGGAGGAAATAACAATAACACCTAATCAGGTTTCCCCAAAGTACATGAGGCAAACTCTGGCAAAACTGAAAGGAGAAATAATGTCTCTCCAATGATAGTTGGAGACTTCAATACACCACTCTCTTCATTGGATAGGTCATCTGAGCAGAGGATCAATAAAGAAACAGATAGCTTGAATAATATAAGTAAACTAAACCTAATAGGTATATACAGAACATTGCACCCCAAAACAGCAGGATATCCATTCTTCTCAAATGCTTATGGATCTTTCTTCAGAACAGACCATGTGTTGGGTCACAAAGCAGATCTCAATAAATTTTAAAAGATCAAAATTACACAAAGCATTTTTTTCTGATCATAGTGGAATAAAGCTAGATCAACACCAGGCAGGAAAAGGGAAAATTCACAAATACATGGAGATTAAACCACACATTATTAAATAAACAGTTGGTCAAAGAAGAAATTGCAAGAGAAATAAATAAATATCTCAAGATGAATGAAAATGAGAACAGAATATATCAGAATCTATGGGATGCAGCAAAGGCACTGCTGAGAGGGAAATTTACACACCTCAATGCTTACATTACAAAAGAAGAAAGAGCTAAAATCAGTGACCTTACTACACTATTAGGAACATATTCAGAAAAATTGAAAACAGGTCTATGAAAGGACATTTGCACACCAATGTTCATAGAAGCATTATTTTCAACTGCCAAAAAATGGAAATAACAAATTGTTGTCTATAAATACAATGGAATACTATGCTCCTATAAGAAGAAATGAAATTGGGACACATATGACAGAAGACTTCAACAAGCCAAAGAGACTGAACCAATAAACAAACAACACCACAAAATGTAAAGCCCAGGACCAGAAGGCTTCTCAGGTGAATTCTACCTAGCCTTCAAAGAAGATGTAATATAAATCTCACTCAAACTCTTCCAAAAAAATTGAACAGGAAAAAATGCTACCAAACTCATTGCTAATTGCTCATGAGGCCAAAATCACCCTAATATCAAAGCCAGATAAAGGTATTATGAAAAAATAAAATACAAACCCATTTCCCTGAAGAATATGGTTGTGAAAATTCTCAACAAAATATTTGTTAACCAAACCAAAAAACATATTAAAAATTATTCCTTATGATCAAGTGGATTTTATTCCAGGCATGCATAGGGTGGTTCAACAGAAGAAACTCAGTCAGTGTAATGCAGCACAGTAATAAATCAAAGAAGAAAAATCACATGATCCTATCAATTGATGCAGAAAAGGCATTTGATAAAATCCACCATCCTTTCTTGATAAAAACACTCCAAAAGATAGGAATCAAAGAAATCTTTCTTAACATGATTAAGTGCATATATGAAAAACCCACAGCTAATGTTGTTCTCAATGTTGAAAGATTGAAAACTTTCCCATTAAGATGAGGAACAAGATAAAGATGACCACTGTGACCACTGTTGCTCAATATAGTGCTAGAATTTCTAATAGAGCAACGTGACAGGAAAAAGAAATTAAAGGTGTTCAAATTGGGAAGGAAGAGATAAAATTTTCACTATTTGCAGATGATATGATTCTATACCTAGAAAATGCAAAATATCTACAACAAAGCTACTAGAGCTAATAAAAGAATTTGACATAGTGACAGGATACAAGTTCAATATACAAAAGTCAGCAGTGTTTCTATACACTAGTAATGGGCAATGTGAGGAAGAAGTCAGGAAAAAAAATCCAATGATAACATCAACAAAAAATCACATTTTTAGAAATAAACTTAATTAAGGATGTAAAGTACTTGCTCCAGAAAACTAAAACACATTGCTAAAAGAAGTCAAAGAAGACCTAAATAAATGGGAGAACATCATGTTTTCATGGAGGGGAAGACTAAATATCACTAAGATGTCAATTCTACCCAAATTGATATGTAGATTCAATGCAATCCTGATAAAAAATTCCAACAGCTTTTTAAAAAAAGAAGTGGAAAACTCAATTATCTAATTCATTTGGAAGTGTAAGGTGCCTTGAATAACCAGAAATACCTTGAAAAAGGAAAAACAAAGTTGGAGGACTCTCCATTTTGGATTTAAATCATATTACCTAACAACAGTGGTAAAAGCAGTATGATCTGGCATAAAGATAGACATATAGAGCATTGGAACTTATTTGATGGTTCAGAAACAAACCCTCACATCTATGGTCAAGTGATTTTTGATATGGCTGTCACATCAACCTGCTGAGGCAGAACAGTCTATTCAGTAAATTGTGCTAGGAGACTAGATATCCATAGCCAAAAGAAAGAAAGAAGACCCCTATCTCACATCTTATATAAAAATTAACAGACTTAAAGCTAAAAGTGAGTACCATAAAACTCCCATAAGAAAATGTAGGGAAACATCTTCAATACTTGGTGGTGGTGGTTTCTAAAACTTAATACTGAAAGCACGAGCAACCAAGGAAAAATGGATAAATGGTCCTCCTCAAACATAGACATAATCTGCTTCAAAGGAATTTGTCAAGGAATTGAAAAGGCAGCCCACTTAATGGAAGAAACAATTTGGAAACCACATATCTGCTAAGGGTTTTATTTCCATGCTATATAAAGAGATCATAGAACTCAGCAATAAAAAAGCAAGCAATCCAATTAAAAAATGGGCATATTCTTCAGCCAAAGGTGTGCTGATGCAAAATATCAGAAATTGTTTGGTTTTTATAAAGGCTATTTATTTGTAGTAGGAGGTTACAGATACCAGGTCAGAAAGCATAAGTTACTTCCCTCACCAACATCTATTTGGAGCAAGATGGCTGCCGACATCTGCAAGGGTTCAGGCTTCCTGGGTTCCTACATTTCTGGGACTTTCTTTACTCTGGCTTCAATGTTCCTTCCTTTCTGGGGCTGACTTCTCTTTCCTCTGTGTGCTGACTACCCGGGTCTTCAGCATCAATCTCTAACATCAGAAATCCCCAACTCTGTCCATTGCCATCCCTTTTATCTGTGAGTCCTCACCCACCAAGGGGTGGGGACTCAACACCCCAATGATGTGGACCAAACAAAGCCCTAATCACAGCAGCCATGCCCAGGTACAGACCAGATTACAAACATAATCCAACATTTATTTTTGGAATTTATAGTCATATCAAACTGAACAATGAGTAAAAGAGTAGGAAGCAGACTTGGCCCAGTGGTTAGGGCATCTGTCTACCACATGGGAGGTCTGTGGTTCAAACCCTGGGCCTCCTTGACCCATGCAGAACTGGCCCATGTGCAGTGCTGATGTGTACAAGGAGTGCCGTGCCACGCAGGGGTGTCCCCACGTAAGGGAGCCCCACACGCAAGGAGTGCACCCCGTAAGGAGTGCTGCCCAGCGCGAAAGAAAGTGCAGCCTGCCCAGGAATGGTGCCACACCCTTGGAGAGCTGACACAACAAGATGACACAACAAAAAGAAACACAGATTCCTGTGCTGCTGACAACAGAAGCGGACAAAGAAGAACAGGCAGCAAAATAGACACAGAGAACAGACAACTGGGGGGGGGGGGGAGAGAAAGAAATAAAAAAAATGAGTAAAAGACTTAAATAGATATTTCTCCAAAGAGAAATACAAATGGCCAAAAAGCACATGAGAAAAATGTTCTATATCGCTAGCTATCAGAGAAATGCAAATCAAAACAACAAAGAGATGTCATCTCACACATCATAGAGTGGCCATTATTAAAGAAAAAGAAAACAATAAGTATTGGAGAAGATATAGAGAAATAGGAACATTCCACTGTTGGTGGGCATGTAAAGTGGTACAGCATCTGTGGTAGACAGTTTGGCATTTCCTCAGGAATCTAAATATAGAAATGCTGTATGATTCAGCAAGCCCTAAACCAGAATACATCCACAAGAACTGAAACAATGACATGAACAGACATTTGCGCACCAATGTTCACAGCAGCGTTAATGACAATTCGAAAAGAAGGAAATAACCCAAGTGTCCATCATCCCATGAATGGATGAATAAAATGTGGCCTATAAATACGATGTAATACTATGCTGTTATAAGAAGAAATGAAATTGGGACACGTGATAACGTGGGAGAAGCTGGGAATAACATGGGAATAACATGGGAACCTGGGATAACATGGGAATATTACACTAAGTGAAATATTACAGACACAAAAGGACAAATATTGTATTTGTCTCACTAATATGAACTAAATACAAAGAGTAAACACATGCAGTTTAAACCTAGTCTATAGATACTAGGAGATAGGATGAGGACTGAGAAAGTTTACCGAAACTTAATAAATAAAGAATTTTCAGTTAGCTTGACTAAAAGTGTGGAAATGGATAAAGGTGATAGCAACACATTGTAATGAGTATAACTAACACGGCTGGCTTATAAATGAGATTGTGGCTGAAAGGGATAGTCTAGGGATGTAAATGTCAATTGAAAGAAAGCTGGAGAATGATCTAGGGACTGAATAACACAATGACCCTGGAGGAGGAGGACGGTTGTGGTTAATAGACAGATACAAGAATGTTTTTCTATGAACTAGAACAAATGCAGGTCACTATTATAAGGTGGTAAGAATAGAGTGATGCATGGGAAAAATACAATTCATGTAATTTATATACTATAGTTAACAGCAATATTGTAATATTCTTGTGTCAATGTCAAAAAAGGTTCTATATCAATGTTAAGTTTCAAGAACAGGGGGTATGGTATTTTTTTCTTTTGGACTAAAGAAAACATTCAAAAATTTACTGGGGCGATGACTGCACAACCCTGTGAGGAAAGTGAGTTTACACTGAGTGTTACACTTTGAATGGGCTGTACGAGGTATGGGACTGTGTAGCACAGTAACCATGTGGTGGAAAGTGGACTGTGGTTAACAGTACAAATATGAGAGTGTTCTCTCATGGACTCGAACAAATGTACAATACGAATACATGGTGTTAATAATAGGGAGTGTATGGAAAAATTATACCAAGAGTACGCTATGGACCATAGTTAGTGGTAATAGTCTGATGATCTTTCACAATCTGTAACAAATGTTCCACAATAATGTAAGGTGTTGGTGGAGGGGTGATGTACGGGAATTCTGCACATTATGCTGGATTGTTCTGTAAGCGCACAACTTCTCTAATAAAAAAAAGTCAATCTTCCAAAAAAGTTTCATTAGATTAATATTAGAATGCTTAAAAAAATAAAATGCGAAAACTTGCTTTGGAGTCTGCTTTTGTATGAGGAAGTATAGTTGTATTTCTAGATGCTAAATCATAGATCAAGGCCCCTGATGCAAAGATGCCTAGTCTACCTCTCCATCGCACATTTGACATCCCCATTAAAATCCTCTTCTGGAAATAACGTGTAAGTTGGAATATCAGAGTATTATCTGAATTAGATAACACAGTAAATAATTATAGTCATTAACATGTTAGTAAAAATAAAGATTATGAAAGCAGCTGCATTCATGTTTAAAAAACTCTAAGGAAATGGAACACTGAGGAGTAAGGTGTTGAAAGAAGCTTTTAAGGCTGCTATGAGTATGTTACTGAAGTATAGGCTTATATCAGTGTAGGCAACTTCAGAGCACATAAGTGTGTGTGTTTTTGTGTGTGTGTATAAAATGATGTGAAAATATTCTAGTTGTTCCTATTTGCATTTCCCTGCCCGGGAATGGAAAAACCCAAAGATATTAGAGAGAATGACTACTCTATGTGAAAGGAAAGAAATGAATACCTCCATAAAATATACTCAGAGCGATGGGCTTTGTATGAAATATATTGTATGTGTGCTCTGGACCAGGACTGCCTGGGTTCAAAACTGGTGACTTTTAGCAAGTTACCAAGCCCTACTCAGGTTTATTATTAGGTTTCATAGCTTCTTCCATGTGTCTGTTTTCTAGTATTTTCTTATGGAGCTAATTGAGAAATAAATGAATTAATACATATAAAAAGTGCTTTGCACTGTGTTTGGGACAAGGTGAATACTCAATAAAATTTCCTATTATCAAGTAGGAAAATTATGCCTAAAATTTTATTGCACTAAGTAATTTTACTTCTTGTTTGTCCATCTTTTTTCCATAGTTACCAATGTAGTTTTAAACGATGATTTGAGGTTCAGACATTAAAGAAACTCCCTATTGCCTTCTTTTATCTCAATCAAAGTGCTCCTACTACAAAGTACACTGATAATTTCCTGTATTGTGGTACCCAGAACATTTTAGAACCTAGTAAGTGTACTACTTCCTCCTCATCGTATACCTACGTGGCTCACCATTAGATGATTCAACATTTTTAAAAACCCATTTTTCTCTTCATTTGAAATTTCTTCTTATTCAACTCTCTGATTCTTTAGCTTCCAGCTGAACTCCGTTGTCAAGTTCTCTTCAAGAGGCAATCATAGAACTTTTTCTGCATCGGCTTTGGAACATCATTTCTCATGGCAGGTATGTGTAATGCCAATTGGAAAATTTTAAAAGAAACATAACAACAAAAGAGTATTTAAAGATATGCATAACTTCATGGCAATGCCTTAAGAAGAAAATAGATATATTTAGGCTTGCCGTGTGTCAGCAATTTCTGCTTTTATTTTAATGCCTTGTTTCTTCATCTGGCAACTTAGGAATCATTTTATGAAGCTTCTCTAAGAGTTTTAAAGAGTGGCTTTTGATATGCACACCTCTAACTTCTGATTAGATCCTAATTTACCTTGTTTTATTATGATGAACATAATTCTAGAATAGAACTAACTGGAAAATGCTCTATATAAGTAATACAATATTTGTTTATTTTTAATTCACAAATTATATTCTGACATCCAAAGGTCGTTCAGATCTTTTACTGGGAAGGCACCTAATGTAATGCAGAGTCTCATAAAGTTAAACTGTTTCATGCAAAAAGTCTATAACCAGGTAATTTTGGGTATAGATAATATAATGATCTTTGTCTGTGAAATAAACCCAGGTCAGTATGGTACTGCCCATGTATAGGAGGTGGAAGCTCTCATCCCACCAGGTCCACAATCCTATCTCTTCTCATCCTTAAAATACTTCTACAAAGCAATGAACAACTAGACAATTTTCAGGGCCGAAGTTGCATTGACATTAGCAGGACACATTCGCAAATAGTGTTACAACAGTAATAATGATAGAATATGTTAAATGAAAAACTCTGAGCTCAATCTGGAATTTGATTTTTCACCTAGATAATTACTAGCTTTGATGCCTTGAGAAAATAACACTCTTCTAATAGGTTTCGTACTATCTACTTTGTTATTTTATGAGAGAATAAAAGTAAATATCAATTATGTAAACCCGTAAAACCGAGCCTGTTTTTCTCTTTCTATGCTGGATCACTATGCTTCTTTGTCCATTTAAAAAATAAATAGCAAATCCTCCTTAGTGTGTTTTAGAAACAGAGCTAGTATAGAATAAAATGTATGTATAAGCTCCTGAAGAATAAAGCATACCCAATACAAACTATGGCATTGAACGGAATATCTTCTTTTTTCAGTGCCTCATTGATAGGATTGCTATGCTACCAAATCAAAGACCTAGAGATTGAAAGATGCCTTTTTAAATCCATTGAGTTTATTATCAAAATTTGAGATTTTCATGGGCTTCTACTTTTAAGAACTCAGTCCCTGTGTTTGTTCTTTAAATCTTTGCCCTTTGTCTTTTTTTCTACAGCTTTACAGACCACTCCATGGAATTTGATTTCTTGGACATTAGGAGCAATGTGCCTTTTGTTGATGGCCACTTTGGGAATGTTGTTGAACTATTGTAAGGAATTTTTGTAAATTTTTAAATTGTTATGAAGATTAATACTACGGTTAAATTATTTCATAATGAAGCTTATATTTTATTAACATGTAATATTTTACTATTTCATGAATACACTTAAGCCTGCACCTAACTACCCAAATTTCTAATCATCCCATATAGCATATACTAACCAAAGTCTTCTGTCCACATTGTCTTCAGGACCCACCACAGAACCCCAGGAAGGTAGGTGTTTACTCCTAGCCCATACTTTCCCCTCAATCTTCCTTCGTTGCTCTGGTATTAATGCCTTGGTATATACTGTCCTAGTTCTGCTAGATAAATTCTATTCATCCAGGGAGTCTCATCTCAAAGTCCAAAATGAATATATTTTCCCCAAGTGAGTGCCAAGTCGTCTTACACAGTGGTGTGATCATATAGCACTTCACTGATATCTTATCCCTTCAGATTCAGAACCTTTCATTTTGCAAGAATATAAATTTCTTCAGTGCTTCATGAGTTCTGTTGCTGAAAATAAGAAATAATGTAGATGCTATCACTGCTTTACCGTATCATCAGACTTCAAATTAATTGTTTTGTCTTGATCTTGAAAAGAAATTTCCCAAAACATAAAACATGATTCCACCAATGCAATGTTCTTTGCTGTCTCAGAAAATATGCTGAAATGCTCTCTTTCTTTAAATCTTTATCTGGTTAATTCCTTTTTCTAAGGTAGAGCTCAGCCTTAGGTCACCAACCTAAATACGATTCTTCTCTTCTCTTGACACCCCATACTTTGCTACATGTTGTTTAAGCATACTAAATTTTTTGTAAACTTATCAAGTTATCATTCAATATAATTAATATATGTTTGACATGTCTATAATTTTATTTCTAGAATAAAATTTCCATGAAGAAAAAAGATCATGTGTGACACATTCACATTTATAGCCCCTGAAAATAGCAACTTACATTGAATATAGTAGACCCTCAAAGATTATTTGGAAGAAAAAATGGATAAATAACAAATTTTTGAATAAGTAAAAAGCAGTGGCAATTCTGAAATCTCCATTTTCATCAAACAGGTTGTGTTTTTTCTCAGGTTCTGACTGCTGTTCTTGCCAAGAAAAGTGGATTGGGTACCGATGCAACTGCTACTTCTTTTCTACTAAAGGAAAATCTTGGGAAGAAAGTAGGGCTGCCTGTGCTTCTCAGAATTCCACTCTCCTTCAGCTGGAAAGCAGAGATGAATTGGTCTGTACTGAATTCTGTTTCCCACATTTTCATTGATCTAGGAAAACATCAAATTTAAATAAGCTGAACTTTGGCTCAAGTCCTTAATCAAATTGGAAATAGATAATTATATTTGGGCAAATGATTATTAGTTCCCTGAACCTTGAAACAATTACTATGAAACCTACATAAAATTTATCAAAGATTTAAATTGTTGGGATAAATGAAAGATGCCAGATAATGTGCAAGAAATCTTTCAGGGAGAATTAATAGAGCATTAATTTTACTCATTTTATTTAAAGAAACAACAAAACGGCTTTGAAATTTTTGGTCCTTTTAAATTATTTGTAAACATGCAGCTGTTGTTAACTCTCTGGTATAAAATGTAGAACAAATATGGAGGCTATGATCATAAAAATTGGCCACTTCTTAGGAAAAGGGGAAGGCGTCCCAGATGTATTCCGAAATGGTGTTGAATGCTGGTTGAGACAGTTAAACCAATGAGAGGTCATTCCTCAAGATACAGCTGATTTGGGAGGTTTTGAAGCTAGGATTTCTGGTCCCCTGTGATGGAAATGTTAGAGGAAAACCTTAAGTCTCTTGATAAAGTTGTTTCACTCTTAGAAGAATGAAATTATGTGGTGTTTCTTTCTCTATAAAGGAATGTACTGTTAAATGACAAATATGAGCCATGTGACTATGTGCTCTAGGTTAGAAGTTTAAAATGATTTTAGTCTGTGTGATTGATAGTATGGATCTGATGTTGGGACATTGATTTTCTTGTTCCCAAAGTAGAGTCAAATTAGGTAATTTGTTGTTATCTGTTTCCAATCAGGGTTTTGTAAACTCCCTTCAATATTATTACTGGATTGGGCTCTCTTACAGTGATGTCCATGGCGCCTGGCTTTGGGAGGATGGCTCCACTCTCTCCTCGGATCTGTAAGTTTCTGCCACTAGGATGCCTTTTTTCTTTTTTTAGCATGAGATTATCCTTAGATCTGATGGATGCATAACATAGAGGAACAGGGTAACTAAGGGAGGAGAACAAGTGCAACAAAATACCAATTCTAGCCTCTCCCAGGACTTTCAAGTGTATGCTAAAGTGACATGAAGTTAGTATTCTTGTGATTAGAAAATAACTTTTGACTTACCCTTTGTCCCATTTTGCTTTGGACAAACACATGAAAGTGTCTATGCAGGCACATATCACATGTGCATGCTCTCTTTGATTTTGTAGTCCTGGAAGTCCAGAGAAAGTGTAGGTATTCCTTTATTTATTCTGTTGGAGCACAAAATTCTTGGCCTGCTCCCAATATTTCAAATATTCCTGTCTTATCTTCTGCATATTTTAATACTTTGAATCATATGTTCATCTGATTTTCAATCTCATATAATGACAAATTGTGTACTCTTATTTGCTTTCTTAGACTAAGTCAGCCAATACACCTTTAAACATATCATACAGTAAAACAACTAACCCCCAAACAACAAAAATCCCTGGCCACATTCTATTCATTATTGAAGGAATAACCAAGTTTTCTCTTAACAATATACTCTGAAATCTTGAATACTGTGGCTATTGAAAGAAAATATAAAGAGTGCTTGGCTTAGAATGTTAATATTTCATTCAAATGTTTTTAAAAGTTCTTTCATTTAATGAAAGAAACATTCCCCACCACTCTCATTATCTTTCCCCAGATTTACTTTTATTTTCCATTACAGATTTTCCTTCTCTCCAACTCCAAATCCAGAAAGCTGCATATTGTATAAATCAAGCAGAGACGTTTTGAATGAAAACTGTTTCAAAATCCACCGTTACATCTGTAAGCAACAGCTCATTTAAGTTCATATACCTGTTTCTAGGGGTAGGAGCAATGCCGGTTCAGATAAACTGAGAATAGTACCTCTTACCTCCTATTACTTATTAAGTATTTACTGCGATCTGTAAAATTTGTATATATTTGAAATAATCTGTTTTAAAATTGATGAAATATCTGCTTACATCTGAACCTACAAAGAATCAATAAAGAATTTTATGAAAATATTCCATTTATTTTGTGTTAATATTAAATGTATTGCACCTTTATGCATCTTGTCTTGAAAATCTCTGTGCACAAATTTAAATAAAACTGACCAAACACCAAGGAATATATACCAACATAACTTCAGTGCTTCATATGGAATACTAAATTCTGAAGTCCTTTCCTCACTTCCCTAAAAGTAAAAATTATTTTAATACTTTTTGTTAGCTCTTCTTTCTGGAAAATTTATGCATATGTGTTCCTTTTTCCTCATGTGCATAATCCAGCTTTACAGGGAACATACAGTGTGCATCTTCTTAATGCTCCGGGGTTCTGAAGAACAATTTGAAGATCAGTTTTCACTTTCATTGGCTTATGGCTAAATTGTTAATTGATGAATATGGAAGGTAGATTGTTACAAAATTACTTTGAAATGTGTTTTCCATGTGAGTGTTTCCAGATTTTACGAGGAAAAAGGAAATCTAAGCCTTGGTCACAAGAATGTACATTTTTTTTTCTTACCCAAAATCTTCCTTGCTTATTTATTAATAAAAGAATCACTTACTTATATATTGAAGTTCTTATTCTCCAATCAATCCAAAAGATGCCTTTACTAAAAGTCGTGTGTCAAATACTGCGAAATCGAGGGTAAAGGGGGAGCAGGTTTATTTTGAGGATTTTCTTAGGAGATAGAAGAGGCCTGGGTATAACAACAAGGTCTGATGCCCGTGGTGTGATTGAGATCTTCCAGTCCTCACAGCCACCAAAAGTCAATTTCCTTTTACAGCTGTTGCAGGTACATCTTCAGAAATTTGGACTGACAGCCCTATTTGCTTTCTAGTTTTATATTTCAGTGTAATGAATATAATTAAGTACCAAAGTTAATTTCCATAGAGAAAGAGCCAGAAGAAGAAAGAATCTCTTGCATCTTATTTCTCAAAATTTAAATATAATAGGACTACAAAACAGAACTCTTTGCACTTCTGTATGAAAATTGATTTAGGAAAAATGTGCTTAAGTTATATGATGAAAGATATAAGTTAGAATGTATCATATGTCTTAATGCAGACTAAGATGGCTTATGCATTGCACTTTCTGAATATTTAAAATGTTTTGGCTGTATGGCCCATGTATTTTCAAAATAATACATTTTAACTAAACTAAAAAAAGGAATACCTACAGGCTTTTCTCATTGTGTTTATGTTATCTATTGCAGTGTACCAAAACACCCCAAACTTAATGCCATAAAAACACTCAGGTCCTTATTGCTCGTGTTTCTGGGGGTTGGCTGGGGAGGGCTCATCTGGGGTAGCTCTTTTTTCCACCCCTGGGCTCCCCTGCGGTCACAATTTGTACTGCAGCATCCCTGACAGCAGCCCCAAGCCCGGCCCCTCGGCTGGGATGGCAGGAAGGTCGGGGTCTGTCTCCTCTTGGTCTCCCTCTTCTTGGTCACTCATTCTGCTGGCATGTGCCTGCCCGGCAGGAGAGACCACCTGCTGTCCACAGCAGCTCTACTCCTCAGCACGGCAAAAGCTTCAGGGCCTCTTAAGGACTAGACTCTGGAACTTGAGGAATTTCAAGTCCACCATGTCCTATTGCCTACAGCAGATCACAGAGAGGGTCCAGACTCGATGTGGGGGGGGGGGGGGAACTACACAAAGTGTGACTGCAAGGAGGTCACTTTCTTTGGGGCCACTTTATAAAAATCAAGCTCATATATTCATCAATTACCCATTTAGTCATAAGGTAATGAAAGTGAAAACTGAAATTCAACATTGTGCTACTGACCGTTGCTGTTTAGTGTCACAGGCAGAGGCAGTCTTATATCCGTAGTTAGTTGGATTCTGATTCCCTTATGAGTCCATTCAGTCAATCAAAAATGACTTATTTCACTTGATTGGCCTGATGCAGAAAGAAAATCAAGCAAAATCTGGACTTGGGAAGATGACTCAGTTATCTCTACTAAATTATGAGTAATGAAAATCATAGATTTTGGATGTTGGAATGGATTTTTGATCACCTCTAACTAAATGGTTTTCTATTTTTAAAGGTAGTAACCTTTGGGGCTTCCACAGCAAAAATGTAAGGAAATAAATTGGTAAGGACTACTAGCATGAAGCATAATACCTCTGGATTTGTACCATATTTTTTGTATTTCTGTCTAAGCTTTATTTGAATAAAAGTTTTTTTTTTCTGTTTTAAAACATTAACAGGATGAGAGAGAATAGGATTTGGAAGCTGAATTTGTGATTTAGGAATTCAGTTTTGCCATTGGTTAATGCTAACTTAAGCAAGCTTGCATAAAGTGCGTTGCTGTTGCTACCAGCAGAAGCCGGTCTGGTAGAGAGAGCCACGGAGTACAGCTTGTACCACTCCACATTCTCCCTAGCACAGCTCACCCAGATGGAGGACACTGTAACCACTGTATGACACTCATTTGGAACCGTGGTTGTGTTCCAGAAGGCAGCTGGTGCCCAATCATAAGAGACAAGCCACTCTTACCTTTGGTCCGGTTGGTCTGTTTCCAGTGTAATCTAGCCCTGAAATTGGGGGTACTGGCCCATTTCTTACCCTGTGCATAGGTTTCCCCCTGCTTTGAGCCACTCCTATGTTTCCAGGGATTCTTTTTGGGGTTAAAATGGTGACTCTGGAAATTCAAGACAGCCGAGTGGGGAATGGAAGGCTGTACTTCTCCTCCTGAAACTGTGGGAAGGTAGGCAGGTTTACTGGGCAGAAGGGAAGCTGTAGGACTGGGGGACAATGAGAGGGCAGATAGAGAGGGGATACCCCATTGACAGGGAGAGTGAAGAGCTAGGGCAAGGAAGCCAGCACCCAGCTGGCTCAGAGGGAGAAGGGAGCTGGGGAAGAGATTTGCCTGGAGACCAGTGCTCAGCTGTCTCCGAGAGTGAGAAAGTCCATTAGGCAACCAGAGTGCATCCCAGTGCCCAGCACTCTTGAAGTGGGGGAGCAGTGGGCACACAGGTTTGGGGATCAGCCCCCAGCCCACTCAGGGGGAGAAAGAAGTAGGGTGTCAGACCAGATATCAGCCAGATGTCCAGGAAAAAAAGAAATGCCAGCTGGTGCTGAGTGGCTGCAGGGAGAGTGGAGAGAGGAATTGGCCTGGCACACCTGCTGGCGCTGGGAGAGAGAGAAATTGGTCAGTGAGGGGGTTTGCTGACACGTGCCCAACTGCCCAGAGAGAGGGGGGCTGAAGAAGCACCCGGTGAGCCCTCAGAGGCCCAAGCAACCTGAGGAAAGGGGGTGAGGGAGGCAGCCCCCGAGCAGTCTTGTACCCAAACAGCCCAGAAGAGAAGAAAACCAGAGAGCAATCCCGAGGTTGTCAGGCACCCAGCCAGCTCCCTGGGGAGGGGGAGCTGCAGGACTTGCAAAGCAGCCTGTGACAGGGAACCTAGTCTTAGATTTCTTTTTTGTTAAAGTTTATTTATGTATTTGTTTCTTATTTTTTTTCTCTACATCCAAGTACCTTGCCTGCAGGGCAGAGTGCCTCAGGGTGATTGGTGAGCAATGGCAGCCTGAGATGGTTGCTGTTGGCCTGAAAGGGAGACCTGGTTCTTGTTTTATTCTGTTATTTTTTCTTTCCTTTTTTTTCTGATTTTTTTCTGTTTTCTCTTTATTTTCTTTATTTCTTTTCTTTCTCTCATTTTTCCTCTTCCTTTGTTTTTCTTTCTTTCATCTTCTCTTGGTTGTTCAGTTTCTTTCTTCTTTTCTCATCTTTCTAGTTTTTAAAATTTTATTTTATTGCTTTTCCTGTTTCTTTTGGTCTTCCACCTTTTTTGTTCTGATTCCTTTCTATTTTTTAAGATTTTTCACTTCTATTATTTTTTCCTGGTTTTGTAATGGTTCCTTTCCCATCCTTTAAAAAAAATATTTTTCCCTTCTTCATTCTTTCCTTTTTTATGGTCTTAATATTGGGGGAGGGAGGGACATGGACAACTACAAGGATATAGAATAAGTGGAACCAAGTGTCAAAGAGAACCTTTAACACAAAACAAAAGTAATAAAACCCTAAAGTAGAAAGAGAAGCTAACCAACTGAATAAACCCATCAAGATAAACAGACCTAAAAACCAGCAAAAAAATCACAATCCATACTAAGAAATAGAAAGACATGGCCCAGTCTAATGTAAAAACTAAAAAGCGGGAGAAGAAGCAGAATTTGGAACAACTAATCAAAGACGTCCAAACAAATATAATGAATCAACTTAATGAAGTGAAGGTAGAGATAAAGGATATTAAGAAGACACTGGGAGAACATACAAAGGAAATCATAAACATATATAAAAAGAAAACAGATCTGATGGTGATGAAAGGCACAATGCAAGCAATTAAAAATATGTTGGAAGCACATAACAGCAGATTAAACAAGCAGAGAAAAGAATTAGTGATGTTGAAGGTAAACATCTGAAATTGCCCGGAGAGTAGAACAGATAGATTTTTAAAAATAGAGAAAGATCAGCGGCGACCCAGGGAGTTGAATGACAATACAGAATTTACAAATATCCACATTATAGGTATATCAAAGAGAGAAGAGAAGGAAAAGCGGGGCAGAAGGTGTGTTGGAAGAAATAATGGCCCCAAATTTCCCAACTCTTATGAGGGACAGGGATGTACATGTCCAGGAAGCACACTCCAAACAGTATAAATCCTAACAGGCCTACCCCAACACACATACTTATCAGATTGTCAAATGTTCAAGACAAAAAGAGAATTTTGGAAGCAGCAAGGGAAAAGAGATCCATCACATAAGGGAAGCTTGATGAGACTAAGTGCTGGATTTCTCATCTGAAGCCTTGGAGGCAAGAAGGCAGTGGTATGACATACCTATGGTGCTAAACGGAAAAAAAGAAACTTCCAACCAAGAATTCTGTATCCAGCAAACTTGGCATTCAAAACTAGGGTGAGCTCAAAATAATCGCAGATAAGCAGAAATTGAGTTTGTCAGCAAGAAACTTGCCTTTCAAGAAATACTAAAGGGAATTATGCAGGTTGAAAGGAAAATCAGGAGAGAGAGGGTTGGAGGAGAGTGTAAAAAGGAAGATTATTAGGAAGAATAATAAAAAGATACAAAGAGAAAAACAAAATATGACATATATAAACTTAAAGAAAAAATGGCTAATTGAAGTACTGCCTTGACAGTAATACCATTGAATGTTAATGGATTAAACTTTCACAATCAAAAGATGCAGATTTGCAGATTGGGTAAGGAAATGTGACCCATCTATATGTTGTTTCAAGAAACTCACATTAGCCCCAGGGACACTAGGAGGTTGCAAGTGAAAGGTTGGAAAATGATTTTACATGCAAAAATAACCAAAAAGTGTGGGAATAGCTCTACTAATATCAGACAAAATAGATTTTAAATGCAAACATTTGTAAGTAACAATGGACACACTATATATTAATAAAGGGGTAATTTATCAAGAAAAAAGAACAATCATAAATATTTATGCACCTAACCAGGGGTGCCTAAAATACAAGGGGAAAACAATGGCAAAACTAAGGGGAGAAATAGATGCCTCTACCTTCATAGTGGGGTATTTTAATACATCATTATAACCATTAGACAGATAATCTCAACAGAGGGTTAATAAAGAAATAGAGACCTTGAATAATATATTAGAAGTAGATCTAATAGACATATAAAGAACATACATGCAAATACAGCAGGATATAAATTCTTCTCAGGTGCACATGAATCATTCTCCAGGATAGACCACATACTAGGTCACAGAACAAGTCTCAATGAATTTAGAAAGATTGAAATTATACAAAATAGTCTGACCACATTGAATGAAGCTAGAAATTAATAAGTAGCATAGAACCATAATAGGCACAAATATATGGAAGTTAAACAGCACATTCTTAAACAATCAGTGGATCAAGGAAGAAGTTGGAAAAAAAAAGACTAACAACCTTGAAATCAATGAAAATGAGTACACAGCATGTCAAAATTTATGGGATGAGAGAGTGGATGTAGCTCAAGCTTTGAGTGCCTGCCTCTGACATGGGAGGTCCCAGGTTTGGTTCCTAGTGTCTCCTAATGAAGGCAAAGAAACAAGGGGCAGACTATGAGCAGACATCAAGCAAAAACAATGAGCAGGTAACGAGCAAAAAGAATGAGCAGACAACAAGCAGACAATGAACAAAAACAAACAAGAAGGGAGCAGATGTGTCTCAAGCAGTTGAGGGAGGTCTCTGGTTCAGCTCTAGAATATCCTAAAGAAAAAACAGACAATGAACAGACAGCAAGCAAAAAAAAAAAAAAAAAAAAAAAAAAAGAGCAGAGAAATGAATAAAACAAAGAGCAAACTGACAAAGAAGTCATCCCAGGGAAGGCGTGGGAACTTATGGGAGGCAGCTAAAGCAGTGCTGAGATGGAAATTTATAGTCATACATTCTTATATTAAAAAAGAAGAAAGCACTAAAATCAAGGACCTAACTGCACATATGGAGGAACTACAAAAAACAAAAACAAAAAACTAATCCCAAAGCAATCAGAAATAAGGAAATAACAAATATTAGAACAAAACAAAATAAATTAGAATTTAAAATAAAACACGAGAAAAAATTAACAAAATCAAACACTGGTTCTTTCGGAAGATTAATAAAATTGACAAACCCTTAGCTAGACTAACAATAAGAAAAAAAGAGAGAAGATACAAATAAAATAAAAAGCAACAGAGAGGTGTCAACACTGATCCCACAGAAAGAAAGAGTATTATAAGAGGATACTTTGAAAAATTGCATGCTAACAAGATGGATAACTTAAGATTAAATGGACAAATTTCTAGAAGCACACAATCAACCTACATTAATGAAAGAAGAAATAGAAGAACTCGACAGATCAATTCCAAGTAGTGAGATTGAATTAGTCATCAAAATCCTCCCAAACAAGAAAAGCCAGGATCAGCTATTTTCATTATGGATTCTTCCAATTGTTCTGGAAAGAACTAGACCAACCCTGCTTAAACTCTTCCAAAAAAATAGAAGTGGAAGGAGCATTACCAAACTGATTCTATGATGTCAACATTGCCCTAACACCAAAGCTACGTAAAGATGCCACAAGAAAAGAAAACTACAGACCAGTCTTTCTAATGAATTTAGACGCTAAAATCCTCAAGAAAATATTTGCTAATTGTATTCAACAACACATCAAATGAATTATACACAATGATTAACTGGGTTTTATCCCTGGTATGCAAGGATCAATCAGTGTAATACACCACATTAGCATACTGAAAGAAAATAAGTCACAGCAATCATCTTTATTGATGCAGAAGAAGTATTTGTCAAGATACAGCATCATTTCTTGATAAAAACACTTTGAAAGTTAAGAATAAAAGGAAACTTCCTCAACAAGATAAAGGGTGTATATGAAAAACCCACAGCTAACATCATACTCAGTGATGAAAGGCTAGAGGCTTTCCCTCTAAGATCTGGAACAAGACAATGATGCCCACTATTGCCTCTCTTATTTAACATTGCATTAGGTGTGCTTGCTTGAGCACTTAGGCAAGAAAAGATATAAAAGGAATCCAACTAGGAAAGGAAGAAGTAAAACTTTCACTATTTGCAAATGACATGATTCTATATGTAGAAAGCCCCCAAAATCTACAACAAAGCTGGGTGAGCCCTGAATCTCAGCAGAGTTGGAGCCAACACCTAATCTCCAGTTCATTGGACTTGCCCAGGGTAATGAACAAAATGATGACTATGGACAACCCCCATCCACCCGGAAAAAACAGTATTTATGAATACAAGCAAAAACAGTTCCTCCCATCTGCCCCATGAGATCTAAGACCCTTCTCAATCTGAGGCATGGTAGGTTTCACCATCCCCAAATCCCCAAGGTTGATGAGTGAACAAACATAAATGAAGAATGCATCCATGGACATAGTAAACTTACTAATATTGCAGTAATGGAAGAACATGTAACAATTCTATAAAGATAATGGTTACCAGAATTTCCAAGGGGAGTGGGAGGGAATAATAGGTGGAACATAGGGCATTTTTAGGGCATTGGAATTAAGCATAAACCACAATGTAAACTGTTGGAAACTGAGGCACAGTGGCCTCACAAGGTGAGATGTGCTGTCTCCATGGCTACGCTTGCAACCTAAGGAATGCAGTAATTAAGAATTCCTGGCAAATGGGATGAAGCTGTTAAAGGCTGAAAGAAAAGATGAGCACATACCTTTTGTAGTGAATAGAACACTTAGACTTTGTATATTGAGATAAGATTTTTAAAAATTCCTTAGATTATGGGTAACACTGATAGTTAACTGCATGTTGCTGCTTGATATCACGTACGCTATGTGTTCCTGCTTGTTGTCACATAGGCTCGGGTATATAGGGAGCCCCTTGTAAACAATAAAGTTGTCTGAGGAGTTATTGCTCACAGACCCCCTGGATCCCAGCTCTCTCGCTCGTTCCTTCCCCCTTTTCTCTTTCTTTCATTCCCGATACCCTTCGGGTCCAAATCTCCAACAGTAAACTACAGACCTTTGTTAGTAGCAATGCTTCAATATTTATTCATCACTTTCAACAAGTGTACAACACAATTGTAGGGTGTTATTAATAGGAGAAGAAGTGGGGGAGGTATCTTTTTGATGTAACTTTTCCATAATCTAAAACATCTTTAAAAATAAAACAATATATTTTTTAAATGCTTATTTCTCTTGTAAGGAAAACTCCAGAGTGCAGCCTTTCTTGAGTTTGGCTACTAATTTGTGCTCCTCATGGCGATATCATTCTGTGCCATTAGCTTAATTCAAAGGAAAATTGAGAGGAGTTTAGAAACTGACCAATCCCCTGTTAATCATTCCAACCTACTCCTGTATAATTGCTATGCTGTTACTAGTGAAGCACCAGAGAATTGCTGGGCAGATTCCCCCTTAAGAAGCTTAAGTACAGATGCTGGGTATTTTTGATTAAAAAGGAGATGCATTTATTTTGAAAACAAATGGAAAGAAAATCTATGTGACATTCTCTAATGAATATAAGATAATTTAGGATTCCTGATAGAATGCTGGTCATTTTATATTTGCCTATGTATATTTAGTATAGGGAAGTACTTCTAGGATCATATTACACATTTCTTAGTAACAGTTTGAATTCTATTTTTTCCAAATGGTCACATGAATAACTGTGACCTTATCTGTGGATATGCCCTTTTCAGAACTTTTTTGAACTATCTTTCAGTGTAAGACCTTCCCTAATAACCCCATTTAAAATTGCATCTCTCCCTGCTCTTTCAATTCCCCTTCTTTGTTTCATAGTTCTCCCTGCTTCTTATTCCACCTGAGAAACTGTTTTACACATGCATATTCTTATTTTTCAACTCCTGTGATGAAGTTAAAATATCACAAAGGCAGCCTTCTATGATCTGTGTTAAAGAACACAGTATCCCTTGCATCCAGAAGACTTCCCAGTCCTGAACAGGCAACCAGTAATCATTGTATTTTCAACACAAGTATTGATGCTTGGGATCATAAAAGTACAGAAAATCTTGGGAATTTAGTTGTAAAATATCTTTAAAATAGTGATTTTGTTTCAACATACTGATTTTAATCAATCGGATACCAGCACAATTTTCTATTGCATTTGTACCCATAAAAATCTTATAAGAGGAAATATTTTTCTGTTCTCTATAGAGTATGAAGGGGAAGAGTGAAAATCATTCAGATTAATTAATGGCTGTTTCAGAGAATTCACCATATAATTTTAGAGATTTGACCAAAAATAGAAAATATTTTCCTATTCTTCTTGGATGCCCCCAAATGTTAATCAACAGTCTTTCAGTTTCCGCAGTGGAATAATGACATCCAACACTCACTTCTTTTTCTGATCAATCATTGGCAAGAATAAGACAATCGATTATATTCAAAAGAGCTGGGAGGAAAAAACTAAGTGGAATACAGGCCATTTCTGATTCTTTTTCAACTTTCTGCACCTTGAGGCATTCTATAATCATGAAAAATTCATGTTAAACAAATAAATTAAAAACTTAGTGTGTATTATATAAAAATCATTGACTATCCAAAGATAACAAAATAAAATGAAATTATTTAGCATGGCAGAAAAATTTTCTCAAACAAGACATTTTATTTTCTATTTCATCTCATGAAATAGAATTAAAGTATCTAACTCAATTGTCTCAGAGCATGTTGTATAAACTTCTATTATTAATAACATTGTAGTATAATTTTTAAAACTTTTTTACTAGACCAAGATATTAAAGTAAGGTATCCCATTTATTCATACAATTCTACTCCTTACTGTATACCTAGAACACTGTAAACATGATATTCAAATGCAGTGAAAAATAAATATCGTTTCTTTTGGGTCAAAAATTTCTCACCTCTCCTCCCTCACCTGAATTTCCCATCCATGTACAATTATGTCCTTTGTAATAGAAGGGGCAAGATATAATCCATCTTCAAAAAAAATGCAAAAAATTCCGTGAAGGACCCTCTACCTTCATGCCAATATCAATTGTTTAATGTCCTGATGTATCACAAAATTCACAAGTAGATATTGATGTATATATAAACTGATAAATTTTAAAATTAAATTAGTCTTCTTAGAAGACAGAAGTTATGGAAAGAGACAAATCAGGAAATGAAACTTATATCTAAAAGCATGACAAGTCTTTATAATATATGTCTAGGTTATACAAATAATGGTGGCAAAAAAGTCTTAATTATCTACCTAAACCTAGATTTTACATCCATGAGAAAAATCAAACTGAATTTAGCCACATGTATGTGAATGCATATATTTGTATATGTATAAATGTAAAATAGGCTATTATTATACAATAAATATGCATCCAATACAACTACAGATATTTATATATCTAAATTTGAACAGAGACTCAAAATTCCAGGATAATTATGCTAAATAACATATGATATTCTTAGAATTATGCAAAATGACTCTACATTTTAATTTATACTGAGTCAAAACTTAGTGAGCATTATCTCAACCATTGCTAGTGAGGGGATTTTGAGAACATTTCCTTAATAATGCTGTGTCCACAAGAATGAAATTTAGGAAGTAATTTTTCCAATCTCAAGTTCTATGAACATTAAATAAATTAATGCATGCAAAGTATTTAACACAAAGCCTGGCATATAGTAAGCACAAAAATTACATTAAATTTTATAGGAAATTATTCCATATAGTCAATCATAGACCACTCCTCTATGAACAAATTATGAAACAAATTATAAAATTAAGAAACATTATGGATTTTCAATAATCCATTATATGACTTTTTTTCCAATTTACGTTAGCTCACTGGAGCTTGGAAAGTTGTAAACTCGTTTTACTCACTGGATGGGTATTTTGTCAGAAAGTTAAAAGATGAGTCATTTAAACAAAATGTTACTAATCTGATAATTTATCTTTTGGGGTATTGATGTTTCTTACTCTTCTGAGAGAATCCCTTTTTCTTCCCTATTCTCTTTTCCGTTCAGATCAGAGAGCTTTGCAACAAAGACATTTTCACATAAAGAAAGGCCAAGAAAGAGTTCCAGTGATATTTCACCAAAACTTAGTAAAACTACTTGTGATTAGGACTACAAGGAGTGATCAGTTTGTCCATTTTGTTTGTTATTTCAGAATGAAAAACCTAAAGGTCTACTCAACAGCTCACCACAGAGAAATTGTTTCCAGCCACACAGGAGCTGACGAGTTGTAGCTGCAGCCGAGCTTTTTGCAGCTTTCATGAGGTTTTAACACCTTCCTTTAGTCCCTTAAGACACATTGACTAATTAATTAGAAGATATGTGCATTAAGAACTGAAATGAAGAAATTTTGAAACAAGTTCTATTTTTTCTCCACTCTGGCTTTTAAGCCTCGCCCTACCCTAAACAATTGGAAATTCCAATGTTTTATCCAAAATGCATATTACAATTTTGCCACCATTATTTGAACATTTCTTAATCTATACACATTTACTTTATAAATTAAATATTAGGCAGTGTCAAGTGTCCAGAAAAATGCAATGATACCCAAATCTTTCACACTGTTCTGTTTTTTTTTTTATTTGGTTCTGAGTAAATTATTCTTACCAGCCAAATGCTGAATTAGTTGCTACTTTGGTTTTCTTTTCTTTCTTTTCTTTATTTTTTCTTTATTTTCTTTTAAATGTTACATTAAAAAAATATGAGGTCCCCATATAACGCCCCCACCCATCCCACCCCTCCCACATCAACAAACTCTTCCATCATTGTGGCATATCCACTGCATCCGGCGAATACAATCTGGTGAACCACTGCAGCATGTGGATAGCGGTCCACATTGTAGTCCATACTCTCCCCTAGTCTAGCCAGTGGGCCACGACAGGACACACAATGTCCAGCATCTGTCCCTGCAGCACTGCCTAGGACAACTCCAAATCCTGAAAATGCCCCCACACCATCTCTCTTCTTCCCTCTCCCGACCATCAGCAGCTACCGTGGCCACCCTCTCCACATCACTACTATAATTTCTTCCCTTACTAATCACAGTAGTTCCCCAGCAGAACACCAGTAAGTCCACTCTAATCCATACTCTATTCCTCCATCTTGTGGATCTGGGATGGCTATGTCCAGTCCCCCTCTACATCAAGAGGGGGTTTAGATTCCACATGGATGATGGATGCTATTCTCCTGCTTGCAATTGTAGGCACTCTTGGCTCCCTGGTGTGGTGGTTGACCCTCTTCACCTTCCTGTCAGCTGGCCAGGGTAAGTCCAAGAAACCAGAGGGTAGGAGCTGCAAGTCTGCTGAGGCCCAGGGCCTGGCCATCGCATGGACAGTTCAGAGATTCAGGTCTCCTGAGTATACACCAACCCAAACGCCAACCACAGGTCCAGTAAAAGTAACAGAAGAGGCATGTGTAGAAAGGTTACATCTGAGTCCAACTCCATCACGCTCAGGAACACAAACTCCAAAGTAGGGCCAACTGACATGGCCCTGAACTCCAGAGCCATCTGCCTTGACCAGAGAACCTGTGGGTCGCTGTAGCCCTCAGGAGAACCAGCACCTGGGTTTCCATCTACCTTGGCTGTCTCTGGTACCCTGCTGAGGCATGCATAAGGATCACCCCTTGATGACCTCCTGTCTCTTTTTTGGGGACTCAAAGCCATGTAAACTCATTTGTCCTTTCCATTTCCCCCTTTTATTGAAAGTCAAAATGCAGTTTTAACACCCAATATCACATGTAGGCTAAGATAGTCTGCTGGTCTCAGTTGACTTCTTTGTTCATGGTCTTTTTGTAGTTACATCATCAGCTGGTGCTTGGTAGTAATCCCTTGGTGCCAGGGAGGCTCATCCCTGTGAGTCATGTCCCATGCTGGGGGGATGCTTTGGTTTTCTTGCCTGTTTAATTTCTTGTATCTTTTGGTGGGAACAGTTCTTTTGGTACTTTTAACTTGATGTAGTGTAAAAAGAGGAAACTTTCTCTTATTAATGTCCTTGGTCAATATCTCTGAGTGAATTTGTAACCATCAGTTAAAATAGCAACTGTTGAATGATACCATACTTGTAAAACAAGATGGTATTTAAAAAAACCCAAAATATAACTATAGATTTTGACTATCATCAAAGATAAAAGCAAAACAATATGATTAATAGGAACTGAAAATCAGTATCTTTCCCACTGACCACTATTTTCTCACTTGGATTAAAGCTACCAGGTGATCGTCTCTGTCTCTTAATAATTTAGAGTGTTTAATGTGCTTAATTTTCACATATTTTTCATTGCCTCCCAAAGGAAAATGTGGAAAATCTGGTTTAAGAAAATATTGATTAATCTCTATTCTGTAACTGAAATCTTGGAATTCTAAGAATCATAGATACTTGACCGTCTATCAAAAGTTTTTCTTCATTAGAGACCAGGTCACACTTGTACCTATTCCCAATTGACTCCACTGGAACAGAACAGGGGAAAAAAGTTTTTATGAACTTGGCTATATTCATCAAGTTTTACTTGTATTTGCTCATTACTGGCATTTAGTCATTCAAAAAGTGTGTTATTCATTCTCACAATTTTCAACAAAATTTCATTGAATAATTTTCAACTGTGAACAACTCAGACATGACCCTTACCTCTGTGGAAATCCCATTCCAATGAATGAGAGAATATTTTAGTTACCCAATTTTTAAAAAACTGCAATTATCTGTACTTAGGGTAAGCATGCCAAGAAGTACAGAATGCTTGAGTAGTTATGGAAAGAAGTTCAGAAAAAAATTAAAAAAAAATTTGACCCATATTCTGAGATCTGAAAAGCAAGTAAGATTAAACAAAGTCTCAAGGTGTGAAATTGAGAGAAGAACGGAAACAAGTCAAAGATTTGCTTCATCCAGTTGACCCCAGTGGGCTCAAAGGCTGAAAGTGTCCTTGTGCCCACACAAATTTAAAAATCATGCTTTCAGGCGTAGCTCAGTGGTTAAGCACCTGCTTTGCTTTTACGAGGTCCCTGGCTCATTCCCCAGTACCTCTTTAAAAAAAAAAATGCTTTCTTCTCATTTGTACATACACAGGCACATGAGCACACACTAAATCTATCAGCTTAGGCAGTCCCAAGGAAGTTGTGAAGTCAAAATCATTGTATTTGTAAGAAAAAGCTTAACTCTTTTTTTAAATAAAATTCGGTCTACATGACTAAAATTAGAATGTCTTACATTTTAACAAAAAATTTCCCCCCTCTATTTCTAGATGGCTTTGAAATACTTCAAGGTGTATTTTCTCTCATTGTAAGACATAATGATATACATTTAAACATTTTTAATTGCTACTGACATCATTTCTGTTTCTTTACCTGAAAATAGGAGGCATCAAGATAACTAATTTTATAAATGTCCTATTTAATGTATTTTATAAAAACTAGATGAATATTTCTTTCCCCCCAAATCTTGGTTCCTTAAGATTCTTTGAACACAAATTTAATATAAAGCTTAATTAATATAAAATAATATTTATCAACAATATTTCAGGGTTATCATGCCTTTCTTTTCCCTTTACAAATTAGAAATTGTTTCTGAGTTGTTTGTCTAGCTCTCTCTGAACACTGCAGATTCTCCCCTTACATTACCCATTCTCAAAAGGAAGTGAAGTTGGGTTATCAATTCTAAATGAGTTTGCCAAAAAGTGGAAGTACTTGGCCAGTTGCTTGGAAACCATGATCCATAGAGTGATTGCCTCCAGATTTTCCCAAAAGAAAAAACAATCTGTGCCATGATCACTTGAATTCTGCACTTTCTCATGGGTTTTTCTTGCTTATGTTTTTCAATCAGTAAAGGAATCACTTAGTTGTCATATTCTTCCTGATCAATGCAGAAAACAATTCCTAAATATCAAGTCAAATATTGTACAACTCAATAATGTTATGATGTTACACATATTTCTTAAGAAACATGATTGACATCCTTACTTCACATCTCATTTATTATTCAAGCTCTAATAATACCATTAAGCACGTATGATTTGATTTTATTGTTTGATGTGCTATTGTAGGGAATATAAACTCCTTCATTTATTTCTTAAGATAGAAGCTCTGTAGGATGATCAAACTAGAACCATTTTCACTTTTAAGTAAGGAGAGAATTTAGAGGAATTGACGTCAGTAATATGATGGAGATGCAGATTAGAAAATCTATCCTTTAAACACATGAATTCTAACTAAAATAAGTTATGAATCATTCTCCTTGGAGATATAAAATTGTTTTGCTTAATTTTCCATTTTTAAATCAAAGTGAGACATTCATATGCCATAGTACAGAAGATTTTATGATGAAAGTTAACAGTTCTCTGTTCTGCCTGTTATCATCCTTATCCTGCTCTAAGAGGAAAAGATTCTTAAAAACAACAGCAACAACAAAAAAACAAGCTCTATTTTGTAGAAACATATAGACAACTCAAAATTTACCATTTAACCGCTTTCAAATACGCAATTCTGGGGTATTAATTGCATTTGCAATATTGCATCACCAACATCCATTATCCCAATTTTTCATTACCTCAAGTAGAAGCTCTGCACATATTAAACATTAATCCCCCCTTCCCCTCACCCACCCCCCCATCCTGGTAACCGTTATCTGCTATCAGTCTCTATGAATTTTATTTTAGGTGTTTCATATTAGTGAGTTCATACTGTATCCACATTTTTGATTTGCCTATATCACTCAATATGATGTCTTTAAGGCTCATCCATATTGTAACATGTATTTAAACTTCATTCCTTTTTATAAATGAATAATATTTCATTGTATGTATCTGCCACATATTGTTTACCCATTTGTCTGTTGATAGATACAGTTGCTTTCATCTTTGGGTTCCTGTGAATAATGCTGCTATGAACATTGATGCATAAATATCTGCTCAGTTCCCTGCTTTCAATTCTTTGGGATATATATGAAGAACAGGGATTGCCAGGTCATAATTCTATGTTCCACTTTCTGAGGAACTGCCAAATTCATTTCCACAGAGGCTCCACCATTTTTACAATGCCACCAATATTGAATGTTGATTCCAATTTTTCTGGATACTTGCCAACCCTTATTATTTACTTACTTACTTTTTTTTTTTTTTAAATAATAGCCATTCAAGTGGATATGAAGTGGTATCTCACTGTGGTTTTGATTTCCAGTTTCCTGGTGATCAATGATGTCGAGCATCTCTTCATGTACATTTTGTCATTTGTTTATCTTCTTTGGAGAAATGTCTTTTTAAGTTGTTTGCCCAATTTTTAAATCATGTTATTTTTTGTCTTTTTGTTGTTTGGTTGCAGCAGTTCTTTGTATATTCTAGATTTAAAGCCTTATCAGATATATGGTTAGCCATTGTTTATCCCCACCATGTAGGTTGTCTCTTCATTTTCTTGATAATGTCCTTGGACATAGGAAACGTTTAATTTTGATGAAGTCCATTTTATCTATTTTTTCTTTTGTTGCTTGTCCTTCAGGAGTATGTGAGAAATCACTAAGAAATCCAAGGTCATGAAGTTCCCCCCTATATATTTTCTTTTAAGATGTTTATGGTATTAACATTAAGGTTAGGTCCTTGATTCATTTAGAGTTAATTTTTGTATGTGATATGAGGTGGGAATCCACCTTTATTATCTTGTATGTAGAAATGCAGTTTTCCCAGGATTATTTTTGAAAATATCATTATATTCCCAATTGAGGTAGGTGGCACCCTTGGAAAAATCAGTTGTCTGTAGATGTATGGGTTTCTTTCTTAATTCAATTCATTTCCATTGATCTATATGTCTCTTTATGCTAGTATCATATGGTTTTGATTTCTGTGGCTTTGTGGTAAGTTTTGAAATCAAGAAGTATGAGAGCTCCAACTTTTATCTTCTTACATCATCGATTTGGCTATTTGGGGCCCCTGGTGATCCCATGAGAATTTGAAAATCAACTTTTCCATTTTTGCAAAAAGACTGCTTGGATTTTGATAGGATTGCATTGAATCCGAAAAGTGCTTTGGGTAGAATTGACATCTTAGGAATAGAAAGTAGTCCTATTTTTGAAAACATAATATCTTACTATTTATTTAGGTCTACTCTAATTTCTTTCAGGAGAATATTCTAGTTTTCTGTGTATAAGCCCTTTCACCTCCTCAGTTAAATTTATTCCCAATTATTTTATTTTTTAAAAAAGGTATTGTGAATGTAATTATATTTTTAATATTCATTTTGGAATGTCCTTTGCTATGTATGCAATAACAATTGATTTTTTATTTATGTTAATCTTGTAGCCTGCAACTTCGATGAATTTGTTATTAGCTCTGATAGTTTTGATTATTTGGGTGTTTCTATATAAAGGAATATGTCATCTGTAACTAGTAAAAGCTACTGGTGTTTGCTACTAGTTGTTATTGGCATGTATACAAAGAGACTATATCAGGTCACAGTCATTCTTTGTTTCTCCAAGATCCCTAACCTCTTCAAAATCAAGATGATAATTTGCAGCCTGATGCTAGCAATCTCCTCTTCACTCAGAAAAGGCAAAAAATTTGAAAACACTGAAAAAAAATTGTTTTTCTTGATTGTGATTATAGGAATATAGGCTATGATTTCACTCTGCAATATTTTGTTATACATTTCCAGGTGGCGAAAAGATATCAGACCTCATTGTTTATATCTTAAGTTTCTTTTCCCCAGGCATTTGTTGAGGTTTGAATGACATTTTAGTTATTGGAGTTATCACTTGTCTTGAATGAGAACTCTACGTAAGCAGTAAATAACAGGAAATAGTGTGGTAGCCTGCGGTGGACACCAAGGGAGTGGAGTTCCTGCAAAGAGAAATGAGGGCACAGTTCCTACATCTTTGGAAAGGAGATATAAATTTCAAAAACAAATTCATACAAGTGAAAACCGAACATCAGCATAATTTCAGTGTGGTTTTCCTATAAAGCAGAATCTGAGAAAGATTTGAAGTGCACATAGTTTAGTTGGTAAATGTATGGAAAAAAGTTAGGGAGGGGGGTATTTATATAAGGAAGGGAAGCCAATTAAAGTTTTGCTTTTATTCTAGAATCTAGAGTGGGAAACAGGTGTAACAATGTTGAGTGACTCTGGGCAATCAGGCAAATGACAAGGTCCAGAATTCCCCACCTTCGGGCTGAGATTGCTTTACTACACCACATCCTGCGATTCACTGGTTTAAGGCCACACCAGTAGCACTTCTGGACTGCCGTATGTGAGAGCAGCAAGGCCTTTGGCAGCTCTAGGAGAAAAAACAGTCCCAAGACACAGAGACACAGATCCTAGTCTCTCAGAGTTTATCAAGTATTCTGATAAAAATGGGCAGGCAAAAAAATACGTGTGTACAAGTGTGGATGGACGGATGGATAGATAGATTCAACTATTTTAAGAGTGATTTGATAGTAGAGTTCTTGAATTAGACATGGCTTTGCTAGTTTTTACTTCTGAGTCAGTGAACTAAAATGAATAAGAAAACAATGAATTATTTAACTCTCACCAACCACAGTTCTGAAAACTTAGAATAACTTCCCAATAAAAGTGATACTGTCAGTGCTCAAAACATAGTAATAATCCCTACTCCATGTTGTCATAGTTCTCACAAATATATAAGATCTCCCGATATAAATGAAAGTAAATCCTAAATTCCTTTGTTTATATGGGGAAACAATGGGCAACAACAGGCCACTTTCTGTGGATTCAATTTTGTCCAACACTAAACCCAAGACAGGATAGACTTCAAATAAGGCAAGTGATCATTTTATGAATATCATGTTTCTCAACTTGGATTTCCACTAAAGCTGGATGGAGGAATTTTCACATTCACATTCTCTAGTAAAGATCCAGACTTCAGCAAGTTTGATCACTGAGTGAAATCTACGTGCATGATGTAGATAAATTAACAACATGTAAAACTTGCCTTCTTGGAAATTGATGAATCAAACCACAATCTTTTGGAGGGTGGTGGTAAAAATCGCATTTTACAAAAAGATTCACTTAGGGCAATATTAGAATGCTTAAAAAGTTACAACACAAAACTTACTTTGGAGTTTATTTTTGAATGAGGATGAAGGGTTGGTTGTATTTCTAGATGCTAAATCATAGATCAAGTCCCTACTGCAAAGACTCCTAGTTTACTACTCCACCCCACATTTGAAATCTTCACTAATGTCATCTTCTGAAGACAAAAAGTGTAAATTGAAATTATAGTATATTATCTGAATATAATATATACACAGTAAGCAATTGTAACACACAAACAATTGTAATTATTAATACCTTAATAAAAAGAAGATTTAAAAGAGTAGCCAAATTCATGTTCAAAAGACAATAATGATATGGAATGTTGAAGAATAATGAGTTAAACTTTTAAGGTGAATGTGGGTGAGTCAGTGAAATGTTGACTTACATGGTAGATTGAAGTATGCATTCTAATTTAAACATGTCCTTGGTCTAGATCTGCATTCACATTGTAAATAGCTGTTAAAGTGTGGCCCAGTTGAATGAGGTTGCCTTAGTCCAGATTAGAGTAGTCCTTTATCAGCAGGTGAAATTCAGACATAGAGAGAGAAAACCACAGGGAGGAGCTGGAATCTGAAAATCAGGGGAACGTGGAAGAGAAAGGAGATGACATCACCATGTGATAGAAAAGCTGAGGCACCAAAGGATGGCCAGCCAGCCAGAATGCTACTGACTCTGGGAGGAAGCAAACCCTCTAGCCTCTGAAACGGTGAGCCAATAAATTTTTGATGGTCCAACCAAAACCAGGTTATCCTACAACCTGGAAAACTAAGAGAGCTTGTTTCAGCATTAGAGCAAAGATTTGTGTTTTGATGCCTAATATAACAATAACCCAAATACCCTCAGGTTAGCTTTTTGAAGTGTGCCTACCCTGGATGGTGGTTAAATGAGGCAGGGATAGAAAACAGAGAAAACGCAGAGACAAACTGCTCTCTGCAAAAGAAAAGAAATTAAAATTTCTGTAAGATATAGGCATAGAGAGATAAGCTTTGCGTGGAACATATCACACGTGTGCTCTGGCAGTTAGCTGTACTATTCCTCAGTTTTATCATTACTAAAATGAAGGTATTCATAGTATATTCCTTATGAAGCCATTCTGAGGAAGAACTGATTTAATATATGTAAAGCACTTAAAATTTTCTTTGGCATATAGAATTGGACAGAATTTTATAGAACTAAGTAAATTTACCTTTTCTTCGTCATTCTTTTTTTCATTTTTTTCCCATATAGATTTTTAAGATTACTTGATGTTCAAACATTAAAGAACTCCCTCTAATCTTTTTTTTTTGGTAATCAAAAGGCATTCAAAAGTAGTGAGAATTTCCTGTATTGCTGTACCCAGAACCTTTTAGAGCTATTGATGGTACTGCTTCTTGCTCATACTATACATATGTGGCTCACCAATACTTGACTCAAGAACATTATTTAAATATACATTTTTTCCTATTTATTTTTGATTTCTTCATGCACAACTTTTGGATTCCTTAGCTTCCCACTCAACTCTGTCGTCCAGCCCTGCTCCTCTCCAACAAGCACACATATTGCCTTCTCTGCGTTGACCTTGGGACATCATTTCTCATGGCAGGTATGTAGGATACAGATCAGAAAATTAAAAAAATAAAAAATAACCTAACATCTTATGGTTTTGGATAATTTAAGGATAATGCTTTTTTTTTTAAAGGGGAGGAGCAGTGGATACTTTTAGGTTTGCCAGCTGCCAGTGTTTTCAGCATTAATTTTAATTTCTTGATTCTTCTTTCAGTAACTTAGAAATTATTTTGTGACGTTTTTCCAGCCAATTTAAAGAGTGGCTTCTGATATGTACACCTCTAAATTCTGAATGAGAACCAAATTCATCTACTTAAAATATAGTCTATATAACTTTATTATGGAAAAAAGTAGAGATTGCCAAATGTAAATGACACGATTAAAAGTGAGGATTAAAAAAAAAACAACAACTACTGTTTGGGATGTGACTCTCAAAGATTACCGAGATTTACAAGTTGGCATTCTGTTGTCACTGACAACACCACTTTTTGGTAGTATGTTCATGTTAATGCAGTTTCTCTTCAGGTTGAATTGTTGGAGAAAAGACTAAAACCAGTTAATTCTGTACATGAGCAAATGGAATGCTCTTATTCTGTGAAATCAACCCTGCTGACCAAGGTATTAATCATGTTTTGGTGTGGATTCTTTCATCCCATCTATCCAGCATGTTCTCATCTCCTCTTTCCTGTAACAGTTTTACAAACTAAGAGCAGCTTGACTTTCCTCTGAGCAGAGCCTGCACTGATACTGGCAGAAGGGCTCACTCCCAAAGATTGCGATTGTCAGTGCCAATGCTAGAGTGTGTTTAATGAAAAACTATGGGCTTAGATGAACTCTAATTTGATTTTTGACTTGGCCACTTAATAGTTTTGATACCAAGAGAAAATAACACGATTAGACTCTCACTTTTCTCATCTCCATAATGTGAATCATACTAGGAATCATGTAATTTTATTAGGAGATTACTTATGTACCTAAAACAGAACTGGAGCTTGTTGCTCTCCTCTTGCACTAGATTTCTGAGCTTCTTTGCCAAATAAAAAATAAATAATTAATCCTCTTCACTGTGTTTTAAAGACAGAGCTGGTAGAGGAAAAAGTGTATGGACAATCTCAGTGAAGACTTAATTATACCAAATACAATTTATGGTATCGATTATAGTCCCTAACGGAATGTTTTCCTTTGCTAATGTTCATTGGCAGGATGACTGTCATCAAATCAAAGACTTCGTGACTAAAAGATTCTTCCATTTATCCATATGTCCATTATGTGGATCATGAAGCTTTAGGGTTCTCTCTCACTGATTTCTGCTTTTAAAAACTTCAGCCTCTGTGTCTATTCTTTAAGTCTTTGTCCTAGCTATAACATTTTCTTTCTCTACAGCTATTAAGACTGTTTCATGGAGATTGATTTCTGGGATCTTAGGAGCAGTGTGCCTTTTATTGGTGTCTACTTTGGGAATTTTGTTGAAACAATGTAAGTTTCTCTAGGCAAGTGTTTTAAAAGATTAAAATTCTGATTAAAGAATTTAGTAATACATTTTATATTTTATTAACATGTAATATTTTATTAATTCACAGATACAATTAAACATGTACCTAATTAATATATTTCTAATCATTTCTTATAGCATTAACTAAACAAATTTCTAAGTCTACATTCTCTTTGGGACCCACTGTAGAACCCCAGGAAGGTAGGTTCTATTTTTTGGAAACCCTTAATGTTGGGAGAGCATGAAAATAACAGGTTCTAGTTTTTCATACAGAAGGCCACTTTGGACTACTGCAAACAATAATTCAAGTTCTCACTTCTAATTGTAGGACAATCTTATTCCACTGTTATCTGGTATAAGAATGATTAAATTACATTGGGTGAGCATCAATTATATATAACATATAATGCTCCATTGCAAATAGTAGATTCCCGAAGATTATTTGTAGAAACAATTGAGTAAATAAGAAATGCCTTTATAATGAGTGAAAATTCTGTTAAATGTTCAATGAAATAAAGCTCTCTCTTTTTTTTTTTTTCTCCACTGTTAGGCTCTGACTGCTGTTCTTGCCACGAAAAGTGGATTGGGTACCGATGTAACTGTTACTTCTTTTCTACTGAAGAAAAATCTTGGGAAGAAAGTAGGATTGCCTGTGCTTCTCAGAATTCCACTCTATTTCAGCTGGAAAACAAAGATGAGTTGGTATGTACTTCCTTTTGTTTCCTGCATTTTCTTTCCTTTTTTTTTTTTTAAACAAATCAATTTCATTGATACATATTAATACAACATACAATTTATTCAAAGTGTACAATCAATGGCATGTCCCACATTTTCTTTCACGAAGAATACCTCATGTCTAAATAAACTGAATACTTTGATTCAAGTCCTTAATCAGATAGTAAAATTAGAGGAGTATATTTGAACAGATAACATTGTAATTTCCTTTACCTTGAAACAATTATTATAAAGCTCACATAAAGTTCCTCAAAGATTTACATCAGAGGGATAAAAATTAAGATGCCAGAAAAAAAATGCAAGAAATTTGTTAGGGAGACTTGAAAGAAGAAAATTTTAACCAATGATCCAACTAAGCATTTTTAATTCTTTAACTGAATTTACAAATTCTTTTGTAATTATGTAGCTGTTATCATCTGTCTGTGATATATTAGAAATGATATGGAAGATATAATCATAAAATTGACCCAGTTTTTAGGAAAAAAAAGGAAAATTTCTCTTGTACTGAGAAATTGGTTGAGTAGATTACCCGTGAGATTTATTCCTCAGTATAGTGTTGGGTGGGAGATCTTGAGGCTGGTATTTCAGATCCCATGTAAAGGTGTGTTTCATGAAAAATTTAACTCCCTTTATAATTGTTTTCATCTACAGTAGTGAGATTCTTTTTTATGTCTTTTTCTCCATAAATGAATGGACTTGATTAATGAGAAATTTGAGCCTTAGGACTGTACTCTCTCAATGCAAAGTTAAATGTTATTTAATTTGTGTGATCACTAGGCTGACTGTTATGCTGCGACACTGATTTTCTTAAAAATGCACTATTTCCAGGGTAGATTCAAATTAGGTTAATGCATTTGCCTGTTTCCAATCAGGGTTTTCTGATCAACCATCAGTCTTTTTACTGGATTGGTCTCTCCTACAATAAAACCCAAGGTGCCTGGGTGCGGGAGGATGGCTCTGCTCTCTCCCCTGATCTGTAAGTTTTTGCTTCTCGTGTGCATGTGAGTTTGTTCTTAGGTCTCACTGGTGCAGTGACCTTCCAGGAGCCTGGTGGCAAAGGAAACCTGTGTAGGGCATGGAATTACAGAGAAGGGAAGAGGTGCAATAGAATAACAATTTTAACTCCACGTATAGCATCCAAGTATATGCTCAAGTGACATGAAAGTTAGTGTTCTTGAGCCAATAAAGAACTTTTGACACATACTTTTTGTCACATTGCCTTGGGATAAACACATGGATGTGTGTGTGTGTGTTTGCACACATGCTTAAATACATTATCTCTGATTCAGCAGTCCCAGCAATCCAAGTAAAGCTGTATGTTCATTCTTCTCTTTATTTTGATGGAACTCCAAAATCTTAGCATACTCCCAGTGTTTCAAATATTCTGGGCTTATCTTCTGCATATTTGTAAACTTTGAATCTCGTTTTTATTCATAAACATGAACTTTACAATCTAATGCAATGATAAATTGCATGCTCTGATTTGTTTTCCTAGACTAGATCAATCAGGAAATCTTTAAACAAAATCAAAGTAAAGCATCTCATACATCACAATTGTGAAGAAAAAACACATCAAGAACGAAAACCCTTGTTTTTAAAACTATTGATTATTGAGGGAATAGCCGTGCTATGTACTATGAAGCCTTGAAAACTGTGATTATTGAATGAAGAAAAATGCATGACCCAATATGATACTTCATTCGAATGTCTTTAAAAGTTCTATATTTGATAAAAAACTGTCCATCCCTGTATATTCTCATTTTTTTCCATTTTATAAATATTTTCTTTTCATTACAGATTTTTAGGCTGTCAGCCTCTATCGCCCAAGGATTGCACAGTATTTCAAACAAACAAATGTGTTTTCAATGAAAACTGTTGGGAAAAACATCGTTATATCTGTAAGCAACAGCTTCAAATGTTTCATGGGGCTGTGGGTTTGGGTGAATGATGAAGGTCCAGCTTTACTAAGAATAGCATTTTCACTTTTGTTGTTATTAATTACATACTCTTGGGGTCTATAAAATGCTACATGTATGCCTTATCATCCAATTTGTATGTATTTGAAATATGTGTTTTAAAATTGACGAGATTTCTCTGTGTACAATTGAACCGGTAAAGCTTCAAAATAAATAATTTTTTGAAGATTTAGATTTTATTTTGTGTTTTTATATTAAACATATTGCCATTTCATGCATCTTTTCTTGCAATTCATTTCTGAACAAATTTAAAGAAACTTTACTTAAAACCAAATAACGTATACTAACATGATTTCAGTGCTTCTTATGGCAAACTGTATTGAGAAATCCCATCCTCACATTTCTAAAAGCAAAATTTTAATGCTTTTTAAATTAAGTTTACATTTTTTAGGAACTGTCAGCCTGTTTTCCAATCAGAGGTTCCATCTTACATTCCCTTTAGCAGTTTTTGAGAGTTCTACGTTTTCCACATCTTCACCAGACCTTGGACTGGTCAATTTTAAAGCCATTCTAATAAGTGTGGTTCATTGTGATTAAAATTTGCATTTCTTTAGTATATAATTACACTGATCATCTATCCATTTGTTAATTAGCTGTAATTATTATCTTTCCTGGTGATGTATATATTCAAATATTTTGTCCATTTTCCTGTTTATTTTGTTTTGTTTTATTTCATTTTTGTTGAGCTTTGATAGTTGTTAAGTATTCTGGATAAATGTCCTTTATTTGCTGCATCCCTTGCAAACATTTTTTCCCAATCTGAGTCATGTCTTTTCATACTCTTGACAGTGTTTTGAGTTGTGCCTTTTTTGTCATTTCTAAGAAATCTTTGCCTAACTTAAGGCAATAAAAGATTTATCGCCATTGTTTTCTCTAGAAGCTTGATAGTTCTAGGTTTTACATTAAGGTCCATGATTCACTCTGAATTAATGTATGTACTTAGTGTGAAAGGTGAATCCAGGACTTGTAGTTTACCTGTGTGTGTGTAAAGATATCTACTCTTCCACCACAATTTATAAAACGATTATCCTTGTTCCACTTAATTATCTCTGCACAGTTGTCAAAATCAATTTTGCAAGTATGTGTGACTGTTTCTGTACCCTCTCTTCTATTACGTTTATCTATATGAATATCTTTACTTTAATGCTACACAATTTTTGATTACTCTATCTTTATAAGTCTTGTATTTAGCAGCAAGTAACAGTCCTCCAACTTTCTTTTTAAAAAATGTAACAATATATGTCTGAGCTAATTTCAGACAGTTCTTGTATATCAGACAGTATAATCAACTACATAAATTACAGCTTGCCATGCATGAACATTTTCCTATTCATTTTAATTTCCTATTCTTCATTCTGTAACGTAGAAATAATTTTGAGCAACTATTCAAGCGGGTTCGAAAAGTGGGCTGTATTTATCCTAGCTCTGAATTCGAAGAGAAAATCTAAATTCACCTGGTTAATTTATGATGAACAAAATTCCAATGTAGGCAAATATATATGAAACAAAATGTAAAGGTCAGAGTGCATAAAAGCCTTGTTTCACAATTTAGTAAGTATTCTGGGACATGAAAAGATGAACCGGGCACACAACTTACATATTTTGAAATGCTGTACTCTTCTTTTTTTTTTCCCTTCCTTAGCAGGTACCAGGGATTAAATCCGGGACCTCACACATACGAAGCAGTTGCTCAGCCACTGAGCTACACCCGCTCTGCAGTGCTGCACTCTTATCACTGCCAACACATACACTTCATTACAGTGCGATTCTGCTAATGTTAACTCAATTTCTAGTGAACTTCAGTTGTTTTAGGGGGAAAGCCAATAGTAAGTATTTTGATTATGAGCAAATGAAGATGAAAAATAGAATGTTCTGGTAAAGACAAATCGTTTATATAGCATAAGTCCATTTTGTGTGAAATAAGTGAAGAAAATGCAGCTCTCTAACCCCACCCCAATACTAATTCTGTACCTACATATTGGCTGTGGAACTTCTCATCTTCTCTTATAAACTGATCAAGAATGATCATATCATTTCCCTACTTACCTCTGCAAAGCTATCGGGGCAGTTAGAAATCACTCAGAGCACAGCCTTCACTAACATTGAGAGAAGGGCATGTTTCTAAAGAGCAATGGAAACAAAACTAAAGTACTTCAAATTTAAAGATTCAAGTGGGTTAGGCATATTGCAATTTGAATTCTTGGATCTCTACTATGTTTGAAGACTTGAGCAAGCAATGTTATTCTCAGATCCTCAGCTTTCTCATCTATCTAAAGGGAATCATAATATCTACCATGTGAATTTGTTGAGAAGTACAAATAAATACCTGCAAAGTAATGACATAAACAGAAGTAGGAACAAAGTAAGTACACATTATATTGAGGCCAATTGCATTCTCCCTACCTCACATTTCTAATATTTTTGCCATGTTACTGTCTTGCAGAGGCATAGGAGAAAAACTGAGGGGGACTGAGGAAAAAAGGTAAAAATATTCTCCCTGAAGAGTTCAGTAGAATGTGTAAAAACTATGGAGCTCAAGGTATGCCTGGAATGCCTTCCTTTTTCAATGTTTCACTAGTTGAATGACTATGGAGCAAATAAATGATGATATTGAAAATTCTAATATTGTTAATAACGTTTTATTTTTCACTCTTTAAGCTCTGGTTCGGTGCTTGTCCAGAAAAGGGGACTGGATGCAGATGCAACTAATGAAGAAGAAAAAAAGTTGCAACAGAAGGCTCGGTTCTCTGTGGTTTTCAAAGTTCCAGTATACTTCATTTGGAAAGTAGGGATGATTTAGAATATACTTGATCCTGATGTCCCAGATTTCCCATTTATTTTTCCCCTTTGGAAAGCAGCTTGATATGAGAAAATAGCTGTGTAAGCTAAACATTTTGATCTGGTTCTTCATTCAGATATTAAGGAGATAGTTATATTTAAACCTGACCTGTTAATTCCCTCGACCTCCAAATACTCATGACAAAAACTGATACAAAATGCCTCAGAGATTTACATGATGAGAATAAAAATGCAGGTGTCAGGAAATGCATATGTAACATTTCAGGGAAATTCAATAAGCAATGATAAATCATCACTTATATGAATATGATAGGAAGCTATGAAAGTAAAATGGCTTCAGTAGCATCAAAACAAGTTCATTCCAGTTTGTTAGTGTTGATGTGTCATTTATGGAACTTATTTTTCCATAAAATTTCCCCTTAGATGATTATAAATAAATGCACTATGTAATTCTAATATTAAGTTTAAACACAAAGTTGTAATATTGGTGTCTTAACAGTTGTTTCATTCCAAGAACCAAATAAACTGTTCTATTTACCTCCTTCAATAGAATTTATCATTTGCTTTACCATCATGTAGCTTTTGTCATCACTCTGAGATACGATGCAGAATAAATGTGAAGGATCTGGTCCTAAGAATCACTTGATGCTTAGGTGAGAGGAGAATCTATGCTAAGTGCAGAGTCAGTAGGTCACACCCAGGATATTCATCATTCAAGACATCACTGGAAGGGTGGGAGGCCACAGCTCTTGGATGCCGGAAAGGAAGTTCTGCCCTAATTTATATACGTATAGTTTCCTGATGATTGAGATTTAGTGGGGCTGATAATGAGAATTATAAGCCATGTGACAGTAAGCTCTTCATTAGAAGTTAAAAATATTGTGCAGTTGACCAGCTGAGTCTGAAGCTGGGATCCTGACTTTCCTAAAAGTATGTGGTTTCCAAAGTGGATTTGAGTTATTTAATACACTTGTCTCTCTTTCCAGCCAGGACTTTATGATCTTTATACTGAATTGGGCTCCCTTATAATGAAGGCTGGTTGTGGAGAATGGTCTCTTCTCTCCTGATCTGTAAGTTTCTGTTAATTGGATGTCTTTTCTACTCTGTGTAAGTTTATCCTTATACCTGACATACCCAGTCAATCCAGTAGCTCTGCACTGTGAGGAACATGGCTAGGGTCTGAGATTACAGAAAAGAGTGTATGTGTGAAACTAAAAGTCTCTTAGCTTGATCCAGACTTCCAAATTTATGCTCATGTGTCATGGCAGTTAGTTTTCCTCTGTCCATAAAAGAACTTTTGACAAAATATTTTATGTCAGAAATGTTTCTGTTATCCTTTTGCTCTGCTTCACACATGTTCACACCATCTCTGATTCATCTGCTTTTGCATCAGGAGAATGGGATCAAGTCATCCCATTCCTTGGTGGAGCCTAACATTGTCAGCATCTTCATACTTCTTCAAAGATTTTAAGTTCCTTTCCCATATGTTATTAATTTTGAATCTCAATTCCAGTTGTAAACATGGAAAATGCACGTTTATACGAGCCTAAATTTTATTCTCTAATTAGTTCTCCTAGCCAAGACAATTAGTTCTCTCATTCTTTCTCCTTAAAAAAAAAATGAAAATAAAGCATATAAAGACTCAAGAGACATGAACCACTCAAGAGAAATAATAAATCTCTGGTTTGAATACCATAATTGAATTTTATTACTGGAGGAATAAATTAAAATTCTCTAACCAACTATGAAATCTTGAAAACTTTAGTTATGCAATAAATGAATGAATGAATAACTCAGAATGCTATTATCTCATTGAAATACTTTTCTATCATATAGTTACAAACAGCCTTATCCCTAATATCCTCAGTTGTTTTTATATGTTAACCTTTGCCTTTTCATTACAAATTATCATTCCTGAGACTCCAAATCTAATTGCATGTATATATACCAAGAACTAACATTTTAAAATAAAAATATAGCAATAAGTGCATGCGTACTTAAGTATACTTAGATATACCCACTCTAACCTTCTACATGGTATACAGCTTGAACAATATTTAAGCAATATTCAGATTGCTTAAGAGCCAAGGCTGTCTCCAGACTGCATGGGTTTGAATCCTGACTTGCTTATAATAGCTGCTTAACCTTACTTACTCAGGTTATTCACATTCTGTCTTTGTTTCCTTATATGTAATGCAGAGCTAATAAACGGGCTAAATTCATAGTATTCTTTTGTGGATTATGTGAATTAAAATATTTAAAGCAACAGAAAGATGATCTTGCACATAATAAACACTCAATAAAATATGTGTGTGTGTGTGTATGTATACAGACACACATATATATTTTACCCATACTCTAGCTATTCTAATTTTAACTGAAATCTGTTATTTATCTAATAACTTTGGGAAAATATAACGTTTTCACTAGGTTTCTATTCTGGTTTTAAAAACCTAATGTGCCTTTTCCTTGCAGAACATACTTATTAAATTTCTTGAATCAAATATTCCAGATTCCTTCAATGTATCCTCACTTTGTCTCCTTCATAAATTCTTATACATAATACAAATCCAGTATTCATAGATATCTCCACTTAAATTATCTAAATTTTGACATCTTTCAGTAATTACATCAAGTCTTCCATGAATCATCATCTTGGTTACTCCAATTTATATGGAACTATTCAAACATTTAACCCTTATAAATGAATATCATAATTTTTAATATAGAGTATAAAGATTTATATCCTAGAAAAAGCAAGTAATTTTCTAGGTAAAGAATATAATTAATTTTTATTTTTCTGAATTATAATTTTTTATGCACTAAGACTCTTGGGTTGCCTGAAAGAGCACAACTATTAATATCAAGATATTCTGATATTATTTACTTTTTTCAGTCTTACTCTCACATGAATGTATGGTACAGTTTTCCTGACATTTTCTGAAGTGCAATATTGCAACAGACTAAATGTTTAAGTAGATTTGAGAATTCAGCCATTTTCTTTTAAGCCAGACATGAAAGAGAATTGCAAAAATGTAAATCAATACCAGTGTTATCACTGTTTTTTGTTTTGAAAAATATTTATTTAATAACATATAATAGATTATTATTTTTCTGTCTAAATTAATGAATCTGATTTAGTTTCTCAATTTTACTTTCTGTCATGTGCGAATAAATAAATCCTCAAAATTTTCTTTGGGGTCTCAAAGCCTTTAAGAGTTTAGAGACCAAGATTTTGAGAACTGTTCTTCTAAAAATATGTCACTGATTTTCCAAACAAAATATTAGTGTATAAAAGGTAATCAGAGTATGCCAGAATATTATTAAAAATAAATGTGAAAGATTACTATGTTGCCTGAGAACAGGTAAAATTATTTCATGATGGAAATAATTTTACCCATCATATCCATTAACATATTTTTTACCCAGAGAGAATCTCTTTAATGTTTTCCTTTCATTCCTAAAAGGCAATTTAAAAAATTTTGATATATTTTCAGTTTTTTACTCATATACATATTTTTCTTTCAACAAAATTTGGGTAATACCTATGTAAAATAATTTGCGCAGACTCAGTTATTTCCATATCATTAAAAAGTCAATTTTTATTGGCCCATGAAAACCCTAATGTGGTTTTTATAAACTTTGAATAATTTATTAGTCTAACAAAAGTACAAAGTTTGGGAAAGTCGTGTATTTTAATCTTTTCAGAGTGGAGAAAATTTCACACTAGCAGATAATTTGAATTTAGCGCCCTTGGAAAGAAATATCAGAGTTAAGACAAGTGGCCATACAGCTTTGACTACCTATAGTGAATTACACTTCTGGCTTTTGGGCTGTCATTTGTGTAACATTGCAGTCATTTTGGGTTTTCTCTACATTTTGATAGTGCCATAAAAACACACACACATAAAGAGAACAGGAAAAGTATTTGCTAAATTCACAGTTGGTGGTTAGAAGAGGAAATAGAAACGCTGAAACAAAAGGAGAAAACACGAGCTGGACAAGGAAGTGAAATGGAGAGTCCAATGGCACTGACTGTGCAGTACACAGTCTTGCTCTCCCATGTCAGTGCAGCTCCCGGCAGTAGAGATGTTCCAGAAGCCAGAACTTGGGTGTAATCCAGATCTATTCTTCTGCGTGATGACACAGGCCACAATGTCTTTAAATCGTTTCCTCAGCTTAGTGAGCTGGCTTAAAGTTTGTTCAACAACATTTGTGGCCCACTGATTCACTTTGCTATGTTTGTGTAATCTTTGGAAAAATATCACTTCAAGTTCTTTGCCTATTGATCTTTTTTGGATTCATCATCTTTTTTGCTATTGAGTTGCAAATGTTCTTTATGTATTCTGAATACTAAACCTTCTCAGATATAAGATCTGTGAATGTTATTTCCCATTCTGTAGGTTGTTTTTTAAAAACTCTATTGATAGTGTTGTTGGATGCACAAAAGTGTTTAAATTTGATGAAATTCTATTTACCTATTTTTTTTCTTTTCTCGTTTATGCTTTGGTGTCAAACTATTGCTATGAAGATTTACCCATATGTTTTCTTTTAATAATTCTATAGTTTCAGATTTTATATTTAGATATTTGATTCAAGTTAAGTTTTCTATATGATGTAAGGTTGGGGTCCAAATTCATTCTGTTGCATATTGATTTCCACTTGCCGCAGCACCATTTTTTGAAGAAACTATTCTTTCCTCAATGAATAACATTGGGCCCTTTATTAAATATGGATTTATTTCTGGACTTTACATTCTATTTCACTAATCTATATGTCTATCCTTATATCTGTATCATGCTATTTTATGACTGTAACTTTGAAGTAAGTTTTGAAATCAGAAGCGTTAGTTTTCAAATTTTGCTCTTCCTCTTCCATAGTGCTTCAGATATTTGGGACCCTTTGAAGTTCCATATGAATTTTAGGATCAACTTATCCATTTCTATGAAAACGCTTGTTGATATTTTGGTAGGGATTGCATTACGTATGTATATAGCTTTGGGGAGTATTGCCATTTTAACAATATTAAATCTTCCAACCCTTAAGTATAGGATGTCTTTCCATTTATTTGGGTTTCCCTTAGTTTCTTTCAACAATGGGTTGTAATTTTCAGTGCACAAATCTGGCACCTCCTTGGTTAAATTTATTCCTAGGTATTTTGTTCTTTTAGGTACTATTGTAAATGGAATTATTTTCTTAAGTTTCTTTTCAATTGCTCATTGCAGGTGTATAGAAATATACACTCGAGGTTTGCTGTTGCTACTTGTTATGGCTTAGAGTTTTCTTACATTTCAGTAATTTTTCTACACTATTTTTTAAAGACTGTCATCATAGTCACATGTGGTCACTGCAGTATCTGTTCAGATAGCTTATGTTCAGCTATTTACTTAATAGAGGTATCCTTAAGTACCTGGAGTCAAAAAACAGCACTACACACAAAAACAAACAAAAACAAAACAAAACAAAAGCCCAGTCTCTCTGCAGGTGGGCTCTGGGTCGGAGCATCCATCAGTGCTCACCTGCCTGGTCACACCTTTGCCTCAGCTGCACTTTCTGCTTCTGCGGAGGCTGAACATCAGCCACAGGGGAAGCCTGGGGTCTTTTAATGTCTGAGTGTGTGCCTAGCCTTGGACAAGCATGTTTCTTCATTTTACACTCCCTTAATATTTAAAGGCTTTTTATTAAATTCCGTAGTTCCTAGGAGGATTGGACTGAGAGTTTTTTATCGGCTTTATCATTGCTTTAGTGCAGGGACATTGTTTTGGAGTTCTCTACTCCTCATCTTCCTCCCTTCACTTTGGAAGGACACAAGTATTCTGCATTATTGATGTATTAAGAAATCTGCCTAAGAAATACTTGTTTCTTTACATTTTAAATAAATGCAGAGTGGCTTTTCTTTAAAGGAATTGATATATAAAGTAAATTTTCCTTTAAAATAGACAATCTTTTCTCTTCTTGTGTTCAGTTAAAAAATTCTAGTACTGTCTGTAATCCATGCAAATATGTATTTAAAAATGATCAGTTACTTGAAGGTGATTGCAAAGAACATGGTCTTTGTATATGTAAGAGAACAAAATATGGAGATTGAATTTTTTAAGCGTAAAGAAAAAAAAGAGGGAAAAAAGAATATTTTGCAAGATAATTTTTAATTCACTTAAGGTAAACATTTCTAATACCTAAAAATGTTTCATTAGAAAATTGAAACCCATATAATATTAATTGTAATAATATACTAGCAATTAAATTAGTGTGGCCCACTTAAATAATAAGACATATTAATATTGATGCACATGATTTGAAGAAAATTAATAATGCAAATATGAAATTAAGAACAGATAGATGTCAGTGGCACCTGGAATCTGTTTCTCGTTTGGTTGCATCATCTTGCTGTGTCAGCTCTCCATGTGTGCAGTGTCATTCCTGGGCAGGCTGTACATTTTTTTCATGCTGGGCAGCTCTCCTTACAGGATGCACTCCTTGCACGTGGGGCGTCCCTACACGGGGGACACCCCTGCGTGGCATGGCACTCCTTGCGCGCATCAGCACTGTGCGTGGGCCAGCTCATCCCATGGGTCAGGAGTCCCTGGCTTTGAACCTTGAACCTCCCCTGTGGTAGGCAGATGCCCTAACCTTGGGCTAAATCCACTTCCCAAGATTTAGTTTTGATATACAAAATACATTTCCTCCATCAGGACAACATTAATAAGCACTGGCAGCAGCAATGCTTTGTGACATTAGTGAACAATCAAGTAAGAAATGCCTGAAAAATCAGGCTATTTTTACTTGATGACAAATGTATAAAATATAACAGATTTGGGATGCTTACTTTAAAATAAATTATTAAACTTATATATACAATGTTAAAAGTTGGTGGATCTGGGTATCTGTGGGAGGAGGATTATGTAGGAGTTCTCTATTTGGGTTTTGTATTAGTTTTGCAACTGTCCTATGCGTTTGAAATTATTTTAAAATAGAACATTTTGAAATGAAAATAAACTGCACACAATAAAAGACTACAAAAGGAAAAAAGAGAACAGATAGAAAAGAAGAAAGATAAGTATGATATTTCTCTGATATTTAAGTTTATCAAATCTTTTGAAATTCTTCAAATAAAACTGACCCATCTGTATGGCTTCGTACTTAACCCCATAGTTTGGTATTTTTCTGGGGCCTTTGCTTCATCATAGTGACCTATGATGGAAAAGAGAAAGAGAATGAATTTGGCTGATGATGTGACCTTCAAAGAATGAAAATTTTCACTTCTCTGGAATACAATGGGTTAGAATCAGTTGTGAAAATACCAGAGAATTTTAAAAAGATTTTCTTGGCTCCAAATTGGGCATGGAAGGTGAGAGTGAATAGTTTTTATTGGCAGTATCTTGTATGTTTTGACTTTGATGCCATCTTGAGCCTTGCTACATAGCATAGGAGTCAAGATTTGCTGGCTGCCAATCTTTAGGATGAAAGCATTGCCTTGATGATACCTTGATTTGAACATTTTCCCAAACTCTAACCATAAGCAAATAAATTCCCATTGTTTAAGCCAAACAATTCATGCTAGTTTGCTTGGAGCAGAGTAGGAAACTAAAACAGGTATTGGAACCGGAAGAGTGGGGTGCTGCTATTGAAATACCAATCTTTGGAATTGGGTAATGGATAAAGGCTGGAAGACTTATGAGCTGTTTGATAAAAAAGCCTTAGATTGCTTTGAAGAGACTCTTGGTAGAAATATAAATGCTAAAGTACTTCCAATGAGGCCTTAGAGGGAAATGATGCATGCATTAATATTGAAAATTGAAGGAGAGGTGATCCTTGTTTTAAAATGGCAGAGAACTTGGAGAAATTGTGTTCTGATGTCAGATGGAAAGCAGAAGTTAAAAGCAGTGAGCTTGGATATTTAGCTGGGGAGATTTCCAAGCTAAATGTGGAAAGTGCAGCCTGGTTTCTCTTTGCAGCTTATAGTAAAATGTGAGAGGAAAGGGATAAGCTGAGAACTGAACTCTTGGGCAAAAAGATACCAGAAAATGATAGCTCAGAAAGCAAGTTTCTGGAAAGCAAGTTCCGGAGAATAATGTTCCATGTGAAGGTTTAACTGAAGATGGATCTGGTCAGCCATTTCAGAGCAAGTCAGGATTGGCAGATCCAGGAAGGATCTGTGGGAAGTTCTATTGTCTGGTAGTTTGGAGCCTGTGCACTATGTGTAAAACCAACAAGTGTTTTTGCCAGATCTGTGTGAATGGAACCACTGCCAGCATGGACTAAAAGGGACAGAAAAGAGATAGCTTGAAGGAAAAATCACCTCATGGGCAGAACCATGGAAGCTGAGGTCTGCACTGAAGACATTCAGGCCAAGGAGATGGGCCACCCATGTGTGTGAAGAGGGTGAGTCTGCCTAGCACTTTGAGAGGATGGGCCTTCCACCCCATTGTTCAGGAAGAGTGTTGCCACCCCCGACTTCAGAGAGCATGGAGCAAATGCATGTTGCAGAGAGCCTAGCTGCCATCCTGATGCTTGAAGAGGTTGGCATCTTCATCGCACACACACTCCCATGCTCAGGGAGAGCATGGCCACTGGGCAAGCACTTGGACAGGATGAGGCTGCCACTGTATCAGGCCTGGAGGACTAAACATCTTTCCACAGATGACTCTCAGATCTTGCAATCTAATGGAGTATGCCCTGCAGGTTTTCAGAATTGTTGAAGGGACCAGTGATGCCTGTTTTCCTTCTAATTTCTCCCAGTGGGGATGGGAATTTTTATCCTATGGTTGTCCCTCCTTTGTATATAGAAGCAAATAACTTGTTCTCTAGGTTTCGCACATCTAAAGATTGAGGGGAGTTGTGCCCCAGGACAGTCTATAACAAATTCTGATGGGCTTGTGTACTTGATGTTGTTATTAAAATGACTTAAGGCTTTTGGGATATTGTAATGGAATTAATGTATTCTTTTATGTGGAAGGTATATGTCTTTTTGGAATCCAGATGATGATGTGTGATGGTTTGGAACTGTATGTATCCAGAAAAACATGTTCTTAAATTTAATCCATTTCTCTGGGTGTAAACCCTTTGTAAGTAGGACCTTCTGATGAACCTGCTTAAGTCAAAGTGTGACCCACCTCAATCAAGATGAGTTTTAACTTATCACTGGATTCCTTTATAATGAGAGAGAGAGAGAGAGAGAGAGAGAGAGAGAGAGAGAGAGAGAGAGAGAGAGAGAGAGAGAGAGAGAGAGAGAGAGAGCCATAGAAACAAGAAGTTGATATCAATGAAGCCCAGAAGAGAAGGGAGAGAATAGCAAATGCCTCATTGTGCCTTTCCACGAAGCAGAGGAGTCAAGGATTGCGAGCAGTGGATCTTCAGGAAAAAAGCATTGCCTTGATTTGGACATTTCCCCAGTCTATAACCATATGCAAATAAATTCCCATTGTTTAAACTGAACAACTTCATTATATTTTTCTTGGAACAGCCAATGAAACTAAAACAAGGACCAAATGAAGAAATAATGTGAATAAAGAGCATTCTCTTGCAGTTGGGATTGAGGTGGCAAGTGGAGGGAATAGTCACACATTTATAAATGTGGTCTTTTCCATGTCTGGGCAAATATTTTGCACCAACTTGATGTGTGGAGTGAACAACATGGGACTGAGTCAGATGAATACAGGCTGGTCACAGGTTCATTGTCTTCTCATAGATTCCACATTGAAAAATGGACTAGGTATATTACTGGAGATCATGAAGAATACAAATTCAAAACACAGGTGCATGGAGTTTAAGAAATAGAATATATGTAGTGCCGACTTTTGGAACAAAGGCCTTGAAGGTCTAAATTATAAAGCCATCAGTACTAGTGAGTCTTTCACCTGCTGTTGAGCTCTTGACAAGTCCATGGAGTGAGTTCATCTCTCACACCACGTTTCCATTTAGCATTTCCATTTTACTCTTGTAATTATCAGTTTTCTACTGAAACGCCCTATATGTTCATACTGGTTTTTACTTCCCCCCAGATGATTTAGGCTATAAATCATAGTTATTCTGAGTTATCCTTCTAGGAATTACAGCATCTGGCCCATCTCTTGGTCTGGTTTTCACTGGTCTATCTTTGGAAAATGTTTCTCACTCAGTGCCCAGTCTATTGCTCAGGCAGGCAGATTTCCTGTCCCTCCTCCTGAGGCATGTAAACTCTGTCATCTATTGGTAGAATGTTGTGTGTGAAGGAGTTTTCTGTCTCTCCCCGTGTGAAATCCTCTGTTTTGTCTAACTTCTGGCTCCTGAGCATGAGCTGGTTTCTTCCCGTCTTCCAGAAGCAGATGGCTTTTGCTTATTGTCAGGGCAGGGTGGGAGCAGACTGGCTTTCTACTTTCCCCTAGGAGGCAGCAGGTAACTTTCTCCTGGAGTAGCTTACCTTTAGTGGTTCCCAGAATCAGGACATCTAGGGCACCAAGCCAGTTTTCTTTCTGTCCCCCTAGGGCAGTAAATCACCACCTTTTAGGCAGGCAGGGCCTAGGGCATGGAAGTTTCTCCCACCCACCAGACCCTGAAACCCTGGCAGGCCCTGTAGACCTGTGCCACCGAAAGGGGGTTTCTCAATCTCCTACTCTCCCTGCATCTTTCCCATGAGTGCCCATTGATAAAGGTTTGCAAGTGGGTGTGAAGTCCCTCTTGGTCCTTGGCTCCAAGGGATTTTAAAATCTTAGCATAACCTGCCTTTGGCCTTGAAGAATTTTCCTGTGGTTTGCAAAAAGAGAACCTGCGTATGTGTGCCTTCTCTTCACAGAAGGACTTATCACCTCTTTGGAAGTTATTTCTACATAGAAGTAGTTGTCTCTTATGTGTACAGTATGTAGTATCTCGTCAAGAAATTGACTGATTAATCAATGTATGATCTTAATCAGATTCTACTATGTGAGGAGAAAGCAGATTTCTATTTTACCATAGAGATTTACACTTTGTAGCTAAGATTCCAATGGACTAAAGAAGCACCACAGAAATGATCCAGAAAATTGTTGCAATGAATTTCCGCAAAAGATGGAGTAGGGAGATCTATAGAAAGAGATGAATAAATATTGTTATATCCATTTCTAAGTGTTTATTCAGATTTCTGCTTCTCCGAAGATGTAGAAAGCTGCAAGAGAACATGGTTTTCACCCTAAAAATGGGGAAAAGTGAGATAATCTATCAATCATCAGCTGAATTCAAAAGGTGACTGGGTGTACTGACTTCCAAAGAGGTAATAAGCCCTTCTGGGAAGAGAAAGCATGCATACGCAGGTTCTCCTTTGGCAAAGGAAGAAAAGTAAGCAGCCATTAAAGCAGGTAAGGAAAAAAAAATCCCTGAACTTTTAACAAATTCTTGAAAGCCAGTTTATACAGGAAAGTCTGTGAGTGTGACATGTTGGAAAACGATTAAGATTTCAGTTTTGAATATGTTGTGTGTGATGAATGTATTCAATATCCAAGTGGTGATGACACATAGGCAATGGATTTAGGACTCAAGTTCAGAAGAGAGAGCCAAGCAGGAAAAAACCTTGTCATTATATAAATGATATCAAAACAAGGAGAGTGTTTCAGCCTGCAAAGGCAAGCAATGTTTAGAAGTGTTTCACAGTCCCCAAAGATGGTTTAATAATGTTATTTTGCAATTGATTTGCATCTCAATTTAATTATTGTCCTGCATTTTAGCCTTTGTGTAAATTCAACAAATTGCTTTTACTGTGTTATGTAATTACTACTTTAGATTTACTCACATAGTGAACATTTGATTTGTTCTACATACCATTAATAACACAGAACTTCGTTATGATAGCTTTATCTTTCAATCACAAACTTTTTCTTTAGAATTTCCTTTAGCAAGGTTTCTATCGCAAATTATATTTTCATTTACAGAGTTATTGTTATAGTTTATATTCTTTTATTCCTTGTTGATATGTTCATTGTTCTCTTCTATTTGTTTAAATACATATTGGTTTGAAATTTGTGCCTTAAGTTACAATATCTGCACCTTTTTTTCCCTCTTGGCTCTGCTGGCTTTTTTTTTTTTAAATTATTTATTTATTTATTTTTTAATTACATTAAAAAAAATATGAGGTCCCATTCAACCCCACCGCCCCCGCCACCCACTCCCCCCACAGCAACACTCTCTCCCATCATCATGACACATCCATTGCACCTGGTAAGTTCATCTCTGAGCATCACTGCACCCCATAGTCAATGGTCCATATCATAGCCCAGACTCTCTCACGTTCCATCCAGTGGGCCCTGGGGGGATCTACAATGTCCCGTAATTGTCCGTGAAGCACTATCCAGGACAACTCCACATCCCAGGACAACTCCACATCCCGAAAACGCCTCCACATCTCATCTCTTCCTCCCGTTCCCCACACCCAGCAGCCACCATGGCTACCGTTCCCACACCCATTCCACATTTTCTCTGTGGACATTGGATTGGTTGTGTCCATTGCACACCTATGTCAAGTGAGGGCTTAGATTCCACATGGGTACTGGATGCACTCCTCCCGCTTCCAGTTGTAGACACTCTAGGCTCCATGTTGTGGTGGTTGACCTTCTTCAACTCCATGTTAGCTGAGTGGAGTAAGTCCAATAAATCAAAGTGTAGGAGCTGAAGTCTGTTGAGGCTCTGGGCCTGGGTGTCATATTATCAGTCCAGAGATTCAAATCCCCTACATATATCTTAAACCCAGCACCAACTACAATTCCAATAAAGTAGCATGCAAGTCTTGTGAAAAGAGATCCCCTCTGAGTCCAATTCCATCACGCAGAAACACTAGCTCCAAAGAAGGGCCATCTGTCATGGCAGTGAACTCCTTCTGCCATGACCATAGAACCCGTGGGTCTCTTTATCCCTCAAAAGAACCAACACCTGGGGTTGTATCTACCTTATCTGTCTCTTAGACTCTGTTCAGTTGTACATAGGGGTATTGCCTATGTACAACCTCCAGACTCTTTTTTAGAGTCTCACAGTCTTATAATCTCATTTCTCCTTTCCGTTTCCCCCTTACATTAGGTCAAACAGCTTCCCGAAGTCATGTTATTATATGTAGACAGGTATATTCTGCTGTTCCGCATTGAATCTTTAATTCAAGGTCATTTTCTAGTTGCTTCTTCAGCTGGTATGTGGTAGTGATCCCTCGGTGCCAGGGAGGCTCATCCCCGGGTGTCGTGTCCCACGGTGGGGGGAATGCATCGCATCTACATGCTGAGTTTGGCTGTGAGAGTGGCCACATTTGAGTAACATGAAGGCTGTCAGGAGGAAACCCCCAGGCACAATGCTACTCTAGGCCGTGTTCTTATTGCAGGTGTATAGGCTCAAAAGTGTAGCCATTAGTATCAAGAGCCCACTGTTGGGCCCTCCTTCCTTCCTGGTTCTTGCTATTGCACCTGGAGGATTGCCGTTGCTCTCCCAGGGCCCACAACAGTGACCCCCCGGCCAGGAGCCCAGTACCCCCCCAGCTGTTGTTTTTAATTGTTTCCACTATGAGTATATATAGACATTACCATATACCCTGGGCATATGCCCTGTATAACTCCCTGTCAACCATATATATCCTGTCAATAACATCCCATATCAGTATTCCTCCACTGCCATTGTTGAACCACTCTGTGATCCAAAACTTCCCGTAAAGTGAATCCCAACATAATGTCAGCTTCAGAAGAGTCTTAGATCACCGAAATTCATATATACAATATACAGTATTTCCCCAGATCCACCATAAAACTTTTTCCCTTCCACAGCAATAATCTTTTAACTTATTCATATCATATTTCCTGAAACTGATGTACAGATTCCAAAACTATAGTTTTCAAACAAGGTGACATTTGTGCTTACTATGTGGTCCATACTTTAGGTTGTACAGTTTTCTAAATTTTTTAGTTATCCTATGTTTTGTCTTATGGTTTTCATTATTAGTCTGTCATCCCCTATATGTTTTTGGTGTAATATTAGCTGTTTTATATTCATCGTCGTGTACTCTCACATAACTCCTCTTTTGCCCCCTTATTTACCTTTGTTCCATCCATTCCACATCCATTTTCCCCTCCCCTTAGGGCCCACAATGCCTGCCAATCTAATGCCCTGGGAGCTGTCCTTTCTCACGAGAGATACAGTTCTCTCTATTCGACGGCATTAGTCTTCCCCAGGATATGGGTCCACCCCACCCAATGGTAGAACCCACCTTGGCAAAATGAGCCTTCAGCTATTCCCTCCGGAGTCCGTCCCGCATCAGACCATACCCCCTGAGCGTCCTAACCAGGTAACTCTCCTACTTATACTTTGATACGTTTTACTCAACATTTAGTTCTCAACGAACTTCTGACACTCTCCCATGTTCGTATGTTGCCCCTCCCTCCCACCTATTTCTTGGACAATATTACCCCTCTTCCCATCCCCAGCCCCCCTCAAACCCAGAAAGTAACCCCTTGCCCCCATTTTGTCCCTTCTTTGTGCTCATACTTACCGCCAGCTCATCACAGATTCCACCCCTGCAGACATTAACTCACATCCTTCCTCCACCCCCCAATTTCCTGTAAGCCACTTTTCCAGACTCTAGCGCTCTGAGGCAGTTAACTTATTTCATATCATTGAGGTCATATAGTATTTGTCCTTCAATGCCTGGGTTGCTTCACTCAACATAAGATTCTCAAGATTCATCCATGTTATCACGTGCGATTGTAGTGTATTGGTTCTTACAGCTGAGTAGTATTCCATTGTGTGTATATACCACATTTTATTGATTCACTCATCTGTTGATGGACATTTGGATTGATTCCAACTTTTGGCGATAGTGAACAATGCTGCTATGAACATTGGTGTACATATATCGGTTTGTGTCCTTGTTTTCAGATCTGATGGGTTTATACCCAGCAGTGGTATTGCTGGGTTATATGGCAAATCTATGGATAATTTTTTGAGAAACCGCCAAACTGTCCTCCAGAATGGTTGGATTCTTCTGCATTCCCAGCAGCAATGGATGAGTGTTCCCCGTTCTTCACATCCTCTCCAGCATTTGTATTCTACTGTTTTTTTCATGGCTGCCAATCTTATGGGAGTCAGATGGTATCTCATTGTAGTTTTGATTTGCATTTCCCTGATAGCTAGAGATTTGGAGCATTTTTTCATGTGCTTTTTAGCCATTTGTATTTCTTCTTTGGAGAAGTGTCTGTTTAAATCTTTTTCCCATTTTTTAAATGGGTTGTTTATCTTTTTGTTTTCAAGATATATGAGTTCTTTATATATGCAAGTTATAAGTCTCTTATCAGATATATGGTTGCCAAATATTTTCTCCCATTGTGTGGGTTCCATTTTTACTTTCTTGACAAACTCCTTTGAGGTGCAGAAGGCTTTAATTTTGAGGTAGTCTCATTTATCTATTTGTTCTTTTGCTGCTCGTGCTTTTGGTGTGATATTCATGAAGCCATTTCCTATTACAAGGTCCTGTAGATGTTTCCCTACACTGCTTTCTAAGGTCTTTATGGTCTTGGCTCTTATATTTAGGTCTTTGATCCATCTTGAGTTGATCTTTGTATAAGGTGTGAGATGGTAATCCTCTTTCATTCTTCTACATATGGCTATCCAGTTCTCCAGGCACCATTTGTTGAATAGGCCGTTCTCTCCCAGTTGAGAGGGTTTGGTGGGTTTATCGAATATTATATGGCTATATACATGAGGTTCTATATCTGAACTTTCAATTCGATTCCATTGGTCTGTGTGTCTCTCCTTATGCCAGTACCATGCTGTTTTCACTACTGTAGCTTTGTAGTATGTTTTGAAGTCAGGAAGTGTGATTCCTCAAATTTCGTTTTTCTTTTTCAATATGTCTTTGGCTATTCGGGGCCTCTTTCTATTCCAAATAAATTTCATAGTTAGTTTTTCTAGTTCCTTAAAGAAGGCTGTGTTGATTTTTATTGGGATTGCATTGAATGTGTAGATCAGTTTTGGTAGGATAGACATCTTAATAATATTCAGTCTTCCTATCCATGAACAGGGAGTATTCTTCCATTTATTTAGGTCTTCTTTGATTTCCTTGAACAATCTTGTATAGTTCTCGATGTATAAGTTTTTTACCTCTTTAGTTAAATTTATTCCTAAGTATTTGATTTTTTTATTTACTATTGTGAATGATATTTGTTTCTTGATTTCCTCCTGATCTTGCTCATTATTGGTGTACAGAAATGCTACTGATTTTTGCGCATTGATCTTATAACCTGCGACTTTGCTAAACTCATTTATGAGTTCTAGGAGCTTTGTTGAAGATCTCTCAGGGTTTTCTATATATAGGATCATGTCATCTGCAAATAATGAAATTTTGACTTCTTCCCTTCCAATTTGAATGCCTTTTATATCTGGTTCTTGTCTCAGTGCTCGAGCAAGTACTTCCAAGACAATGTTAAATAGGAGCGGAGACAATGGGCATCCTTGTCTTGTTCCTGAGTTTAGAGGGAAGGATTTCAGGATTTCGCCATTGTAAACAATGTTGGCTTTAGGTTTTTCATATATACTCTTTATCATGTTCAAAAAGTTTCCTTGTATTCCGATCTTTTGGAGTGTTTTTATCAGGAAGGGGTGTTGTATTTTGTCAAATGCCTTTTCTGCATCTATAGATATAATCGTGTGGTTTTTTTCTCTCAATCTGTTTATATGGTGTATTACATTGATTGATTTTCTTATGTTGAACCATCCTTGCATACCTGGAATAAATCCCTCTTGGTCATGGTGTATAATTCGTTTAATGTGTTGTTGAATATGATTAGCAAGTATTTTGTTAAGTATTTTTGCGTCTAGGTTCATTAGAGAAATTGGTCTGTAATTTTCCTTTCTTGTGGTGTGTTTGTTTGGCTTTGGTACTAGGGTAATGTTGGCATCATAAAAGGAATTAGGCAGTGTTCCTTCTGTTTCAATTTTTTGGAATAGTTTCAACAGGATTGGTGTTAGTTCTTTCTGGAATGTTTTGTAGAATTCACCTGTGAAGCCGTCTGGCCCTGGGCTCTTCTTATTTGGGAGATTTTTAATGACTGATTCTATCTCTTTGCTTGTGATTGGTCTGTTAAGATCATCGATTTCTTCTTTCATCAGTATGGGCTGCTTATGTGTTTCTAGGAATTTGTCCATTTCCTCTAAATTGTCATTTTTGTTGGAATATAGTTTTTCAAAGTATCCTCTTATGATAGTCTTTATTTCTGTGGGGTCAGTGGTGATATCACCTTTCTCATTTCTTATTTTGTGTATTTGCATCTTTTCTCTTTTTTTCTTTGTTAGTCTCGCCAAAGGATTTGTCAATTTTGTTGATCTTCTCAAAAAACCAGCTCTTGGTCTTGTTTATTTTTTCAAGTGCTTTCTTATTTTCTATTTCATTTAGTTCTGCTCTTATCTTTGTTATTTCCTTCCTTCTTCTTCCTGTTGGGTTACTTTGTTGTTGTTTTTCTAATTCCATCAAAAGTGCAGTTAGTTCTCCAATTTTTGCTCTTTCTTCTTTTTTGATATATGAATTTATGGCTATAAATTTCCCTCTCAGTACTGCTTTTGCTGCATCCCATAAATTTTGGTATGTTGTGTTATCATTATCATTTGTTTCAAGGTAGTCATTGATTTCTTTTGAGATTACCTCTTTGACCCACTGTTTTTCTAAGAGTGTGCTGTTTAATTTCCAAATTGTCATGTGAAGTCTGGGTCTCTGTCCCTTGCAAATTTCCAGCTTCACTCCACTGTGGTCAGAGATATTGTTTTGTATGATTTCGATCTTTCTGAATTCATTAAGCCTTTCTTTGTGGCCTAGCATATGGTCAATCTTGGAGAATGTTCCATGTGCGCTTGAGAAAAATGTATATCCTGCTGTGTTTGGGTGTAATGATCTATATATGTCTATTAGATCCAGCTCTTCTAATATACTGTTCAAATGTTTTGTTTCTTTTAGTGATTCTCTTTTGAGATGTTCTGTCCAGAGTTGATAGTGGTGTATTAAAATCCCCCACTATAATTGTAGATGCATCTATTCTTTCACTTAGTTTTTCCAGCGTTTGCCTCACATATTTAGAGGCGCCCTTGTTAGGAGCATAAATATTTATGATTGTTCGATCTTCTTGACAGATTGTCCCTTTCACTAAAATATAGTATCCTTTTGTCTCTCACAATTGTTTCGCATTTAAAGTCTATTTTGTCTGATATTAATATAGCTACTCCTGCCTTTTTTTGGTTGTTGTTTGCTTGTATGATTGTTTTCCAGCCATTCACTTTCAACCTCCATGAGTCTCTGGGTCTAAGATGTGTCTCTTGTAGGCAGCATATAGATGGATCGTATTTCCTTATCCAGTGTCCCAGTCTGAATCTTTTGATAGGTGAGTTTAATCCGTTGACATTCAGTGTTATTACGTTTAGAGAGTTATTTATTGTAGCCATATTTTGGTTGGATTTGTGTTTGTTATATTTTGTTTGTATTATTTTATTTTCCCCTTCTATTTTTATCTTTCTTGTTGCTTTTACACTCTCCTCCATCTCTGATTGTCCTGTTTTTTCCTTTCTTCCTGCAGAACTCCCTTAAGAATTTCTTGAAGGGGGAGGTTTCTTGTTGATATACTCTTTCAGTTTCTGTTTATCTGTGAATATTTTGAACTCTCTATCATTTTTGAATGCTAGTTTAGCTGGATAGAGTATTCTTGGTTGGAAATTTTTTTCCTTTAGTACCTTGACTATATCATACCACTGCCTTCTTGCCTCCATTGTTTCAGATGAGAAATCGGCACTTAATCTTATGGAGTTTCCCTTGTATGTGATGGTTTTCTTTTCTCTTGCTGCTTTTAGAATTTTTTCTTTGTCTTGAGCATTGGATAATTTGACAAGTATATGTCTTGGGGTGGGCCTGTTGGGGTTTATGACCAGTGGAGTGCGCTGTGCTTCTTGGATATGTACATCTGTCTCTTTCAGTAGATTTGGGAAGTTTTCATTCATTATTTCCTGCAACACTCCTTCTGACCCCTTTCCCTTCTCTTCTCCTTCTGGAATGCCTATAATATGTATGTTTGAGCGTTTTGCGTTATCATCCAGGTCCCTAAGTCCTATCTGGATTTTTTCTACCTTTTTATTGACCACTTCTACTATCTGTTTGATTTCCAATGCACTGTCTTCCATATCACTAATTCTCTGCTCTGCCTCTTCTAGTCTGCTGATATTTGCTGTAAGTGTATTTTTGATTTCTTGAATTGTGGTGTTCATTTCCATCATATCTGTTATTTTTTTGTGCATGTCTGCAATTTCCCCTCCAAGTGTTGTCTTCATGCTGTTAACCTCTTTCATTACTTCATCAAATTTGTCGGTGATAAATGTTCTGAGATCTTTCATTGCTTGTGCGAAGTCCTGCCCCCCTTCCTGATTTTTAGTTTGTTGATTGGATTCAGCCATGTTTTCCTGATTACTGGTTTGGTTTGTAGATTTTTGTTGCTGTCTTGTCAACATTTTTTCTTGACGGGTTTAATCAGTTCCTTAGCTTCTTTGTCTAGTCTTGGAGATTAATTAGCTGTTGTTTTTGCGTAAATGTTATATCTTCTCTTTGTCACTTTGTTCTTCTTATTCCAATTTCTTATTGCTAGTTAAGCTCACTTTAAAGGAAAGTATTAGTGCTGGGGAAAGGCAATTGTGTAAGGAAGGAAAAATTGTGACGTAGTATTGGTGATATATGTTAACAAAGCAACAATATGAGTTCTGGGAGGATGGAGGTTAGATCATGTAAATTGTGTAGAGTTATAGTAGTAAGAAAGTACCTATAATGAGGTAGATGACTGAATATGGGAGGAATGTGGTATGTACTAAGAGGCTATTGTTTTCGTGAGAGAGGGAAAGAGAAAAGAAAGGTAATAGTTTCAGGGACGAATACCAGATGGAAAACTAAACAAAGGTATTAGAAATTAAGTGTTAGACACTTTGTGGATCAAAGAAAGGGAGATGGAATATAGGAGAGATAGCAGATGGTGGAGGATATCAAGTTGTACGGGAAAGGGGATAGTGTAGATAGGCTAAATCTATTCACAGAGAAATGAGGCAGTGGAGGGTGAGGAAACCCAGCAAATGTGAGGTATTTCCTGTAGGACCTATTGTATTGTTAAGATAAACTAGTATAAGAAGAATATTGGGGACAAGAAAGAGAGGATTAAAAACAAAACAAAACAACAACAACAACAACAAAAAAATAAAAAATAAAAAAATAAAAAAATAAAGAAATAAAAACAAAAAACAAAGAACAGAAACCCTGCCGCCAGGCTCGGCTGGGCTCGGCTCCCTCGCCCGCCGCGGCTCGGCTGGGCTCGGCTGGGCCCGGCTGGGCCCGGCTGGGCTCGGCTTCCCCGCCCGCCACCCGCCGAGGCGCAGCGCCACCGGGCTCTCACGCTCGCCGCCCGCCGCGGCGCAGCTGGGCTCGACCGAGCTCGGCTGGGTTCGGCCCCCCCACCAGCCGCGGCTCAGCTGGGCTCGGCTGGGCTCTGCTGGGCTTGGTTCCCCCGCCCGCCGCCTGCCGCAGCGCAGCGTGGCTCGGCTCTCCCGTCCGCTGCTCACCGCGGCCCAGCTAGGCTACCCTGGCCGCCGCCCGCCGGGGCTTGGCGCGGTGCTAGCTGCCTCGGCTCCGCCTACCCAAGGAGGGAATCCTCCACATGTAGCTGGGATCTCCGTGTATATTTCACAGACGGATCCTCTCTGTTACCTTCCCTCCAAATCGATGTCCAGACACCTCCGGACCAGGAAAAATCCCAAAACAGCCGGGTCCCAAAGAGTCTCCAACGTCTCCCAGCCGATTCCCCCCAGGAGCTAGTAACCGGGAAGTTCACTCAGCCGCCATCTTGCCTCTCTCTGCTGGCTTTAAATCATGGTGTTCTGTTTTGTGTTGTCCTTTTTTTTTTTTTTTATTTTGAGTCACAGTCTTAGGAAGTTTATTTGTCAATTTGTCAAAGTAATTTGAGAACAGAGTAAAAGTTGCTTTCCTTCATTAGGCATTAGTATTTGTAATAGGTTACTATAGACTATTAACCTAGAACCATTTTAGATATATTTTGCCTGCAATTCTTTTGGATTTAACTTTGGTTAGACTTTGGGCTGCAACCTTTACCAAGGGGCTCATTTGTGGTTACAAATGCTCAATGAATATTTTTATTTTTCAGTCTATCTCTTCAAAGGTTAAGGCTCACAAGTGTTACTACTTCCTTTACTTTGGACTGCACGTGTTATTTCTCATATGAATTTTCAGCCTTTGGACATCACAGTTTTAGAAAGATAAGTTATATTCAACTCTTCAGGTTCTTTGGTCCCTAGGCTTTCCTTTGTTTTCCTAGTGCCCATAGATGCCAACCATAAAAACAGAACTCAGATTCCTTAAGTTTCATATAAACCCTCAGAATGGAAGCTAGTTTCAGTGGTTGCTTTTCATCCTACCTTTTAGTTTAGCAATGTTTTGATAAATTGCAATATATTTTAAAACTTTTTTTGTTATTTTCAGTGGAAAGAATTTTAGGCTATCTTCCCCACCGTAATTCCAGAAACAGAAGCAAATATGGCAAAAGTTTTCTGAGTGCTTGTTAATATTTTTCTGTGTGTTTTTTTGGCATTCTTTCTATAATTTAAATATTTCACAAAAAATCCTAAAGCAAATTTGACTAAATGTTAAGTTTTGGTTAATTCTGGATGGTGAACATTACTATTTTTCAAAATAATTTTAAAACTTGTTTGGCCTAACACATTCCTTTATCCTTGATTGACTACATTAAAAAAATAAATACTTTTCTCCGTGGAATTTTCCACTAAGTCTCCCCTAATCAGCTGTTCACTCTGTACCTTCGCGCCCTATTTATTACATAAAACCCACTAATTTCCAATTGCATTTAGAATAAAATACAAAATTACTGCTAAGTCATACAAAGCTCATTATAATTTAGCTCTGCCTCCCTCTCCATCACTTGTTTTGTGCCTCACCCAATCCATCATTCTGCTCCCCTCAAATCAGCTTTCTTTGGAGTCACAGTTTCTTTTTTTCTGCACATTTGCAAGTAATTCTATTCACCTAACAATCTGTCTAGGTAATTTCTACTAATTCAACAGATTTCAACTCAAATGTAAATTCTTCCATAAGCATTATACAACCACTTCAAACTCTGTTCTTTAGTTTCTATTCTTTATGTAAAAAATGCCATATTCTTTTTGCATAGAGTAACTCAATTTCTAGAAAATATGGCTTTGGCTTTATTAAATTGCTAGTAGCATGTTGAAATTTTGATGGTGTATCTGTAGATTTTTCAAAATTTTTTGGAAATTTTGAACATGGAAAATGCAATATAATGAACCCTATGTAAGTTTATTAATTTTCAAATGTTTGGAGGCATAAAACTTCTGAAAGCAAAACAGTTTCATATCTGTACATATTTAATATTATCATAGCCTCAAATTTATATCAACCCTTGGAATCTTCTAAAGTTTAGAAAATTTTAAAAATGAATATATACGTTACTTAAAATTAAAAACAAATGAAACAAAACAACCCCTTTTTGATAGAAGAAAGTTTATTAATTGTTAACTGTCTTTGCCTACAAAATTGCTTTTTAGGAGATGACACATATGGATAGATCATTTATAAAAATTTTCTTATTTTTTTCTTCACGGACAACATTCAGAGAATGGCTTTGTGTCTTCTGTATCTTTTATAATTTCTAAACCATAAACATCTTACAAATTCCTCTGCATGCAGATATATGTGTTTGGAATTAAACAGTTTTCGGTATAGCCTTTAAAGCTTGAGCCATAGACAGCACAGGTGCCATTTTGCATTTCAATCATTGTTAGCCTAGATGAGAGAGAAGGACAAATTATATGCATGACTTTATTCAGGCAATAATGTCTAAATGAAATAATATATATTTAACTTGCAATATAGGTACTTAAATTATAATAATAAAGGAGATTTTAGAATCATGCCTGGATCTTCCTTTTTTTTTTTTTAAAGATTTATTTATTTATTTCTCTCCCCTTCCCCCTCCCGCCTCAGGTGTCTGTTCTGTGTGTCTATTTGCTGCATATTCTTCTTTGTCTGCTTCAGTTGTTGCCAGCGGTGTGGGAATCTGTGTTTCTTTTTGTTGTGTGATCTTGTTGTGTCAGCTCTCTGTGTGTGCGGCGCCGTTCTTGGGCAGGCTGCACTTTCTTTCATGCTGGGCAGCTCTCCTTACAGGGTGCACTCCATGCGCGTGGGGCTCCCCTACGTGGGGAACACCCCTGTGGGGCACAGCACTCCTTGCGTGCATCAGCACAGCACATGGGCCAGCTCCACATGGGTCAAGGAGGCCCAGGGTTTGAACCGCAGACCTCCCATGTGGTAGATGGACGCCCTAACCACTGGGCCAAGTCTGCTTCCTGGATCTTCTTAATTCACATGTAAGCAAAATATTGTTAAGTCAGGGAGTAAAGGTATTACATTGCATAATATTTTATATTATATTAATTTTTTAGCAATAGGTTAGTTCAGAAAGACTAGACTCTCTTCATCTATATACCTGACTGAAATGAAAGTTTTAAAATGCTTTATGTAGAACAAATAGATTAGAAATGAATTCAAGATGCAACTTAGAATACAACAAGTGGCATGCTTTGTGCAAAAATGAACAATCTTCTTCATATATATGCAATTTTACTTTATAAGGAAAATAAAAAATGTGTGAAATCCTCAAATATATATATTTGAGGTATGTGTGTATGAGTTTGCATGAATAGGTATTCCACATAGATAGCTATTTCTGTATCTGTATTTTACTCTGGGATCTTGAGTAAATTGGAGATTTATGATTAAGACAATGAATCATGATTTGTTTTCTGCCAGGAACAGATGGAAAGAACCATATTCTGATGGTATCTGTATTTAAAAAGGTTCCATAGAACCATCTGAACTCTATAGGGAGAAAAATATAAGATTTTTAGTACCTTATTTAGTGGGTCACAATCTAAGCACATTAGAGCCTTGTCTTTTCTAATCTCACTTTCTTCATGTGGTTCCTCACTTTCTACATCCCTTCTCCCACACCACACAAATCACACTCCTGCCAGAGTACTGATAACCTTGGATTATGCCTATTTGTTTATCTCTATATCTCTGACTGGGTTGTGAAACTCTTGTAGGAGTTATGTTTTAATTATCTCTTAATCATGATCGACTAGGCACCTCTGTCTAGTTCCTGAAATTTGAGTAACACTCAATATATATTATATACATTAACAGAAATCTAGTATGCTAGTTGTTTTGCTCTCAAAAGAAACTTTTGCAGTTACTCTCAAAAGAAACTTTGCAGTTGCTCTCAAAAGAAACTTTTGCAGTAGGGGAAAATATTGAGAGACTATGATTCAAAATTATATTAGTGTTTGAAAGAATACATTTTTGTTTGTGTCAATGATGAAATCTCAATCCAGGCAGAAATGAGGACATCCCAGAACAATTCTAGGAGATATTGTGGCCTCCAAATTGCAAATATATGATTAGTGGGAAGGTATGCATTTCCTGTTCTAATGAACACAAGGGAGAAATGTTTTGATTGCTGCAAGTTAACCACTAAAGTGGCAAAGCCAATAACGTCAGTGAAAAAGTAAGAGTAATTTTTAAACCCTTTGTGGTGGTTTGGAGTGAGGTACCCAGAAAAACGTGTTATTAACCTTAATCCATTCCTGTGGGTGAGAATCCTTGTGAACAGGACCTTTTCATGAAGTTACCTCAGATAAGGTGTGCCCCAGGATGGGATTTAATTCTATTACTCAAGGCCTTATAGTGAAGGTCACAGAGAGAGAAAGAAGACACAGAAGGAGCAGCCAGAAGCAGAAGTCAATTGAATCCAGAAGAAAAGGGAAAGATTATGATGGACATTGCCATGTGACAGAGGAGCACAGGACCAAGGATTCCCAGCAGACAATCCGAAAATGCCAGTCTGTGGAAAGAAAGTATGGCCATGAGGATGCCTTGATCTTGAATTCTTCTAGCCTCCAAACCTTGCACCAATAAATTCCCATTGTTTAAGCCAGCCCATTGCATGGTATTTGCTTTAGCAACCAGGAAACTAAAACACCATTGAATAGTTCTGGTTCTACAGTCAGAAAAACCTATATCTGAATCCCTATTGTAAGTTGCAAATTTTATGGCCATATGTGAATTATTACACTCTCTACAACTCAGTCCCTTCACCATAAAATTAGTCTGTAATACTGACCATCTAAGGTTTTTAAGTGTACAAAAGAGCTTAAAAGAGCCTGACAGAGTGGAAGCTCCTAATTAATCTAATATTAATAATGATGTTGTATTTTATCATTTATTAAAGAGTTAGAAACTCAAACAATTAAAGTATACTTGATGTAAATAAAAACTGTCACAATATCACCTATGATATTAAGAGACTGAAGGAAAAGGGAAAATGGCTGTGACAAACCACAGGTATTATTCTTGATCCTTGTACTAGAATGAGGAAATTACTGAATAGTGTGGTAATAGGTCAGCTTATTCAAATGACAGAAATGCCCATTTTGGAGAGCTACTTTTGCATTCAAATCCAAATTAAGTTTTCCTTTATAAACTCTATGGTTACCACATTATTGCCATTTAGTCCTAGTGTGTGGAGTTGGGTTGCATAGTTAAGCGGTTAAAAGAGAACGCTGTAGAAACTGAATACATGGAATACCTACGGTTCTGGAGAGACAGAGGTGGCTAGATTTCTCAGACCAGAGAATTAGAGACAAGAGAGTTGAATAGAGAAAAAAAATTGGAGACATACAGAAAGTCCCAGTTGAGAATTCAGCAAAGTGCTCATCAGTGCATGGGTGTGCAGAAACTAGCCAAGGCTGGAGAAAGAACAATCTAAAAGTTTTAGAGGGTACAGCACCTGGCATTTACACAGGCTATGGAATAATGCTTTTTCTCTCCAGCTGTAGTGTGAAACTTCATAATTCACCAGACTGGGTAGATTAGTTAGAAGTGTTCTTGCCTCAGTAGCGATGAATAATTAACCCTCGACTAAACATTCTGCCTAATAATATTTAAAAGTGAAACCTAAACAGGTCAAACTGTTTCCAAGTCACTTAGGAGCATCCCAGAAAAAAAAGTGCAAAGATTTTTTTAGGAATAAATAATATGTAGCATCAGTGGGCCTTACCTTGCACTATATGATAACCTATTCCCCCAATGTATGAGAGTTGGACTCATTTACAATTTTCCTATATTTAGTACTATACCCTTTAAAGATGTGTCCCAGAGACTTAAGTCTTCTGGCTGTTCATATGCCAATTGAACCCTGAATCTCAACAGAATTGCATCCACACCTACTCTCCAATTCATCTCACTCGCACAGGACACTAACAAAAGGATGATGATAGACAACACCCACTCTCCAAAAAGCAGAGAGTATCTATAACTGCAAGACAGTTCCACCCATCTGCCCCATCTGAAGCGGAGTGAGCATCACCATTTCCAAATCCTCAAGATTGAGAATGAATAAATATAAGAGGGGAATGCAACTATGGAAAAAAGTAACTTATTATTATTCTAGTAATGGAAGAACTTCTAAGGTTGAGCTTCTGAGTGGAGGGAGAGAGAATAGGTGTGATATGGGACAATTTTGGGGCATTGGAATTTATTCTGCATGACATTGCAATGACAGATACAGGCCATTATACATTTTGTGAAAACCTATAAAATTGTGCAGTGCAAAGTGTACACCATAATGTAAATTATAGACCATGGTTAGTAGCAGTGCTTCAATATGTGCTCATCAGTTATAACAAATGTATCAAACTAACTAAAGATGTCCTTAGTGGGGGAAAGTGTGGAAGGGGATGGGTATGGGGTATATAGGATTCCCTCATATTTTTGAGGTAACACTTACGTAATCTAACGCTTATTTTAAAATAAAATAAAAAATAAAAATGAATTTAAAAAATGTAGTACCAAAGAAGGTAAAATTCATGATGTATGGAATTCAAAAAAACTATGTGGAAAGCAAAAATCAAAATAACATGACCATAATCAATCAAAACTGACACACAACTAGCACAGATGTTAGAATTATCAGAAAGGGCATTAAACATATTACAGTGAATGCATTCTACACATTCAAAAATTAAATAAAGACAGGTTAAATATTTTAAAATTCTAGCCAAATGAACTTATAGAAATGAAAACTACAACATCTGTGATGAAATATACACTTGATAGAATAATGGAAGATTAGAGACTGCAGAAGAGAACATTAGTGAACTTGAATTCATGATGATAGAAATTATCCAAAAATGAAACATAACCAGAAAAGAAAAATGAACAGAGTATCAGTGAGCTCTGCCTCATTTTCAATGAGATTAATGTACATATAATTGGAATCTCTGAAGGAAAAAAAGAGGGAAAAGGAAATAAAATATTTGAAGAAATAATGTTAGTAAATTTTATAATTTTCTTCAAAGATAAAAAGTCATAGGTCCAAGAGCCTCAATCAAAAGCTTAGTCTAAGAAAGATGAAGAACACTGAACCAAGGCAAATTAAAACTGATTTTTTCAAATCCAGTGAAAAAGAAAAATTAGTAAAGCAGCCAGAGAAGAAAAAGACAAGTTACATTCAGAGGAGCATAGATAAGGGTGACATCATACTTCTCAGAGAAGAAGAAAATGAGGAAAAACTGTTCAAAGTACTGAAAGAAAAAAGGAAAACCCAACTTGTCAACCTAGAAGTCTATGCTATCAAAATTTAAGTTGAAATATCTATTTAAAATTAAGTGGAAATAAAGACATCTCCTGCATACAAAGCTGAAATAATTAATCATCAGCAGAACCAGATGACAAGAAATGTTAAAAGAAATCCTTAAGGCAGAAGTGATACCATACCAGATGGAAATATGGATTGACAAATGGAATGAAGTGTACCAGAAATGCTAACATCATTAGTAAATACATTAATTTAAAAAATATAAATAATGTATTTCTCATCATCCTGTGAGTCAGGAATTTTGTCAGAGTTCCTTGGAGATGCCTATTCTTTGCTTCACGGGGATGGCTGTGATGGTTCAACAGGTGGCTTCACTGGGGCTTCATCTGGGGTCTTAATGGGACTCTCAGCTGGAGCCCATCTCTTCTTCATACATTGTCTTTCAATCCGGTCCCTCATTCTCTAGAGCCTTTCTCAGTTTTAGCTTTATTATAGTAAAAGCTTATACATGAGAAGAAGTCAAAGGAAGAGATGCATAGGGCAAGGTCTGGGAGGACCTTAAACACAAGCTTCTGTGCCGTCTCCCTGTAGAGTCAGAACATACCACCCTCCTTGCACGGCACTCATCAGTCATGGAAGCTCCCAGAAGGTTTTTTCCTGATTATTTAAATCTCTTAAGTGATAATGACTGTTTAAAAATCTGGCATATTGGGAATGTAAATGGCACAGTGGCTTTAGGTAACAGTGTGGCAGTTTCTTACGAGTTTAACTTAGTCTTATCATATGATCTAGCCATTCTACTCCTAGGTAATAAACAAGAAAAATGGAAGCATATGTTCAAAGACCTGGTCACAAATATTCAAAGCAAGCAGCTTGATTAGTAACAGTCAGCAAATGTTAACCATGCAATCATCCATCAAAAGATGAAAATGTAAACAAATTGTGCTTTATCCATAAATGAAATGCTTCCCAGAAATAAGAGAAATTAACTCTTTATACATTTTATAAGATGACTGAATCTCCTAATAATTATACTGAATGAAATAAGCCAGACATGGAAATAAGGATATACTGTCTGACTCCATTCATGTTAACTTCTATAAATTGCAAACTAATTTATAATGATAGAAAGCAGATCAGTTGCCTGAAGACAGGGAGAGGTAGGCAGGGAGGGACAACCAAGAAGAATCTCAGAAAAGACAAGAGGAAGTTTGCAGGTGATAGAAATATTAATTATCTTGATGACATTGATGGTTTTGTGGGTGTATACTTAGGTCTAGTTTAGCAAATTGTACATTTTAAATGTGTACAATTTATTGTATGTCTATTATATCTCAATAAAGCTGCTAAAACTTAAAATAAAATAACATAAAATACTAAACCCCTCTGCTTAGGTCTTCTGACCTAGAAAGTGGGTATAATACCTTGCATAGTACTTAGCAAATAAGCACTCAAGTTATACAGTATTGTTGCTTGCTCTGCTCCATTCCCTCTTTCCTATATTTAGGCCCTAAGAGTTTTTTTGCTGAATTGGTTAGAATATAAGAATGTCTTGGTGTTGGGCAAAGGAAAATGTGATAGATGAATGATCCTGTGGGATAGGTTAGGAACAAACCACAAACGTAGACCTTAAAATAAATCACAGTTATTTATATTTTTCTGTTCAGATATAATAACAAATATTGGCAGTCAGTTCCTCTAAGCCACATTTAAAAACATATGTTTAAGAAACTATACAAAATATTCTATGAACTTTTTTCATGTAAGAAAACGTACCAGTGGTCATTCCATATCTTGACTTATAAAGCTATCTCATTTTTATAAAACAGCTGGCTATACTATCCTCCATTGACAGAGGGATTAAAATCTGATTATTGACAGACTTTAATTTTTTTCTAACAGATAGTTAAATCATTTGTCACTTTGTGCGCATTTCTGAGTACCTCTCTAGGAGAAATATCCCCAAAGGTAATCGATGAGTCAAAGGCATGTGCCTTTGAAATTTTTGTGATGACTGAAAATTTCAGTAAAAGAGGTTCAACCAATTTACACAGTACCAAGAATAAACGTAAATGCCTGTTTGCTCAGACTTTGCTCAGCACTGAATATTATTTGCATTTTTAAAAATTTACTAATCTGATAATCTGTAAATAGCAATTGAGTCATCTCTTCTATAAAGTTTAGAAACGTATCTCTAGAGGACATTTTTCTTTCCTTCCTCTTCTGTTTTCCACTTCTGTTTTCTCTTCCTTAGAAGTATTTGTTCTGGGGATCCCTTAGGAACTCTTGTCTCACTTGTCTTTGGTACTGGGGCAGGAGATAGAACCCAAGACCTGGTATGTGGGAAGCCAGCACTCAACCACTGAGCCATGTTGGCTCCCCTGAGTTGGTTTTCTCATTTGTTTGTTTGTTGTTTGTTTTTGTTTTAGGAGGCACCGGGGACCCAACCTGGGAGCTCCCAAGGGGAAAGCAGCCGCTCAATAGCGTGAGCCACATATACTCCCCTCATTCGTCTTTATAATGATAAAGACATTTTTCTACATCATTTTTTTTCATAACATGAAAAGGTTGGTAGTCCAATAATTTCTACTAGTTGTATCATATATACCAACATGATAGTGGAGTTATTTTCATGTCTGCTTTCCGGATGAAGCAAAATAAACCGAATGTCACTGATTTAATTAAATAGTTTCTAACATTTACCTCAGGATACTGAGAGAGGAAGACATAGGCAATAGAGGACTCACAGTTTTCTCTGTCTCTGTGATTAGTGGAGATCCCCTCTGTTGCCTTCATGTAGAAGTGTCATGCTTTGCCTGTTCAAAATTACAATTATGAAATTCACTCGTCTCTGGTGAAAGATTATTCAAGTGAAAATGAGTCATGGCCTTTCCACTACATGGGACAAACATTTTTAAAATTCAACTGGCCATTTCCATACATATACCCCCCATGAATACATTTTTAAAATTATAACATGAATTACTTTTGTTTCATATTAGTCTTTTCTTATGATTTTTATTTATTTTTTATTTTTAAATTTTATTTTTTAAGAAGCTTTAGATTACATAAATGTTATTATACATAAAAAAATGTAGAGGATTCCTGTATGCCCCATACCCTCCCTCTTCCATAATTTCCCACATTAATAACATCTTTCATTAGTGCAGTACATTTGTTACAATTGAAGAACACACTGAAGCATCACTGCTGACCATGGACTACAGTTTACATTATAGTTTACTCGCTGCCCTGTGCAATCTTACAGGTTATGACAAAATATCATCATTGCAATGTCTTACAGGATTCCAATGACCCAAAATTGCCCCCATGTTACATGAAGTATTCCCTCTCCCTCTTCTCAGAGTCTCTGGTGGCCACTGGCTGTATACCAATGACAAAACTTCTTCCATGGCTAGAATAATAATTCTATAATAGAATAATAATGTCTTAGTTCATTGTTCATTCCCCAATCTTGGGGATTTGGGGATGGTGATGCCCACTCTGTTTCTAATTAAGAGAGGGCTTAGATCCATGGAGCAGATGGATGGAATCACCTTGCTTGCAGTTGCAGACATTCTCTGTTCCTTGGGATGGGCGTTGTCCATCTTCATACTCTTGTTAGTTGTCCTGGAGAGTCCAATGCACTGGACAGTAGGTGTGGCAACTCTGCTGAGATTCAGGGCATGAATGGACCAAAAATTTAAGTCTCTGGGACAGATGTTTAACAAGTACAGGGTTACTTATAGGTTCAAATAAAAGGAGCAGAAGAGCCATGCATAGGGAAACTATAAATGAGTCTAACTCTGTTATGATTTTTAAAGTTTGGTATATAAATAAAATTATACATAATTCTCTACACCTTTTATTTGAACATATAATTATCACTAGACCTGTTAAATATATGTTCCAGGGTCTTAAATTTTTGTCTGTTCATATGCCTATTGAGCCCTGAATCTCAGTAGAGTTGCAGCCAACACCTACTCACCAGTTCATTGGACTCACCCAAGTCAACTAACAAAATTAGGATGATGGACAATGCCCTTCCCCTCCCAAAAAACAAAGAGTATCTACAACTGCAAGCAAAACAGTTCCTTCTGTCTGCCCCATAAGCTCTCAGACCCCTCTCAAATGGAAGCAAAGCAGGCATCACCATCTCAAAATCTTCAATTTGAGAAATGAACAAACATAAGTGGGGGAATGCAACCACAAACCAGAGTAAACATTATTATTCTAGGAATGGAAGAACTTGCAACATTGATATAGAAAAAATGGTTACCAAGGTTCTGAGGGGAGAGGGAGTGAAGACTAGGGGGAACATAGGGCATTTTTAGGGCATTGAAATTGTCCTGCATAATATTGCAATGATGGATACAGGCCATTATAAATTTTAAAAATTATACTGTGCAAAGTGTAAACCATAATGTAAACTATAGACCATGGTAGTAGCAATGCTTCAATATTTGCTCAGCGATTGTCACAAATGTACCACACTAATGACAGTGATTGTTAATAGGGGAAATTTTGAAAGGGGAGGGAGTGGGGTATATGGGAATCTCCTATATCTTTGATGTAACTTTTCTGTAATCTAAAACTTCTTTAAAAATAAAGTTTAAAAAATTTAATTCTTCTTATTCCAAATCCAATTATCATCTCAATATTCCAAGCTGCCTCAAATATAAGTGACTTTGCTATAGACAATTAATGAAATGGGAGGGGGAAGGATGAAGAGAGGTCCTTGTTTTTGAAGACAATTTAAAAGTAACAAAATGATTCAGAGTAAGTTACTTTTTAATGACTTATTTGCATAAAATTCTAGTTATCGTAAAATAATAAAGAAAAAGAGTTACGCATTCATGTGGAAAATACATATTCAGGCTGTGACTAGGTCTCCGATCACACATTAACCTCATTAACCCCATCATATTAATTATGACTGTATGTGTAATGCAGCAACAAACCTTAATTATCATTCCACAAAGGATTCCTGAATAAAATAAAATTGAGTGTTTATTTTTTCTGAATTTTGTTTCCTTCTGGTGAGATTAAAGAAATTATTTGGAAAAGTGAGAATTTGGAAATATTTCTGTGATGCATGACTAAGAAAGGGAATAATGAAAATGAGGACTCATGGAAAACCAGGTAAAATTAATTTTATAAATTTCACTTATTTGTAAAATAATAGCCAATTATTTCAAAGTGCTGTAAATATATAATTGGTATTTTAAATTTACCTCTATTAAGATATTTTCCTCCAAATGTATTTTACATCCCTGGTCTTGAATGACATCATGGATCATTTTCTATTTATAGTGGACTAACTTGATTTGGTAATAATTGATTTCTTTGCTAGCCAAATGTGAGGAAGACATGAATTTTGTTATATGCTTTTTCCAAGTACTTTTGATTTCAACTTTTGTCTCTGGTATGATCACCGTCATCTTTAACAATAAATCATCATCCTCATCACTGATAACAAAAAATCAACACCATCAGCATTAAGAAAAATAAGCTCCCCTGTGCATAGTAAAGACAATAATCTTTAGTAGATAGTAATAGTAAAGATAGTAATCTTACAAAGTCTCCAGAGCCCCATAAAAATCGTAGTATTTAATAAAAATAAATAGTGCTATTTAAATTAATGAGTTTTCATATAGGAGCATTATACTTGGAAGGAACATACATAATTTATTTCATTTTGGAAGTAAAATTGTGCAGCACAGAATGCAAGTGCCTTCAACAAAATCAGAAAACTCATAAGTGTTAGAGTTGAAACTAAAATTCAATTATTCTTATCCCTAAAGTAAATATTTTTTCTTAAAGTTTTGTTTAGAAGTGATCAGCATTCCCCGCCCTCGTTATTCTATCCCTACTTAAGAAACAAGTAGTATTACCTTATAGTATAACTATTTTTAGATACTTCCTTGAGCTTGAAACACAGTTCTTCACTTCTTGTGTAATACTTGATAGAAATGCAAACCCTTGTACACACCGAGACACAAGCCTGTTCCGAGAAGGCAGGTGATGGCTCTTGTGGATAAAATGCTCTTTCACAACTGGAAACTTTAGGTGTACTGAGTTAGAAATTTTTAATTGACATAGAGATGCCCAGTTAATTTCCATTTGTGATAAGGACATGGCAAATATTATTCTGCCCTAATCTTCCTATTGAACAATCATAGCTCAAACTACAGTTCTACCTTATCACAATAGAGAAAATTTGGCTAATGGAGTGGGTGAGGTGTGACATGGACTTTGTTAAATGTTGGGTACTAACAACATTTTAAGACCAAAAAATGATCAATTCAGTGATAAGAAGGAGCCCAGCATTTTGAGAGACAAATGATGGAGTTTCATGAATCAAAATGAAAAATTATTGTAAAATATGGATGTAAGAACTATGTAGAAGTAAACAAAGAAGAAAATTAAATAAACTTTGTAATCACGCTGGGCACAAGCTGTTTTGAGTTATATCAAGTGTGATGCATCAAGGGAGTAGGAATCATAGGGTGATATCTTTTATACATTCATTTATGAATATAAACTTTATACAATGTAGAAAATTGTATAATAGGTGATCACACACTCAGCTTCAAAAAATGATCAACTTATTGCCAATTCTATTTCATCTATGATATATGTGGTGTTTCAGATTCTTCTCTGCTTCTAAATAATGTCTTCATCTCCTTTATCCTTGTGGTCATTGCTCCATTTTTACTCCCTCTTTATTACACAGAACAATAGCACCAAATCCCATGCAAAAAAGCAACATAATCAATTCATGTCTTAATGTTCTGATATTTAGCTACTAGTAATGTATATTACATTTAAAAATTGAAAGTAGACTGTCATAAAAAAAGAGTAGCTTGAAAAGACATGATGATTGAATGGAATGCAGTTTCCAGGGTGGGATCCTGAGGCATTAAAAGGGCATTAGGTGGAAACTAAGAAAATCTGAATAAACTATGGTCTTTAGTTAATAATAATGTATTAGTATAGTTTAATTCACCATGAGTAAATTTACTATACTATTGTAAAATGTTCATATTAGGTGAATTGGCCATACGGTATCTGAAAACTCTGTACTATCTTTGCAGTTTTTCTGTAAATTTAAAACTAACCTAAGATAAATGTTTTATTCAAAAATAAGTATTGGACATTTTCTGGAATGTTGGAAGAAGGGGAAGGAGAAGGAGGAGGCAGAGAAATAATACATCTGGGGGCTATAGAAGAAGAAAACAAAACAAAATTCTAGAGGAAAATAGCTAAGAAAGCTGGGGTCAGTCATTTTAACTCTTACTGAATATATGCCCATAAAATCAAAACTTCAATCAAATCCACAATCAGTAAATTCAATCAAGAAAGCATAATTAGACAATAATTTTCAGTATTAATCTTACTATTTTGGTTTATACAATGAGATATATGCTACCTGAATCCTGAATCATAGTGAAATAGCATCTCACAGTACTCTCAGGAAGCAACCATACTGTATTAGGGGGGTCAGCACACTCTCACTATAAAGGGGCAGATAGAAAATATTTTAGGCTTTCTAGCCATAGCGTCTCTGTTGCAGTGTCTCAATGTGGCTCTTGTAATTGTGAAAGCAGCTTAGACAATTGTAAATGAATGGATGTGGCATTTGCTGTTATAATAAACACAAAAACTATTTATAAAATAGGTCTGCAGGTCAGATTTATTTCATGGGCCAAAATATACCGACCCTTGGTGTGCATAAAAAAACAAGTGACGATATGAGAGTCCAATAACAAATTGGTTAAATATACATTTTATGCATTCATTTATTTCAAATATCAAGATATGATAAGGTACAATAAGAATATAAAAGAAAGCATTATAAAATTTTAAGAAAAAATTATCAAACTCAAAATTTGAAAAGATATACTAAGGTCGGAAAGCACCTTTTGCATGATGGTATATTTCCAGCTGGACAATACAAATATTTATTCAACAAATTTTTTTAGTAACTGCTATTTACTACACACTCTCTTAGGCTGAGGATATATAGGAATGAACATTCCAGACATATTTTCTTGCCCTCATGGCATTTACATTTTAGTTTAAGTGATAGAAAATGAACAAGTATAAAATAAGTTAAAAATAAACAAGATAGTTGAGAGTAAAGCAAGTCAGAGAGAAAAAGGAAATGTTTTCTCCTGATGTTTTTATACCAATATTCTTCTCAGCTAGTCAACCTTTTCCATTGACTATTTTTTTGAAAGATTTTATTTTATTTTTTTATTTCTCCCCCCTGTCCCTCCTCCTGCCCTCCTGTTTTTGCTGACTGTGTTGTCTTCTCTTCTTGTATTCTCTCCTCTAGGATTCACCAAGATTCCATCCTGGAGACCTCTGATTGGGAGAGAAGTTCCCTGTCAATTGTGCCACCTCAATTCCTGACCTCGGCTGCACTTCACCTTGACTCTTCCCTTGTCCCTCTTTTGATGTGTCATCATCTTGCTGGGTGACTCACTTGCACGGGACACTGGCTCACCATGTGTGCACGCTTTCTCTTCATCTTTTTCACCAGGAGGTTCCAGGGATGAAACCCAGGTCCTCCCATGTGGTAGGTACAAGCTCTATCACTTGAGCCACAACCACTTATTGAAGATAGTAAAATTATATATATATATATATATGGGAAGAGGAAACTGATATTTCCTTGCAAACACATTTTTATCATTATTTGGTTTAAAAAAGGAAATGAACGGAGGCTTAAATGCAGGCTTTATATGGGTAAATCTGCTTGCCTGATAGTTTTAGATTTAACTGGGATAATTTGTCCTTAAATATAAAATAGAGAAAAAGACACAGGAATAGGGTATAAACAGAATCAAAATATCCTATAAAATCTGTTTAGTTCAAATAACAGGTATGAAAAGTTGACTTCTTGCAGAGCATGGATTATAAACTTGTAATTTTACCTAAACAGTAAGATTTTGCCTTATCATTTTACAGTCTTTGATGGTCAAAGAAATATGTGAGACTTTTACACGAGTGTAATTCTAGGTTTTATTTGAACATTTCTAGTTATATAATGAGAAATATATAACAATTTCAGAAAAGAATGGAACAACATTAATCCCATATTAATTCATAAATAAATATTTCTTCATGCTTACTCTGCACCATGTACTTATCTAGGCACTGGGAAACAAAAATTTATGTGATATTATCCCTGCACCTAAAAAAACTTACAACCATTGTGGGGAAGTGACAAAAACATGCCTACAGTTGCAATTACTTGAACAAAGTATCATGATAAAGCTAAGTATGGAAGTTATAGTGTCATATATAAAGGACTTAACCAAATTAATAAAGTAAGGAAAGTATTCTTAAAGAGAAAAATTCTAAGGGTCCCAGAAGAGGAGTTTTTGTTTTAAAGATGGGTTGAAAGCACATACTTGAAAAATGAAATAATACGTGCAAAGAACATCCAATTTCTTTCTCAATGCTGTGCATATACTTACTCAGCAACGACCATGATGAAATATTTCTTGAGGATTTGCTGATACGTGGAATTGCCAAAGGATACAGAATAGCTTTCATAAAACATTCTTTCTAATAAATGGAATATGATCAAGAAATGAACTTATGCAGAAATAATAATTTGAGTACAAAAATACAAGTCTTAGCTTCTAATGGACGGATTTATCTGACTTCTTAAAATGACTGGAGAAAAGAAGCCACTGTGCCATTGCCAAAAACCCTGATTCAAGTCATTTAAGAACAACAACAGCCACAGCAAACTGGTCTGAAATTACATTTGTTAATTGAGAAGAACCTCCAAGACCTAAACAGCTGGCCTTTTTGGCTAGTAAGCTACTGGCTGACTTGCACTGTTGAGCGTGTATTAAGCCCTTCCTGTGTACCACAAGTGGAGAAGGTGCTGAGGCCCCAGTGCAGCTTGTGGTAGGAAACAGCGCTCTGGACAGGATGCTCACTTCAAGCTGCGACACTAAAACTGGATGTGGTCAGAGGTGTTTTCTGGACAATAATGAAAACACAAGCTGTGAGGCTACCACCAAGTGAAAACTGCGTCATTTTTACTTTTCTGTAAATGTGGAGGCCTGATTAGAGACTGTCAAAGAAGACTAAATTCAACATTCTCATGGACAAAGACGCACATAATATTGTCAATATAATTTATATCACTGAATCATTCACTTGAAAGTTGTTAAAATAGGAAATTTTGAATTTGTACACATATTACTAAAATAAAATTTTTTAAAAAATTTACCCCAGTACTGTGATAGAACAGTCCTATAGCATAATTTTGGTGATAATGACACAATTGAATGTACACTTTCGTTAAAACGTATTGAATTGTATACTTAAAACGGGTGAATTTTATTATACCTTAATAAACCATCAAAATACTTTATTAAAAGGAAAGGGGGAAGAGGACTTGGCCCAATATATAGGGCGTCCACCTACCACATGGAGGTCCGTGGTTCAAACCCCGGGCCTTCTTGAAGGGTATGGAACTGGCCCATGTGCAGTGCTGGTGCATGCAAGGAGTGCCGTGCCATGCGGGGGTGTCCCCCGCTTAGGGGAGCCCCATGCGCAAGGAGTGTGCCCCATAAGGAGAGCCACCCAGCGTGAAAGAAAGTTCAGCCTGCCCAGGAATGGTGCCACATACACGGAGAGCTGACACAACAAGATGACGCAACAAAAAGAAACACAGATTCCCGGTGCCACTGATAAGGATAGAAACGGTCACAGAAGAACACACAGTGAATGGACACAGAGAACAAACAACTGGGGGGGGGGGGCGGGGGTAGGGGGAAGGAGAGAGAAACTAAAAAAAAAAATCTTAAAAAAGAAAGGAAATGGAAGAAATAAACCTGAATCTTTGGATATGTATGGGCATATTGAAGCAGAAGTGATATGATAAGCAATATAAAAGTGAAAACTGCAAATGTACTTGCAAATATATTTATTAAGAACCTATTATGAATTCAACTAGGTATTATGCACCAGGCCAGGCATATAGAATGTCAACTAATACACTGGAATAGAATGAACACGAGATGGAGATTTCATAAATTTTGAATGTAATCAATGCTTTGGGGAAAAGAAATGCAAATTCCACCCTGGCAATTTAAGTGGTATTTTCTTGCAAGGTTTCCTAAGCGTAAAATAAGGGGAATGATTAAGTAATTTCTTGGACATATCTCAATTGAAGTGCTATAAATCTGAAGAAAATGAAAAGCAATTATTTTTTCATAAAGAACTTTTTTCATTAACTTAGGCCATACAGAACATTTCATTTTGTTTGTTTAATTGAAATTTATATGATGTAATGGAACAGAAAAATTACTTTTCCCTGTGATATTATCTTAGAAATTGTGAATAAATATCCATAAATATATAGTGACTGTTTATAAAATAACTCTGAAGTGAAGCATGTGCATGACTTATGGACAGACGAATTCAGATTTCTGTTAGAGTCCTGGTTGCTTTCATTTATTTGCTTGCTTGTTGATTGTTTTCCATTTAACTATAAATATCTGTCACAGTGATAGTCTCCATATTCATGAAAGAAATGATGCCCTTAGCGATTTCCGTATCTTGCATGTTGTGCATTAAATTTAAAAAAATAAAAAATTAGGGACAACCAGCAAGATGGCAGTGGAGTAAGGAGCTCCTAGAGTCAGCTCCTGCTACAGGGCAGTTAGCAAACAGTCAGAGCTCTCTGGAGCTAGCTGAAGCACCTGTCTGGGGGCTTCAGGAGGCCAGAAGGGCATCCTGCAACATCCTTGAAGGAAAGGAAGGTGTAGAAGGAGGAGACGGCCCATCTGCAGAGAAGAGTCATAAGTAGAGGCTCCATGGTGGTTGGTGCCCATCCTCCACTGGAGGCACAAGCCACCTCAGGAGTTGTTCTGCGGCTGGAATTGGAAGCTCCACTTCCCAAAAATGGGGGAGGAAGAGACGGTTGGGCACCAACTTCAGCTACTGATGAGTACATTAAGAGGGCTGAAGTATAATCCTGAGAACAGCAAGAGTTTGAGCCTGTCCAAGTCAGAAAGAAGCTGGGAGAAGCCATCTTAACCCCACGCCTGGCATGAGGGAAGCAGGGTGGACTGAAAATCCCAGTGCTAGTGGGGACCGGCTTCTTTTCATCCAGATCAGATTGCAGCTCTAACCTAGACACCAGTGCCACCTCCAATAGGGAGGAAGCTGGGGGAACTGTACCAGCCTCTCTGGAAATTACTGGCCAAGCTGCGAAGCCTGTGATTTTCCTACTCTTGCAGCACAAGCTGCCCCAGGAGCTGTTCTGTGGCTGGAATTGGAAGTTCCATTTCACAAAAACAGGGGAGGAGGAGTTGGTTACCGATTTTGGTTACTGATTGGTAGACTCACATGGCTAAGGTATAACCCTAGGAGGAGCTGGGGTGTGAATCTGTCCAAGTCAGAAAAAAGATAGTGGCCACCATTTTGACTCTGCCCCCAGCCTGAGGGGAAGCCAGGACTGAAAATCACAGTGATGGTAGGAACCAATTTCTTTCACCCAGATTGGCCTGGAGCCCTAGCCTAGGCTTCAGCCCTACCTAAGGCAGGGAGGAGGCTGGCGAGCCCTGCATCAACCTATCCAGGTAACTTTAGGTACCTTTGTCTGGCACAAACTGAATAACTGAAGTCTACCAGGCCAACTAAGTTCATCTTGGACCCGCACTAACTAGATTGCAGCAATCTACCCATACCTGCAGCTCCATGCCAACCCCAGGCAGGAGAGAAGGGGTCCTGAAGTTTCATCAGTCTCTCTGGGCAACTACAGCCTGGGCCTTCATGACTTGAATTATTCCATACAGCTGTGACTCTGTCCCAAATTCTGGCAAAGGAGAAAATTGGGAGAAGCTTCATTGGTCCCTGGGACAATGAGGGCAGCTTGAGCCTCTATAACTCATAGCACCAACTACATCCTTGGATCCTACTACACAACCAGCAAGGGAAAAAGGGCAGGAAACCCTAAACTAAAAGGAAAAACTGCACCCAGAATAAATACTCTAGTAAGCCAGATGCCAAGACACCAATAAAAAATTACAATCCACACCAAGAAACAGGAAGATATAGCCCAGTTAAAGGAAGAAGATAAGCCTCCAGGTGACATAAACGAGTTGAGACAAATAATCATAGATGTTCAAACAAATCTCCTTAATAAATTCAATGAGATGGCTAAAGAGATAAAGGATATTAAAAAGACACTAGATGAGCACAAGGAAGAATTTGAAAGCATACATAGAAAAATAGCAGATCTTATGGGAATGAAAGGTGCAATAAATGAAATTTAAAAAACATTGGAATCATATAATAGTAGATTTGAGGAGGCAGAAGAAAGGATTGTTGAGCGTGAAGAAATGGCCTCTGAAATTGAACATACAAGAACAAATGAAGAAGAGAATGGAAAAAATTGAACAAGTTCTCAGGGAACTAAATGACAGCAAAAGATGTGCAAACATGCATGTCATGGATGTCCCAGAAAGAGAAGAGAGGGGAAAAGGGGCAGAAGGAGTATTTGAAGAAATAATGGTAGAAAATTTCCCAGCCCTAGTGAAGGACATAGATATCCATGTCCAAGAAGCACAACGTATTCCCTTCCAAAAAAATCCAAATAGACCAACTCTGAGACACATACTCATCAGAATGTCAAATGCCAAAGACAGAGAGATTTCTGAGAACAGCAAGAGAAAAACAATGCATAACATATGAGGGCACCCAATAAGATTAAGTGCTGACTACTCACCAGAAATCATAGAGGCAAGAAGACAGTGGTCTGACATATTTAAGATAGAATAAGAGAAAAGCTTCTAGCCGAGAATTTTATATCCAGCAAGACCACCTTTCAAAAATGAGGGCAAGATCATAATATTCACAGAAAAACAGGGTGTGCCAGAGCCTGAAAAGAAAAGATAGGAGAGAGAGGTTTGGAAGAGAGTCTAGAAATGAATGAAGATTATATCAATAAAAGTAATTAATAGTGTCAAAAGAGTGGTGAAAATAAAATATGACAAATAAAACTCAAATTGTCAGGAATAAACTTAACTGACAATGTAAAGCACTTGAATTCAGAAAACTGTAACCCAACCTTAAAAGAAATCAAAAGAAGCCTAATAACTGGAAGAACATTTCATGCTCATGGATTGGAGGACTAAATATCATTAAGATATCAATTCTACTCAAATTGATACACAGATTCAATGCAACCCGATAAAAATTCCACCAGCATTTTAAAAAATCCTCAAAAACATGATCATCAAATTTATTTGGAAGGGTAAGGGGTCCTGAATAGCCAGAACATCATAAAAAGGAAAAGCAAACCCTCATCTCTAGACTTTAAATCATATTACCTAGCTACAGTGGTAAAAATAGCATGGTGCTGGCATAAAGGCAGACACATAGACTGATGGAACAATATTGATGGTTCAGAAACAGACCCTCACATGTATGGTCAAGTGATTTTTGACTAGCCTGTCAAACCCATTCACATCAGGCAGAAGAGTCCATTCAGCAAAATGGTGCTGAAAGAACTGGATATCCATAGCTTAAAGAAGGAAAGAGGACCCCTGTTTCACACCTTATTCAAAAATTAACTCAAAATGGATCAAAAACCTAAAAATAAAATCAAGAAACTTATAACTTGTAGAAGAAATTGTAGAATATCTTCAAGACATGGTGGTAGATAGTGGATTCTTAAAGGAGATAAGAAATGACTGAGATGGACTTCTGATATTTAATGTATATAGAAGTTTTAATTAGCTTTACTGTAAAAGTATGGAAATGTATAGAATGGATGGTAACAAATAGTGAATAATAGCTAGTTTATAAATGGGGATGTGGCTGGAAATGGTAGTCTAGGTATGTAAATGCCAATTGACAGAATGCAAGAGAAAACGCTAGGAACTGACTAGCACAGTAAACCAAGAGGTGGATGATAACTGTGGTTGATGGTAGAGATGCAGGAGTGTCCTTTGTGAGCTAGAGCAAATGCACATCACTACTGCAGCGTGGTGAGAAGGTGTGGAAAATATATACCTGGAGTGACCTATGGACTGTGGTTAGCAGTAATAATATAATATTCTTGCATCTATGCCAAAGATGTACTGTGCTGATAAGGGGGCAGTATGGAAAATGTTAGCCAAATGTATACTATGGACATGTTAACAAGCAGATGATATTATCTTGTCTGTTACAAATGTTCCACCACAGAGTGTTGTTTTGATAGAGGGGTGTTGTTTGGGAATTCTGCACATGTGCTTGATTGTTTTATAAGTTTACAACTTCTATCATAAAAAGTACATTTAAAAATATTAATAGAGTGGGTTGGAGGAAAAACACACCAAATGTAAGATAAGGACTATGATTAGTAGTAAGATTTTGACAATATTCTTTCATAATTTGTAACAAACGTCTCATGGCAATGCAAGGTGTTGGTGGAGGGTTGATGTATGAGACCCCTGTATGATGTTATGCATGTTTACTTTGTAAGTTCACAACTTTTACTATACACTTAATTGTTTATGCATGTTCATATATAAATGATATAAAGATGATAATAATAGGGAGGGTTGGGGAAAAATACTTTGCTTAGTACTAATATTTTGACAATGCTCTTTAATCATTAGTTAAAATGGTTTAACAATAATGCAAGTTTTTGGTGGTAGGGTGAGTTATGAGAGTCCTGTATAAAGTTATATAGGTTTGTTTTGTAAGTTCACAACTATTACTTTACATTGTTGTTTATGTATGTTTGTGTGTGGGTGATATATTTCAATAAATAAAAAAAAACAATTAAGTGGAGGCCAGAAAATTTGGACATTATTTATCCCAAGTGCCTAAGGAAAAAAATCTAGCAATAAGATAACACCACTCTAAAAGAAGATGGCTCATTTGTTATGGATCTGGGTGGATCCAATGTCTCCCAAGTCACAACTTTTTTTTCTCTTTTATGCGCCTATGAATAGACGGTCAAATTCTGATTAATTTTCCCTTCTTCTTTAAACCCCAGTAGATTCATTTATGAGCACAAGAATAAAAAATGCATACTCTCTTGGGAGTATGAGAATAATCAGTACATCAATTCTTCTTCTGTGATTTTAGCTGGAAAGCCCTAGATCTTTCCTATACTGTGTTCAACTTGTCTCTATTAGTTCAATAACTTTATCAGCACCACAGGTGTACAAAAACAAAAATAATAAGAGGAAATTACTGATATTTTCACAAAAACTGTTCTCTATTTATTGAACTAGTATGTGGCAAGCATATTGTTTGACACTGAATATACGAAATTGAATAAAGTAGAAAGCACAATACCTGTCATCTAGTTGCCCACAACTCATTGAGGGACAGATAGCATCTGGTTTTAAATGAATATTTAATTTGCAGTGGTAAACATAGTTACAGAAGATAATATCATGGATGACAGTGTTCCAATAGGCTGCCAATATCAACTATGAGAAAAAGGTGTTAGGGAAGGCTTCCTGGATTAGGTGTTTTTTTTGGATGAGTTTTTAACAAATATGTGACCTATCAAGGTGAATGGGGTTAAACCATACCAAGCACAGGAAACAGAAATGTCAAAGACAAAGAATAAAGAGATAGAATTTTTACCATAAGCACAGCTATTTCCAATAGAAGGACCCACCCAATCCAGCACCACAAAGGAGAAACACGTCTCAGTGAGGTGATTTAATGCAAGCGCACAAACAAGGAATCTTCCCCAAACCAGTTCAAAGTAAGAATGGGAACTAGAGTTTTTGTAGCAAAGGAGAGGGGTAGGGAAGAAGAAAAAGAAGTGGTGCCAAGTGAAGAAGGTACATACCATTTCTCAGTCTTGCATTGTCTCAAGCACATTAAACTTGTCCTTGGATTCAGAGGCTAAAAAAAAATCACAGTTTAGATCTTCTTGTGCTGGTGCAAGGTCTTCATGGCTCCTTTCTCAGCTGACCACTCAAGGACATGAAGCTTTTTGTCTCTAAAAAGTTACAGATGTCCTGGGTCATAAGGTACTCCTGACATCATGCTGTCTGGTTTTGCTTTGAGACATTTTCTCACTCTTGTAAGCTAAACTGAGAAGGTCTGGTTAATATCATTCAGGGAACTATGTGCAAAGAGTAAACTTCTAAAATTAGACTAATAGGAAACCAGCTTAATTTGTTTTAGAATTTTCAGAGTTGTTTAAGTGAAGAAATTTTTAGTAAGTACATTTCCCAGCTATCAGATTGAATGAATGCAGCTATATGCAGTCCAATATTGTTTTATTAAGAGGGGGTGTGAATAACTGGAACTACCTAGACCATAAGAAGTAGATATGGGCAAGAAGAAGAAAGACTCATTAACTAAGCTACGTTGCTTGAGTAGCACCACATAGTCAATAAAGAACCTTTCAGGACTTTTAATTGAGGGATTAACAAGGTCAGATTTGTGTACTTTAGGTAGACAATTTGACCTGCACAGAAAATAATAGATTTGATATAATGGGGATAAAAGAACAAGCAAGAATCATTATTTACTAGGTATAGTAAAAGTAAATGCTGTTATTACCTAGAACCATGAGATTGGGAATGGTGAGGCCAACACTAGTTAGATGGTAAATTGACATCTGGGGCCATAGAGGACAGCAGGAAGCAGAACAATGTTTTCAGAGGGTAGAAAGAAAAGAACCGTTAACTCAGAATTCTGTGTTTAGTGAAATTATTCTTTAGAATTGAAAATGATATCAATGCATTCTCACAATAAATGACAACTCAGAAAATGTCACCACCAGAAGGTCTTTAAAAGAATGGCTAAAGGGAATTCTCAGGCAGAAAGGAAATCCTAAAGGAAGGAATTTTGGAAATTAGGAAAGGAAAACAACAATCAAAAAAAATAAAAACATGACTAAATACAATAGACTTTGATTTTATTTTTATATTTTGTAAATTTTGTTGGATGCTCAAAGTAAATTATAATATTGTCTCGTGGTTCATAATATATGTAGGGGAAATAGTTAAGGTAATTATATTATAAACAGAGCTCAGTAAATGGACATAAAGGGAAGTAAATTGTTATCACTCAATCTAATCAAATATCTATAGCAGTAGTTTGTGATAATTTATGCTTTGTAATGTAATACCTATAGCAACCACAAAAAAGCTATACAAAGAGATATAATAAAAACACTACACAGAAGTTAAAATGGAATTCCAATAAATTTTCAAGTAGCCCATGGGTAGAAAACATAGACAAAAAACAAAAAACAAAAAACAAAAAACAAAGGGAATAAGAGGGGGAAATACATAGCAAACTTAATTATACCAGAAAGAAGAAACAAAGGTGTGATTACTTATAGATAAAATATAGCTGATTATGTAGAAAATCCAAAAGAATCTATATTTGAAATTTTAGAATTAATACAAAAATCAGTGATCTCTGCATATAAGATCAATATCCAAACCTGGATTATATTTCTATTCATAGCAACAAAATTTACAAAAGGACATATAAAAAATAAGGATGCCATTATCAAAAGTGTGAATATGACAGCTCTATTTCTGTAAATTCCAATACAGAACAACATAAAATATGACAGAGAAATAACAGAAAACATAAATATATAAAGATACATATAATGGCTTTGATCAGAAAAGTCAACACTGTAATGATGACAAATCTTGACAAATAACTTTAAAGATTAATGCAGTCCCAGACAAAATCACTGTTCAACCATTTAAAGTGGATCTTTATATAGTCACAGAGTTTGCAATTATCATCATTATCTGAATTTAGATTTTTTCATCACCCTGCACTCTTTGGTGTGTAAATTATATTTTGGTGAAGCTTTTGAATATATTTTCATATTAGAGCAAGTGATGTAATTCATGTAAGACTTTTGTGAACGTAACATTATTTCCCGTTCGTGAACTCATGTGTTTTAACTCTAAACCTCATGCTTACAAATATATAATTTTGAAGATCCACAACTGTCTGATTGAAGGCCATCTGCGAGTAGCATAGCACAGTTACATTTTTCATTTGATGCAACCATTATCCTGTTGTGGTGAAAAATGAATAATTCTGTTATATTTTATGAGAACAATTCATGAATCAATGTCATTTTGCATGTAACAGTAATAGAGAGGATTATAAAATGGGTAATGTACATTTTTTAGCTTATAATTGTAATGGTTATTTTGAGCAATGAGTACTCAATATTTAACGTTATTTATATGACTATTACAATTCACTCATTTTTAATATCTTTCTATGAGGTCTATAATGCAATTTAAACAGATGCATTAATAGTCTTCTTCTGAATTTTTTTTTTGCATCCTTTCTTCTTCCATATAGCATCATTTAGAAAAACTCACTTTTTGCTGAAATTTGAGCCATGTGCCCAGAGCCATGGTTGATCACTGTGTTTACGGTGGAGTCCAGTCCATGAGATAGATATCAGAGACTTCAGAAAATTCTATCAGAAAACAAAGGATTTCCATTTAAATAATCATTAAGATGACATTATTATTTTTAAAATATAGGTACTGTTTTCTTTCATAGTTGCATCAGGTGACCTGGCCTGGGGAAATTCTTCCAGCCTCTCAGGCAGCACCAGTGGAAACTAATGGGAACCCCAGTAGCACCATATAAATGAAGCAGAACAAAGTGGTACTCCAAAGACCTGAAAATTAACATGCATGCCATCAGAACCACAGCCAAAATATATTTCAGGAACTGCATGCTAATCATTAACAGGGTGGCTGCCTACTAAAATTTAAAATGCACATTAGTACATTTCTCTAAGTACTTAAAGGAACGCATAGGCAGAAAGCCCCTAAGTACATAGAAGGCTTGAGCTACACCATCAGCCATCTTGACCTAATTGGCATTTATACAACACTCCACACAACAGCAAGGACTCCCCATTCTTTTCATGTGTATGTGGTACATTCCCAAAGACAGAGCACATCCTGGATTGAAAAAAATCAACAAATTTTAAAGAATTGATATAATAAAAAGTATCTTCTTTGAATATAATGGACTATAACTAGAATTCAAAAATTAACAAAAATTTGAACCAAGATGTCAAAAAGAATGTCACAGGGGAAATTAGAAAAAACGTCAAATTGAATAAAAGCACATCAACATTTGCCAGACATATCTAAAGCAGTGCCAACCTTACTAGGGAAAAAAAGAAAGAAACAATAAAATAATAAATTGGAATGGAAGAACTGAAACAGATTTTATAGATGATAAAATGGATAAGTAAAAAATCCAAATGAATGTATCCACAAATTATTATAATAAAAAATGAGGTTAGCAAGATAGCTGGATGCAAGATAAATGTATACAAAGCAATTGTAGTGTGATATATTTGCAACAATAGAAAAGTAAATATAAAATATGAGTTCAATCAAACAAAAATGTGCAAGGCTTCTATATAAAACTAGAAAACAGTGTTGAGAGAAAAATAAATGGCAAACTACATTAAGACAAAATATACAGAAATGGACAAAGAAGAACATGCAGCAAATGGACACAGAACAGACAACTGGGGTGGGGGGGAAGGGGAGAGGAAAAAAAGACACAATATCATAAAGATGCCAATTTTCAACAGTTATGCTATTGATTAAAATTTCAATAAAGTCACAGCATAATTGTGTGAATATATTTATATAGAGGTTTAAAGAATTAACTAACAAGTATTCTTTTATTTTAAGATTCATGTATTTATTCCCCTTGGTTTTTCACGCTTACTGTGTCTGTTCACTGTGTGCTCGTCTTCGTTTTTAGGAGGCACTGAGACCTGAACCCGGGACCTCCTGTGTAACAAAATACTCTTAAAAAAGAATTTTGAAGGAATTATTTACTCTACTGAATGTCAATATTCAGAAGCTTTAGTAATTTGATCCTTGTGGTACTGGTGCAAGAAAAAAACAGAATGGTGAAACACAGTTGTATTCAGAAATACACACACACACATAATTTATAATAAAGGGGGCACAGAAAAGAATAGAGAAATGATAATCTTTGCTATAAATTATGCTCCATCAATTAGATACTGATATATTATTGAGTTCTCTTCTAGTTAATAGCATGATAAATACAGTTAATAGCATGATAAATAAAAAAGATTATACACTGAAATGAAAAAGGTAAAAAATAAAAGAGAGAAAGGAAAAGAAAAACCTACAGATTAATATAGGAGATTTTCTTCATGAAATTCAATTAATTTATGAAATATGTACAAAAAAGCACTAATATTCTCAAAGTAATAAACTGAAATATGTTAACATTAATAAATTTTGTTCATTCGGGTGTTTTTTGTTTGTTTTTTTGTTTTTTTTTTCTATAAACATTTCAGAGTTCTAAAAGAATTAAGTTTTGCTTTCCTGATTCTTTGAAAATGAATGCTTTACCTCAGTGAACCACATGTTACCTATAAAGAATTGAAGGCACACTCCCAAAGTGAGGCACTTTTGTTAATTTGTCCTAATTGCTTTGGCTGGGAAAATTGGTATCTCTTTAACAACTCATCCATTGAGCCAATGCCATTCCACAAATCTAATTGGAGCTAAGCATTTACTACTAACTCCCTCACCGATCACTCAGTACATAGCCAAGCAGCAGTACTGCCCTCTTTTTATACCCTTTCTCTCCCCCACAACCCTTTACCATTATACCTACATCACAGAGTATATAGACATTAATGCTCAAATACCACCTCCCCTGTGAAGTAAACCCTGCTTTATCCTCCAAGGCTACAAAACTCAGACACGGCTCCTGAGTCTCCTGGGCTCCAGATTAAGCCTTGTAAGCGCAGGAACTCTTTTGTTTAACGAGCTTTGATCCTTCACTGTGTCTTCAAGAGAAGACACCCAATGAATGTGAAAGAAAGAGAGAGAGAGAAAGGGAGGGAGGGAAATAGCGAGGGAGGGAGGGAAGTGGGACGGAAGGAAGGAGAATAAATTGAATGACATATCTATTTCCTGAGTTTAAAAAATTATCATTTATTCACACTTATACACTTATAATTTTAAATCAGTTACTTGGGTAGGGTGCTCAATATCTGTTTTTTCCCAATTAATTTATTTGTTAAATGTCTCTCATCCTTTCTTAGTTGACCTTTGGTTGAGGTTTAAGAATGTTGCCACCTGGATGTCTATTTCTGTTTCTCTCTTTTTCCCTTCCTTATTGCTTTAAAACATGTGAGCTAAAACAGGTACTCCAAATGACAATTCAATAATATGGTTGAGGCAGTGGATCCTTTCTGTCACAACTGAGCAGGACAAAAAGCCCTCATTGCAGACTTGGGAATGCTGAACTGTCAGGGCTCTTCCACTGACTCCTAGTGACCCTGAAAAGTTTCTACTCTGAGATCCTGTGTCCTAATTAAAATGAGAGATTGTACCAGGTGTGTCTTCAGGTCCCTTTCAGCTTTTGGTCATCTGGAGAATTAATTTTCTCTAGTCTGCTCTGATGGGGTTATTGTAAAAGACTAACCCCATGAGTAGGCAAAGCAGGAAATAGCCTGAATCAGGTGCAGGCAAATGGTGGTCCACAGGCCAAATTGAGGGCAGTGCCTCTTTTTGTAAATAAAGTTTTATTGAAACTCATCACACTATTAAGTGGTATCTATGGCTGTTTCCGTACTCACAATGGCAGAGTTGCAACAGAATTGGCCTGCAAAGTCCCAAAATATATGGATCTTTGCTTAAAATGTATGCCAATCCCTATTCTAAATGATGTGCTTTGAGATGTGTGACTTCCTGCCTAAAGAACTCTCCTACAGACCTGGAATTTTACCAGCAGAGGTAAAAACACACAGACCCTTTGAAGACAAAACTCCTTAAATATTAAGTAAATAGACCTTTTGTGGGAATCAGGTGATCCCTACCTGGGACACTAGAGGGAAAATGGAGGGGCTCCGGGAGGCCAAAGCAAATTGGTCAGGCACGAAAAATAAACATGCTTACACCCTGGCTTTGCCTGGACTGACCTTGAAGAGATAAATTTCCAGATCTAGAATCCTAGAGCAAAATCCTAAAGTGCAATTCCTGACATCACGATGGGTTTTCATCTAAATATGTAAATATGACAGGTACAAAAATTAAATAAAATCAGCAAAGGTCTCTATGCATTATTACGACTTGCAGTTTCTGATAAAACGTTGTGTTTGAATCTCAAAATCCATTACACTTGATAAAGGACGTCAATCACACACGAAAACCCACACTGTGTCATTCCATTCTTATGAATTCCATGAACAGGTGACACTGATCTATGGTGACAGAGGTCAAAATAAGGTTGCCTGGCAGGAAGTGGGTAATTTGATGGGAAAAGACCATAAAAGAGATTTCTGGGGTGGTGGAAATGTTCAATGTTTTCAAAAAGAAATGAATGAATGAATGAATGAATGAATCCTTTTCATGAAAAGACTCACTATGAGATGAAAAATATGTCATAAGTGGGGGAAAAAGCTATTTGTATCTCATAAAATCAAGAAAGAGCTGACTCAAAATATATCAAGAATTTGAGAGGAGAAGACAAATAACTGCATAGGGAAAATGGACAAGAGACAGGAATGGACCTTCACAAAGGAAAACATCCTACTGGCTAATAGCATATCAAAAAATCTTCATTCTTACTGTAAACAGGAAAATGCCTGTTACTGTCTAAATGACACTGCTATATAACCTCAGAAGTACTACTATTAAAATTCCTCACAATGCTAAAGTTTGAGATGACATGGACAACTGACACATTCAGATAATATAGGATAGAGTGTGTGTTTGTAAAATGTAACAATCTTTAAATACATATATAACAATGGCTCAGAAGTTTCATTCCTATGCCTATATGTAATATGTGGACAAAAAACATAATCAAGGATATGCAGAGACTAATTTCATAACCCAAACATTAGAAATGACCTAAATTTCCACAGAATGGATTAAAAAATATTGCATTCACATAACACAGCAATGAAAATGAACAGACTACCGCTGAGACAATATAGGTGAATTGCACAAATATCATATGTGAGTGTAAGGGAGCAGACACAGAAATGCATACTATAGGATTCCATTTATATTCACCAAGGGCAAAGCGAATCTGGATTATTGAAAGTCAGGACAAGAACAGTAGAGGAGAGAAGAGATGAGCGCAGACAAAGGGCAGGAGCACTGGGAGGCTGTTCACCTCTAGCTCTTTAACTGACTGATTTATTTTATATTAAGAATTACATGGAGCCATTCACTTTGTGAACAGTCTGCACAGTTATGATATGTGTAGTTTGCTTTACGTATTGTAAAATTAATAATAAACTTTATTTTAGGGAAAAATCATTTATAGCAGCATTATTTTTCATGAAAATTAAGAACTCAAAATGAGCAAATGTACATTAATGGTATAAAAATATAAATGACATACTAAATTCAAACAATAGAAGGTGCATAGACTTAAAAATAAAGCATATGGCCAGACAAAAATATGGATGAATCCTGCAAACATAATCCTTACTGAAATAAGTAAGACGCTAATAGAAGCTTATAAAGTAGGCAGAACTTTGTTCTGTACGTTACATAGGAATCTTCTAGAGTATCAACAACGTTTCTTGATAAATACTTATTATTCTATCAACATATATTTCTTTTTGTATGTTATAGATTATAAAGATATTAAAATCTTACCATTTCTTCTTCATTACTTAAGTAAAGCAGATTAGATTTATTAGAAGTGCAGGCCATCAAACTTTCATTCCATGTTTTTCTTTCAATACCAATGTAATAACAATTGCTGGAATATGTAAACCACTCCATAGGACAGCGACCACAATGATATGCTGAAGAAAGATTATAAATTACTATCCAGAAACAATTTGAATTTTAAAAAAATCAAAATTAAATGATACATTTGCATAAGAGAGAGAGAGATAAATGCAGCATTCCATGCTGCTACATATAAAGCAAAATACAGAAAATCATACACATGGCCACAAAAGTTTCAGCCTCCCAACCTCTAGTCCATTTACTCATCTGAAGCCAACAAAGAAAAACCCATCCTATACATGTCCTGAAATCACTGAACAACACGTTTATTGTGAGTAAAATTATTTGCTTATTACATTATATCAATAGGAAATTTGATCAAAATGGAAAAAGGAAGTTACAGTGATTTTAAATGAATACTTCTTATTGTTCCATAAGAAGAAATATTCTCATATAAATGGTATTTGTGAAAATTTATTTCCAAGTTTTAGTGTTTTCCCCAAAAAAACTTTTATCAATTTCTGCATGGCCTAAATTAGAGAAAAAAATGTAACCTTTAATATCTGAACTTTACACACCTTTCTGGGTTCTTGTTACCAAAGAAGAATTTTTCTGCTCCAGTATTACAGTAGCTGGAAAAATTAAAGTAATTCTTATAAAGATTAAAATTTTCTGCAAATAAATCATAATAATTTTAGTTTCTTAGTTAGGATCCCAGTGTATTATTACAATTAGAATAATATATATTAACAATGATTTTACCAAGAAAAAATAATAAAGCAGTGAAGGTTCTGGGAAAAACATTCTGACAATCTAATGGACCAACCCTTACCATTTATTAAAGTATTTGATTTAACTTTATTTTCAAATATTAATTTTTGTTTCTCAATAATTTTTTCAGTCTCAATGCAATTCTTCGAGAAGTGAGATCAAAGCTGATATGTATTAATACAAATACACTAGTATATATAAACACTATTATATTTATATATTTAGAAAGAGAGATGACATACAAACACACACTTAGAATTAAAAACAAATACTTCCTACAATCATTCTGTTATTAATACTTTTGAAAAGTTGAGAATAATCTTTCCACAATTAGTCCACATTGATGAGGCATCTGTATTTGCCATGTTTAAGCAAACACAGATTAAATACATTAAAATTAGCATTCTATTTCCTAATAATATGCAATGTTTAGAGGCACTTCCAAGTCTTTAAAAACCTTTAAAGCACTTACAGGGAACCACTCTGACTGCCACTGTCAGAACAGCGGCCGTCAAGACAAGCCATAGGAGTCCCAGAGTCGCAGCAGTCAGCCTCCCTGGAAGAGAGGGGGAAAGTGCAGAAGAGAAACAGAAACACTGAGGAAAGAAAGACTGAGCCAATGTTTAGAAGATTTGCATGCAAGAGAACCTATTGCATGGGCACAGACATAAACTCTGGACCCCAAAACCATATCTCCTATTACAATTTTTCTCTAAGAATATACCATTGCATTTTCAGTAAATATAATGTTTTGTGATTGTTCATCAAAGACTACAAATATCTACAATGCCTGAGTAAAACTACTGCTCAGATTTCATATCAAAACATCATATCTCCACTTCAAGTTCTGATCCTCAGAACAAAACTGATGTGAGCCTAATCCCTAAACCTTTTCCAGGTCTACAGCTTTACCTTTCTTTCCTTTCTCTGCAACTGCACATCCTAGCACCATTTTATTGAGGATGGATTAAATGTTTTACCTCTGCAGCGTAAATTCTTGCCATTTCCTTGGAGCTCCTGTGAAGCATTTTGAAGGTTTAATTTCACATAGTTTATTTCCTGCTCAGTGACAGAAATGGAGCAATTAGTGCCCTTAGGTTTGATAGGCTGTCTCTTTGGGTCCTTGGCCAGAGTCACGTCAGAGTAAGTTACTATTTGGTTATTCATCTTTGCAGCTGAATGTTGTGAGGGATTGTATTCTGTGAGAACTGTGCTTGAGAAAGGAACATACCTTGAATATAATGACAAGGTCACTACATCAACCTGGGGAGATGGGCGGGGCTAAGCATTAGTGCTCATTTTGCAGTTGTAAAACCTAAAGTTTTGGTTCTGATTTGTATTTACAGCTTCCAACTCGTGGTGGAATAAGTAATTTTGGTTTTAGATATACTGCATTTGACAGAAAAACATTGGCTAGAGAAATGATATGGAAAATTTTAATGAGCAATAGAGAAGTTCATAAATAAGAATATAATTATTTAAAGTCAGATTCCACAGAAATATTTTATTTCTTTTGTAATATGTGTGATAATTAAAATGCTGTATTGGAAACAAATGATCTATCAATTTTTCCACCTGTTTTGAAATCCAAGGATGATTAAAGACTAAGTGCTTCAAAGATGGGAATTGGAAAGTTAGCATAAATACTAGCTTATTGCTCTAAATTATTTCAACTTAGTGATAAACATTTATTTATAAAGGAGGCATTATCATGTGGTCTTTTTCTTAATAATAAATAGGTGGACAGTTCTGAAAAATTATTAAAATAAGGAAATATCTTGTATGATGGAAAACATTATATGACACACTAAACTTATCCAAAACCTAAAGAATAATGGCCCTATCATTAAAAAAATGATAACTAAAAGATTTCTTTAAAAGAAGTAATTGGCAATAGATTTAATGGCTAAAATATGAGGCCATAAATCAATAAACAAAAGTATACACCATTTTTGGCATAACACTAGTTTCAAAATTCCAGCAGATCAAATTTTTGTTACACTCAGTATCAGTTCCCTTAGCTATGTAAGTTACTGTAATAATTCAATTGTTAAATAATATATATTATTATTTTAAACATATTGTAAATATATTAGTACAATTTTAAAATCAAGTCAATGGTCTCTGGAGTCAGTGAGAACTAGAATTGAATTCTAGCTTTGAAACTTACAATATGCAGTGTTTAAAGAGTTACTTAGTATTTAGTATTGTAGTATTCCAATCAAATATGGAAATAATAAATACAATGTAATGCATATAAAACACTTAACTGGCACTTATAATCTCTCAGTAGATGTTAGCTATTTTAATTTTAATTTCAGTCACAGTCACCATATTATTGTTTCTGATCCATATCAGTTAAAAATAATAGAAGAACTCTAGACAGTATTCTACTGAAAATGTTTGCTTCATTATTTGCAATCCTTTTAGTTCAATTTTTTAAAGTCTTTGGCATTTATTATCAAGGTCATATTAGCTTTTTATGGAAAACACCTCATCCTGATTTTTCTTAAACATCAAGTTGCTTTTATTAATCTAAGAAGTGCACAAGAAATTATATTTGGTATGTACGATTTAATGAATTCCTTCTAAAAATCCAGTAAAAAATGATGGGGCTAAAGGCAAATTTCTACATTATTATCTAAGAAACATCTTCAACCAATTACGAAGTCCAAAATTAATTGTTCATTGTTAAAAGCTCATGGGGGGAAGTGGATTTGACTCAACTGATAGAGCATCCATCTACCATATGGGAGGTCCAGGGTTCAAATCCAGGGCCTTCTGGCTCGTGTGGTGAGCTGGCCCGTGCGCAGTGCTGATGCGTGCAAAGAGTGCCGTGCCATGCAGGGGTGTCCTCTGCATAGGGGAGCGCCACATGCAAGGAGTGAGCCCCACAAGGAGAACCACCATGCATGAAAAAAGCGCAGCCTGCCCAGGAGTGGTGCCATACACACGGAGAGCTGACACAGCAAGATGTGACAAAAAAGAGACACAGATTCCCAGTGCCACTGACAAGAATACAAGCGGACACAGAAGAACACACAGAGAATGGACAGAGAGAGCAGACAATGGGGTGGGGAAGGGGGAGAGAAATAAATAAAAAATAAATCTTTTAAAAAAAAGCTCATTGGGATTTCACTTTAAATGAGAGTGATTTAAAAACTCAAATCTGTGTGCATTGGACTAATTCTCTGTAGGTAATAATTTGAATAATTTATGAAATATTTCAATATACTCTATATTTGAGGTTCACTTTTTGCCCTGAATTACTCAAAGACTCCATTGTTCTACTTTAATTTTATCGTGCGTTAACACCTCAGCTGCGTCATGGGCAGCATTTGTAATCTCCCACCGAATGAGGTGGGCGAGCAGGGAGACAGGTGGGCCGTGGCCCATACCTTCCTCAGAAAGTCATGCATCCTTTAGTAGGGAGGCTGGTGACACTCCTAAATAGACCTGCCAGAGCTGGGTAAGAAAAGAGATGTTTAAAGACAAAACCAGGGCAAGAACAAACAATATCAGTGCTCTTCACAGACTGTCCTGTATGACTCATACTGAGGTAAGAGTGGAAAAAGTAGATGCATCACAACTGTGTCATTTAAGGAATAAATTAAAAATTCTCACTCTTAAAATACTTTTAAGTCATTTTTATCTCATCCCACACCTCCACAACAAAGGTGACTTTGTGCTTTGATTAAAAGGAAAAGATTGAACTCTCAGTGTCATTTAGATTGTTCCTTTTCAACTTCTTTGGGGGCATTGTTCTAAAGGTTTTGGTGAGAAAGAGGGCTTGACCACCCATGCAGTCAACTTGTTTTCAACTTCAGTCACAAACTCCATGAACCTAGGCTATGTTAACACTGTCTTAGATATCTAGGCTAACATTTAGAGTTGGTTGATAAATGTTGACATGACCTATTTCTTTTCTATACCTGCCTTTCTAGGATGTCAAGTATTCCACATTGCAGTGCACCATTATCAACAGGTATTTAATGATATCTGTCACCAATTTGGAGGGATTAACTGCATTTTCAACCTTAAAATAGCTGGCACAAAGGCCATCATTCATAATTTATCCCCTTGATTTCCCTGCCCCAGGTCTTAAAATTCTTGCATTCAATTTTATTTTATTTTATTTTTTTAGGTACAGGGGCCAGGGATTGAACCCTGAACCTCATATGTTGGAAGCCAGCACACTGACTCCCCTGAGATGGTTTTTCATTTGTTTGCTTGCTGCTTGTTTTTCTGTTTGTTTGCTTTCATGAGGCACCAAAGATTGAACCCAGGGTTTTCCATGTGGGAAGCAGGAACTCAACTGCTTGAACAGATCTACTACTCAATTGTATTCTTTTTTAAGTAAATTATTTAGTCATTGGATATTCTCTGATAAAAGTAAGTATTTCATGGAAAGAAGAAACATTGCCCTCTTGAGCTATATCAATAAGTCAGAGATTGATAGAAATAACGGCTCATTGTGATATAGGCCAGAACTTCTGGGGAAGATGGCAGAATAGGAGCTCCAGGGACTCAGTTCTTCTACCTAAGCACTGATTCAACGTACAGGAATTGACTGAAACAACTTTTTTGAAACTCCAGAGGCCAGAACACTGTAGAGCATCCAGGGAAGAGCGCGAAGAAGAGGCAGATAAATTACAGTAAAGAACTGTAAATTGCTTTCTCTATGTGATGAATACTGGTGCCCATCCCCCACTCCCACATTAGGCCACCAAGGAGTCCAGTCCCTGAATAATAGCTGGTGACAGAAAGGGACATAATAAACCTCTTCTGAAGAATAAGGGTATGTATGACCAATTTCTAATAGCAGTTTTGATTAGCAAATTTGGATCCCTGGGTCCTGGCTCTGAAGGCAGCTATTATTTCAATCTGCCCTGGACAAAGGCTGCAGCCATCATTGCTACACTGCTCCCTGAACAGGGGCAGAAGCAGTGGAGATTTAAAGAGGTAGAGCTTCCTAGGACAACAGGTGGAAATTAGCTGAAGCACTGCATTTGCTGGGCAGGCCAGGAAAGCTCAGCTTATGGAACCATTGGAGAAGGTTTTGGCACCCTTCATGACACCCTCCACAGGGCATTTTGCAACTGGCCTGCACCCCCTTCATGGGTCCCTGGCCATGTAATGTCTGGGAAGATGAAACTGGGAAAATCCTTCCTGGGGAGACCCTCCTTCCAGAAATTTCCCTCCAGACAAAAGCAACATGAGACAATGAAAGGATATTAAAAAAATCTATTCAGGCAGACAGTCTGGAACAAAAGCTTGCTGGCTTCAGATACATGGGAGCAGGAGGTTTGTCCCTGAGAAACTGGAAACAACCAAACTCCTTGTAAATACGGGTATGACAAGTAACCAACAAGCAAAAGCCCGGGACAAGACAAGCCCCAATAAGACAGGGGAAACCCTATGCAGCCCATTTACCTTGGGCAGACCTTCCAGATAGGAGGGCTGAAGTTCAAGGAAATCTCTGTGCTATCAGCAGCTGGTTAAAAACCAAGAAACAAACATTCCAGGGTGCAAATCCCAGGGTTAACAATTAAAATGTTAAAATGTACCCTGTGCTACAAAAGAATACAAGACAAACAAAAAAATAGGAAATAACAGCACATGCAAAGGAAGAGGATAAAAATACAGAAAACACTGACAAAGAAGAGAGGAATGTAGACATACCAAATACAGAAAATGCTAACAAAGAAGACAAGAATATTTTTAAAAAATGATTTCAAAAATGCTCTAGGAGATGAAGCAAAGCACAGAGAATAAATGACAAGATATCAGGAAAACAATGATGAACAATATGAGTGTCACTAAAGATAGAGAAATTTTAAAAAGGAACCAAATAGAACTACTGGAGTTGAAGAGCCCAATAACTAAAATGAAAAATGCCCAGTAGGGTTACAAGAGCAGATTGGAACTGACAGAAGAAAGAATCAGTGAACTTGTAGATAAGAGACAAAATGAGTCAGGCTGAGGAGCAGAGAGTAAAAAGAAATATTAAACACCATCAAGTGCACTAATATACATATTATGGGAGTCCTGGAAGGAGAAAAAAAGAGAAAGGAGCAAAAGGAATAGTCAAAGAAATAATGACATATAACTCCCCAAATTAAGCAAAAGACATAAATATTCACATCCAAGAAACCCAGAGAACACCAAACAGTTATTCTGAAGAAAACTACACCCCAATATAAACTGACCACATTATTGAAAACAAAGGGCCAGGACAGAGTTCTAAAAACTGCAAGACAAAAGTAATACATTACATTCAAGGGAGTCCCAATAAGATTGAGTGTTGATTTCACATCAGAAACCATGGAAGCAAAAAGTAAGTGGGTTGAAATATTTAAGGTGCTGAATGCAGCCAAGTGTTTTATATCTGGTAAGATGCTTTTTCAAAAGTGGGGGAAATGAAGACATTATCCTATAAACAAAAGCGGAGGGAGTACATCACCACTAGACCTGCACTACAAGCAATGCTAAAGGGAGTTTTTCAGACTGAAACAAAAGGACACTAGAGAGAGGTTCAAAGAAGCATAAAGAAAAAAGACCTGTGGTAAAGGTAATCTTTTATGTAATTATAAATGCCAGTATTGTATTGTATTGTTTGGTATTTAACTCTACTTTTTACTTCCAACAGGTGCTAAAATGCAAACGCTTAAAAGGTAATGATAAATATGTTTTTGGACATAAAATATACAAAGATATAAGTGGGAGCAAGTACAGAAGATGATGGTGGAACAAAGGTGTATAGGAAAAGTACATGTGCAGGCTCTTGAAGTTAAGTTGATATTAAACCAAATCTAATTGTTATATATTTAGGATATTAAATTTTAACCCTAGGGAACCACAAGGTAAACATATTAAAAACATATCCATATAGAAAGAGAAAGCACTCAATATGGTACAGCATAAGAGAGCAAATAAATATAAAGTAGGATTTAATCCAAGTTAGGAATAAAAAAGCTATAAGACTTAATGTCTAAATATCAAAATCCAGAAAAGAAAAGCCCCATATTATCAGTAGTGACTTTAAATGTCATTGGATTAAACTCTCCAGTCAAAAGACAGAGATTGGCAGAATGGATTTTAAAAAAGCATGACCTAACAACAATTACCTCAAAGCCAAAATACAAGTAGGTTGATGGTGATGTAGGTTGAAGTAGGTTGATGGTTGTCTGGCTTTCTTCACTCAAAATAATGTCCTCCAATTCCTCCATCTTGGCAAAAGCTTTGTGACTTCATTTCTTCTTATACCTGCATAATATTCCATCACACCACAGATTGTTTATGAATTCTTCAGTTAATGGACACCTGTGTTCTTTCCATCTTTTGGTAATTGTGAATAATGCCACTATGAATATAGGTGTGCAGATACCTGTTCATGTCACTGCTTTTAGTTCTTCTGGGTATATATCCAGTAGTGGTATTGTCAGATTATGTGGCATATCTATATTCAACTTCTTTATGAACTTCTAAACAGTCCTCCACAGTGACTGTACCTTTCTACATTCCTACCAACAGTGAATAAGCATTGTTATCTCTTCGTATCATCTCTAACACTTGTAGTTCTCTGACTTTTTAATAGCGGCCATTCTAATAGGTGTGAAATGATATCTCTTTGTTGCTCTGATTTGCATTTTCCTAATAACTAGTGACATTGAACACTTTTTCATGTATTATTTTGCCATTTGTATTTCTTCTTTGGAAAAATGCCTGTTCAAGTCTTTTGCACATTTTTTAATTGGGCTGTTTGTCTATAATAGCCTTTTGTAGAAAGTGAAAAGCTAAACCTCAATTTGATATTGCAACTGGCCCTGAACGCTCAAAACAATCTTGAAAAAAGAAAAACAAAGATGGAAAAGTCACACTTACAACAAAGTTGCAGTAATCAAACCAGCATGGTGCTAGCATAAGTATGTTCCATTGAACAATGGAATAGAATTGAGAATCCAGAAATAAACCCATTAATCTATGGCCAATTGATTTTTGAGAAGGGTAATAGGCTCTTAAACAAATAGTGCTGGAATAAGCAAATATCCACATGCAGAAGAATCAAATTGGATCCCTAGCTCACACCTTACACAAAATTAACTCAGGAAGGATCAACAACCTAAATATAAGAACTAAAACTATGAAACTCTTAGAATAATGCATAGGGACAAATCTTTTTTTTTTAATTTATTTCTCTCCCCCTTCCCCGCCCCCCGCCCCAGTTGTCTGTTCTCTGTGTCCATTTGCTGCGTGTTCTTTTTTTTTTTTGTCCACTTCTGTTGTTATCAGTGGCACGGGAATCTGTGTCTCTTTGTTGTTGTGTCACCTTGCTGTGCCAGCTCTCCATGTGTGTGGCACCATTCCTGGGCAGGCTGAACTTCTTTCGTGCTGGGCGGCTCTCCGTACAGGGCACACTCTTTGCGCGTGGGGCTCCCCTACGTTGGAGAAACCCCTGTGTGACACAGCACTCCTTGCGCATCAGCACTGCATGTGGGCCAACTCCACACGAGTCAAGGAGGCCCAGGGTTTGAACCACGGACCTCCCATGAGGTAGATGGACACCCTATCCACTGGACCAAGTCCGCTTCCTGGGACAAATCTTTACGACTTAATATTTGGCAATGAATTCCTAGATATGACAACAAAAATAGAGCAACAAAAGAAAAAATTGATAAATTTTACTTCATCTAAATTTAAAAAAACACTTTTGTCATCAAAGGAAACCATCAAAACAGAGAAAAGACCATCTAAAAATTGGAAAAATATTTGCAAATCATATGTCTGAATATGGTGTAGTATACGGAACATATAAAGTATTTTTACAACTCTAAACAAAAAGACAAATTACCCAACTTAAAAACAGGTAAAGGGTTTGAATAGCCATTTTTTCCCAAAGAAAATGTACAATGGCCAACAAAACCATGAAAAAATACCCAACATTATTAGTCATTAGGGAAATGAAAATCAAAATTACAATTAAGTATCACTTCACAACCACAAAGATGGCTGTAATAAAAAAATGAAAAGTAGCAAGTGAGGATATGGAGAATTTAAACCCCATTTCATTGATGGTAAGAATGCAAAATGATTACCTGTTCTGGAAAATAGTTTGGCAATTCTTAAAAAAGTTGAATATACAATTACTATATGGCCCCATAATTCTACTCTTAGATATACAGTCTAAAAGATTGGAATAAGGTACTCAAACATGCACATTTACACTACAAGGAAGTTCAAAGCAGCACTATTCATGTTAGTTAGAGGTGGAAATAGTTCAGATGTCCTTCAGAGGATGAATGGGTAAACAAATTGCCATTTATAGCATATAAACATTGCATGTACTATTATTCTGGCATGAAAAGTAATGAAGTACTAAAATGACACAATGTGGAAGAACCTCCAAAATATTGTGCTAAGTAGTCAGGCAAAAAGACCACATAATGTGTGATTCAAACTATATGAAATGCCCAGAGTAGATAAATGAATAGAGACAGAACATGGACTGGTGGTTGTCAGGGACTGGGGGTAGGGAAAATGGGGAGAAAGTGCATAATGAGTAAAAAGTTTTATTTTAGAGGGATGGTAAGGTTTTGGACTTGATAAAGGTGGTAGTTGCACAACATTGCACAGACATATTGTAATGAAAGAAGTGTTATTGTAAATGGACATATTACAGTATTATAATGCAAGAAGTGATATTGTAAATGGAGAGTCATGTTTCATAATGTTAGCTTATTCAGACCATTAGGGATATGTTTTTTAAATGTGTATATCCCGAATAATGCAGATTCAACACAGAATTGAAAGGAAAAATTAACAAATGAAAAATCAGAATGGATATTTAAACACTTTTCTCTCACTTCTTATCAAGTAAGGCTACAGAAGAATTTAAACTAGACACTTAACCAACATACACACACACATAACATACGAATACAAAATATGTATATATATATATTTCAAGTTCACCTAGAACTTGTCCTAAAATACAATATATATTCGTACTTCCAAAAACAGAAATATAAAATATGCAGAATTGCGCTGTCAATCATAGCCACTGGTCAAATTTGGCAGATAGGCTCTGGAAATGTGGCATTCAAACTTACATTTAAATTAATGAAGAGTAAATAAATTTAAAAACCAGTCCTCATCAACACTAGACATATTTAAACACAGATATAGAATATATCCAGCATCTCAGCAAATTCTCTAACCACGGTTTACCTGTTGGAGAAAAATGGTGCTTACTGGGACACGGAGACTGATAGGACCACAGGCAGAGAAAGAGTTTATTGGGCAGCTCTCCCAACAGAGGGGGTGAAGAACAGACTTCACTGGTGGGTGTCTGAAGAGAGACTTCAGCCCACTTCTGGAAGGGGGCATTTTAATTTATACAGAACTTTCCTAGGCGGGGAAATATAGTTGGTGGGATGGGTTTGAGGGTGTCTGAGTGAGGGACAGGGGCCTATAGATGCCCTAGAGATGAAAACTTTCCCTGATAGTGACTAGAAGTTAGTGGATTAGGGAATTATGGTTTCTTGAAATGCTGCAGGAGCAGATGTTTCTTTGTTCTGTAGGAATTTTATCTCCCTCTGATATGCAGGTAGGGAAGGTTTCCATTTCCCTTTACCCCATCTCTGTGTGGTTTCTTTGTTTAACCTGTGGGGAAATGTCATGCTCTTAGGCACGTAGGAGGGGGTTTGCCCTTTTCCCAGTGTGTATCAGGGGAAACTGAGCTACAGCTTGTTAATTATTGCAAGCCTCTAACATTGCTAACTCTTTGTTTATATGGGGACCTGGGCATTGGGATATACAGCACTGCGAAGGATGGAAGGGTGAGGGAATTGGGGGCATCAGCTCGATTTGGGCTATTTCCTGGTGTCGAGAGGCAGAGAAAAGAAATTTTCTTCCATTCTGTATAGTGGGCTGTAGTTTCAGGTCCCACAGGCAGGGGTTGATATGTTTCATGCAGCAGAAAGATGCTGCTTATGTATTCCTGGGTTGTTGGCTGTAGGATTCAGTATATGAGTTGGACAAGAAGATGATCATAGGAGACATCTTAGATGACTGTCTGGATAAACTGAGATATTGTATGGATGTTTATGTGGACCTGCTAATAGGAGGAGAATGAGAGTTAAACTTGAGGTAAGGATGGGAATTAACCATGAAATTTGGGGTGGGCTGTGAGGTTATTGCCTCCAGGAGTCTGAGGAGAAGAAACAATAAGATTATATATTTAGCACTGAACATTAATGGCATTAATAGTTGAAGATGAAATTACATGATTTGATGGGCTTATACACATAGAGTTTTAGTTGGAATAAAAGACTTTAGATTATTAACTGTGGTTTCCTAACAGTGTTTTTGAGTGATTTTTAAAATGAATTTATGAGTTCCAACCAGCAGAGCTGCATAGATCAGTACAGTGATCAAAATGACCACATTTTTCCAGTTTAGGCAACAAAAATTATTATTACTTTTCCTTTTGGGCTTCAAGCAGCTGGCACTTTAACTTGTAGGTTAAACTTAGTTTATTATTGTAAGGATCTGGTTACAAGAGTCCCCCTGCAGTGTCTGCAGCTCTGAAAGCTTGGCTTGCCCCTTCTGAGAGAGGGAGGGGACTGATGTGATCCACTTGCCATCGTGCTGCTGGAGTCTGTGCTTGGTCAGTATGTCTCATCCAGTGAGGTAACTGTCACAGTCATTGGAGTGAGCACGATGGACACTCGTGGGTGATGTTCATGCGCTGCTGGTGAGTGACAGGCAATTAGAACTGCTGGCCTAGGCATGACCAGGTTTCATATTCACGATATTTGCTTTTTGGTGGAGCTACTCTGCTGCTGTTTGGGTTTCAAAGATATGGTTCTGGACTTTCGCGAGGGCATCTGCCTTAACAATCTCAAGAGATGCTAGAGGAGGGGGCAGGGACAGGGTAGACAGTTACCTGTTACTCCTGGCAGGCGTTCCAGATGTTCTTTCACAGATTTTTCTTCTCCACAGAGGGCAGTTTACAACCATTCATTGTTCTTGTTTTGCACTTTGTTTTCTTCTTGTAATTGTGACTAAAACTCAAGTGGTATTTGTTTAGAAAGTTGCCTTTGCCACAAACCCCACCCAAAGCCAATATTGGTACTGGCTACATCCAATTCACAGGGCAGGTTAAGATCCACTCCCTTGCTGCTTGAGCCTTTGTTACTGTTTTAAAAGCAGCCTGCTGGGGGTGGGGCGGGCACTTTCATTTCCAGGCACAACTTTTTCTGATTAATACATATAATGGTTTTAATATCTGAGCTAAATGAGGGATGAATGGTTTTCAGTATTCCAATAATATGAGAAGACATTATGCTTTATTAGTTACAACAGAGGGTACAGCTTTTTGTTTCACTTAACTAAACACCATTTAAGAATGTGATAGACAGGACTTTGTAGCTTGTTTAAATTGTTTGCCTATTTTAGGCTCCTAAGATCCTTAAGAATAAAATAAATTCTATACACCCTACATACATAAATTACTACTAAAATGATTTTGGAAACTGTCTCAAAGTAAATTTTTTTGAACATGTAATTATCAAGATTACATTAATTAATAGGTATTTTATTTTAGCAGTGCAGAAAAAACTACTTTTTTATTATTTTATGAAAACTTAAGATTTTTAATGGAATTAAAGTTATTTTTCCCTACTAACACTGCAATATACAGATTGAGGTGGCTTTTAATCATCAATTCAGTTTCTGTTCAATAATGATTTTTATAATTAGTCATTTGAATATTTCAGTTTAAGCAATGCTTTTACAAACTTTTTATAACTATTCATAACCACATAGAGTATAGTTACTTCATTTTAAGACAAAATCTGCCTTTACAGAACACATTTCCTTACTTAATGCTACCACAATATCTTCTACAACTTGCCTCATGCATTCAAGTTTTGTCTTACATAATTTCATTCTGATTTTAGGAAAACCAGTCATCTTATCGTAGGACAAAACACACTTTCTTGATCAAACTTATTTAATTGTGGTCAGCACTTCTATCAACTTTTGACTTCTTTCAATACCTTACATTTTATTCTGTGAAGAAAAATAAACTTCATTTTAATTTAGACAGGAACCATCTTTTATGAAGACATTTGTAGCAGTTTTATCAGTCAAGACTTACAATTTTCATCACTTATACCTATTTATTAATATAAGCCCATTTGAATAGAGCTTTTGTAGGAATTAATATTACTATCCGGAGGTATTAAAATATATACTGCCAGTGAACAAACAGACAAACACGAAAAGAGTTACAGCACACATACAGAAACATAAAGTTCATTAATTGGACTCATAAGTTTTACTCCTTTGGTATGGCTATTTTTACTGCTTTCAAGATTTTTTTTTGAATCAGTGTTGCTTGTAATATGCAATCTGGTTTTTGTAAACACTTTTACTAGTAATCAGTAACAGTTAGGAATATCTGAGCACGATAAATGCAGTTAAACTTTAAAACAGTTTAGATAGACAGGTATTTAGCACATATATTTTGGATTATTACTTTTTTAGGAGTACACTTAGATTTAAAGTTCAGGAGTAAGCTAAAGGTTTATTTGTAAGAAGTGAGTAACTGTAGGTTTGATATTTTGCAGGGTGTCAAGGAGGACAGAATATTGAGGTTTGAATGGGATGTGGGTAGGATTTTTGAGTTGAACTGTGATTGTTTTGTGATGGGCAGAGTATTTTAGATTTTAGGACTGACAGAATTTGATGGAAAAGGGGAGCAGAGGAGGAAGTGAGTGGGTGAACAGGTGGCTTTTTATTGGTTACAGTAAAAGATGGTTTGTGAAATTACTGACTTTCACCATTGTGATTGAGGAGTGAATTAAGGGTTTAGGGATTTTGAGAAGGGCAGAGTAAGTGGTTTTTATATTGATAAAAAATGAAATTGACTTACCTGCTACCATCAGAGTTACCTGTGGTTCTGCTATGGAGATGGGTGTGGGGGTCTGCATAGTTTCTGGGGTCCTTTAATCATCATTGCTGGTTCCAGAAGGTCTGGGAGGTTGAAGCCAGGGGCTGGGTTTGACTGGATAATTGATGCCCTTTTGCCTTGAGAAGCCTGGGGACAGTCAAGACTTTCAGTGGATTTCTTGCTTGCACAGCGGGAACGGCCTTGGAGGAGGTTGTGGGTTTGGGCACTGCTTGGCTCAGTGGCCAGGCTTTTTGCCTTTGAAGCATGGTCTTGGTGAGGTTTTTTTGTACTTGCCTGGAGTGGAGTGTTTGTCAGGAACTGTGGAGGGTAGAGGATGTAGAGTTAGGTTTTTTTGGGGGGAACTATTGTGGCTCTGACAGGGCTGTTGGTCACGTTTTGTTGGTTTAGGATATTTGCAAGGGTTTGAGCTGCAAACCAAATATGTTCTTTTTTTTTTTTTTTTTTTTTTTCTGGGGATAGACAGGTGGAAAGAATGATGTAGAGGTTGCAAGAGAAAGATATTAACTGGTTCTCTATCTGGTTTAAATCTAAGAGTGAGAAAGGAATGTGTATTCTGGCTATTCTTTCAGCTTCCAGAGATGTGAGAGAGGGGCTGGCGGCTGTGTGGAGTTAGGAGTCTGCATGCTGATAGAGGTGGAGGGCTGCGATGCAGAAGGAGAGGGTTATTTTTTCCAAGCACCTTTGAGGAGGGGAGAAGGCAGCAGCGCTGAAGGGGGTTAGGAAGAAGGGGTGCAGGGTGAGTCCAGAGATAACCTCAGAGGATTATATGGAGGAGGTATGGGAGGGGAGGTTTGATCTGAGGGATAGAAGTTGGAGTTTTCAGAAGTTTTAGGGGATGGAGGAGGAGGAAGATTTTTGAGGAGGTTTCTGGTGTAAAAGGAGACTTTGGTAGGAAGAATCGGATTGGCAGAGGAAGGGAAATAAGGAAAAGGAATGCCTAAATGTGAGGGATCTCTGGCCATCTGCCATGGAACTGGATAAAGTTGTCTAAGTCTTGTAGAACTTGGAAATCAAAAATGCCATTTTCCAGCCATTGACTTTCATTTTCCAATTTGTATTGTGGCTACACAGAGGTTGAATAGAAAATGAGTTTTTTAGGTCTGATGTTTCCTTCCAGGTACAGAGTTTTTAAGGTCATGAGGGAGACAGCCCAGAGACGTGGATTTTGGGGGGGACAAAATTGAATTCCCCATTTTAGGTGGCTGGGGCGAGTCTAAGGACCTCTAGAATGGGGGAGATTCTGGATGAGACAGACGTCCCTGAATCAGTCAGATATCTCCAAGGAAATGGGAAACCGCTCTTGGAGCCAGAGGTCTCTGGAGCCAAGGGGTTTCTTCCCACAAGGATGCAGACTTACCGCCTGCAGTGGCCCTTGGGGAATGGTGAGGATCCTGACCTAGCACTAGGTTTTCCCAGTGGGTTGTCCGGGACAACAGAAAAGGAGAGAGAGAGAGACAGCAGGATCCTCCTGTGGAGAAATCCTTAACTCACCCAACCGAGATTCGATGTTTGGTGTTGGATGGATATTCAGCCATGGCAGAGGGCATATTCCTCACTAGTCAGTCAGTTTCAGCATGACCCTTGTCCCAGGCTTTTGGCACCATATGTTTGCTTAACCTGTGGGGAAGTGCCATGCTCTTAGGCACATAGGAGGGGGTTTGCCTTTTTCCCAGTGTAAGTCAGGGGAAACTGAGATACACCTTGTTAATTATTGCAAGCCTTTAACATTACCTAAAACAGAGATTAATAACAAAAATTGAAAATCCTTATTTCTAAAAAAAAGTAATGTATTTCTAAAAAACAGATGGATAAACAAATGGTCTCAATGAATCTTTGTAATTTTATATGAATTATAAGGAAAATATAATATATCAAAGCTTATCTTTTGAAAAAAATTATTGCCCAAAATGCTTCCATTAGAAACAAAGAAAACTAAATTATGAGTATGCATCACAATAAGCTAAATATTGAAAAGGTTAAAAATAACTAGAATTATATAGATGGAAGGGATGGAGCAAAGAAGGCGGCAGAGTAAGGAGGTCCTGGAGTCAGCTCCTGAAACAGGATGATTGGTGGTCCCCCAGAGCTACCTAAAGCACCTGTTTGGAGGACCCAGGAGACCAGAGGAGTATCCTGCAATATCCTTGAGAGTGTGGAAGGAGAAGAATACCCATCTGCACAGAGGAATCGTGAGTAGAGCACTTCATGCTGCAGAGGTCGGTGCCTGTGGCGTGTAAGCTGCCTCGGGAGCTATTCTGTGGTTGGAGTTGGAAGTTCCATCTCCCCCTATAAAAACGGGAGGAAAATATAATGGATTCGGTGGGCTGAAGTAGAATCCTAGGAGCAACTAAATTTTGAGACTGTCCAGGTCAGAGGGAAGCTGGTGGCTGCCATTTTGACTCTGCCCCAGGCACGAGGGGAAGCCGTGCTGACTGAAAATCATAGTGCTTGTAAGAACTGGCTTCTTTCCACCCAGGTTGGATTGCAGGTCTAGCCTAAACCCCAGTTCCACCTCCGGGAGGGAGGAAGCTGGGAGAGCCTGTACCACTTCTCTGGGAAGCTGCAAGCCATGCCACAGAGGCTGGTGCTCATTCTACTTTAGAGGCACGTACCGCCTCAGGAGCTATTCCATGGCTGGAGTTGGAAGCTCCATTTCCCATAATCAGTGAGAGGCAGATGTCCACTGACCTCAGCTAGTGATTAGTGGACTCAGCTGGCTAAAGCATAATCCTAGAGACAGCTGGGGTCTGAGCCTGTCCAAGTAGGAAAGAGTCTGGTAGCCACCATTTGACTCTGCCCCTGGCATGAGGGGAAGCCGGGCTGACTGAAATCCAGTGAAGTTAGGGAACGACTTCTTGCCACCAAGATCAGACTGCAGCCCTAGTGTAGGCTCTATCACCATCTTCAGCAGAGAGGTAGCTGTTGGGACCTGTACCAGGCTCTCCAGGCAACTGCAGGTGCTGGACACTGGGGCCTGCATCCCCACATCCCAAGAGAATAGGAAAGGAGCTGGGTATCCTTGGCCTCTCTGGGCAAGGGCAGGAGTTTTCATCCCACACAAACAGGTTTGTTGAGTGCCTTTGAGCCCACCTCCACCTCTGCCCCTGACAAGATAGAAGGGTCTCATGTCGCCTCAACATCTCAGGACAACTTCAGAGAGTTTTGGGCTCCACAAGCATGACTGTTGGGCACCTGTGGCTCCACTTCCATCCCCAAGAGGACAAGAGACAGATTGTGTTTGCCTAGCCTCTCTGGGTAACTGCAGGTGCTTTTGGCCCACACAGCCTGCTCTGGTGGTACTTGTGGACCCACCCTCACCCCCTAATAGGAAAGAAGGGAACTGGTCTTTCCATAGCCTTTTTGGCAACAGCAGATTTTCAACCTGCATGGACTGGACTATTGGATGCCTATGAATCCATCTCCACCCCCAATAGGATAGGAGGGGTCTGGTGTCTCCACAGATTCTCTGGACAATGATGGGTACTTGCAGCCAACAGGGACTCAACTGTCAGGTGCCTGTGGATCCAACCCCATGCCTTAAGAGGATAGAAGGGGTCTGGTGTTTTATCAGCATCTTCAAACAATGGCAGGTATTCTCAGCCTAAAGGAACAGAACTGCTGAGCACCCATAGAACCACCCCTACCACCCAACAGGATAGGAGGGGCCTGGTGTTCTCCTATCAGCCTCTCTGGGCAATGGTGGGTACTGTCAGCCTACAGAACTGAACTGTTGGGCATTTGTGGTTCTGTTCCCTCCCCTTAAAGGCAAAAGGGACACTACTCCCTCAGACTCTCAGGGCAACTTCAGGCATATTTGACCCACAAAGGTTAGATTGTTGGCCACTTCAGAGGGTCTGTTCCCACCCCTGGCAGGGAGAGGGTTTGGTGCTACATCAGTTTACCTGAGCAACAGTGGTCATTTTGGACCCACACAACATAGATTGCTTACCAAACTGTTGCTCCATCCCTGCCTAAGGTAGGGGAGGAAGGGGTGTGAAGCTTTATCAGTGTCTCCGGGTGACCACAGACAGTCTTGTTGTGCCCAACTTGGATTATTATACACAGGTGAAGCTCTGTCCCTACCCCTCATAGAGGAGAAAAGTGGGAGAAGCTTCATCATTTCCTGGGGCAACATGGGCAGCTTCAGCCTGCATTGCTTACATCAACTTACACCAATTACATCCTTGGCTCCTACTACACAATCAGCAAGGGAGAAAAGATGAGAAATCCCTAAACCAAAGGGAGAAACTGCACCCAGAATAAATACATCTAGCAAGCCAAATGTGGAAATGCAACAAAAAATTGCAATTCATACCAAGAAACAGGAAAAGATGACCCAATTAAAGGAACAAGATAAGCCTGCAAATGAAATAAAGGAGTTGAGGCAACTAATCTTAGATGTACAAACAAATCTCCTTAATAAATTAAATGAGATAGCTAAAGAGATTAAGGATAGTAAGAAGACATTGAATGAACACAAAGAAGAATTTGAAAGCATACATAGAAAAATAGCAGATCTTATGGGAATGAAATGTGCAATAAATGAAATTAAAAATACACTGGAAGCATATAACAGCAGGTTTGAGGAAGCAGAAGAAAGAATCAGTGAGCTTGAAGACATGGCCTCCAAAAGCAAACAAACAAAAGAATAGATGAAGAAAAGAATGGAAAAAATTGAACAGGGTCTCAGGGAATTAAATGACAGCAAGAGATGTGCAAACATATGTGTCATGGGTGTCCCAGAAGGAGAAGAGAAGGGAAAAGGGGCAGAAGGTATATTTGAAGAAATAATGGTGGAAAATTTCCCAACCTATTGAAGGACATAGATATCTGTGTCCAAGAAGCACAATGTGCTCCCATCTGAATAAATCCAAGTAGACCAACTCTGAGACGCATACTAATCAGAATGTCAAATGCCAGAGACAAAGAGAGAATTCTGAGAGCTGCAAGAGAAAAGCAATGTATAATGTATAAGGGATACCCAATTAGATTAAGTGCCGAATTCTTATCAGAAACCATGGAGGCAAGAAGGCAGTGGTATGATATATTTAAGATACTGCAGGAGAAAAACTGCCAGCCAAGAATTTTATACCAAGCAAGATTATCTTTTAAAAATGAGGGTGAGATTAGAATATTCACAGATAAACAGAAACTGAGAGAGTTTATAACAAAAAGGCCAGCTTTGCAGGAAATACTAGAGGGAGTATTACAGTCTGAAAAGGAAAGACAGGAGAGAAAGGCCTGGAAGAGAGCCTAGAAATGACAACTGTTTCAGTAACAGTAACTAAAAATGTAAAATATTAATGACAGATAAAATGCAAAGATCAAAATGGATGAAATAAGAACTGCCTTTATGGTAACACCATTGAATATTAAAGAATTAAACTCCCTAATCAAAAGACATGGACTGGCAGAACGGATAAGAAAATATAAACCATCTATATCTTGTCTGCAAGAGACTCACCTTAGAATGAAGGATACCAATAAATTGGAAGTGAAAGGCTGGAAAAAGATATTCCATGCATTCAGTAACCCAAAAAAAGAAAAGCAGGGGTAGCTATACTTATATGAGATGATATAAACTTTAACACCAAACTATTATTAGAGACAAGGAAGGACATTACATATTAATAAAGGGAGTATTCACCAGAAGAAATAACAATCCTAAATATATATATACCTAACAAGGATGCCCCAAGATACATGAGGCAAACACTGGCAAAACCAAAGGGAGAGATAGACATCTCTACAATAATAGTTGGAGATTTCAATACACCACTCTCAACACTGGATAAACCATCTAGACAGTAGATCAATAAAGAAACAGAGAGCTTGAATAATATGTTAAGTGGACTAAACCTAATAGACATATACAGAACATTGCACCCCCAAAATGCAGGATATACATTCTTTTCAAGTGCTTGTGGATCCTTCTCCAAGATAGACCATATGTTGTGTCACCAAGCAGATCTCAATAAATTCAACAATATTAAAATTATACAAAGCATTTTCTCTGATCATAATGGAATAAAGTTGGAAATCAACAAGTGGCAAAAAAAGGGAAAATTCACATATATATGGAAATTAGACAACATACTCTTAAATAATTAGTGGGTCAAAGAAGTAATTTCAAGAGAAATTAGTAAATATCTCGAGATGAATGACAATGAGAATACAACATATCAGAACTATGGGATACTGTGAAGGCAGTGTTAAGAGGAAAACTTATAGTCACTAATGCTTACATTAAAAAAGAGGAAAGAGCTAAAATTAATGATCTAACTATACAGCTGGAGGAACTAGAAAAAGAACAGCAAGCTAATCCCAAATCACATAGAGGGAATGAAATAACAAAGATCAGAGCAGAAATAAATGAAATTGAGAACAAAATAATGATAGAGAAAAATAACAAAACAAAGGTTGGTTTTTCAAGAAGATTAACAAAATTGACAAATCCTTAGCTAGAACAAGAAAAAAAGAGAGAGAAGATGCAAATAAATGAAATAAAAAATGAAAAGGGGAAACTTACTACTGACTGCACAGAAATAAAAGAGATCATACTATGAAAACTTTTATGCTAAAAAACTATACAAAGTAGATGAAATGGAAAAATTCCTAGGAATGTACAAACAACCTACATAGATGCTAAAAGAAATAGAAGACTTCAACAAACCAATCATAAGTAAAGAGACTGAACAGTCATTAAACAGCTCCCCAAAATGAAAAGCCCAGGACCAGATGGTTTCACAGGTGAGTTCTACCAAGCATTCAAGATTTAATACCAATCTTACTCAAGCTCTTCCAAAAACTTGAACAAGAAGGAATGCTACCAAACTCATTCTATGAAGCCAGTATCACCCTAATACCAAAGCCAGATAAAGATATTACCAAAAAAAGGGAATTACAGACTCATTTCTCTAATGAATGCAGATGCAAAAATCCTCAATAAAACACTTGCTTATCAAATCCAACAACATATTTAAAGAATTATCCATCATGATCAAGTGGGTTTTATACCAGGCATGCAAGCCTGGTTCAAACACAAGAAAAATCAATCAGCATAATACATTACATTAATAAATTAAAGAAGAAAAAAACACATGATCTTTTCAATTGACACAGAAAAGGCATTTGACAAAATACAGCACCATTTCTTGATTAAAATACTACAAAAAATAGGAATTGAAGGAAACTTTCTCAATATGATAAAGGCCACATATGAAAGACCCACAGCTAACACTGTACTCAATGGTGAAAGACTGAAAACTTTCCCATTGAGATCAAGGACAAGACAAGGATGCCCATTGTCACCACTATTTTTCAGTATAGTGCTAGAGGTTCAAGCTAGAGCAATCAAGCAAGAAAAAGAAAGAAAAGCATACAAATTGGAAAGGAAGAATGAAAACTTTCACTATTCCCAGAAGATATTATTGTATATCTAGAAAGTCCCGAAAAATCTACAACAAAGCTGCTAGAGCTAATAAATGATTTCAGTAGAGTGTTAGGATACAAAATTAATATGCAAGAATCTGTGGTGTTTGTATACACTAATAATGCACAAACTGAGGAGGAAGTCAGGAAAAAAATTCCATTTACAATAGTAACTAAAACATCAGATATTTAGGAATAAACTTAATCAAGGATACAAAGCACTTGTATTCAGAAAACTATAATGCATTGCTAAAAGAAATAAAAAAGATCTAAACAATTGGGAGAACATTCCTTGCTCATGGATTGGAAGACTAAATATCAATAAGATGTCAATGCTACCCAAACTGATATATAGATTCAATGCAATGCCAATAAAAATACCACCAGCATTTTTTAAGCAAATGGAATACACCATTATCAAATTTATCTGGAAGGGTAAGAGGCCCCAAATAGCCACAAACATCTTAAAAAAGAAAAGTGAAGTTAGAGGACTCTCATTTCCAGACTTTAAATCATATGACCTAGCTACAGTGGTAAAAACAACATGGTATTGGCATAAAGATAGACACATAGACTGGTGGAACAGAATGGGTGGTTCAGAAACAGACACATCTATGGCCAAGTGATTTTTGACAAGCCTGCCAAGCCCTCCCAGTTGGGACTGAACAGTTTATTCAACAAATGGTGTTGGGAGAACTGAATGTCCATAGCCAAAAGAAAGAGAGAAGACACTGATCTCACACCTTATACAAAAATTACCTCAAAATGGATCGAAGACCTAAATATAAATGGAAGTACAATAAAGCTCCTAGAAGAAAATGTAGGGAAACATCTTTAAGACCTGGTGGCAGGTGTGGATTCTTAAACCTTACAACAAAAGCACAAGCAATGAAAGAAAACATGGATAAATGGGACCTCCTTAAACTTAAATATTTCAATGATTCAAAGGACTTCATCAAGGTGAAGGCAGCCCAGTTGATGGGAGAAAATATTTGGAAACCACTTATTGGATAAGGGTTTGATTTCCATTCTATATAAAGAGATCATACAACTCAATAATAAATGAACAAGCAATCCAATTAAAAATGGGCAAAATATTTAAATAGACATTTCCAAAGAGGAAATACAGATGGCCAAAAAGCACATTAAAAATGTTCCATATCACTAGCTACTAGGGAAATGCAAACTAAAACAACAATGAAATATCATCTAACACCACATAGAATGGTCATTATTTAAAAAAACAGACAAGAGTGCTGGAGAGGATGTGGAGAAATAGGAACACTCCTTCACTGTTGGTGGGAGTGTAAAATGGTGCAGCTTCTGTGGAAGATAGTTTGGTGGTTCCTTAGGAAGCTAAATATAGAAATGCCATATGATCTAGCAATTCCTCTACTAGGAATATACCCAGAAGAACTAAAAACTAGGACACAAACAGACATCTGCACATCAATGTTCATAGCAGCATTGTTCACAATTGCCAAAAGATGGAAACAATCCAAGTGCCCATCCACCAATGAATGGATAAACAAAATGTGGTATATACATATGATAGAATCCTATGCTGCAGTAAGAAGAAATGAAATTGGGACATATGTGATAATATGGATGAGTCTTGAAGAGAGTATACTAAGTGAAGTAAGCCAGACACAAAAGGACAATACTGCATGGTCTCATTAATATGAAATAAATACAAATAATAAACACATGGAATTAAAACCTAGAGTATAGGTTATTAGGAGATAAGAGGAGGGTTGAGAGGACCTATGGATGCTTAATGTATGTAGAAGTTTTAGTTACCTTGACTGTAAAAGTGTGGAATAGATAGACTTGATAGTAACACATTATAGTGAGTAGCAACTGGTTTATAAATGCCATTGGGGCTGAAAAAGGTAGTTTGGGGAAGTAAATGTCAATAGAAAGAAAGTTAAAGAATAATCTAGGGACTGAATAACACAGTGAACCCAGAGGCTGTTGAGAATTGTGATTAAGGGTACAAATGCAAGAGTCCTTCTGTGAGCTAAAGCAGATGTACATCTTATTGCAGGGTGATGGGAATATGGAGAAGCATGGGAAAACTACAATTGGTGTGACCTATAGATTGTGGTTAACAGCAATACTATAACATTCTTGCACCAATGCCAAGCTGCACTGTGTTGATAATGGAGTTGTATGAAAGAAGTGTGCTAAATGTATGCTATGGACCATGATTGGTGGTAATAGTCTGATGATATTGTCTCATAATCTGTAGCAAATGGGAAATCTAAACATCTGTATGATTGCTTTGCAAATTCACAATATCTGTAACAAAAATATATTTTAAAAAAGTAGTATGGGTTGGGGGAAAAATACACCAAAATGTAAGATAAGGACAATAGTTGGTAGTAATATTATGATGCTCTTGCATAGTTTGTGACAAATGTTTCACAACAATACAAAGAGTTGGTGGAGGGGTGATGTATGAGACCCCTGTGAAATGTTATGTATGTTTATTTTGTAAGTTCACAATCTTTACACTTATTATTTATGTGTGTTCATGTATGAATGATGTATTTTAATAAAATTAAAAATTAAAAAAAATAATTTACTTAAAAATTATATAGATGGAAGAAAATAATAGTGTGAATTTGAACAAAGAACAAAAATTACGTTAGAGAGGATTAACATGGCAAAAGCTGTTTTCAATGAAAAGACAATTAAATCGATGTGATTGTTAAAAAATATTGAAGAAGTCACAAATAATTTATATCTGCGATGAAAATGGACACACCTTTATGGTTCTTGCAGAATTTAAGAGATAAAAAAATGTATATTATGAATACATGTTAATAGCTATATGAAGTAACAAATTCCTAGAAAATGCATTTTACCAAAATGCAAAAGAACAAATAGAAAATTTAAGTAATCCTACATGTGTTAAAAAATTGAGTTTCTGGGGAGCGGATGTAGCTCTACCTCAGTGACTGAGCACCTGATTCGCATGTATGAGGTTCTGGGTTCAATCTGTGATACCTCCTAAGATAAAAAAGAAAAATAATTTTTTGTTTTTATGAATCTTTACACAAACAATATCAACAAACATAGATACCATAAATAGCCAATGATAACTCTTAAATATATGACACTACAGTTACACAAAAGCTTCAAGGTAATAGAAAAAATAGACTGCTTCACTATATGACCTCAAAAGCAAAACCAGTAAAGTACATGGAAATACAAACAAAAATCACTCTTTTTTTCACATGGATGAAGAGAAAAATCTTAAACATATATGGTGATTTAAAAAAATGGTCACTACAGCATGTACAATGTGGTTTATTTCAGAAAGGCAACACTGGTTTAACGTGAAAAAATGTAGTTTACTTCATAAACATTATAAAGAGAAAGCATGTACTGTCATAATGATACAAAAATAATAAAATGCAACATCATTATTTACAGAAACTATTTTTTTTAAAGATTTATTTATTTTCTCTCCCCTCCCCCCCCACCTCGGTTGTCTGTTCTCTGTGACTATTTGCTGCATCTTCTTCATTGTCTGCTTCTGTTGTTGTCAGCGGCACGGGAATCTGTGTTTCTTTTTGTTGTGTCATCTTGTTGTGGCAGCTCTCCGTGTGTGCGGCACCATTCCTGGGCAGGCTACACTTTCTTTTGCGCTGGGCGGCTCTCTTTATGGGGCACACTCTTTGCGCATGGGGCTCCTCTATGTGGGGACACCCCTGCGTGGCAGGGCACTCCTTGTGCGCATCAGCCCTGCCTGTGGGCCAGCTCCACACGGGTCAAGGAGGCCCGGGGTTTGAACCATGGACCTCCCATGTGGTAGACGGACACCCTAACCACTGGGCCAAGTCCGCTGCCCTACAGAAACTATTAATACTAGAAAAATAGGAATAAAAGAGAACTGCTTGAATCTGAGAAAGGTATGGTAAAAAAAATAATAAATTTCTTATGCTGAAATGTTTAAATTTTTTTTCATAAAACAAGTAATAATGCATATAGAACCTTTATTCAACCTGGAAAGGGAACGTTAGCCAGTGAAAGTAAGTCAAAAAGAAAAATAATAATGAAATAGTTTGGGTAAAATACATAGGACTATAAATGAAATTATATAAGTAATGCATAAGTTCAACAAAGTTACTAAGATCAACTTTCCAACATCAACTATATTTCTATTAACAGCAAAAATAATTACAAAAGGAAATTAAATAACTTGACAAAAGCAGAAATGTGAAATACCTATATTTTTGTAAGATTTGAATATAGAAAAATATAAGATATTCTAGAGAAACTAAAGAAAACTTAAACATGGAGGGATATTCCATAGAATTATTTGAAAGATTCATATTGTAAAGGTAACAAATGTTTACAAATTACTTTAAAGGCTAATGCTGTCCTAAACAAAACCATGGCAAAGTATTTCTTTAATAGCTCTATTGAAATGAAATCATATAACATAAAATTCAACCATTTAAATTGTTTAATTCAATGGTTTTTCATATACTCACAGAGTTTGCAATTATCACCATTATCTAATTTTAGAAAATTTTCATCACCCCAGAAGAAATCCTTTCTCCACTAGAAATCATTCCCATTCCCACCTCCCCTCAAGTCCTTGGCATCCACTAATCCACTTCATATCTATGTGGATTTGCCTAGTTGGGACCCTTAATGAATGAAATCATAGGATACGTGATCTTTTGCAATGTATGGATGCCAAAATATAAAACTGAAAAGAAGCCAGATGCAAAATAATTCCTACAGTATGATTTCCAGTACATAATTTTTTAAAAGTCAATACAGGGAAGTGGACTTGGCCCAGTGGCTAGGGCATCTGCCTACCACATGGGAAGTCCATGGTTCAAACCCTGGGCCTCCTTGACCCGTGTGGAGCTGGCCCATGTGCCATGCTGTTGCGCGCAAGGAGTGCCATACTACACAGGGGTGTCCCACGCGTAGGGGAGCACCATGCTCAAGGAATGCGCCCCGTAAGGAGAGCTGCCCAGCATGAAAGAAAGTGTAGCCTGCCCAGGAATGGTGCCGCACACATGGAGAGGTGACACAACAAGATGATGCAACAAAAAGAGACACAGATTCCCATGCTGCTGACAACAACAGAAGTGGACAAAAAGAACAACACGCAGCAAATGTACACAGAGAACAGACAACTGGGCGGGGGGGAGGGGGGAGGAGAGAGAAATAAATAAAAATAAATCTTTAAAAAAAGTCAGTACAAATCTATGGAGTTAAAAATAGATGACAGTCAGTTTTGACAAGACATAGTGGATAGGCACTAGCAGGAGTGGGGCTTCTGAGTTGCTGGATTTATTTTATTTTACATTATTGAGTTATGTTGAAGTTATGAGGGTGTATATTTGCTTTGTGATAAATCATCTAGTGAGAAACTAATGATTTGGTTTTTGGTTTGTGTATTGTATTTCAATACATGTGTTTTAATACATTATCATTATTAGAACAAAAAATAAAATTCATTATAAGACTTTTACAATCTTATTATCTCCAGTTCATGAAATGTAAAGTCACTTTTAGGACTCCAGACTCAGCTGTTCTAACTTGAAATTTCATACTTACAAATACAGTGTTTTGAAGATATAAAAATGACCGTCCAAAAGCCATCAGAGCATAGCCTAGCACAGTTAAAGTACAATTTCAAGGATCTGTCATCTGCAATGGAGAAAAGTGTATAGCTCAGTTGCATTTTATAGGAGCAATTCATAAAACAATATCATTTTCCAAATAAGAGTATTACGAGAATATTGTGACAATGGATGATGAGATTTTTCATGTTATATTTGTAATTGCCCTGGTTATTGTGAGTAACAAACAAGTATACAATTATTAACTGAAGTTATACTGGCATTTCATGCCACTAATTTCAGTATCTTTCTACATGTCTATAATGCAAACAAACATTATTATTATTATTACAAATTTTTCTTTTACATGGCTTCCTTCCTCTATACAGCATCACTCAGGACAACTCATTTTCTGTTGATAATTAAGAAATTTTTCCACAGCCATGGATGAGTACTGTTTTCACAAAGAGAGTCCAGTCCATAATTCTAAAGATAGGGAACTCAGCAAATTCTATGAGAACACAAAGAAATTCCATTTAAATGATCATTTATTAAAATTAATATTTTATTGCAGATAGTGTTTTCTTTCATATGTTCATTAATTTTCAAAACCCGATGAGAATGCTGGATTCTATTCTAACAATAAAAATATATTAAAGTTTAAAACAACTTGTTCATATTACTAAAAATTTTCAAAATGTTTATAGTTTTGACTGCAAATTGACTCATAAATTTTTATACCTTATCATTTTATTTCTCTTCTTATGTTAATGTTAACAGTGGAAATTGAGATTTATGTCATTTTGTAGTTAACCAGGTTAACAAGATTAACATAACAATGATTTTTAAAGGTTTCCAGAGACTGACATTTTTCCCGCTAAATGAACGATTTTTCTATGTTTTTTAGAGTTAGGGTTTTGTGAAGGAACTTAAGGCATTGCCAATGAGAAGATAAATGACATGAAGACCAAAATTTGTTTTCTGGGTCCCTCACAGTTTTTAACTAGATTAGTCCCACTTTTATCTGTTTCTATACTTGTGGAATGCCAAGGGTCCAGACTAAGTGGCACAGCCAAAAGTTTCCATGCTGCTTTCTGCTAAGCACAAGAATAAATCTTGGAAATGAAGAAAGACAAAAGCAAAAGATAACTCTGAAAGGCATAAGAGAATGGCAATATTATTTGAGACCCCAAGACTGGATGGAAAACAAACTGGCATTATACCTTATGTCCTCCACCAAACAAAGGAAAGAAACATAGGCCTGGAATTTCCCAACCTCTAATCTGGCAACACAAGATAACTCAGGTAAAGGCATTCCTTCTCTAGATTAGTAAAAGGTCCTGTGGGAACAGATGTAGCTCAAACAGTTGAGCACTTGCTTTCCATGTACAAGGTCCTGGGTTTGATCGGCGGTATCCCCTAAAAACAAAAACAAACAAAAAGCTCTCAGCAGCAAGCAGATGTTGTTCAGTGGTGGAACACCTGCTTCCTATTTATGGGGTCCTGGGTTCAATTGCTGAAGTTACCTCAAAAAAAAAAAAGGGTCCTGCAACAATGCCAGGTGAACCCAGCACTGCTGGAGAGAGGCATCTACCAAGAGATCTACCAATAGTAAGTAGGCAAAGGAAGAGCTGCTCTTCCCACAGCAAAGAGGATCCATAAGAGAAATGCCACACACAGGAAGTCTTTTCAACCCCAAAGTCAGCAGCCACACCTCCCCCACACAGACACCAAGCTCCAGTGGCACTAGCAAGGAGGCTCTGGTGGGTGAATTTATGCTTATCTCACAATCAAACATTTTTATTTTTTAGAAGTTGATACAGCTTGGAACAGCTCATAGCTTCATTTGAAATTGTCGTGAGATACTCCTGAGACTGCAACTCTGCAAAAGAGTGACAATCTAAGTCCCAGACTATGCTACAATAAGTGGTGTTAATAAAGCTAACTACTAAAATTGTTGAAAGATTATTTTTAATTATGCTATTTTTAAAGCTGTAGTATTTAGCATCTTCTTCCAGTACCTAGTAGGACATATAAAAAGAAAATCGTTAAGTATATGGAATATTTGTACAACACCATAAACCATCTTGACCTAATATACATTTGTAGAATACTCCTTACAACAGCAAATACACATTCTTCAAATGCACACAGTTTATCCATATTTTGGGCCATAAAACAAAAATTACAACAAATATTAAAAAATTGAACCATATAGTATATATGGTAATCTTTGATTATAATGGAACATAATTAGAAATCAATAAAAAGAAATTACGGAGACTCTAAACAACCTGAGAGGTCAAAAAGAAAGTCACAAGGAAATTAGAAAAAAATTGAATATAATGATATGAAAATTTGTGGCATATATCTTAAACAGTACTGAGGTTAAATTTACAGCATTAAATGAATATTTAATAAAAGTGAGAATGTCTTCAATTAATCATCTTAGTGTCCACTTCAAAATATAGAAAGAGAAAATAAATTTAAACTCAAACCAAGAAAGAAGAACTAAGTGAATATATGACATAAATCAATGAAAATGGAAACAATAAGGAAATAAAGTGGAAAAAATTTTTTTCTTTGAAGGATCAATTAAGTTAATAACCCTCAGCCAGGCAGATCAAACAAAAAGAGAAGACACAAATTCCACACAGAGAAATGAAAGAGGAGAACTATCTACAAACCTTACTGTTAGAGAAATATTAATATATTATGAACAATTGTATGCTAATGAACAGGAAATTTAGGTGATGAAAACCATTTTCTGGAAAGATACCTAAAATCACTCAAGAATTAATACTAGAAAATATGACTAGCAAAATCAAGTGTTAATAAAGATGTGAAGCAAATGAACTTGTAAATGATTTTAGAAAAGGAAAATGTAAACACATGGAAAACAGTATGCCAACTTTTGTTTTTAAATTTCTTCTAAAAATACACTTCACCTATAAGCCAGCAATTCCAACATAATTCCACAAAAATTGAAAACATATGTCCCTATAATTTCTTGTACAAAATTCATTGTGATAGTTCTCTCCATAAAAGCAAACTTCTGGAAGCAATTCAAATGCCATCAACAGGTGACTAGATAAGCATTGTATGCAATGTGTACTCACTGTATTCGTATACAAGAAAAAATTGTTGATATATGCCTAAATCTGAAAAAAAAATTGCTATGTTTGATGAATAATTCCAATTACAAAAATAACTGAAGGGTTGCAACTGTGGCATGGAAGGATCACTGTTGTGAGGTGTAGGTGATGGGGGAATGTGTGGGGAGGGGTGCACTTGGGGCATACCTCTATGGAATATGAACATGTTCATGTGCTCATGGGGTGTTGTCTCAGTGGGTGGAGACCCACACAATAACTGACAGAACATTGAATTCCCATCCTGAGGAGTCCCTATACATTCTCTAATAGAGTGGCAAAAATCTTTAGAGTACATGGGCAGTGCCTTGTGAAGGAGGACATACCGATTTGCTAGGCCATTTGATACTGATGCTTGTACTTGTGAATCTTATTCTTGTGAAATTGTAACCTAGCCTAGTTTTTTATATTGCCTAAGAATTACTTCCTGAAAGCTTCCTTGTTCTTCAAATGTTGCATCTCTCGAAGCCAAAGTCAGCATATATCCTCGCTACTGTCCCTCCAGCATGGGACATGACTCCTGGGATGAGACTCCCTGGTGCCAGTGGACTATTACCAAGCACTGACTAACAATGTATTTGGGAAAAGTCCATGATCAAAAGAGGGAAAATTTAAATATGAATGAATTTCTATGGCTAAGAAATTTCAAAGTGAGTTGGGAGATCATTCCAGAAGTTACACTTATGTATGTCTCAGGAGGATCTCACTGACTGCCACAGTTATCATTGTCTCAAGCAGGGGGCTTCTGTGGGTGCTAAAGAAATCTAGACACTATAGGCAGGAAAGACAATCCCAGGAATTCAGGACCCTGTCAGTGGGCTTTATATTGGAATATATGATAACCTATTCCCAAAATGTATCTGAGTTGGAATCATTTATAATTTCCCTACACATGGATCATCTGTCCCTTTTATATGAAACTATAATCAGAACTATACTGATTAAATATGTGTCCCAGAGACTTAAATTTTCTAGCTGTTAATATGCCAGTTGAGCCTTGAATCTCAGCAGAGTTGCAGCTAACACCTATTCTCCAGTTCATCAGACCTGCCCAGTATGACTAACCAAAGGATGATGATGGACAATATCCATACCAAAAAAAAAGAAAGAAAGAAAAAACAGGGAGTATCTATCTATAACTGCAAGCAAGTCAGTGCCATCCATCTGCCCCATGGGATCTTAGCCCTCTCTCGACTGGAAGCAGAGTGAACATCACCACATCAAAATCCTCAGAATAGAGGAATGGATAAGGGGAAATGCAACTATGGACAAAAGTAGGCTTATTATTATTCTAGTAATGGAAGAACTTGTAACTTTGATATAAAGACAGTGGTCACCAGATGTTCTGACTGGAGGGAGAGGGAAGAATAGGTATAATATGGGACATTTTGAGGACACTGGAATTGTTATGTATGACATTGCAATGATGAATTCAGGCCATTTTACATTTTGTGAAAACCTATAAAATGAACAGTGCAAGGTGTAAACTATAATGTAGATGATGGTTTGAAGCAATGCTTCAATATGTGTTCATCAGTTGTAACAAATGGACCACATTAATGAAACATGCCATTAATGGGGAAAAGTCTAGGAGCGGTAGGGGTGGGGTATGTGTGAATTCCCTATATTTTCAATGTAAAATTTATGTAATCTAAAGCTTCTTTAATTAAAAAAAGATAACTACAATGAGATATCATTTCATACCTATTACAATGACCATTATTAAGAAGACAGCAAACTAAGTGTTGGAGAGGATGTGGGGAGATAGAAATGCTTATTCACACTTGGTGGTTATGTGGGATAGTACAGCCACTGTGAAAGACTGTTTTGCTGTTCCTAAGGAAGTTGAATATAGACTTGCCACATGACCTAGCAATACCATTACTAGATACATACCCAGAAAATAGGCATTTACACACTGATGTTCACAATGGCATTAACCACGATTGTCAAAAGATGGAAACAACCCAGATGTCCATCAACCAATGAATGGATAAAGAAATTGTGGTGTGTACATACAATGTAATATTATACACTGGTAAGAAAAAATGAAGATGTGAAGCATATGACAACATGGATGAAACTGGAGGACATTATGTTGGGCCAAAACTGTCTATTCAAAAAATGGTGCTGGGAGAACTGGTTAGCAGTATCAAAAAGAAAGAAAGAGGACCCTTATCTCACACCTTATACAAAAATTAACTCAAAATGGTTCACAATCCTAAACATAAAAAGCAACAACAATAAAGACTCCTAAAATAAAATGTAGAAAAGCATCTTCAAGATCTTGTGGTAGGTTTGGGTTTGAAACAGAAAGCTCCCAAGGCTGGCTGGCTGTCAACAAATCATTTTTCCTTCTCAAAATCATTCCTGAGTCCTGGCCTTTCTATATGCAAATAATTGAACCTCTCTCAACTTCTACAACATTTTTTGGGGACTCGTCCAGGATTGCAAGTGAAGGCCAGAGATGGTAGCTATTTGCTGTCCCTTCCAAATCCCTGAGAAAGCCGGGAGGACTTGGGTGAACCCCAATCATCAGGGCACTCCTGGATTAAATTTAATCCAGAAAAGATGTGGGCTCCACTGGAGTCTTCCCAATGAAAATCAAGGGCAATGGAAGGTCTGAAGAGAAGGATTCTGAGAACAAAAAAGAACTCCAGACACGGAGGAAGAATGAACATTTTATTAACCATATGAAAATTTTATCAACTTCATATGGAATGCCAGATCCATCTTCCTCCAGTTAAAATAAAAGTTTTCCACCTTGTTATTCAATGACTACAGCCAATGGCCAGCAGGAAGCAGTTACAGAAAAGAGATCATCTCCCTTCAGCACCCCTTTAAGATTAAATGTGTAAACTCTTTAAGGGTAAAACAAAATTAATAAATGGATCTGTAGCTTAACTGGAAATTCACGTGAGCACCGGTGGCCCCAGAATAACTGCAGGGGGGCCCTGCCCCAGGATTCTGCTGCCCAAAATGAAAACTTCTAAATGGCTAATAATAGGATCCTGGAGGCTACATTGAAAATTCATAAGTGAACTAATCAATCAAAACAACAAACAGCCACCCACCTCATAGCTCCAACAATAATTATGCCAAAGCTTAGCCAGTTAAGCTTTGGCATAAGGGGGGAAAATGATGTAGGCTATGTGTGGGAGGCTGTTCATCCCTTTGTGTCCTGACTTGTGGGTGTGGGGCAGTGAAAGGCTGCAGTCCTGCCCTTGGTAACCACGGCAATGACTCCAGTCTTGGGAGGCAATTTAGCAATGCAAACTCTGTATACATACCAGTCAGTCCAGTGAAACTCTGATGGTGGTGATGCTGAAGCTTAAGGGAGCTTGGACTTGGCCTTGAATGGGAAATATAATATAGCCTAGGCATAAATTCAAAATCATCTAAATCTGTATCCAAGTGTGCCTAGTCTCTAGAAATCCAGTTAAGTGATAGGGGTTTAAATGTTCAAAGAATGTAAGACAAAGTGTATTCAAAGTTGCATCCAGACAGAATGTGGGCAAGATGCTAATTCAAGCTCACCTCAAATGTGGGCGATATGTTAATTCAAAACCTACCTAGTACTCAGATAAACACTTAAATAACAAAGAAAGTACTTTTCTTTGATATAAAGCACCATTTGACTCCCCACCCTGTATAAAAGGAACTTAAAAATCTTGTTCAAGGCTCAGGTTTGAAACAGAAAGCTCCTGAGTCAGGTCAGCCGTCAATAAATCATTTTTCCTTTTCAAAATAATTTAAAAAAAAGATCTTGTTGTAAATGGTAGTTTCTTAAACTTTACACATAAAACATGAACAAAAAAGGAAAAAATAGATAAATTGGGCCTCCTCAAAATTAAACACTTTTGCACCTAAAAGGAATTTGTCAAAATGGTGAAATGGAAACCAACTCAATGGAAGAAAATATTTTACAATCACATATCCAATAAGAGTTTAATATCCATGATATATAAAGGGATCATACAACTCAACAATAAAAAGACAAATCATGCAATTTAAAATAAAGGCTAGAATATTTTAAAAAATAATATTTACTACTATCTATTGATCACAGGATTGAAACTTCAAATAGTGACCATTTATGAAAATACAGCACTCATTCTTTATTAGGTAACTTTCCTAACAGATCTTGTTGCTTAATGGAGACAAGCAGAGAATGTGTAATCTGCAAAATGAGAGCATCTTTTAGAGTCATTACTTTCCTTGCTATGAAAGTTACAGACATATACTTAGTGGCCATCTTCCTGCACTCTTCTTCCCCCACCACCTATTCAATTTGTGTGCAAATGTTTCAGTCTGTTTTCATTCCATAGCCCCGGTGGCAATGTTAGTTATAAAGAAAAGGCCCAACTATACCTTAATCTGGAAACAAGGAACAAGCATCTCCAGACACTTATGAGGGCCAGAACTATGAGTGTCCTAATTCCCCCTCTAGGGATCTTATAAACAGACTACAGACTTGTCTCTTCCCTCAGATGTAAAGTAGGGTGTGCCTTCCACTGGCCCAGACAAACCACAGTGGCATCTCTTCCCCTGCTCTTTTGGATCCTTTGTTCTGTGTAAGTAATAAATTGGTCATTTGCTGAAGCTGTCTATTGTGCCAGAGCTCAGCAGAGATCAACAGCCATCTTGCTTCACCACATGACTACAACACCAGAATCCAAGTAGGTGACTTTGGTGAGTAACCATTCCTTTATGTGCCCTGATTTGGGTTTTTTATTCTTGGAAATGTAAGCTTTAACCACATATAAATCTCCTTAATAAAAGACAAAACATTTCTGGTACTTTGCATTGGCAGATCTTTGGCAAACTAAAACAGGGGCCTTCTGATCCATATTTATTTGGCATAGATTTCTTATGTCATCTCATAAATTTATTTAACAAGAATTGTTATGACTGTGTAATTACCACTATTAATATTAACTTAAGAAAGATAATTGCCAGAATCTCAGCAATGAATCTCCATTGTAATAACAGAAAGTCTACAGTGATAAAATAGGGAAAATGTGAAAGGTTTAAAACTGTCGAAATAACTGGATTTTATGATTAACTATATGAGAATAGAATCTCAGAAAAAGTCAAGTGATCAAAACAGTATCCCAAATGATTGAAATCATTATCTCAGAAAACAAGATTGGTTTATTTGGTTGTAATACTTAATGAGCTATTTGAGGCTACATATTTTAATAATAACCCCTACAATAATAGCCTCCAGAACTCTTACAAGATGGCTTTGGGCTCAACGCAATCACAAAAAAAAAAAAAAAAAAAAAAAAAGGAGGAAGGAAAAAAGCTGACTAAGTGAGATTCTTTGGGTATATGTAGACCAGGAGAGTGCTGTACACTCTCCAGAAGGGTGAGCAACAGAGAGGCAAAGAACCCAAGATAAAACCATTAATTACTATTCCCCATGGCTGGGAATGACATCCATCCCCCACCCACAAGGCAAACAGCCTGGATAAAGCCATGGCCCACAGCAGCCAAATGAGATGGGAAAAGATATCTTTCTCCCTGGGAAGAGCAAGGGTGTGGGGGAGGACAGAAAATGGTTTCCACCCATAGAGTGGGCTATGAATTCCAGCTCTGGCCAGAGTAGAATCATGGGCAAGTGGAGATTAAAAGAGACTTGTTTTGCTAATGTTAAATAAATAAAGACAAATGAAACAAACAAAAAAAGAGACCCCTCTGTGGAAAGATTCGCCAACAAGTGTGATCTGTTGGCACTTGTCTTTTGTCTGAGATGACTTGGATCAGATATGCACCCCATTGGTGAATCCCTGAACAAATTTTGATACTTATGCTGGGTGATTTTGAAGACTTAGAATAAGTTGAACCCCAAATCAAAGAAAACCCATGAAACAAAACCACAAGGCAAGAGATGGAAATTGACGGTCAGAATAAATTCAACAACATACTCAGATGCCTAGACATCAGCAAAAATTTATAAGCCATACTAAAAAACAGGAAGAGATGGTCCTGCCAAAGGAATAAAGCAGAAATCCCGATGAGACAGGATTTAAGACAACTAATCAATGAGAATCACATAAATCTCCTATATCAATTCAAAGTGTTGAAGACACATATGTGTAAGTTGATACAGGATATGAAGAATGCCCTGGGTTAGTATAAAGAACAATATGAAAGCTTACAAAGAAAAGTAAGAGAACTTATGGGAATGAGAGATATGATGGATGAAATTAAAAATAAAATAGAGGCAAATAATCTTAGATTTGAATTGATAGGAGACAGAATTAGTGATTTGCAGGATTGAGCATCTGAACTTGAAAAGACAAGAGTATAGAAAGGAAAAAGAATGGAAAAATGGAATATCATCTCAGGGGACTGAATGACAATGTGAAACACAAAAACATACATGTTATCAATTTCCTAGAGCAAGAGAATGGAAAAGGGTCAGAAAGAATATTTGAGTAAATAATGACTGGAAATTTCCCAAAGCTTATGAAAGTAATAAATATCAATATCTAAGAAAGACAACACCCCCAAAACAGAATAGATCTGAATAGACCTATTCTGAAAAATCTACTATTCAGAATGAAAAATACCAGAGAAGAAGAAAGGATCTGAAAGCAGCACAAGAAAAGCAATACATCACTTACAAGGGATCCTCAATAAGACTAACTTCCAATCTCTCAACAGAAACAATGGAGATGAGAATGCAGTGGTATGGCATATTAAAGTCCTGAAAGAGGAAAACTGCTAGCCAAGAATTCTTTATCTGGCAAAAGTGTCCTTCAAAAATGAGGGTGAGCTTAAAGTCTTCACAGACAAAAACTGAGAGAGTACGTTACCAAATGACTAGATATACAAAAAATACTAAAGGTAGTGCTACAACCAGAAAACAAAAGATAAAGGCAAGAGACTTGGAGAAAAGGGCAGAATAGAAGATTTTTAGTAAGGGAAACTAAAAGGTAAAAAGAGAGACAATAGTAAGCTATAGCCATAGTAAGTGAAATGATAAAATGGAAAAAGCAAGTAAAGCCTTTACAGTAACAACACTGAATGTTAATGGATTGAACTCCCCAATCAAAGACATAGACAGACAGAACTGATAAAGGAAAATTGGGCTATCTATATGCTGTCTACAAGACACTCACTTCAGATGATAGGACACAATCAGGTTAAAAGTGAAGGGTTGGGAAAAGATATTCCATGCACTTCATGGAAGATATGGAGTAATGATACTAATATCAGATAAAATAGATTTTAAATGCAAAACTGTTATAAGGGATGAATAAGGTCATTATATATTAATAAAAGAGATGATTCAACAAGAAGAAATAACTATAATAAATATTTATACACCCAAGAAACATGAAACACATTGGCAAAACTGAAGGACGAAATAGATGTCTCTGCAATAATAGCTGGAGACTTCAGTGCACCACTCTCAGCATTAGATAGAACATCTGGACAGAGGAAAGATAAGGAAATAGAGAGGCTGAATAATATAATAAATGAGCCAAATCGAGCAGACATTTACATAGCATTACACTCCAAAACAGCAGGTTATTCACTCTTTTTAAGCACTCATGGATCCTTCTCCAAGATAGACCACATGTTGGGTCACAAGACAGGTCTCAATAAATTTAAAAAGATTGAAATTATAAAGAGCACTTTCTGTGATCATAATGAAATGAAGCTGGAAAACAATAACCTACAGAAAAATGGAAAATTTGTTAATATATGCAGAGTAATCAAAACATTCTTAAATAATTAGTGGGTGGAAGAAGAAATTGCATGAGAAATCAATAAATATCTCAAGAAGAATGAAAAGGTGAAGACAACATAACAAAACCTATGGTACACCACAAAGGCAGTGCTGATAGGGAAACTTACAGTCCTCAATGCTTACATTAAAAAAAGGAGAGCAAAAATTGCAGATCTAGTTACACATCTGGAGGCACTAGAAAAAAATAGCAAACTTTCCCAAACCAAGGCAAAGGAAAGAAATAATAAAGATCAAAGCAGAAATTGAGAATAATACCAATGACAAAAACAATACAGAGAATCAACAAACAAAAGTTGGTTTTTGAAGATCAACAAAATCACCAACCCTTAACTAGACTGATGAGAAAGAGAGAAGATGCATATAAATAAAATCAGAAAAGGGATGGGGACATTGTGACCAACCCCATAGAAATAAGACATCCTAAATGGATATTATGAAGAGCTGTATGCCAACAAACTAGGCAATGTGGTCAAAATAGAAAAGTTCCTAGAAACACACTGTGGCAGTCTGAGATTATTTATGAATCCCAAAAAGAGAAAAATTATGTTTAATGTAATCCTGTGATTGCATTAAATTCAGCTGAGGCTTCTTTGATTGGATTGTTGTTAATGTTGAGTTAGGGCTTCTTTTATTTGACTGCCTCAGTGGGTGTGCCTTAGGTTGAGTCCTGCACCCTTGCTGGGCCTGATATAATCAGACGAGGTGCAAGAAGATACATGGAAGAGAGAGCTCTGTCATTTTTGATCCTGCCATATGACAGAAAGTAGAAGGCTCAAACAGGCTTAAGCCCTGAGCCTAAAGAGGAAGAGTAAGCAGAGAGGGGAAGGCAGAGACCAGCTAGAGATCGGTGACCAATTGCTTCAACAAGTGGCAACTGACATTCATGAGAAAACAACCTTGAATTGCTCTTTTTACAGCCATATAGCTATAATCTTTTATCCCAAATAAATACCATTTATAAAAACCAACAGATATCTGATACATTGCATCAGCAACCCTTTACTGGACTACTATGCACGTGAACAACTCTGGTACTAGAAAAAGTAGAAGACCTCAACAAACCAATCACAAGTGAAGAAACTGAAACAATCATCAAAAACTTCCCAAAAATGAAAATCCAAGGATGAGATGCTTTCACAGATTAATTCTAATAATCATTTGAAGATGATCTAATACCAGTCTTGCACAAGTTCTCCCAAATAATTGAACAAGAAAGAATGCTACAAAACTCAATCGATGAAGCCAATATCACCATAGTACCAAAGCAGATAAAGATACTAAGAAAAAAATTACAGAACGGTATCTCTAATAGATACAAAAGTACTCATCAAAACCTATACTAAGTCCAAAAGCACATTAAAAGACTCATGCACTATACACAGGTGGTTTTATGCCTGATATGCAATGGTGGTTCAACAAAAGAAAAAATTTAGTTTAATAAACCATATTAATAAATTGAAGAAGAAAAATTACATGACCCTTTCAATTGACAACAAAAATTATATAACAGAATACAGAAACCTTTCTTGATGAAAACACTCCAAAAGATAGGATTAGAAAGAAGCTTTCTCAACATGGTAAAGCACATATATGAAAAACCCAAAACTATATCAATGGTGAAAGACTGAAAGCATTCCCACTGAGATTAGGAACAAGATAAAGATGCCCACTCTCACCACTCTTATTCAGTACATGTTAGAAGTACTATCTAAAGCAATTAGATAAGAAAAAGAAATAACAATACACCCAGTTATTAAAGGAAGAAGTAAAACTTTTACTATTCTCAGATAAAATGATACAAGTTCCAGAGAATCCTAAAAATTCTGCAACAAAGCTAATAGAACTAATAGACAAGTTCAGCAAAGTGGCAGGATACAAAACTAATATGCAAAAATCAGTAGTGCTTCTATATATTATAGATGAGCAATCTGAGAAGGAAGTCAGAAAAAAAAGTTCCATTTAGAAGGCTAAAAGAATAAAATATTTGGAAATAATCTTAACCCAGGACATAAATGTCTTGTATTCAGAAAACTATAAAACATTGCTAAAAGAAGCCAAAGAAGACCTAAATAAATGGAAGGATATTCCATGTTCATAGACAGAAAGATGAATTATTGCTAATATGTTAAATCTACCCAAACTGGTTTACAGATTCAACACAATCCCAAAAAATGCCCAACTGCCTTTTTTTGAAGAAATTGGAAATGCATCTATTAAATTTATTTGGAGGGGTAAGAGGTCCTGAATAATGAAAAATGTCTTTATAAAAGAACAATGTTGGAGGATTTTTCACTTCCTGACTTCAAAGCATATTACTTTGCTACAGGGGTGAAAACAGCCTGGAATGTGGTTTATGGTGTGGACCATTGACCATGAGGTGCAGCGGCACTCAGAGATGTATTCACCAAATGCAGTGAATGTCTCATGATGATGGAGGTTGTTGTTATGGGTGGAAGAGTGGTGTGAGGGGGTGGGGGTATTTGGGGACCTCATATTTTTTGAATGTAACATTAAAAAAATAAAGAAAAAAAATCCAAAATAAATATTCTATGATAACAACAACAACAAAAAAAAGATAGAGAGATTGACCAATGGAACTGAATGAAGAACTCAGAAATAGAGCCTCACATCTATGTTCAAGTGAGGTTGTCAAGCCCTTCCAGCTGGACCAGAACAGTCTATTCAACAAATGGTCCTGTGAGAACTGGATATCAATATCCAAAAGAAAGATCTCACAGCTTACAGAAAAAGAACTCAAAATGGATCAAGGGCCTAAATATAAAAAGTAACAACCATAAAACTCCTAGAAGAAAATGTAGGGAAGCATCTTCAAGGTCTTGTGGTAGGTAATACGTTCTTAAAACTTACACCCAAAGTGAGAGCAACAAAAGAAAAAATAGATAAATGGGACCTCCTCAAAATTAAACACTTTGACCAGAGGAGGCAGGTTGCAAGGTCCTAGCACTTTGGGTCGCAGTCTTCCAATAAAGGTCAAGGACCATAAAACTATCTAAAGAGATTTGAAAAATGGCAACAAACTTAAGTGTCAGCATCTTTAGTTGAGAATATTGGGCAGCTGAGTATGTTGATTCATTTATTCCTGAGAATCCTCTGCAAGAACTATTTAAATATGCTTGGAAATATATGGTGAGTAATGATACAAAATTTCAGATTGCAATATTGTGATCCATTATAGCTCAAGAGGCCCTGTGTTTCTTGTTCTCTTTACCTGGATTTTTGAAAAAATGCAAAATTCAAAGGAATATTTAGAAACATGGGAAGGCCAATGGAAATGTTTTAAATCACTTTCTTTAATTACTTTCTTACCCAGCTGCCTTTGATTTGTGAAACCTAGTATTTGAAAGAGTATATCAGTGTTACTTATAATTGGGAAAGAATGCCATATGGTATTTGATTCTGGCAAGATGTGTTTGCTGTGCAGTGATTGAGGACACCTGGCACTCTTTCCTGCATGGGCTCTTATACCACAAAAGTATATATCTAAGAATATTTATAAAATTCATCATGAGTTAGAGGCTTCATTTGGAATGGGATCACATCCTCTGAAGACCCTAATTCCAGGAACTGGATTTTTCACTGGACTCATGCTTTTGTGTGACCATGTAATACTATACTTCTTTGGGCATGGATAGCCATGTAGTTGATAAAAACTGTTGTTGTCCATAGTGGTTATGATATTCCTCTCAACTCTTTATCATTCCTTTCTATACTGGTTCTTGGCATCATGATTTTCACATGATCTTCATTGGAAAATATGGTTCAACATTTACATTGTGAGACAGAAGTTTTGGATGGACTCTGTGTTTACTGCCTACACAAAAAAAGAAGTTTAAGAAAAGGACTAAATAATCATTTTTCATAGACCTTTCTGAAGATACACATTGTCCTGAATTGAAAATAGAAGCTCCTATTGCTTCTGTGGATGCATGTACCTTGTTTGCTAAGTGATAAAAGAACATTAACACCTTTAATTATATTTCTAGTGGGAACTTATTCTACTTTACATATAAGTTCTCTATATGTAGGAAAAAAGTAAAAATTTGTTTAAGTATAGTTTTTTGAAGAAATTTTAAAGACCATATTACTAACCTTATAAAAATGTTTAAGTACTGGAGGAAGTATTAATTTATCTCCTTTCTGTTGCAATACTATAGGCTTGGAGTTGGAATTGGCCTTCAAGTCTTTCAAATAAATAGGGCCCATTTTAAAGAGCTCCTAGAAGTATGGTGTTAGCCTCTGTAGCAGTTGGATGTTGTTTATGAATTCTTAAAATAGATATTGGATTACGTATATGAACTGGTCTGTCCCTCAGGGCATATGAGATTGGATTGGATTCAGAGGTTTCACTTTTACTTGGTTGAATAATGACAAGGCTTTGATTGGGCCACATCAGAAGCCCCCTTGGTGAGCAGGGACTCAAAGAGAAAATGACAGGGTGGAAGGGTTAGTTAGAGTTTTGATATTGGAGCCCTGGGAAGTAAATCCACAGGAGAAGAACACAAAGGAGCACAGGTGGCTCATAGACATGGCAGAGGCCCTGGGAAGAGAGAAAGAGTGTCTGATAGTCTACAGCTGACCTTGTGGAGTGAAGAGAGTAGCTGAGCCAGGAGAGAAATGAGCCTGAGAGAGAGAGGAGACTTATCCCAGCCTACCACTGATGTTGAAAGAAGCTGGGACCAAATAGTCTTAAGAGAAAGAGGAAGGCTGATCCCTTGCAGACATCAGGAGCCATCTTTCTCCAACATGTGGAAACAGACTTTGGTGAGGGTAGTAACTTATACATTATGACCTGGTAACTGTAAGCTTCTACCCCAAATAAATACCCTTTATAAAACCTAACAGATTTCTGATATTTTGTATCAGCACCACTAATAGAGCCTCATATTTAATTTTAAACATTATTTAGAATTTGTGTAAAAATCAAAATATCCTGGGTTGAATCACATAAGTTGCTGAAATGAATGACTGAAGCTGTTGAATCACGAGTAGCCAGCCCTGATCTTTTCCACTCTTCTTTTTTTTAAATTTACTTTTTTCTTCCCATCCCCTCCCCTACCCTGTTGTTTTTGTTGTGTCTATTTGTTGTGTGATCTTCTATATATATATATATATTTTTTTTTTTGTCTTCTCTTCTTGTCTTTCTCCTCTAGGATTCACTGAGATTCAATCCTCGGTACTTCTGATGTGGAGAGAGTTTCCCTTTCAATTGTGCCACCTCAGTTCCTGGTCTCTGCTGTGCTTCACCTTGACTCTCCCCTTTATCTCTATTTATCACGTCATCATCTTGCTGGGTAACTCACCTGCATGGGCACTCACTCACCGCATGGGCACTGGCCCACATGCAGGCACTCATGTGGGCACTTGGCTCACCATGCGGGCACTCACACAGGCACTTGGCTCACCACGTGGGCACTGGCTCACTGCATGGGCACTCGGCTCGCCATGCAGGCATTCACTTTGCCATGTAGGCACTCACAGGGCACTCATGGGAGCACTAGGGTTGCCATGTGGACACTCATGTAGGCACTTGGCTCACAGGCATGGGCATTCGGCTTGCTGCACAAGCATCTGTGTGGACAGTCAGCTCGCTACACGGGCACTCACCTCACCGTGTAGGCACTTGGCTCATTGCTTGGGCACTCGGCTTGCCACTTGGGCACTGGCTCGCTATGCAGGCATGCTCTCTCTTCTTTTTCACCAGGGATCAAACCCAGGTCCTCCCCTATGATAGGTGGAAGCCTTATCACTTGAGCCACATCCATTTCCCTCCACTCTTCTTAGGAGCTGATCATTTGGGATGATTCTCTCTTTCATTGAGGAGTCCATTTTGATTGCAATACACTCTTGGCACCAATAATTTAAAGATTTTCTGTATTGATGCAAGTGGATATTTTAGTCTAAATGTTTTCCAACTTACTTAAAATTTTTAAATTGAGTTTTATTTCTGCTATTTACACTTTCATTTTTGTATATCAAGTTCTCTTTAACCTTCAATCTATAACTAGGATCTGTGTGAACTGACTTGCTCTATTTGCACTTTGAGCTGTTGAGATAAATGTGTTTTTTGCCTGATAGAAAAATTTAGCACTTAATATTTGTTGCTAAGATTTCTACTACAGGGACAAGAAAATTAAGGTCTTCACACTTTCTATATATCTGGTTGTGGCAGCTAAGACTGAATGGGAAGTCTGAAAACAAGTGAAAGGGGAAATAATTCTTGCAACTCAGAAATAAACTTGTGAAGAGCCTTTTCACAATTGCTAAAAAAAAGAACCAGTCCAAGTATCCATCAAGTGATGAATGGATGTAAAAATGTGGTCTATACATACATGGAATACTATTCAGCTGGTGCAAGAAAAGAAATTAGATTGCTATGACAAAATGGATGAAACCTTGTGAAAATTATTGAGTGAAACAAATAACAAATGTTTACAAATTACTCTGAAGCTTAATACAGTGCTAAACAAAAGCATGTCAGGGTATTTCTTTAATAGCTTTATTGAATTGAAATTCATATAACTTAAAATTCAACCATTTAAATTGCATAATTCAGTGTTTTTTCATATGCTCACAGAGTTTGCAATCAACACCATTATCCAGTTTTAGAAAATTTTCATCATCCCTAAAAGTAATCCTTTCTCCATTAGCAGTCATTCGCTTTCCCACTTTCCCTCAGACCTTGGCATCCACTAAATTACTTTATATCTGTATGGTTTGGTCTATTCTGGACACTTCATATAAATGAACTCATAAGATATGTGATCTTTTGTGACATATGAATGACAAAATATGAAACTGAAAGGAAGCCAGACACAAAATAATACTAACAGTATGATTTCATGTACATAATTATTTTTTTTGGTACTGGGGACCAAGGATTGAACACAGGAACTCATATGTGGGAAGACGGCATTCAATCACCAAGCAACATTGGTTTCCTTGAGTTGGCTTTCTTGTTTGCTTTTTCCTTGTTGTGTGTTTTCATTTTTTCAGGTGGCACTGGTAGCCAAATGCAGAACCTCCCATGTGGGAGGTGGGTGCTCAACCACTCGAGCCAATTCCACTTCCTAATACATAAAGTTTTAAATTCAGCACAAATCTATGGTGTTAAAAATAGATAATTAACAAAAGAGGGGCTTATGAGTTGCTGGTTTTATTTTATTTTATATTACTGAGTTATATTGAGGTTGGTTACAATGATGTGTCTATTGTGATAAATCAGCAAGAAGCAAATTAATGATTTCTGTTTTTTAGTGTGTTATATGTCAAAACTTGTTTTTAATACATTATAATTATTAGATCAAACAAGAGAATTCATTATGAGACTTTTGCAATCATATGATCTCCATTTCATGAAATATAAAGACCCTTCAAGGACTCCAAACTCAGGTGTTCAAACTCGAAAATGCATGCTTACAGATATAGCGAATTGAAGATTCACAACTGACTGCCTGGAAGCCATGTGAGCTTAGCATAGCATAGTTATATGTATGATTTGGTGGATTTTTCATTCTGTAATGGAGAAAAATGCATAATTAAATTATATTTTATAAGGGCCATCCATGAAACTATGTTATTTTCCAAATAACAGTTTTAAAAGAATATTTTGAAAATGGATAATGACATCTTTCATGAAATATTCATAATTGCACTGGTTATTTTGGGCAATGAGCATACCATTCTTAACTAATGTTTATAGTGACTTATCATGTCACTAATTTCAATATTTTTCTACATTTCCATAATGCAAACAAATTTATTAATATTGTTCTTCTGAATGGCTCTTTTTTTTTTTTATAGGTTTCCTTCTTCTATAACATTGTTCAGTAAAACTTACTTTCTATGGATAAGTGAGATCTTTTCCCATTGCCATGGTTGAGTATTATTTTTACGAGAGAGTCCAATCCATAATACTGATGAAAGGAGTCTCAGCATATTCTACCAGAAAACAAAGAAATTCCATTTAAATCATCATTTCATAAGATTAATATTTTTAATGCAGGTAGTGTTTTCTTCCATATGTTCATTAATTTTCAAAACAAGATGTGAATGCTGGATTGAAAACCAATTATTCATATTATCAAATCAAAAGTTTAAACTTCTGACTACAAAATAACTCATAAATTTTTATACCTTATAGTTTTATTTTTCTTCTTATGTTTATGTTGACAGTGAAAATTGAGATTTATATCATTTAGCAGTCAACTAGCTCCACAAGCTGAACATAATAATGATTTTTTAAAGTTTCTGGATACTGTGACATTTTCCCTCTAACTAAATATATTTTTCTATGTTTCTTAGAGTTAGAGTTTTGTGAAGGAAATTAAGGCATTGCCATTGAGGAGATAAATGACATGAAGGCCAAAATTTGTTTTCTGGGCTCCACACAATTTTTTAGCTAGATTAATCCCACTTTTATCTGTTTCTATATTGCTGGAATATATAGATAATGTCAGACTCAGTGGCACAGATACATTTTTCACTGCTACTCTCTGCTAAGTACAAGGATAAACACTAAAAATGAAGAAAGACATAAGCAAAAGACAACTCTGACAGGTAGGAAGAGAAAGGCAAAATTATGTGGGTCCCAAGGTGAGTAAAACAGACAGGCAGAGCATCTTATGTCCTCCACCCAACAGAAAAAAGAAACGTAGGCCTAGAGTTTCCCAGGCCCTAACCCAGTAACAGAAGGTGGCTCAGGTAAATTCAGTCCTTCTCTGGATTATACGAGTCCTGCAACAACGTCAGGTGAACCCAGCACTACTGGAGAGAGGCATCCACCAAGATCTGCCAGTGGTCAAAGGCAGAGCTGCTCCCCCAGCAGAGAGGATCCATAAGAGCAATGCTGCTCCCAGGAAGTCTCTTTGACCCAAAAGTCAGCAGGCACACCTCCCCCACACAGACACCAGGCTCCAGTGGCACTAGCAAGGGGGGCCCTGCAGGTGAGTTTACAACTATCTTACAAGCAAACATTTACATTTTTAAGAAGTGAACACAGTTTGGAACAGTCCATAGCATTTATGTGAAATTCTCATGAGATACTCTTGAGAGGGGAACTCTCCAAGAGAGTGACAATCTAAGTCACACACTATGTTACAGGAGGTTAACTACTAAAACGGTGGGAAGATTATTTTTAATTATGTTGCTTTTAAGGCTGTAATATTTAGGATTCTTCACTTAAAAAATAGAAATAGAAAATAAAATTTAACCAAATCAGGAAGGAAGATATATGCATGTATGAGCCTAACTCAGTGCAAATGGGAAACAATAAGTAAATAAAACAAAAATAAGCTTCTTTGAAAGATCAGTTAAATTGATAAACCTCCAGCCAGGCAGATCAAGCAAAAAGAGAAGACACAAATTCCACACACAGAAATGAAAGAGGAGAAATATCTACCAATCTTACTGATGTAAATATATTAATATATTATGAACAATTGTATGCTAACAAACAGGAAATTTGGGTGGGGAAACCATTTTCTGGAAAGACATCGAAGATCATTCAATGAAATGATAAGCTGAAAATACGACTAGCAACGCCCGGTGTTAACAGGGATGTGAAGCAAGTGAACTCGCAAACGATTTTAAGAAGAAAATGTGAACACATGGAAAACAATATACCAAATTTTCTTTTCAAAATTTCATCTAAAAATATACTTTACCTATAATACAGCAATTCCAATGTAATTCCACAGAAATTGAAAACATATGTCCCCATAACTTCTTGTACAAAATGCATCATGGTAGCTTTCTTCATAAAAGCAAACTCATTTTATAAGACTAATATTTTTAATGCTGGTAGTGTTTTCTTCCTTATGTTCATTAATTTTTAAGACAAGATGTGAATGCTGGATTCTATTCTAACAGTAAAAACGTATTAAAATTGAAAACCAGTTGTTCATATTACCAAGAATTCAAAGGCTTAGACTTTTGACTACAAAAGAGCTCATAAATTTTTATACATTTTTTTTTTGGTCTTCATTTTTTTTTTAATATTACATTAAAAAAATATGAGGTCCCCATATACCCCTCACTCCCCTCACCCCACTCCTCCCCCCATAGCAACAATCTCCTCCATCATCATGAGACATTCATTGAAATTTTTATATCTTATAGTTTTATTTTTCTTCTTATGTTAATGTTGACAGTGAAAATTTAGATTTATATCATTTATTAATCAGTTTAACAAAATTAGCATAATAATGTTTTTAAAACTTTCCAGATACTGTGATATTTTCCCTCTAACTAAATGTATTTTCCTATGTTTCTTAGAGTTAGAATTTTCTGAGGGAAATTAAGGCATTGCCATTGAGGAGATAAATGACATGAAGCCAACATTTGTTTTCTGGTCCCCACACAGTTCTTTAACTAGATTAGTCCCACATTTATCTGCTTCTCTATTGATGGAATACCAAGAGTCCAGACTAGGTGGCAGAGCCAAACTTTCCCTGTTACTCTCTGCTAAGTACAAGTATAAAACCTAGAAACGGAGAAAGACATAAGCAAAAGACAACACTGAAAGGCAGAAAGGGAATGGCCCAAATATTTGGGACACCAATACTGGAGGGAATACACACTGACAGCGTGTCTAATGTCTTTCCACTCAACAGAAGAAAGAAACATAAGCCTGGAATTTCCCCAACCTGAACCCAGCAACAGAAAGGTGTTCAGGTAAATGTAAACATCTGCATTCCAATATTTATAGTGGTGTTATTTACAATTGCCAAAAGATGGAAACTACCCAGGTGTCCATCAACTGGGGAATGGATAAACCAGTTGTGATCGATACATACGATGGAATATTTTTCAGCTGTAAGAAGTAAAAAAGTCATGAAGCATTTGACAACATGGAAGATCCTGGAAGACATTATGTTGAGTGAAGCAGGCCACATACAAAAGGACAGTTATTGAATGATGGCACTACTACGAACTAAACATATTGTGTAATATGATGGAGTTAATAAATTGAATATAGGTCACCAGAAAATGAAATGAGTTTAAAGGAATGGAATGCTGAGGGTTAACTTGTGCAGTTTGGTAAAAAGGATGTGTGTTAATCTCTAAAAATGAATAGAAAATAGAAAAAGTGAAAAACCAATATAATGTATGCAACTAGCAGTACTATTATGTGGGTATGACATTGGTTGAAAAGGAAAGTTTAAGGTCATGTATATTAATAAAAGGAAAGCTAAAAATGTAACTTGGGAATGTATAGCATAATTAAATCGCATGTGAAATACGAATATGTATAAAATGGCATTGTATAAGACCATTTTTTGTTGAAACTGAACTAATACAAGTTAATGCTACAAAATATTAATATTAAACAAAAAAACATGCCAAGTGAAAGCAACCAGCACAAATTATTACATGTTGTATGATTACATTTATATAAAATGTAATATAAATCAATATATTAAGAAGAAATTAAATTAGTGTTTATATAGGACTGGGGAAGGACTGCTAACAGATGTGGAAATTTTCAAAGTAATAAATTGTTTTAAAAATTTTTGTGGAGATGAATGTACAACTGCTAAATAAGTAAGTATAAATAAATATCCAAGGATAGCCAAAATAGCAGCCATGTATAGTAGGGGAAGCATAGAGAGATTGAAAGGTGAAGAATTTGTTTTTTTTTATTATTTTTTATTGAAACAATAAAAATTCCCTAATAATGATTGAAATGATGGATGAACAATGATGCTATTATACCAGACACCATTGACTGTACACTTTGGATGAATTGTATGCTTTATTAATATATATAAGGAAATTCGATTTGTGTAAAAAAGGGAATGAATTCTTGAAGTAACCTATAAGATGAATGAATCTCAAATTAATTATTTGAATTAAAGTATCCAGACAAAAAAAATATGTATTATATGATCCTATTTACACAGAATTCTAGAATTTCCATCTAATCCATGGTGAAGAAAGTAGACCCATATTTGCCTGATGATTCCATAATTTGTATATGTATCAAAATTTATGAATTATATGATTTAAATATGTGCAGTTCATTGTATATCAATTATACCTCAAAATGTGTTAAAATAGAAAAAATTAAACTTTCTGATTCAGATAGAGTTATCACCAAAAAAACAAACAAACGAAAAACAACAACAAACCTGGTGAAATATTCCCTTCTGAAAATTGTAAGTAAGATGATAATGACCTGTATAACTATTTTTATACAACTTTCAACTGGACAGACTTTACAATGGAAAACAGTAAGAAATAATAAAAAATATGTTAACTGGAAGAAAAGAAAGGAAGCTGACACCTTCATAGATGGTAAAATTGTATTTGTACAGAACTCAAATGAATTCCCAAGTAAATTGTGTGATTTTAAAAGTGAGTTTTGCAAGATTGCTGGATATACGTACATAAATCAATTTTAGTGTGATATATTAGCAACAGCAGAAAAGATAATATAAAAGATAACTGGAGTCAAATCAAGTGAAATATGGAAGATATACACAAAATTATAAAACTGACATGAAAGAAAATAAATGATGGACTAAAACATTTTAATACATAATGTCAAAAAGATGTCAATTTTCAACAATTGATCTTTTGACTAAAATAATTTCAATAAAATCACAGCATATTTTTAGGAATGTATTAATGAACAGATTTAAAAGCCCAAGTGTAACACGGTACTCTTGAAGAAGAACAATGTGATGGAATTATATAATGTACTACTATAAAAATTACTATCAGTAAATTTGACCCTGTGATCTTGGTGCAAAAAATATTGAATAGTGGGATACAAGTGATGACCAAATACACACACACTTATGCACTCACATACTTAATTTATGAAAGGTGCCATAGAATAGAATGGAGAAATGATTATCTTTGCTATACACTATGTGCCATCGATTAGATAATGATATGGAAAGGTCAGCAGCACAAAGAGAGTATCAGAAAAAATAAACCTAATTGAAGATCTAACACAAAAATCTTACCAATTCTTCTTCAGTATCCATATAAAACAGATCAGATTTCTTAGAAGCACAGGCCATCAAACTCTCTTTCCATGTTTTGAGTTCAGGACTAATGTAGTAACAATTGTTGGAATATGTAAACCACTCCTCTGGACAATGCCAACAACGAGAGGCTGAAGAAAGATTATAAATTAATGTACAAAAACCATTTGGATTTTTTTTTCTTTTTAATTACTTTCTTTCATGTTCACAGACAACCAGACAAATTTATTTAACAAAATTATCCTTATTTCCCATTGATAGCACTTAAAATACATTTATTATTTTGCATACATATCTCCATATAGTCAATGCATTTTTTTTTCTATAGGTGATACTGGGATTGAACCCAGGACCTTGTAATGGGAAGCAGTGAACTCTATCCATTTTCTCATTTGAATTTTGAATAGAAAAACTAATTGAAATATTTGTATAGATATAAACATATATATACATACCTTCTTTGTCCACCCTCACAGACTGACACATAAAAAACAACCCATGCAAGCACATATACATAGAGAAAAGTTCAGCCACTTAACACCTAATTTATGTATCCATATACAGCAATCAATCAAAAACTACCCTATACCTATCCTGAAAATCACTTAGTACCATTTCATTAGAATAGGAAAATGTTTGCTTCTTATAATATTAGAGCAGTAGAATATTACAACAAATTGGCAAAACTAATTTTAAATGGAAAGCCTTTAGTGTTGAACAACAAGGAATGTCCTTATATAATGTTTATTTGTGAAAAATTATTGCTCGGTTTTATAATTGTTAAAAATCTCTTTTGTGTATCCTAAGACAGACAAAATGTAACATATGCCAATATATGTGAAATTTAAACTTATTACTTACCTTTCCAGGACCTGTTCATCAGGGAATAATTTTTCCATTCCTGTATTTCAGGAGCTAGAAATATCATTTTAATTCTTATGATATTAACTGCTATTAATAAATCACAATAGTTATAGTTTCCTAGCTTAGAATTTCAGTATTATTTAGAAATTAGACCATTGTTAAATAAAAAGTATTTTACCAAGGAAAATTAATATATCAAGTAAGGTCATGGAGAAAATAATTTCAAGAGGCTAATGGACCAAAATCTACCTCTTGTACAGGATTTGGTTTAATGACCATGAAAAATTAACTTGTATTTCTCAGTAAGTTCTTTCAATAAATTTCCTTCTCCCAAAGTATGTGTTTAAGAGATGAGATCAGAAGCTGCATACATATTGCATACATATATGTATAGACTTAGAATCCAAAATACTTTCTGCAACCATTCTTTCATCTATATTTTGACAAATATGGAATAACCTTTCAAAATTACTCTAATACATACATCTCATCCAAATAAATACTTTAAAGTGAGAATTCTATACCTAGCCCTAGTTTATGAAATTTGTAGAGGCATTTTCAAAATCATTAAAATGAAAACCTCTTCTGATCTCTCAAAAACTCACTTACTTACATGGAGTAGTAATTATGACTACCATGGCTGTTACAGAGGTCTTCAAAACCAGAAGGCACAATATTCCCAGGATCCCAGCAATGAGTCTTTCCGGACACGATGGAAAATCTACAGGGAGAGGAAGGGTAGATGGAGGCGGGTTTTTGGTTTACATACAAAGAATCATCTTCTTAAATGTTGGACCCCAAACCCACACCCACCACTGTAATCTTTCTCTCAAAATATACAATTGAAATCAGGAAATATAATGCTCCAAAAGTCGAATACCATTGCTCTTCAGAATTCATACTGGAATACCATATCCACACACCTTGAGCTCTGATGCACAAAAATGAAAAAAGAAATGAGCTTATTTACTAAATCTGACTATTCCTGTTCCATGTCTATAATCTTGGCTTTCCCTTCTCCTCTGCACCCCAACTGCACATCCTAGAGCAGTTATATTGAGAATCTACTAAAGGTTTTACCTTGGCAAGGTGAATTCTTGTCATTCCCTTGAGGACTTTGAGAGGCATTTTGAAGACTTAATTCTACCACAAACGTTATTTCCTGCTCAGGGTCTGAAAAGGAGCAATTAGTGCCCTTAGGTTTGATTTGCTTCCTCTTTGGGTACTTGAACGGATTCTGTTCTGTGAAGGTTATTCTTTCGTTATCCATCTCGGCAGCTCAGTGGTAAATGAGACTCTGCTCTGTGATAACTGCACTTAAGTTGATATATGGTGTGTATAATAACACATCCCTAGTCCACCCACAATGAGCGGGGACGGGGGAGTGGTGCTGAAGATTAGTGGTCATTTTTCAGTTGAAGACTCTAAAGTTCTGGTTCTAAACTACTCAGAGATTTAAAGAAATGTTTCTTGGTATAGTAAGTATCTCTTAAAATATTCTGCATTTGACAAAATACTATTGGTTAGAAGGATGTAAAACTAAATTATTGAAGCATAAAGAAGTTCATTAATAAGAATAGTCTTATTTCTTAAAATTCAGATTATACTGAAATATTTTAACACTAATCACATGTTAAATATTAACGTTTTATTTTGGAAAAATTTATCCATTAACTTTTATGATATTTTGAAATCCAGTGACAATTAAATACTGCGTACCCCAAAGATGGGAGAAATGGAAAATTAGCAAACATTTAATTTATAACACTAAATTATTTTGATTTAGTGATAATCATTTATTTATTAAAGGACTACAATATTTTATTTGGTCCTTTTCCTATTAGTGAATTGATGAAAAGTTTTGAGAACTCCTTAAAATTTTAAGAAAATATTTTTTATGTCTAAAAACATCATGTGACATACTAAACTTATTTACAAGCCTAAAAATATTGAAAGCACCTCCTAAGAAAAAAGACATGTTAGATATTTATTTCAAAGAGATAATGGTCAATTGACTTAATGCTAAAATATAGACCCATAAGTTGATAAATCAATGTGCAGGCATTTTTTTTTGGAGTGGCATCATGTGTTCAAATTTCCAGAGAGATACTATGGTTATCAAAGATATTGAAGTTTCATTTATTTATGAAAGTAATTGCAATCATTCAGTTATATTGCTTTAATAATTCAAAGGCCCTGGAAAGAATAATAGCTAGAATTTAATTCTGACATGGAAACTTAAAATGTGTGACCTTTAAAAATTACTTAGTGTGTCTTTTGGGATTTCTTAAGTTTAGATTAATACTTATGGAAGCTATCACATCCTAATTTTTAAAAAATCAAGCTGCATGTATTTAAACTAATTTTTATGAGGAATTATTTTTTAATTAAAAAAATTATTTTTTTACCTTGCATCATTCAATGAACTCCTTTTTAAGAACTCAGTTATAAAGTGTAGGCTTAATAATTATAATAGAATGCATTATTATGTAATGACTAACTTTTGACCCATATAAAATTCAAAATTCAATAATGATTCATTGTCATGGTGATTATACAATTTCTATTTAAATTCTGTTGATTAACAAACCCAATGTGAGTGTGTGCATACATTTGACAATTCTCGCAGGAACTAATCAGAATAATTTAAGAAGTGATCCAAATATTTCATAATTAGGTGTGCTTTTAATCCCAAAATATTCAAATAAAGACTGAATGTTCCACTTTGATTTTATTATATATGAGTACCGCAGCTGCAGCAGGCACAGCATTTGGAATCTCCCACTCACTGAGGTGGGGCAGCAGGTAGACAGGGGAGCAGCAGACACACATACCTTCCTCAGCCAGAAAGTCATGTATACTTGGCTGACTCTCCTAAAAAGACCTGGCATAGCTGGTGAGAAAGGAGATGTTTAAGGAACCAATCCAGGGCCAGAGCAAACAATACCTGTGCTCTTCACAGACTGTCCTGTGTTGACTCTAGTGAAGTCAGAGGGTAAAAAGCAGGGGGCCCATTAATATGTCACATAAAGTATGAGGAGAAATTCTCATAATTGGGTTATTTTTAAGTCAGTTTATCACCCTGCACACCTACAGAACATAGGAGAGTTTGAACTCCTATTAAAAGTACATAAAATCTACCTTGAAATGTGAGAGCCTTTCTTTTTTTTTTTTTCTTTTTAAAATTTTTATTTGTATTAAAATCATTATGGTATTTTTGGTGCATTACAAATAACAATGATTTAAAAGATGTTCTTTTAAAATGATCCTGCCTACTCCCCTGCTTTTTCTTTTTTAAATTAATTAATTTATTTATTTTTAATGTTACATTAAAAAAATATGAGGTCCCCGTACACCCCCCCCCCCTTACCCTACTCCTCCCATAACCGCAACCTCCTGCATCATTATGGGACATTCATTGCACTTGGTGAATACATCTCTGAGCACTGCTGCGCCACATGGTCAGTGGTTCACATTACAGTTTACACTCTCCCCCAGTCCACCCAGTGGGCCATGGGAGGACATACAATGTCCAGAAAGTGTCCCTGCAGTACCACCCAGGACAGCTCCAAGTCCTGAAAATTCCCCCACATCACATCTCTTCTTCCCATTCCCACCCTCAGCAGCTACCATGGCCACTTTCTCCATCTCAGTGCTACATTTACTTCCATTACTAATTACATTAGTTCCAGAATAGAGTTATCAGTAAGTCCACTCTAATCTATATTCCTCCATTCTGTGGACCCAAGATGGTTCTCCTGTTTGTAGTTGTAGGCACTCTTGGCTCCCTGGTGTGGTGGTTGACCTTCTTCACCTCCCTGTTAGCTGGCTGGGGTAAGTCCAATAAACCAGAGGGTAGGAGTTGCAAGTCTGTTGAGGTTCAGGGCCTGGCTATCACATGGACAGTCCAGAGATTCAGGTCCCCTGAGTATACACTAAAGGGAGTCTCTTTCAATTGCTGTTCATAAAATGGTTTCACCTTCTATGGGTTTTGGTGGGAGAGTACCATTTGGAAAAAGTAGTACTATTCAGTGATATCATCTTGATGTGGTTTTGAAGAGATTAGTGACATTTAAAAAAATAGCTGTTTTAAAAGAACCACATAAAAAAGTAATACTGCATTAGAAAACAAAAAGACAGTCAACTTGTTTCAATCTCAATCATGGATTCTGCAAATTTAGGCCTTATTAAAACTATTTTAATGTCTAAGCCCTACATTTAGGGTTGGTTGCTAAATCTTGGCATGACATACTTCTTTTATATATCTCCCTATTACAACAGTTCTCTTATGATGTCAAATATTATAAAAAATCACATCACCATTATCAACCGGGTTAATGTCACTAATTATTCTGAGGAATTACTACATTTTCTATGTTATAACAACTGACACAAGACCATAACTCCACAACTTATCTCCCTGGTTTCTCTGCTCTAGTTCTTAAACTTCTATATTCAAAATTAATTAATTCTTTTACAGTAAGTTATTTAATCTTCAGATATCTCCTGATAAAAATAAATGGTCTCTTGTAAGTATAAAATATTACAATATTGAAATACATCAGCTTGGAAAAAAATGAAATGTCAAATAGCTGCCCATTATGTTACTTATTTATTCATTTCACAATCATAAATAATTTTACTTTAATAGGAGTCTTTAGGTGAGAATGACAAAACACATCAAACTATGTAGGACAATTGAAAGCACTTTTAGAGATCTCTTCTAACCAAAATTAGGGAAGGCATAAAATGGAGACTTTAACCCACAAAATGAAATGGCATAAAAGCATGAAAATAAATAAAATTTAAAATCTAGATTATCTACTTGTACCAAATTGAATTATTTTAATCATTCCTCATCTTGACTCAAGAAAAAGGAGTTATGTTTGTTCATTTGTACCTAGCATTCCTAAGGAAATCACTTCCCTGCCACTGCTAGAAGACTGGGGACAGATTCAAAGCCAAATGTAAGCTTTGTTAATTCTAGAATATAGAATTTAAATCCAATCTTGTTCCCGGGTTCTAAGCTTATTTTTGTGCCCTCAATAACAATAGCCATGTTGGCTAGCAATAGTTGTATTTGTATTCATTATATTTTCATAAGCTAAACTGGTAATATTCTTTATGCATCTAAATATATGTATGTATGCATCTATATACAAATATATAATGATATCAATACATGACTGTGACCCATACACAAACATGTTATAGCAACATTTTTATAAATGCCAAATTTAGAACAACCAAAATATACTCTTACAAGGTGAATGGATAAACAAGAGCGGATTATCCATACAACGGGATATTATTCATTGATAAAAAGAAATGCACTATCAAGCCACAAAAAGACACAAAAGAATCTTAAATGCATATTTCCAAATGAAGGTAGGAAGCAAGTTGGAATAGGCTACAAACTGTACAGTTCCAGGAATGTAGCAGAACTTTCCAGGATGGGAATTCAACATTTTAAATGATAAAAATAAGACACTGGGTAAATATATGAAAGAAAATATCACTGCACATACCAGACAACATATCTTACAGTGATGGAAGATACAATGTCTGAACTTTTTTCATTATTTCAAAATTTAAAAAATTTCTTTTGTATTATGTTGGGTTTCAAAATTATTTAATTTCCTTGATAATTTTATTTGGTTATTTTGTTGGCTTCATTTTTGAGAAGTTTTGGATCACAGAAGCATTACAACAGTGGCAGGGGAAGATCTCTGGTGCACGGTGTCATAGAAGGGGGAGGTATGGGAAGGGGCATGCTTCTAAGGCATAGGAGTATGTTCCAGTGTGCACGGGGCATAGTCTTGGTGGGTGGAGATCCACACAGTAACTGAAATAGGCATTTCTTTTATGAGTTTCTACTTACACATTTGTATTTCAAAAGAGAAAATTTAAACTCAGCATTGTTGACTGTTTCAGAAGTACCTGAACCAGTCTTGATATTTTAGATAAGAGTCCCTCAGGCTCTCATTCCAGGTTTTTCTATATTTAGTAATATAGTGACAAATGTTGGGTAGATAAGCCACATATGGGAGCAAAACATGCAATGAGGTATTAGGAAAAGAATACAAATTAATATTTGAAAACAAATTATATTTCAATATAGAAATTTCTTGGTATTCTTTCATGAGAATAAAGAACGCAGTTGTGTATGTATGTGAGCACATATACATAAATAAATGAAAAGCATCACACTTATTCCACTACTTGCCCTGTGTAACATTTAAAATGCTTTTAGGGAAGCTAATTTGTCTCAACTGATAGAGCGTCCGCCTACCACATCGGAGGTCCAGGGTTCAAACCCAGGGCCTCCTGACCCATGTTGTGAGCTGGCCCATGCACAATGCTGATTACAAACAAGGAGTGCTGTGCCACATAGGGGTGTCCTACGCATAGAGGAGCCCCATGCGCAAGGAGTGTGCCCCATAAAGAAAGTCGCCAAGTGCAAATAAAGCGTAGCCCCCCCAGGAGTGGCACCATACATATGGAGAGCTAGTGCAGCAAGATGATGCAACAAAAAGAAACACAGATTCCCGGTGCTGCTGACAAGAATGCAAGTGGATACAGAAGAACACACAGTGAATGGACACAGAGAGCAGACCACAGGGGGGAGGGTGGGAAGGGGAGAGAAATAAATAAAAATAAATCTTTAAAAAAATGCATTTTATGTGAAACTTTTCTTATAAACCTCCAGAAAAAAGTACCAGCAGTACTTAATCTTAAAAATTAGAAATGCATAGTAGTGTACCACTTAAAAGAAAATTGAGATTTAAGTTGCTAGAAGAATGGAGTGCATAGGGTTTTTAAAAATAATGTTTACTTCCATTCATTGATCACCTAAGAGTGACCAATTGTGAAAAGACATCACTCATTCTTTATTAGGTAATTTTCCCAACAAGAGACACACAGAGAAATGTATAACCCCACAAAGAGAAAATCTTTTAGACTCCTTACTTCCCTTTGCAGTAGAAGGCACAGACACATGCTGAGCGGCCATCTTCCAGCCCTTGCCTCCCCCACTGCCTATTCTATTTGTGTGCAGATGTTCAGTCTGTTTTCGTTCCATAGACCTGGGGAGACGTTAGTTTTAATGAAAAGACACAACTGTACTTTAAACCTGGATGCCAGGAACAAGCAGCTCCGGATGTTAATGAGGCAGGAACTCTGAGAGGCAGGGTTCCCTCTCCAGGGATCTTATAAATAGACCACCACTGGCAGCACAGATTTGTCACTTCCCTCTGAAGGAAAGTGGGGTGTGTGGAACTGTCGTCCACCACCTCTGACCAGTCATGATGGGATCTCTCCCCCTGCTCTTTTGGACCCTTTGTACTGTGTCAACAATGAAGTGGTCACTTGACAAAGGTGCCTGCTGTGCCTGAGCCTGATTTCCCATGATGCAACATAAACCAACTCACACCTCAATTATAAAATGCTCATATTAAAAAAAAACTATCTGAAAAAAATAAAAAGATGGTGGGCCTGTGTCACTTTGAAATTTTTTTATGAATCCCGAAAAGAGTAATATTTTCTAAACTAGCGTGTCTTTTTGACTGCATTAAATTTAGAAGAGGGGCCTTTGATTAGATACGTCATAAGTTTGACTGAGGGTTTTTGATTAGGGTCCATCAGGTTGAGGCTCCTCCCCCTTGCAGGGTCTTATGTAAATAGAAACATACAGACAGACACACAGAGGAAATGGAAGCCAGCATGTTTGATACTTCAATGTGTGAGAGAGAATATTGCAGGAAAACAGAATCCCTCAGAGGCTGAGAGTGGCTGAGCCCAAAAGCAGCTCAAGAGGAGACAGTGAGGGAAGGTGAGACCTCGGCAGAGCTCAGCAGCCATCTTGCTTTAACACATGGCTACAATGCCAGCATCCACAGTAGGGGACTGTAGTGAGAAAGCCCCTCTTCTGATGCCCTGATTGGGATGTTTCACATCCTTGGAGGTGTAAGCTTTTACCCCAAGTAAATCCACTGTGTAAAATCCAAACCATTTCTGGCACTTTGTATTGGCAGGTCTTTGACAAATTAAAACAGAGCCTTTCAGATCTGTATTCATCTGGCACAGATTTCTTATGTTGTCTCAAGATTTGCTTAACAAGAATTATTATGACTCTATGATAACCACAACGATTATCAATTTTAAAATGTTGATGGTCAGAATCTCAGGAATGAGTCTCCATGGTAGCAACAGAGAATCTGTAAGGATAAAAATTGAGAAAATGTGAAAGAATTAAATCTGTTGAAATGACTGGATTTTATGTGATTGCCTGTGAGAGAACAGGAGCTCAGAAAAAGTCAGAACAACAAAACAGTACCCAAATTGACTGAAATAATTGCCTTAGAAAACAATAATTGCTTTGTTGGATTTTAATACTTAATGAGCTCTTTGAGAATGCATATATTAATAATTTCTATGCAATAATGGCCTCCAGACCTCTTATTTTATAATTTAGTTTAATTTAATTTAATTTTTAAAGAAGCTTTAATTTACATAAATGATGCATCAAAATATAGGGAAATTCCCATATAGACCACTCCTCCCCTCTGACACTTTTCTCGATTAGCATCTTTTTCTAGTGAGGCACACTCGTTAGACTTGATGAGCACATACTAAAGCAGTGCTACTAACTATGGTCAACAGTTTACATTACAGTTTTCACTTTGCACCAAACATTTTTATAGGTTTTGACAAAATGTATAAAGGTCTGTATCCATCATTGCAATGTCATGCAGAACAATTCCAATGCCCCATGATGCACCTGTTCTTCCTTCTCCCTCCCTTCAGAATCTCTGGTCACCTCTGCCTTTATATCCATGTTACAAGATCATGCATTGGTAGAATAATACTAAGTCTACTTTTGTCCATAGTTGCATTCCCCTCTTATGTTTGTTCATTCCCCATTCTTGAGGATTTGGGGATGGTGATGCCCACTCTGTTCCTGATTGAGAGGAGGGCTTAGATCCCATGGGACAGGTGGATGGAACTCTCTTACTTGGTGTTGTAGATACTTTCTGTTTATTGGGATGGCATTTCACATCATCATCATTTTATTAGTTGTCCTGGGTGAGTCCAAATAACTGGAGTGTAGGTAATGCAAAGCTGCTGAATATTTGTGCTCAACTGGCACATCATAAACTATAGTCCACATATAGTAGCACTGCCTCAATATGTGATTATCAATGTAACAAATGTGTCACACTAATGAAAGATGCTTTTAATGTGGGAAAGTGGGGGGGGTGGGGGTATGGCATATGAAAATCCCATATATTTTTATATAAAATGTATATAATCTAAAGCTTCCTTAAAAATAAAAAAAAATTTAAAAAAAATAAGAAAGAGCTAAAATTGAAGACCTGACTACACATAGGGAGGAACTAGAAAAAGAATAGCAAATTTATCCCAAACAAAATCAAAGGAAAGAAATAATAAAAATCAGTGCAGAAACAAATTACAATGAGAACAATAACGGCAACAGCAACAAAACATAGAATCAGCAAAAACAAAAGTTGGTTTATCAAGAAGATCAACAAAATCTCCAAACTCACAGCTAAACTGACAATGAAAAAAAAGAAGCAGCATATAACTAAAATCAGAAATGAGAGAGGAGGACATTGCCACTGATTGTGTAAAACTAAGAGCAATCATAAGTGGATACAATGACCATCTGTATGCTAACAAACCAAATAATGTAGACTAAATGGACAGATTCCTAGAAGCACATGAACAACCTACACTGACCCTAGAAGAAATAGAAAACCTCAACATGCCAGACACAAAAAGAGACTGAAACAATCATCAAAAACCTACCAAAATGAAAAGCTCAGGTGAATTCTAACAATCATTCAAAAATGATCTAATTCCAATCTTGCTCTCAAGCTCTTAAAAAAATTGAACAGGAGAGAATGCTAGCAAACCCATTTGATGAAGCCAACATCACCCTAATAGCAAACCAGAGAAAGCTATTATGAAAAAAAAATTACAGAACAATTTCTCTAATAAGTTAAAAAAAATTCTCACCAAAATACTTGCAAAGAGAATCCAAAACCATATTTAAAAATTGATACGGAGCCGGGCGGGGCCGGTGCAGGCCGCGGTGGCGAGAGGAGGACGCCGGAGCTGGGCCGGGCCGCTGTAGCGAGCGGAGCCAGGCGGAGCCGGGTCAGGCCGCGGCGGGTACAGAGCCGGGCGGGGCCGGTCCAGGCCGTGGTGGCGGGAGGTGGACGCGGGAGCCGGCTGGGCCACTGTAGCGAGCGGAGCCGGGCGGAGCCAGGCCAGGCCGAGGCGGCATAAGGAGCCGGGCAGAGCCGGTCCAAGCCTCCGCGGCGGACGGAGCCGGGCCTGCGGAGGGGTTTCTGTTCTTTTTTTTTTAATTTATTTACTTTATTTTATTTTATTTTTTTTTTTTTTGGAGCATCTGCAGTACTGGGGAGTTCGTGGGCCCTGGGCGGCCTATTGGGGGTTTGTAGGAAGGGAGGTGCTTGCAGACCCATTTGGGCAGACAGACGGGGGGTTTTAGGGCAAAGCGGGGGGAAGTTGTTGTTTTAGATAGTGTTGCAATTGTGAAACGTGTATACCTGTATCTCTCTTCTCCCTATCCGTTCCCCACCGTTTGCCCATCCTCTTTTTCTTTCTTCCTTTCTTCTTGTCTTTCTTTTTTCTTTATTATAATTAGTTTTTTTTTTCGGTTTTCTCTTTCCCTCTTGTCCCTCATCTTCCACTTATTTTTATTTTAATTCAAGTATACAATAGGTGTTACAGGGAACACCTCACATTTGCTGGGTTTTCCGATCCTCCACTGCCTCATTTCTGTGTGAACTGATTTAGGCTACCTACACTATCCCCCTTCCCCTGCATCTTGATATCCACTATCATCTACTGTCTCTCCTATATTCCACCCCCCACCTCCCGTTCTTTGATCCACAAAGTGTCTAACTCTTAATTTCTAATACCTTTGTTCTGTTTTCTGTCTATTATCCACTCTTGAAACTATTACCTCTCCTTTCTTTCTCCCTCTCTCATGAAAACAATAGCTTTGTAGTTCATACCATATTCCTCCCAAATTCAGTCATCTACTTCATAAAAGGTACTCTACCTACAGCTATAACTCTATACAATCTACATGAATCTAACCTCCATCCTTCCAGATCTCATATTCTTGCTTTGTTAACATACATCACCAATACAACTTTACACTTTTCCCTTGCTTACACAATTGCCTTTCCCCAACACTAATACTTTCCTCTAAATTGAACTTAACCAACAACAAGTAACTAGAATAAGAAGAAAAATCTGACAAAGAGAAGATATAACACCTATGCAAAAATAACAACTAATTAACCTCCAAGAGCAGACAAAGAAGCTAAGGAACTGATTAAATTCGTCAAAATAAAGAGATGACCAGAAAGCAACAAAAATCTACAAACCAAACCAATAATCAGGAAAACATGGCTGAATCCAATCAACAAACCAATAATCACGAAGGGGAGCAAAACTTGGCACAAGCAATGAAAGATCTCAGAACATTTATCACCAACAAATTTGATGCAGTAATGAAAGAGGTTAACAACATGAAGACATCACTTGGAGGGGAAATTGCAGACATACGCAAAAACATAACAGATATGATGGGAATGAACACCACAGTTCAAGAAATCAAAAATACACTTGCAGCAAATATCAGCAGACTAGAAGAGACAGAGCAGAGAATTAGTGATGTGGAAGACAGTACATCAGAAATCAAACAGATAGTAGAAGGGGTCAATAAGAAAATAGAAAAAATCCAATTAGGATTTAGGGACCTGAATGACAATGCAAAACGCTCAAACATACGTATTATAGGCGTTCCAGAAGGTGAAGAGAAGGGAAAGGGGTCAGAAAGAGTGTTGCAGGAAATAATGGCTGAAAACTTCCCAAATATACTGAAAGAGACAGATGTACATATCCAAGAAGCACAGCGCACTCCACAAGTCATAAACCCCAACAGGCCCACCCCAAGACATATACTTGTCAAATTATCCAATGCTCAAGACAAAGAGAAAATCCTAAAAGCAGCAAGAGAAAAGAAAACCATCACATACAAGGGAAGCTCAATTAGATTAAGTGCTGATTTCTCTTCTGAAACCATGGAGGCAAGAAGACAGTGGTATGATATAGTCAAGGTACTAAAGGAAAGAAATTTCCAACCAAGAATACTTTATCCAGCTAAACTAGCATTCAAATATGATGGAGAGTTCAAAATATTCGCAGACAAACAGAAACTGAAAGAGTATACCAACAAGAAACCTCCCCTTCAAGAAATTCTAAAGGAAGTGCTGAAGGAAGAAAGGAAAAAACAGGAAAGGCAAAGTTGGAGGAGAGTATAAGACCAACAACAACAACAAAAAAGACCAAAAAAAATATACAAACAAAATATGACAAACACAAATCCAATCAAAGTATGGCTAACACAAATAATTCCTTGATAGTAATAACACTGAATGTCAATGGATTAAACTCACCTATCAAAAGATTCAGACTGGGACATTGGATAAGGAAATATGACCCATCCATATGCTGTCTACAAGAGACACATCTTAGACCCAGAGACGCATGGAGATTGAAAGTGAAAGGCTAGAAAACAATCATACAAGCTAACAATAACCAAAAAAAGGCAGGAGTAGCTATATTAATATCAGACAAAATAGACTTTAAATGTGAAACAATTGTGAGAGACAAAGAAGGATACTACATTTTAGTCCAAGGGAAAATCTGTGAAGAAGATCGAACAATCATAAATATCTATGCCCCTAACAAGGGTGCCTCTAAATACGTCAGGCAAACGCTGGAAAAACTAAGTGAAAGAATAGATACATCTACAATTATAGTGGGGGATTTTAATACACCACTATCAACTCTGGACAGAACATCTCAAAAGAGAATCACCAAAGAAACAAAACATCTGAATAGCATACTAGAGGAGCTCGATCTAATAGACATATATAGATCGCTACACCCAAACACAGCAGGATATACATTTTTCTCAAGCGCACATGGATCATTCTCCAAGATAGATCATATGCTAGGCCACAAAGAAAGGCTGAATGAATTCAGAAAGATTGAAATCATACAAAACATTATCTCTGACCACAGTGGAGTCAAGCTGGAGATTTGCAAGGGACAGAAGCCCAGATTTCACACCACGATTTGGAAATTAAACAGCACACTCTTAGAAAAACAGTGGGTCAAAGAGGAAATCTCAAAAGAAATCAATGACTACCTTGAAACAAATGATAATGATAACACAACATACCAAAATTTATGGGATGCAGCAAAAGCAGTACTGAGAGGGAAGTTTATAGCCATAAATTCATATATCAAAAAAGAAGAAAGAGCAAAAATTGAAGAACTAACTGCACATTTGAAGAAATTAGAAAAACAACAACAAAGCAACCCAACAGGAAGAAGAAGGAAGGAAATAACAAAGATAAGAGCAGAACTAAATGAAATAGAAAATAAGAAAGCACTTGAACAGATAAACAAGACCAAGAGCTGATTTTTTGAGAAGATTAACAAAATTGACAAACCTTTAGCAACACTAACAAAGAAAAAAAGAGAGAAGATGCAAATACACAAAATAAGAAATGAGAAAGGCGATATCACCACTGACCCCACAGAAATAAAGACTATCATAAGAGGATATTTTGAAAAACTATATTCCAACAAAAATGACAATCTAGAGGAAATGGACAAATTCCTAGAAACACATAAACAGCCCATATTGACAAAAGAAGAAATTGATGATCTTAACAAACCAATCACAAGCAGAGAGATAGAATCAGTTATTAAAAATCTCCCAACTAAGAAGAGCCCAGGGCCAGATGGCTTCACAGGTGAATTCTACAAAACATTCCGGAAAGAACTGACACCAATCCTGCTGAAACTATTCCAAAACATCGAAACAGAAAGAACGTTACCCAACTCCTTCTATGATGCCAACATTACCCTAGTACCAAAGCCAAACAAAGACATCACAAGAAAGGAAAATTACAGACCAATTTCTCTAATGAACCTAGACGCAAAAATACTTAACAAAATACTTGCTAATCGTATTCAACAACACATTAAATGTATTATACACCACGACCAAGTGGGATTCATCCCAGGTATGCAAGGATGGTTCAACATAAGAAAATCAATCAACGTAATACACCATATAAACAGACTGAAGGAAAAAAATCACATGATTATATCTATTGATGCAGAAAAAGCATTTGACAAAATACAGCACCCTTTCTTGATAAAAACACTCCAAAAGGTTGGAATACAGGGGAATTTTTTGAACATGATAAAGAGTATATATGAAAAACCTAAAGCCAATATTGTTTACAATGGAGAAATCCTAGACTCCTTCCCTCTAAACTCAGGAACAAGACAAGGATGCCCACTGTCTCCGCTCCTATTTAACATTGTCTTAGAAGTACTTGCTCGAGCACTGAGGCAAGAACCAGAAATAAAAGGCATTCAAATTGGAAAGGAAGAAGTCAAAATTTCATTATTTGCAGATGACATGATCCTATACATAGAAAACCCTGAGAGATCTACAACGAAGATTCTAGAACTCATAAATGAGTTTAGTAAAGTCGCAGGTTATAAGATCAATGCGCAAAAATCAGTAGCATTTCTGTACACCAATAATGAGCAAGATCAGGAGGAAATCAAGAAACAAATACCATTCACAATAGTAAATAAAAAAATCAAATACTGAGGAATAAATTTAACTAAAGAGGTAAAGAACTTATACACCGAGAACTATACAAGATTGTTCAAGGAAATCAAAGAAGACCTAAATAAATGGAAGACTATTCCTTGTTCATGGATAGGAAGACTGAACATTATTAAGATGTCTATCCTACCAAAACTGATCTACACATTCAATGCAATCCCAATAAAAATCAATGCAGCCTTCTTTAAGGAACTAGAAAAACTAACTATGAAATTTATTTGGAAAGGAAAGAGACCCCGAATAGCCAAAGACATACTGAAAAAGAAAAACGAAATTGGAGGAATCACACTACCTGACTTCAAAACATACTATAAAGCCACGGTGGTGAAAACAGCATGGTATTGGCATAAGGAGAGACACATAGACCAATGGAATCGAATTGAAAGCTCTGATATAGAACCTCACATATACAACCACATAATATTCGATAAAGCCACCAAACCCTCTCAACTGGGAGAGAGTGGCCTATTCAACAAATGGTGTCTGGAGAACTGGATAGCCATATGTAGAAGAATGAAAGAGGATTACCATCTCACACCTTATACAAAGATCAACTCAAGATGGATCAAAGACCTAAATATAAGAGCCAAGACCATAAAAACCTTAGAAAGCAGTGTAGGGAAACATCTACAGGACCTTGTAATAGGAAATGGATTTATGAATATCTCACCAAAAGCACGAGCAACAAAAGAACTAATAGATAAATGGGACTTCCTCAAAATTAAAGCCTTTTGCACCTCAAAGGAGTTTGTCAAGAAAGTAAAAAGGGAGCCCACACAGTGGGAGAAAATATTTGGCAACCATATATCTGATAAGAAACTTATAACTTGCATATATAAAGAACTCCTATATCTTGAAAATAAAAAGATAAACAACCCATTTAAAAAATGGGAAAAAGACTTAAACAGACACTTCTCTGAAGAAGAAATACAAATGGCAAGAAAGCACATGAAAAAATATTCCAAATCTCTAGCTATCAGGGAAATGCAAATCAAAACTACAATGAGATACCATCTTACACCCATAAGATTGGCAGCTATGAAAAAAACAGAAGAATACAAGTGCTGGAGAAGATGTGAAGGAAGGGGAACACTCATCCACTGCTGGTGGGAATGCAGAAGGATCCAACCATTCTGGAGGACAGTATGGCGGTTTCTCAAAAAACTAGCCATAGATTTGCCATATGACCCAGCAATACCACTGCTGGGTATATACCCAGCAGAACTGAAAACAAGAACACAAACCGATATATGTACACCAATGTTCATAGCAGCATTGTTCACTATTGCCAAAAGTTGGAATCAACCCAAATGCCCATCAACAGATGAGTGGATCAATAAAATGTGGTATATACACACAATGAAATACTACCCGGCTGTAAGAACAAACACACTACAAACACATGTGATAACATGGATGAATCTTGAGAACCTTATGTTGAGTGAAGCAACCCAGACATTGAAGGACAAATACTACTTGACCTCAATGATATGAAATAAACAAGCTGCCCTAGATAGCAAGAGACTGAACGATAGGCTTACAGGAAATCGAAGGGTGGAGGAAGGATATGAGCCGATGTCTGCAGGGGTCGAATTTAAGATGAGATGGTGGTAAGTATGAACACAAAGAAGAGATAAAAGGGGGGCAAGGGGTTGCCTTTGCTTGGGGCTTTGCGGGTTTGAGGGTGGCTGGGGAGGGACGGATGGGTAACGTTGCCCAAAAGTGGGGGGAGGGAGGGGTAGCATACGAACCAGGAGAGGGTCAGGTGTTGGTGGAGAGTAAAATGCCGACAAAATCATATCAAAATATAATAAAGAGGGTTACCTGTTTAGAATGCTCGGAGGGGAGGGTCTGATGCAGGATGGGCTCCTGGGGAATGTCTAAATGCTCATTCTGCCAGAGTGGGTGACACCATGGGGTAGAAACCCAAGTAGTGAGAGTGGGGGTGGACCCACATCCTGGGGAGGACTAATGCCATCAAATAGAGGGAACTGTATCCCTCGAGAGAAAGGGTGGCTCCCAGGGCATTGGGGCAGTTGAGTAAGTTAGGACCTGAACACTATTCCATCTATCTCTGGAAGTGGCTCCTCAGGAAACGGAGGTTGGCTATCACTGAGGGCACCAAGGTGGAAGGGAAAATGGACGTTAAATGTGTGGAACCAAAGTAAATGGGGGGTAAGAGAGGAGTTTCTTGAGAGTACACAAGGATGGATATAAAACATGTAATATTACACTATAACATATAGGAGATGACAGACTAATAATGTAAACCATAATGTAAAACATAGGATAACTAAAAATGTAAAGAACTATGTATCCTAAAGTATGCACCACAATGTAAGCACAGATGTCACCTTGTTAGAAAGCTAATGTCTCAGACTCTGTACATCACTTTAAGTAAATATGATATGAATAGGGCGTAAGAGTATCACTGTGGAAGGGAAAAGGTTTTCTGGTGGATGTGTGGGAGTGCTGTATATTATATATATACATTGCTGTGGTCTAGGACTCCTGTGAAGAAAAGCTGAATAATTAGGGGGGGGGGGGGGAAAGAAAAAGATAGGATGTGGAATTTTTTCAAGTCAACATTCTTTATCTAAGTTCTTTATCTAACTTTATCCAAGTTCTTTATCTATCCTTTAAACTCATCGCTATATGCCATTCCCTAGTAAGGGACCATGAAATTATATTGGGCTTCAAATTTCGGGGAGTTCTGGATCACAGAGTGTTTCAACAATGGCAATGGAGGGATACTGGTATGGGGTACCAATGACAGGTGATATATGGCTGACAGGGAGCTGTACAGAACATATGTCCAGGGTGCATGGTAATGTTTGGATATACTCATAGTGGCAACAATTAAAAACCACAGTAGGGGGGGTACTGGGTTCCTGGCCAGTGGTGCTCTGTCGTGGTCCCTAGGGGAGCAGCGACAGTCTCCCAGGTACAGTGGCGGGGACCGGGAGGGAGTGAGGGTTCAACAGTGAGCCCCTGATGCTAATGACTATGCTTGTGAGCTGATAAACCCAAAATAAGAACAAGGCCTAGAGCAACTTTGTGCCTGGGAATTTCCTCCTGTCAGCCTTCATGTTACTCAAATGTGGCCAGTCTCGAAGCCAAACTCAGCATGTAAATGCAATGCCTTCCCCCCAGCGTGGGACATGACACCCGGGGATGAGCCTCCCTGGCAACGAGGGACCACTATCAACTACCAACTGATGAGGCAACTGGAAAATGACCTTATACGGAAGGTTCAATGCGGATCAGCAGAATATCCATGTCTACATAAAATACCATGACTTTAAAATGCTGTTTGACCTAAAGTAAGGGGGAAATGGAAAGGAGAAATGAGTTTATATGGCTACGAGTTTCTAAAAAAGAGTCTGGAGGCTGGCAGAAGGTTTGCCCTCATGCACAACTGAGCAGAGTCAGAGAGACAGATAAAGCAGATACAACCCCCAGATATTGGTTCCTTTGAGGGCTAAAGAGACCCATGGGAGTTATGGTCATGGCCGATGGGGTTAACTACCAGGGCAGATGGCCCCTCTTTGGAAATGGTGTTTATGTGTGATGAATCTGGACTCAGACGGGATCTCCCTCCATAAGACTTTCATGCCAATGTGCTGGAGGTGCAGTTAATGTTGGGGTTTAAGATATATTTAGGGGATTTGAATCTCTGGACTGACAATGTGATAGCCAGATCCTGAGCCTCAACAGACTCCAGCACCTACAATCTGATTTATTGGACTTACCACACTCAGCTAAGATGGAGTTGAAGAAGGACAACCACCACACCATGGAGCCTAGAGTGATTACAACTGAAAATGGGAGGATTGCATCCAGCATCCAGGTGGAATCTGACCCTCCTCTTGACATAGAGGTGCAATGGACACAACCAATCTAATGTCCACATAGAAGAGGTGGCATTGGAATGGGAAAAGTGGACATAGTGGACGAAGGGTATGGGGAAAGACAGGAAGAGATGAGAGGTGGAGGCGTCTTTGGGACATGGAGCTGCCCTGGATGGTACTTCAGAGGCAATCACCGGACATTGTAAATCCTCACAGGGCCCACTGGATGGAATGGAGGAGAGTATGGGCTATGATGTGAACCAATGTATATGAGGTGCAGAGGTGCCCAAAGATGTACTTACCAAATCCAATGGATGTGTCATGATGATGGGAACGAGTGTTGTTGGGGGGGGGAGAGGGGGGTGGGGGGATGGGGTTGAATGGGACCTCACATATATATTTTTAATGTAATATTATTACAAAGTCAATAAAAAATAAAAAATAAAAAAAATAAAAAAAAAGAAAATTGGTAGGCATGTAATAAATAAAGCCAGATATGAACTGAAAAAAAAAAAAAAAAATAAAAAAAATAAAAATTATACACACCACTATCAAATGGATTTTTTAGCAGGTATGCGAGGATCGTTCAACAAAAGAAAATCAATTATTTTAAAGAACAACAGTACTAAATGGAAGAAGAAAATCACATGATCATCTTGATTGACACAGAAAAGGCATTTAATAAAATAAGGAATCATTTTTGGTGAAAATACTCCAAAAGATCGGAATAGAAGGAGGATTTCTCAGCCTGACAAAGTGGATCAATGAAAAACCCACGACTAACACTGTAGTCAATGGTGAAAGACTGAAAGCTTTCCCACTGAGATCAGAAACAAGATCAGGATGCTCACTGTTACCAGTGTTATTCACTATTGTGCAAAATAGTCTCTCTAGAGAAATTAGTCACAGAAAAGAAATAAGGAGCACAAATAAGAAAGGAAGAAGTATGACTTTCACTATTCTCAGGTGATATGATCCTAAATCTAGAAAACCCTGAAAAATCCACCAAAAAACTATAAAAACTAAAAGATGAATTCAGAAAAGTGGTGGGATCCAAGAACAATATTCTAAAATCAGTAGGTTTCTATACACTACTGCTGAGCAATCTGAGGAAAATTCAGAGAAAAAAAATTCAATTTACATTAGACACTAAAAAATCAAATTCTCATAAATAAACATAACCAAGAACTTAAGAGAGCTCTGTTCAGAAAACTACAAACCATTGCTAAAAGGAACCAAAGAAGACCTAATATAAATGGAAGGATATTCCATGTTCATAGACTGGAAGACTAAATATCATTAGGATGTTAAGTCTACCCAATCTGATTTACAGATTCAACACGATTCCAATAAAAATCCCAATAGTCTTTTTTTTTTTTCTGTTCAGAAATGGAAAAGTCAATTATCAAATTGAATTGGAAGGTAAGTGGCCCCAAATACTCAGAAGAATTGAAAGCAAGGACCCAGGACTGGCATTTGCACTCCAAAGTTTATAGCAGCGTTATTCACAATTGATGAAATAGGGAACCAGCCCAACTGTCCATCAACTGATGAATGGCTAAACAAAATATGGCATGTACACACAATGGAATACTATTCAGTTGTAACAAGAAGTGAAATCGGTATGCATATGACAATATGGATGAACCTTGTGGACATTATGTTGAATGAAACAAAGAAATGTTTACAAATTACTTCAAAGTTTACAGCAGTCCTAAGCAAAATCACTGTAGAGTATTTCATTAATGTCTTATTGAAATGAAATTCTTATAACATAAAGTCCAACCTTTTAAACTGTATAATTCAGTAGTTGCCATATTCTCAGAGCATTTGCAATCATCACCATTATTTAGTTTTAGAATATTTTCATCACCTCTAAAAGAAATCCTTTCTCCACTAACAGTCATTTCCATTCCCACCTCCCCTCAGCCCTTGCCATCCACTAATCCATTTTATATCTCTATGGACTGGCCTATTCTGGAAACTTCATATGAATGAATTCATATGATAGCATATGGGATCTTTTTCCATTACATATATAAAACTGAAATATTAAATGGAAAAGAAGCCAGGAACAATTCCTGCAGTATGGTTTCCAATATATAAATTTTTAAAAACCAATAAAGAGAATGCACCTGTAACACATTTTATTAGCCACGGTGAAAATTCCTTGTGGCATTATTTTATGTATATATCCACAATTTGAGAAAATATGAATGGGGAAACAATTTTCTGAGAACATGTGTCTATACAACAGTATTTGGATATTTTTCTTCACTTTTCTTTTATGATTTGCATTGGTTGTTCAATTTATTTCTCATGTCTGCTTGATGAACACCATACTCTCAGTTGATTATAAATCATACATATAATGTGTTCATCCTTAGATAACCTTGATAGCAGTATATCAGTACCAAATATTTTCTCTCATTGGGTAGACCGTCTTTTCAGTTTCTTGACAAACTCCTTTAAGGTACGAAAGGCTTTAATTTTGAGGAAGACCCATTTTTCTATTTGTTCTTTTGCTGCTTGTGCATTGGGCTTGAAGTTCATGAAGCCATTTCCTATTACAAGGACCTATAGATGCTTCCCTACATTATTTTCCAAGGTCTTTATGATCTTGGATCTTATATTTAGGTCTTCGATCCATCTTGAGTTGATTTTTATATAAGGTGTGAGATGGTAATCCTCTTTCATTCTTTTGCTTAAGGATATCCAATTCTCCAGCTACCATTTGTTGAAGAGGCCATTCTTTCCCAGTTGAGTGAGCTTGGTGTCCTTGTCGAGTATCATATGATTGTATATATGAGGATCTATATCAGAACTCTCAGTTTAGTTCCATTGGTCAGTGTGTCTATCCTTGTGCCAATACCATGCTGTTTTCACTACTGTAGCTTTGTAGTATGTTTTGAAGTCAGGTAGTGTGATTCCTCCAATTTCATTTTTCCTTTTCAATATGTCTTTGGCTATTCAGTGCCTCTGTCCTTTCCAAATAAATTTCATAGTTAGTTTTTCTAGTTCATTTTAAAATGCTGTGTTTCTTTTTATTGGGATTGCATTCAATCTGTCAATCAGTTTTGGTAGGATAGACATCTTAATGATATTTAGTCTTCTTATCCATGAACAGGGAATTCTTCCATTTATTTAAGTGTTCTTTGATTTTCTTGAACAGTGTTGTATAGTTTTCTGTGTACGTCTTTTACGTCTTTAGTTAAATTTATACCTAGGTATTTGATTTTTTAAATTTACTATTGTAAATAGTATTTGTTTCTTGATTTCCTACTCAGATTGCTCATTATTGGTGTACAAAAATGCTAATGATTTTATTTTACATTGATCTTTTAGCCTGTGACTTTACTGAACTCATTTATATGTTCAAGAAGCTTTGTTGTTGATTTCTCAGGGCTTTCTATGTATAGGATCATGTCATCTGCAAATAGTGAAATTTTAACTTCTTCCTTTCCAATTTGGATGCCTTTTTTATCTGGTTCTTGCCTCACTGCTCAAACAAGTACTTCTAACACATGTTAAATAGAAGGGGTGATAGGGGGCATCCTTGTCTTGTTCCTGATCTTGGAGGGAAAGATTTTAAGATTTCAACATTGTAAATGATGTTAGCTGTGGGTTTTTCATGGATACTAATTATCATGTTGAGAAAGTTTCCTTCTATTCCTATCTTTTGCAGTGTTTTTATCAAGGAAGGGTGCTGTATTTTGTCAAATGCTTTTTCTGCATCTATAGAAGTGATCATGTGATTTCCCCCCCTTCAATCTGTTTATGTGGTGTATAACATTAATTGATTTTCTCATGTTGAACCATCCTTGCATACCAGGAATGAAATCCACTTGGTCATGATGTATAATTCATTTGTGTTGTTGAATATGATTAGCAAGTATTTTGTTCAGGACTTTCACATCTAAGTTCATTAGAGAGATTGGTCAGTAATTTTCCTTTCTTGTGGTGTCTTTTGTTTAGCTTTGGTATTAGGGTAATGTTGGCATCATAGAATGAGTTTGACAGTGTTCCTTTTATTTTTATTTTTTGGAAGAGTTTAAGCCAGACGGGTGTTAGTTCTTTGCAAAACTTGGTAGAATTCACCTGCGAAGCCATCTGGCCCCAGGCTCTTCTTAGTTGGGAGGTTTTTAATGACTGATATTATATCTTTACTTGTGATTGGTTTGTTGAGATCGTCAATTTCTTCTTTCATTAATGTAGGCTACTTATGTGTTTCTAGGAATTTGTGCATTTCCTCTAAATTATCCTTTTCATTGGGATATAGCTTTTCAAAATATCCTCTTATGATAGTCTTTATTTCTGTGAAGTCAATGGTGATAGCCCTTTTCTCATTTCTTATTTTGTGAATTTGCATCGTCTCTCTTTTTTATTTGTTAGTCTAGGTAAGGGTTTGTCAATTTTATTGGTCTTGTCAAAGAACCACCTTTTTGTTTTGTTGATTTTTTCGAATGCTTTCTTATTTTCTATTTCATTTAGTTCTTCTCTGATCTTTGTTAATTCTTTCTTCTTCCTTTGGTTTTTTTTACTAAGTCCTCCAAATGTGCAGTTAGGTCTTCAATTTTAGCTCTTCTTTTCTCATGTATGAAATTATGCCTATGAATTTGCATCTCAGTACTGCTTTTGCTGCACCCCATAAATTTTTTTTCTTTATTTGCTTTTAAATATTACATTAAAAAAATATGAGGTCCCCATATACCCCCACCCTCCTTACCACACTCCTCCCACATCAACAATCTCTTCCACCATCATGGCACATTCACTGCACCTGGTGAATACATTTTGAAGCACTGCTGCACCACATATGTTGTGCTGTCATTTTCATTAGTTTCAAGGTAGTTAGTGATTTTTTTGAGACTACTTTGTCTGAGAGTGTGTCATTTACTTCCATATCTTGATACCAAATCTAGGTCTCTGGTCCTTGCAGATTTCTAGGTTCATTCCACTGTGTTCAGAGAAATGATTTTGTATGATTTCAATCTTTCCGAATTCATTGTGACTTTCTCTGTGGCCTAGCATGTGCTCTATCTTGGAGAATGATCCATGTGTGCTTGAGAAGAATGTATATTCTGCTAAAAATCATTTTTGTGTGTCCTATGACAGAGACAAAGTGTAACATGTAAAAATAAATGAGAAATTTAAAAATCCTTACTTACCTTTCTGGGATCTGTTCATCTGGAAGTAAGTTTTTTGTTCCTGTGTTTTGGAAGGTAGAAATATCATTGAAATTCTTACAGAATTAACTGCTATTAATAAATCATTATAGTTTTAGTTTCCTAGCTTAGAATTTCATGTATTATTTAGAAATTAGAGCACTATTGAATAAAAAATATTTTATCAGGGAAGATTACTAAATCAAGTAAGGTCTTGGTGAAAATAATATCAAGAGCCTAGTGGACCAAAATCTACCTCTTATACAGGATTTGGTTTAGTGAATCTCAAAAATTAATTTGTAAGGAAGTGACTGTGGCTCAATCAGTTGGGCTCCCACCTACTATATGGGAGGCCCTGGGTTTGTGTCCTGGGGCCCACTTGTGAACGCAGGCTTGTCCGCATGCTGAGGAGTGCCACTTGGCCTGCAAGCACCACAGAGTGCTGCCTGGTCCATAAGTGCCAGGGAGTGCCGCCTGGCCCACAAGTGCCATGGAGACCTGACTCAGCAAAATGATGCAAGAAAAAGGGAGACAGGAGGGGCAGGGCAAGGTGGTGGGTGAGTGAGTGCACCTTATAGTCTCTCCTGCAAAGAAGTGGCTGGGCAGCATTGGATGTTCTTTGGGACCAGGCTGTTTTGGGATTTTTGCAGGGCAGGAGGTGTCTGGACATCAATATGGTGGGAAGGTAACAGAAAATTCGTGTATAAGATATAATTGAGATTCTGTTACATGGAGGTGGGAGCTGCACGTGGGACGCTCCCTCCTGGGGTGGGCGGAGCCACGGCACCCGTGCTGCAATGGCGATTTCTGGAGGCTCTGTGGTACTGGGGAATTCATAAGCCCTGAGTGGGCTATTGAGGGGCTAACAGGACAGGAGGCCTTTGCAGACCGATTTGGGGAGACAAATGGGAGTTTTATTGCGAAGTGGGGAATTTTTGATTGTGGACACAAATAAAAGCGCTTCTGCCTATAGCCCCGCCCCCCCCGAGGTTGGTTGCCGATCTGCAGTGGCCTTAAATTGCTAGCAATAAAGAGATGTCACCAGGAGGCAGTTTCAGGGACTGGCAGGGTGGGAGATGTCTGGAAGCCGATTAGGGGAATATTTTGCTAAGTGTGGGAATTTTGGTTTTGGACTCTGTTATCGTTGCTCCAGCTGGAGCCCCACCCCTGGGCCTGGCTACTGATCTGTGTCATTAAATTGGCTGCAGTGTAGAGGTGGCCCCAGGTGGCTGTTCCAGGGGCTTACAGGGTGGGAGGTGTCCTGAAGTCGAATTGGTGATTCATACAGAATAGACCTAAGTGAGTGAGTGAATTGCGGGGTTTAGACACATAGGATAGAGTTTGCGGATGTGACCTCTCCCATAGGGCTGGCACCCAGCTGTGGGGATCCCTGAAGGCTGTGTTGCACTGCGGTGCTCCCAGGCTCCCTGTTAACCAGATTTGAGGTTGCCAGGTCTGAGTCCCCTAAACCCTAGTGGCCCACACCCCAGAGACGCACACCTCTTGAGTCTTCAATATCTCAGACTTTCCATCCCTGAATCCATCATGCCCTGAGGTCCATCTGAGGTCCTTGAATGTCCTAGCCCTCAACATTTGCATTTTTTCTTTTTTGTTTTGTTTTTATTTTTATTTTATTTTATTTTATTTTTTAATGTCCTGATTGCTAACATTGCATTATCTCCTAGTCTTTTCTCCCAGTGTATCCCCCAAAGTCTTTTTTTTTCAGTTATTTAGGGTTTTGTTTGTTGTTGTTGTTGCTGTTGTGGTTGTTCTATATCTATTTTTTTCTTTTCCCTACTTGTGCCCCTCCCTTTACCCACCCCCTTTTTCTTTCTTCCTTTCTTCCCTTTTTTTTCTTTCTCTCTCTCCCTCATTTTCTTCTTATTTTATTTTATCTTAATTATACAATAGGTGCTGCAGGGAACACCTCACATTTTCTGGGTTTCCTCATCCTCCGCTGCCTCATTTCTGTGTGAATTGATTTTGGCTACCTACACTATCCCCTTTCCCCTACATCTTGATATCCCCCATCATCTACTGTCTCTCCTATATTCCACCTCCCTTTCTTTGATCCCCAAAGTGTCTAACTCTTAATTTCTAATACCTTTGTTTTGTTTTCTGTCTTTCATCCACTCTTGAAACTATTGCCTTTCTTTTCTCTTTCCCTCTCTCACAAAAACACTAGCTTTTTAATTCATACCATATTCCTCCCATATTCAGTTGACTACCTCGTTACAGATATTCTACCTACTGCTATAACTCTACACAACTTACATGAACCTAATATCCATCCTCCCAGATCTCATATTGTTGCTCTGTTAACACTTATCACCAATACTACTTTACACTTTTTCCTTGCTTACACAATTGCCTTTCCCTGGCCCTAATACTTTCCTTTAAAGTGAACTCAACCAGCAATAAGAAATTAGAATAAGAAGAACAAAGTGACAAAGAGAAGATATAACACTTACGCAAAAACAACACCTAATTCATCCCCAAGACTAGACAAAGAAGCTAAGGAACTGATTAAACCCATCAAGATAAAATGATGACCAGACAGCAACAAAAATCTACAAACCAAACCAGTAATCAGGAAAACATGGCTGAATCAAGTGAACAAACTAAAAACCAGGAAGGGGAGCAGAACTTTGCACAAGTAATTAAAGATCTCAGAACATTTATCACAGACAAATTTAATGAAGTAAAGGAAGAGGTTAACAACATGAAGACAACACTTGGGGGGAAATTGCAGACATACGCAAAAAGATAACAGATATGATGGGAATGAACACCACAGTTCAAGAAATCAAAAATACACGTGCAGCAAATATCAGCAGACTAGAAGAGGCAGAGCAGAGAATTAGTGATGTGGAAGACAGTACATCGGAAATCAAACAGATAGTAGAATTGATCAATAAAAAGATAGAAAAAGTCCAGCTAGGACTTAGGGACCTGAATGACAATGCAAAATGCACAAACATACTTATTATAGGCATCCCAGTAGGAGAAGAGAAGGGAAAGGGATCAAAAGGAGTGTTGCAGGAAATAATGGCTGAAAACTTCCGAAATCTACTGAAATAGACAGATGTACATATCCAAGAAGGACAGCACACCCCAATCGTCATAAACCCCAACAGGCCCACCCCAAGACATATACTTGTCAAATTATCCAACGCCCAAGACAAAGAGAAAATTCTAAAAGCAGCAAGAGAAAAGAAAACCATCACATACAAGGGAAGCTCCATAAGATTAAGTGCTGATTTTTCATCTGCAACCATGGAGGCAAGAAGGCAGTGGTATGATATAGTCAAGGTACTAAAAGAAAAAAATTTCCAACCAAGAATACTCTATCCAGCTAAACTAGCATTCAAAAATGATGGAGAGTTCAAAATAATCACAGATAAACAGAAACTGAAAGAGTATACCAACAAGAAACCTCCCCTTCAAGAAATTCTAAAGGGAGATCTGCAGGAAGAAAGGAAAAAACAGGACAGGCAGAGTTGGAGGAGAGTGTAAGAGCAACAAAAAGACAAAAAGAGAAGGGGAAAACAAACAAACAAAATATGGCAAACACAAGTCCAATCAAAATATGGCTAACATAAATAATTCCTTGAAAGTAGTAACACTGAATGTCAACAGATTAAACTCACCTATCAAAAGATTCAGACTGGGATATTGGATAAGGAAATATGACCCATCTATATGCTGTCTACAAGAGACACATCTTAGACCCAGGGACTCATGGAGGCTGAAAGTGAATGGTTGGAAAATAATCATACAAGCAAACAATAACCAAAAAAAGGCAGGAGTAGCTATATTAATATCAGACAAAATGGACTTTAAATGCGAAACAATTGTGAGAGACAAAAAAGGATACTACATTTTAGTAAAAGGGACAATCTGTCAAGAAGATCGAACAATCATAAATATTTATGCTCCTAACAAGGGCGCCTCTAAATACGTGAGGCAAATGCTGGAAAAACTAAGTGAAAGAGTAGATACATCTACAATTTTGGTGGGGGATTTTAATACACCACTATCAACTCTGGACAGAACATCTCAAAAGAGAATCACTAAAGAAACAAAATATCTGAACAGTATATTAGAGGACCTGGATCTAATAGACATATACAGGTCATTACACCCAAACACAGCAGGATATACATTTTTCTCAAGTGCACATGTATCATTCTCCAAGATAGAGCATATGCTTGGCCACAAAGAAAGGCTTAATGAATTCAGAAAAATTGAAATCATACAAAATAATATCTCTGACCACAGTGGAGTGAAGGTGGAAATTTGCAAGGGCCAGAGGCCCAGATTTCATGATTTGGAAATTAAACAGCACACTCTTAGAAAAAACAGTGGGTCAAAGAGGAAATCTCAAAAGAAATCAATGACTACCTTGAAACAAATGATAATGATAACACAACATACCAAAATTTATGGGATGCAGCAAAAGCAGTCCTGAGAGGGAAATTGATAGCCATAAATTCATACATCAAAAAAGAAGAAAGAGCAAAAATTGAAGAACTAACTGCACATTTGGAGGAATTAGAAAAAAAACAACAAAGTAATCCAACAGGAAGAAGAAGGAAGGAAATAACAAAGATAAAAGCAGAATGAAATGAAATAGAAAATAAGAAAGCACTTGAAAAGATAAACAAGACCAAGAGCTGGTTTTTTGAGAAGATCAACAAAATTGACAAACCTTTAGCAAGACTAACAAAGAAAAAAAGAGAGAAGATGCAAACACAAAATAAGAAATGAGAAAGGAGATATCACCACTGACCCCACAGAAATAAAGACTATCATAAGAGGATACTTTGAAAAACTATATTCCAACAAAAATGACAATTTAGAGGAAATGGACAAATTCCTAGAAACACATAAGCAGCCTATATTGACGAAAGAAGAGATTGATGATCTCAACAAACCAATCACAAGTAAAGAGATAGAATCAGTCACTAAAAACCTCCCAACTAAGAAGAGCCCAGGGCCAGATGGTTTCACAGGTGAATTCCACAAAACATTCCGGAAAGAACTAACACCAATCCTGCTGAAACTCTTTCAAAAAATCGAAACAGAAGGAACATTGCCTAACTCCTTCTATGATGCCAACATTACCCTAGTACCAAAGCCAAACAAAGACACCACAAGAAAGGAAAATTACAGGCCAATTTCTCTAATGAACCTAGACGCAAAAATACTTAACAAAATACTTGGTAATCATATTCAACAACACATTAAATGAATTGTACACCATGACCAAGTGGGATTCATTCCAGGTATGCAAGGATGGTTCAACATAAGAAAAGCAATCAATGTAATACACCATATAAACATATTGAAGGAAAAAAATCACATGATTTTATCTATAGATGCAGAAAAAGCATTTGGCAAAATACAGAACCCTTTCTTGATAAAAATACTCCAAAATATCAGAATACAAGGAAATTTTTTGAATATGATAAAGAGTATATATCAAAAACCTACAGCCAACATTGTTTACAATGGAGAAATCCTAAAATCCTTCACTCTAAAGTCAGGAACAAGACAAGGATGCCCACTGTCTCCCCTTCTATTTAACATTGTCTTAGAAGTACTTGCTCGAGCACTGAGGCAAGAACCAGATATAAAAGGCATTCAAATTGGAAAGGAAGATGTCAAAATTACATTATTTGCAGATGACATGATCTTAAACATAGAAACCCCTAAGAGGTCTACAACAAAGCTTCTAGAACTCATAAATGAGTTTAGTAAAGTTGCAGGTTATAAGATCAATGCACAAAAATCAGTAGCATTTCTGTACATCAATAATGAGCAAGATCAGGAGGAAATCAAGAAACAAATATCATTCAAAATAGTAAATAAAAAAATCAAATATTTAGGAATAAATTTAACTAAAGATGTAAAAAACTTATACACCGAGAACTATACAAGACTGTTCAAGGAAATCAAAGAAGACCTAAATAAATGGAAGAATATTCCCTGTTCATGGATAGGAAGACTAAATATTATTAAGATTTCTATCCTACCAAAACTGATCCACACATTCAATGCAATCCCAATAAAAATCAACAGAGCCTTCTTTAAGGAACTAGAAAAACTAACTATGAAATTTATTTGGAAAGGAAATAGGCCCTGAATAGCCAAAGACATATTGAAAAAGAAAAACGAAATTGGAGGATTCACACTACCTGACTTCAAAACATACTACAAAGCTACAGTTGTGAAAACAGCATGGTACTGGCATAAGGAGAGACACACAGACCAATGGAATCGAATTGAAAGTTCTGATATAGAACCTCATATATATAGCCATATATTATTCGATAAAGCCACCAAACCCTCTCAACTGGGAGAGAATGGCCTATTCAACAAATGGTGCCTGGAGAACTGGATATCCATATGTAGAAGAATGAAAGAGGATTACCATCTCACACCTTATACAAAGATCAACTCAAGATGGATCAAAGACCTAAATATAAGAGCCAAGACCAGAAAGACCTTGGAAAGCTGTGTAGGGAAACATCTACAAGAACTTGAAATAGGAAATGGCTTCATGAATATCACACCAAAAGCACGAGCAGCAAAAGAACAAATAGATAAATGGGACTTCCTCAAAATTAAAGCCTTCTGCACCTCAAAGGAGTTTGTCATGAAAGTAAAAAGGGAACCCACACAATGGGAGAAAATATTTGGCAACCATATATCTGATAAGAGACTTATAACTTGCATATATAAAGAACTCCTATATCTTGAAAATAAGAAGATAAACAACCCATTTAAAAAATGGGAAAAAGATTTTAACAGACAATTCTCCAAAGAAGAAATACAAATGGCTATAAAGCACATGAAAAAATGCTCCAAATCTCTAGCTATCAGGGAAATGCAAATCAAAACTACAATGAGATACCATCTTACTCCCATAAGATTGGCAGCTATGAAAAAAACAGAATACAAATGCTGGAGAGGATGTGAAGAAAGGGGAACACTCATCCACTGCTGGTGGGAATGCTGAAGGATCCAATCATTCTGGAGGACAGTGTGGTGGTTTCTCAAAAAACTAAGCATAGATTTGCCATATGACCCAGCAATACCACTGCTGGGTATATACCCAGCAGAACTGAAAACAAGGACACAAACCGGTATATGCACATCAATGCTCATAGCAGCATTGTTCACTATCACCAAAAGTTGGAATCAACCCAAATGCCCAACAACAGATGAGTGGATCAATAAAATGTGGTATATACTTACAATGGAATACTACTTGGCTTTAAGCACAAATACACTACAAACACACGTGATAACATGGATGAATCTTGAGAACCTTATGTTGAGTGAAGCAACCCAGGCATTGAAGGACAAATACTACATGACCTCAATTATATGAACTAAGCAAGCTGCCTCAGAGAGCTAGAGACTGGAAGATCGGCTTACAGGAAATCGGGGGGTGGAGGAAGGATGTGAGCTGACGTCTGCAAGGGTGGAATCTATGATGAGCTGCTGGTAAGCATGAGCACAAAGAAGAGCTAAAATGGGGGCAAGGGGTTGCCTTTGGGTGGGGCTTTGCAGGTTTGAGGGGGGCTGGGTATGGGCTGATGGGTAATATTGCCCAAAAAATTAGGGGGAAGGAGGGGCAACATACGAACATAGGAGATTGTCAGGTGTTTGTTGAGAGTAAAATGCTAAGAAAACCATATCAAAATATAATTAGGAGGGTTACCTGTTTAGGATACTCGGAGGGGATGGTCTGACATGGGACGGACTCCTGGGGAATATATGAATGCTCATTTTGCCAGGGTGGGTTGTACCATTGGGTAGAGACCCAAGTAGTGAGAGTGGGGGTGGATCCACATCCTAGGGAGGACTAATGCCATCAAATAGAGGGAACTGTATCTCTCGAGAGAAAGGGTGGCACCCAGGGCATTAGGGCAGTTGAGCAAGTCAGGCCCTGATCACTGTTGCAATATCTCTGGACGTGGCTCCTTGGGAAATGGAGATTGGCTATCACTGTGGGCCCCAAGGGGAGGGGAAAATGGATGTTGAATGGATGGAACCAAGGTAAAAGTGGGGGCAAGAGAGGAGTTTCGCTAGAGTACACAAGGATGGGTATAAAACATGTAATATTACACCAAAAACATATAGGGGATGACAGACTAATAATGCAAACCATATTGTAAAACATAGGATAACTAAAAAATTTAGAAAACTGTATATCCTAAAGTATGGACCACAATGTAAGCACAGATGTCACCTTGTTTGAAAGCTATTGTCTCGGAGTCTGTACATCAGTTTTAGTAAATATGATATGAATAAGTTAAAAGATTATCGCTGTGGAAGGGAAAAGGTTTTATGGTGGATGTGTGGGAGTACTGTATATTGTATATATGAATTACTGTGATCTAAGGCTCTTGTGAAGAGAAGCTCAATAATTAGGAAAAAAGAAAAGAAAAAGATAGGATATAGAATTTTTCCAAATCAATATGTATTCTATATTTAACCTTTAAACTCATTGCTATATTCCATTTTACTAGTAAGGGAACCTGACATTATATTGGGCTTCACTTTTCAGGAAGTTTTGGATCACAGAGTGGTTCAACAATGGCAGCGGAGGAATACTGGTATGTGATGTTATTGAAAGGCGATATATGGTTGACAGGGAGTTATACAGGGCATGTGTCCAGGGTGCATGGAAATGTTTGGATATACTCATAGTGGAAACAATTAAAAACAACAGGTGGGGGGGTACTGGGTTCCTGGCCGGGTGGGGGCTCTGTCGTGGTCCCTAGGGGAGCAGCGGCAGTCCCCCAGGTGCAACGGTAAGGACCAGGAAGGAATGAGGGTCCAACAGTGAGCCCTTGATACTAATGACTATGCTTGTGAGCCTATACACCTGAAATAAGAACAAGGCCTAGAGCAGCACTGTGCCTAAGAGTTCCCTCCTGACAGCCTCCCTGTTACTCAAATGTGGCCAGTCTCGAAGCCAAACTCAGCATGTAAATGCACTGCCTTCCCCCCAGCGTGGGACATGACACCCGGGGATGAGCCTCCCTGGCACCGAGGCATCACTACCAAGTACCAGCTGATGATGTAACTAGAAAATGACCTTAAATTAAAGGTTCAATGTGGACCAGCAGAATATCCCTGTCTACATGTAATAAGAGGAGTTAAAAATGCTGTTTGACCTAAAGTAAGGGGGAAATGGAAAAGACAAATGAGTTCATATGGCTATGAGTTTCTAAAAAAGAGTCTGGAGGTTGTCAGAAGGATTGCCCTTATGCACACCTGAGCAGAGTCTCAGAGACAGATAAAGTAGATGCAACCCCAGATATTGGTCCTTTTGAGGGCTAAAGAGACCCACAGGTTCTATGGTCATGGCAGATGGGGTTCACTGCCATGCCAGTTGGCCCTTCTTTGGAGCTGGTGTTTCTGCGTGATGGAGCTGGACTCAGATGGGATCTCTTTCACAAGACTTTCATGCTACTTTACTGGAATTGTAGTTGGTGCTGGGGCTTAAGATATATCCAGGGGATTTGAATCTCTGGACTGACAATATGATAGCCAGGCCCTGAGCTTCAAAAGACTTCAGCTCCTACACTCTAATTTATTGGACTTACTCCACTAAGCTAACATGGAATTGAAGAATGTCAACCACCACACCATGGAGCCTAGAGTGCCTACAACTGAAAGCAAGAGGATTGCATCCAATATCTATGTGGATTCTAAAACCCCTCTTGACATAGATGTGGAATGGACACAACCAAGCCAAGGTCCACAGAAAGGAGGATCAGAGTGGACTTAATGATATTCTATTCATGAACTATTGTGGTTAATGATCGAGAAAATGTGGCATTGATGTGGAAAAAGTGACCATGGTGGCTGCTGGGTGCAGGGAATGGGAGGAAGAGAAGAGATGTGGGGGAATTCTCAGGACTCGGAGGTGTCCTGGGTGGTGCCCTAGGGACAATTGCCGGATGTCGTATGTCCTCCCATGGCCTACTGGATGGAATGTGGGAAAGTGTGGGCTATGGTGTGGAACACGGGACATGGGGTGCAGCGATGCCCGGAGATGCACTCACCAGATGCAATGGATGTGACATGATGATGGGGGAGAGTGTTATTGTGGGGGAAGTGGTGGGGTGGGGGTGGTGGGGGCGAATGGGGACCTCATATTTTTTTAATGTAATATCTTTTAAAAAAATGAATAAATTGAGTAGAATTTGAAAAAAAAAAAGAAAAAGGGAGACAAGAACACAGAAGAGCACATAGAAAGTGGAAACAGAGAGCAGACAACAAGCAAGCCACAAGCGAGGGAGGGGAGGGATAAAATAAATACAGACACATGGAATAATGCACAGTGAATGGACACAGAGAACAGACACCAAGCAAGCTGCAAAGGGGCGGGGGGGTAATAAAAATTAATTTGTATTTCTCAATAGGTTTTTTCAACAAACTTACTTCTCCTAAATCAAGTCTTTGTGATTTTAGATCAGGAGCTTATATATATATATATATATATATTTCAAAATAAGTACTCTATGCAACCATTCTATTATTTATTTTGACAAATCCACCATACCCTTCTGCATTTACTCCAATACAAAGATTTAGGGCAAATAAATATTTTAAAATGAGAATTCTATTTCTAGCCATTATTTATGAAATATTTTGAAGCATTTTCAAAATCATTGAAATGAAAATTCCCTTATGAACTTCAAAATGACTGCTGTGGTTATTATATATGCCATCAAAACAAGGCACAGTACTCCCAGGATCCCAGCAATGATCTTTCTGGAGGCAATGCAAAATCTGCAGGGAGAGAAAGAGTAGATAGAGGTGAGTATTTGGTTCACATATTCTAAATGCTGGACGCCAAACCCACATCCACCATTGTAATGTTCTTTCAAAATATACCACTGAATTTTCAGGAAATACAATGCTCTAAAAGCCTGAGTAACATTGCTCTTCAGAGTTCATACTGGAACACCACATTCACACATTGAGCTCTGATCCACAAAAATGAAAAAAAACAAAATGAGGTTATTTACTAAATCTGACCATCCATGTTCCATGTCTACAATCTGTACTTTCCCCTCTCCTCTGCACCCCAAAAGCACATCCTAGAGCAGTTATATTGAGAATCTATTGAAGGTTTTACCTTTGCAAGGTGAATTCTTGTCATTCCCTTGAGGATCACAAGAAGTATTTTGAAGGTTTAATTCCACATAAGTTATTTCCTGCACAAGGTCTGAAATGGAGCAATTAGTACCCATAGGTTTGATTTGCTTCCTCTTTGGGTTCTTGGCCAGATTCAGTTCTGCATGGGTTATTCTTTCATTATCCATCTCTGCAACTCAGTGGTAAAAGAGATTCTGCTCTATGATAACTGTACTTAAGTCAATACATGGTGTAGAAAATGACATATCCCCAGTCCACCCACACCAGTGAGGAGGGAAGGGAGCAGGTGCACTGAAGACAGTGGCCATTTCTCAGCTGAAGAATTATTCAGTGATATAACAGGTGTCTCATGGTACATAGTAAGCATGTCTTAAAATATTCTGCATTTGACAAAATACTTTTGGTTAGAATGAGGTAAAGTTAAATCACTGAAGAATAAAGAAGTTCATAAATTAAGAATAACCTTATCTCTTAAAAGTCAGATTCTACTGGAATATTTTAATACTATAAAACCAGTGTTAGATATTAAAGTTTTATTTTGAAAAAATTATGCACTAATTTTTATGATAATTTTGAAATCCAATGACAAATACTGAATGCTCTAAAGGTGGGGGAAATGGAAAATTAGCATACATTTAATGTATTACAGTAAATTATTTTGATTTGGTGATATTCATTTATTTATTTAAGGAGATAAGATACCTTATATGATCTTTTTTCTTATTAATGAGTATGTGCAAATTTTTGAGAACTCATTGAAAATTCAAGGAACTATTTTCTATGTCTAAAAACATCATATGACAGACTAAACTTATCTATAAACCAAAGAATATTGGAGACACCACCCAAGAAAAAAAGATATTTTAAGTTTTTATTTTATAGACAAAGCTGTCAAGTGACCTAATGCTAAAATAGAAGACCATAAGCTCACAAATCATTGTGCAGACAATTTATGGAGCCACATAATGGGTTCAAGTTTCCAGAAAGATATTAAAGTTGTCAAGGAAGCTGAAGTTACATTTATTTATGTAAGTAATTACAATCATTCAGTTAACATGATTTAATAATTCAGTCAAAGATTTTACTAACAGTGATAGCTAGAAATTAACTCCAGCTTTGAAACTTAAGATGTGTGGCCTTTAAATTGTTACTTAATGTTTGGGGTTTCTTAAATTTAGATTAGCATTTTATGGAATCTATCACAGCCTGAATTTTTTTTAAAAAACCGAACTGCATGCATTTAAATGAATTTTTATGAGGAATTATGTTTTGCCTTGCATCATTCAATGAACTCTTAAAGACACAGTTATAAAGTATGGGCTAATTAATTATAATAGAATGCATTATTACACAATGACAAACATTTGATCAACTATAAAATTCAAAATTAATGATTCTTTGTCATGAAGATCATAGAATTTCCATTTAAATTACTTTGATTAACAAACTCCATGGGTGTGTGTGCACTCATTTGCCAGTTTTCCACAGGTACTGATTAGAGCAACTTAAGAAGTGATTGAAATATTTCATATTTGAGGTATGCTTTTTATCCCATATTATTCAAATAAAGCCTCTAATATTCTACTTTGTTTTTTATTATGGTAGAAATATAAAATAATATAATATAATATAATATAAGTTATATAATACAATTAATATAATATATTATTTTGGAATACCACAGCTGCATCATGCACAGCATTTGTAATCTCCCACTCAGTGAGGTGGGTCAGCAGGCAAATGGGGTGCAGTGGACATACATACCTTTGTCAGCCAGAAAGTCATGCATTCTTGGCTGACTCCTAAAGACATCTGGCATTGCTGGGAAGATAGGAGATGTTTAAAGGATCAATCAAGGGCAAGAGCATGTGCTCTTTACAGACTGTCCTGTGCTGACTCAGAGTGCAGTCAGAGTATAAAAAGCAGGTGGCTCATGAATGTGTTACTTAAGGCACGAACAGGAAATTTTCATAATTGGGTTATTTTTAAGGCAGTTTATCACCCTGCACACCTACAGAGCATATAAGACTTCGAACTCCTATTATAAGTATGAAGTCTACATTGAAAGGTGTTACTGCCCCTTTCAACTGCTGTTGATAAAAAGGTTTCACGTTCAATGAATTTTGGTGGGAGAGTACCATTTGAAAAAAGTAGCACTATTTGATTAGGTCATCTTGATGTGGTTACTAAGAGAATAGTGACATTTTGAAAAATAGCTGTTTTGACAGAACCACATAAGACAGTAATGCTTTTAAAAAAATCATGTAAGCAGTTAATCTGTTTCAGTCTATCACAGAGTCTGCAAATTTAGGTCATGTTAACACAATCTTAAATGTCTAAACCCTACATTTAGGGCTCTTTACTAATCTTGCCATGATATATTTGTTTTATATAGCTCCTTTTTATAATATTTCTATAATGAGGTAAAATATTTTAAAAAACATAGCACATTGCAAGGAGTGCCCTGCCACGCAGGGGTGTCCCCCGTGTAGGGGAGCCCCACATGCAAGGAGTGTGCCCGTAAGGAGATCTGCCCAGCGTGAAAGAAAGTGCAGCCTGCCCAGGAATGGCACCGCCCACACTTCCCCTGCCGCTGACGACAACAGAAGCGGACAAAGAAACAAGATGCAGCAAATAGACACAGAGAACAGACAACCGGGGGAGGGTGGGGAATTAAATAAAATAAATAAATCTTAAAAAAAAAGCAAAACAAAAAACATAGCACATTTTCAACAGGTAAAGATTTTTGTCACTAATTATCTAAGGAATTACTACATTTTGTATAATAGTTGGCACAATCCCAGAACTCCACAACTTATCTCCTTGGTTTCTCTGCTCTGGTTCTTAAAATTATATATTGAATATAACTTACTTCTTTTAAAATAAATTATATTATCTTCAGATATACCCTGATAAAAATATTACAATACTGAAATATATCAGCTTGCTAAAAGTTGAAATATCAGGACAACCAGCAAGATGGCAGCAGAGTAAGGAGATCCTAGAGTCAGCTCCTGCTACAGGGCAGTTAGTAAACACCCAGAGCTATCTGGAGCTATCTGAAGCCCCGTTTTGGGGAGCAAAAGAGCATCCTGCAACATCCTTGAAGGAATGGAAGGAGGAGACTGCCCATCTGCAGAGAAGATTCATTTGTTAAGTAGAGTGCTCCACTCCCTGGAGGCCAGTGCCCATCCTCCACTGGAAGCACAAGCCTCTTGAGAGCTGTTCTGTGCCTGGAATTGAAAGCTCCACTTCCCAAAAACGGGAAGAAGAGAAGTTTGGACACCAACTTCAGCTACTGATGAGTAAATTCAGAGGGCTAAAGTTAAAGTTTGAGCCTAGTCAGAAAGATGCCAGGAGCTGCCATCTTAACCCCATAGTGGCATGAGGGGAAGTTAGGTGGACAGTGCTGGTGGGGACCAGCTTCTTTCCATCCAGATAAGACTGTAGCTCTAGCCTAGGTCCCAGTGCCAGCTCCAGCAGGGAGGAAGTTGCAGGAATGTGTGCCAGCCAGCGTCTCTGGGAAATTACCAGCTAAGCCACAGCGGACAGTAATTGTCCTACTCTGGTGGTACCAGCCACCCCAGGAGCTATTCTGTGGCTGGAATTGGAAGTTCCATTTCCCAAAAACAGGGGAGGAGGAGATGGTTGTCTGCTGATTTCAGCTACTGGTTGGTAGACTCAGCTGGCTAAGATATAAACCTAGGAACAGCTAGGGTGAGAGTCTGTCAGAAAGAGGTCAGTGGCCACCATTTTGGCTCTTCCCCCAGCCTGAGGGGAAGCCAGGACTGAAAATCACAGTGATTGTAGGATCTGGTTTTTTTCACCCAGATTGGCCTGCAGCCCTAGACTAGGCTTCAGCCCTACCTCTGGCAGAGAGGAGGCTGGCAGGTCTTGCACCAGCCTATCCAGGTAATTGCAGATACCTTTGGCTGGCACAGACTGAAAATTAGAATTTGACTGGGGCAATTGCATTCATCTTGGACATGCACTACATAGATACCTGTCCTCACCTGCAGCTCCATCCCTGCCACAGGCATGGGAAAAAGGGGCATTAAGTTTCATCAGTCTCTCTGGGCAACTACAGTCTATGCCTGCATGACTTGGATTATTTCACACAGCTGTGATTCTGTCCCTACTCCTGGCAAAGGAGAAAGTTGGGAGAAGCTTCATTTGTCCCTAGAGCAATGAAGACAGCTTGAACCTCCACAGTCTATAGTACCAATTACAACCTTGGCTCCTACTGTACAATCAGCAAGGGAGAAAGTACAGAAAGCCCTAAACTAAAGAGAAAAACTACACCCAGAATAAATACTCTAGTAATCCAGATGCTGAGACACCAACAAAAAATGACAACCCACAGCAAGAAACAGGAAGCTATGGCCCAGTTAAAGGAACAAGATAAGCCTCAAGATGACTTAAAGGAGTTGAGACAACTAATCATAGATGTTCAAACAACTCTCCTTAATAAATTCATTATGAAGGCTAAAGAGATTAAGGATATTAAGAAGACACTGGATGAGCACAAAGAAGAATTTGAAAGCATACACAAAAAATATCAGATTTTATGGGAATGAAAGTGCAATAAATGAAATTTTAAAAAATGGGAATCATATAATAGCAGATTTGAGGAGGCAGAAGAAAGGATTGGTGAGCTTGAAGAAATGGCCTCTGTAAGTGAACATACAACAGATTAGATGGAGAAAAGAATGGAAAAAATTGAGCAAGGTGTCAAGGAGCTAAATGACAGCAAAGGCATGCAAACATATGCCTCGTGGGTGTCCCAGTGGAGAAGAGAAGGTAAATGGGCAGAAGGAATATTTGAAGAAATAATGGTAGAAAATTTCCCAACCTTATTGAAGGACATAGATATTCATGTCCAAGAAACACAATGCACTTCCATCCAAAAAAATCCAAATAGACCAACTAGGAGACACATTCTCATCAGAATGTCAAATGCCAAAGACAAAGAGAGAATTCTGAGAATAGCAAGAGAAAAGTAATGCATCACATATAAGGGATATTCAATAAGATTAAGTGCTGATTTCTCACCAGAAACCATGGAGGCAAGAAGATAGTGGTCTGATACATTTAAGATACTATAAGAGAAAAATTTCCAGCCAAAAATCTTATACCCAGCAAGACTTTCTTTAACAAATGAGGACAATTTAGAATATTCACAGATAAACAGAAACTGAGAGAATTTCTACACAGGAGACTAGATTTTCAGGAAACCCTAAAGCATGTGCTAGAGCCTGAAAAGAAAAGACAAGAGAGAGAGCCATGGAAGAGAATCTAGAAATGAAGATTATATCAATAAAAGTAACTAAAAGTGTCAAAAGAGTGGTGAAAATAAAATATGACAGATGAAATTCAATAGTCAGGAATAAACTTAACCAATGATGAAAGCAGTTGCATTGAGAAAACTGCAACTCAATGTTAAAAGAAATTCTTAAATAACTGGAAGAACCTCCATGCTCATGGATTGGGAGACTAAATGTCATTAAGATATTGATTCTAAACAAATTGATATACAGATTCAATGCAATCCCAATAAAAATTACACCAGATTAACAATAATTTTGAAAACATGATCATCAAATTTATTTGGAAGGGTTAGGGGTCCTGAATAGCCAGAGACATCATAAAAAGGAAAAGCAAACTCTCATCTCTGGACTTTAAATCATATTACCTAGCTATAGTGGTATTGGCATAAAGACAGACAGATAGACCAATGGAACCAAATTTATGGCTCAGAAACAGACCCTCACATATATGGTCAAGTGATTTTTGACTAGCCTGTCAAACCCATGAAGCTTGGGCCGAACAGACCATTCAGCAAATGGTGCTGAAAAAATTGGATATCCACAGCCAAAAGAAGGAAAGAGGACCCCTATCTCACACATTTTCCAAAAATTAACTCAAAATGGATCAAAAACCTAAAAATAAAAGCAAGAACCATGAAACTTCTGGAAGAAATTGTAGGGAAATATCTTCAAGACCTGGTAGTAGGTGGTGGATTCTTAAAGGAAATAAGAGGAGGGCTGAGATGGATACTGATATTTAATGTATGTAAAAGTTTTAATTAGCTTTACGGTAAAGGTGTAGAAATGTATAGAGTGGATCTTAACATATAGTAAGTAACAGCTAGTTTAAAAATGGGGATGTGGCTGAAAATGGTAGTCTAGATATATAAATGCCAATTGAAAGAATGCTAGAGAATAACCTAGGAATTGACCAGCACAGTAAACCATGAGGTGGATGAGAACTTTGGTTGACGGTAGATATGCAAGAGTGTCCTTTGTGAGCTAGAGCAAATGTACACCACTACTGCAGGGTGCTGGGAATGTGGAGAAGCATGGGAAAAATATAGCTGGAGTGACCCATGGACTGTGGTTAGCAATAATAATATAACATTCTTGCATCTATGTGAAAGATGTACTGTGTTGATGAGGGAGTATGGATAGTTGAGCCAAATGTACACTGTGGACCTGGTAACAATCAGATGGCATTATTTTATCTGTAGCAAATGTTCCACCACAGTGTGATGTGTTCATGGAGGGGTGTTGTTTGGGAATTCTGCACAAGTGCATGATTTATAAGTTTACAACTACTGTCATAAAAATATATATATTTAAAAAAAAATAGAGTGAGTTGGGAGAAAAACACACCAAATGTAAGATAAGGACTATGATTAGTAGTAAGATTTTGACAATTCTTTCATAATTTGTAACAAACATCTTACAACAATACAAGGCATTAGTGGAGGTTTGATGTATGGGACCCCTGTATGATGTTATGCATGTTTGCTTTGTAAGTTCACAACTTTTACTATACACTTAATTGTTTATGTGTGTTCATATATAAGTGATATAAAAATAATAATAATAGGGTTGGTTGGGAGAGAATACTTTGGTTAGTTGTAAAATTATGACAATGCTCTTTAATCATTAGTTAAAAAGGTTTAACAACAATGTAAGTTATTGGTGCTAGAGTGATTTATGAGAGTCCTGTATGATGTTATATATGTTTGTTTTGTAAGTTCACAACTATTGTTTATGTATGTTTATGTATGAATGATATACTTCAATAAATTTTTAAAAATTGAAATGTCGAATACTTATTTGGTCACTTATTTTTTCATTCTACAATAAAAATTAATTGTATTTTAATATGAATCTTCAGGTTAAAATGACAAAACTTATATTAAACTATGTAGGGAAATGAAAATTATTTTTTAAAAAATCTCTTCCAACAAAAAATAGGGAAGGTATAAAAAGGAGACTTTTAACCCACAAATTGAAAAGACATGAGTATGAAAATAAATAAAATTTAAAATCAAGATTATCTACTTGTACCAAATAGAATTATTTTAATCATTCTTCATGTTGAATCAAGAAAAGGAGAAATGTTTTTTCATTTGTTACCTAGCATTCCTTAGGAAATTCACTTCCCTGCCACTACTAGGAGATTGAGGACAGAGTAGGTCATACCTTAAGCTTTCTCACTTCTAGGAATATGACATTTAAATTCATAGTCTTGTTCCTGAATTCTCTACTTATTTTTGTGCCCTCAATTATGATAGCTTTATTTACTTTCAGTATGTGAATATAGCTATTGATATAAATAATGATAGTGCAATTTTATTCATTTATATTAGTGTATTTATATTCATTATATTTTCATAAATTAATAATATTCTTTTTCTTTCTGTGTGTATACATATATGTATGCATTTATGTAAATATATAACCACATAAATACATGACATTTCTGATAATGGCAGATCCTAGAGATGGAAAACATAGACTCCAATACGAAGTGAAAATGTTCTTCCTATAAAAAGGCAATATTAGGTGGTTTCCAAAGATTTTTCTCACTAAAATATATACTAAAACAAGTTTTTTTCTGGCAGAAAAATAATTTATGCCATATTAAAGCTTGGATATATAGGAAGAAAGGTAGTTTGAAGAAAATTAAATTATGTGGCTATATCTTATGAATACTGATTGCTTAAAACATAATGATGAGTTTTCAAATTTGGAAATATATATCTGAGTTAAAAATGCAAGGGAGCAAATGTGGCAGTAAGCAATAAATAAGGTAAAGTGTACTAAGATCTTTTCACTCTTGGAAAGTATTAAAAATACTAACTTGTTAGATTTTAACGAGTAATGAATTTATGTTATAAAATGTGTAGCACTGTTAAAATAATAATTATACATACTAAATAAAAAGATTTTATAGAGTAGATGAAAAATATCATTTATTCCAAAGAGAAGCTAAAACACAAAGAAGAATAGTATTTATTTAAAGTTACCTGTGAAAAAATGAGTAAATAAGAATTCTATAAAATGAAAGATAATTATATTGCATATAAATAGAATAATTACTCAACACAAAAAAGTAATGTTAAAGTACATTGAAGTTGCTGTTTCCTGCTTTAATGAGACATAATAAATTTGAGCATAAAGGAAAGATAAAAGTAAAACAGTGATAAAATATAGTACGCAACACATCAGTAGGAAGGTTTTGTAATTAAATTATAAGTGAAGAGGCATTACTGTAAATGAATTAGCCTGTTTATTAATTACACACTATCTAAACCTTTAAGAATATATTAAAAAAAATTGTGTGTACCTAATAAAGAGCTTCAACACAGAATTGAAAGAAGTGAAAAAATAAGCAATAATAAATGGAGATGTAATCACTTCTCTCACAGTACTTCTAGAACAAATTGATGCATTGAAAGGGCTATCAAAGGATTTAAGCTAAACAATTCACACACAAAGCATGAAAATATAGAATACACATATGAGTATAAAATATCCCTCCCAGAATGCAAGGGTGAATATAAGATAAGAAAGTAAAACATAAGATAATCAGACAATGAAATACATCACATCAAAGAAAGGAAGGGAAAAACCCCCATGATCATCTCAAATGATGCAGAAAAGGCATTTGACAAAATCCACACCCATTCATATTAAAGGCACTCAGAAAGAAAAAGAAGAGGAATACTACCTCAATATGATAAAAGACATTTATGAAAATGCTCATAGCTAACAATGTACTCAGTGGGCAAAGACTAAAAGCCTTTTCCCATCAGGAACAAGGCAAGGATGCCTGCTTTCACCACTGCTATTTATTATTACCCTGAAAGTCCATACCAGGGCAGTTAGGCAAGATAAAGAAGAAATAAAGGCAACCAAAATGGAAAGGAAGAAGTAAAACTATCTCTATTTGCAGAAGACATGGTACTTATATAGTAAATTCCAAAAAAATACAAGAAAACTACTAGAACTATTAAACAAATTCAGCAAAGTTGCAAACTACAAAATGAACATGGAAAAATCAGTTATGGAGCCAGCAAGATGGCAGCAGAGTAATAAGATGCTAAAGTCAATTAGTACTATAGTGCAGTTAGTAATCATCCAGAGCTACCTACAAACTGTGTTTGGGACCTCCAGGAGACCAGAAGAGCATCTTGAAAGAATTGAAGGAGGGGACTGCCCATCTGCATTCAAGATTCCTAACTAGAGCACTCCACGCTGTGGAGGTGGGTGCTCATCCTCTACTGTAGGCACAGTCACCTTGGGAGCTATTCCATGGCTGGAACTGGAAGCTCCACTTCCCAAAAATGGGGGAGGAAGAGATGGTTGAACACCAACTTCAGCTACTGATTAGTAAATGCGGCTTGCTAAAGTATAACCTTAAGAATAGTTAAAGTTTGAACATGCCCAAGTCTGAAAGAGGTCAGTAGCTGCATTTTTTACTCCACCCCCAGCATCAGAGGAAGCTGGGCTTATTAGAAAATCATAGTGATGGCAGGGACAGACTTCAGCTTCTTTCTATCCAGATTGGACTGCAGCCTTAGTTTTCATCAAAACCTTCAGCACCACCTCTGGATAAGGAATCTGGTGGGACATGCATCAGCCACTCTGGGTAACTGCAGGTGCATTCAGCTGGCACAGACTGCATAGTGAGAAATCTACCAGGGCAATTGCAGTCATTTGGATCCACATGGCATAGATGGGTGCCCGCACCTGCAGCGCTGCCTTGCCACAGGCAGGTGAGGAAGAAGCACGAAGTTTCATCAGTTCTCTGAGCAACTAGAGTCTAGGCCTGCATGACATGGATTATTACACATGGCTGTGGCTCTGTCCCTACCCCTGGCAAAGGAGAAAGGTGGGAGAATCTTCATCAGTCCCTGGGGCAATGCAGGCAGCTTGAGCCCTACAGCTTACAGCACCTATTACATCTTGGCTTCCACTACACAACCAGCAAGGGAGAATGGGCAAGAAAATCCTAAACTAAAGAGAGATACTGCACCCAGAATAAATTCATCTAGTAAGCCAGATGCCCAAACACCAACAACAAATTACAATCCATACCAAGAAAAATGAAGATATTGCCCAGTCAAAGGAACAATATAAGCCTCCAAATAACATAAAGGAGTTGAGACAACTAATCATAGATGTTCAAACAAAACTTCTTAATAAATTCAATGAGATGGCTAAAGAGATTAAGGATATTAAGATGACATTGTATGAGCACAAAGAAGAATTTGGAAGCATATACAGAAAAAGCAGAGCTTATGGTAATTAAAGGCACAATAAATTAAATTTAAAAAACACTGGAATCATATAAGAGTAGATTTGAAGATGCAGAAGAAAGAATTGGTGATCTTGAAGGCATGTTTTCTGAAAGCAAACATACAAATGAACAGATGAAGAAAAGAATGGAAAAAATTGGACAAGTTCTCATGGAACTGAACGACAGAAAGAGACACACAAATATACATTTCATGGGTGTCCCAGAAGGAGAAGCATAGAGAAAAGGGGCTGTATCAGTCAGCCAAAGGGGTGCTGATGCAAAATACCAGAACTTAGTTGTTTTTATAAAAGGTATTTATTTGGGTAGAAGCTTGTAATTACCAAGACAATTAGTGTAAGTTACTTGAATCACCAAAGTATTTTGCCATATGTTTGAATAAGATGGTTGCTAATGTCTGCCAGAGTTCAGGCTTCCTGTGTCCCTTTCTTCCTGAGGTTCATTCCTCTCTGGGTTCAGCTCCTGTTTTCTTCACAAGGTCAGTTGTAGACTATCAGGTGAATGGCTCTGTCTCTATCCCCAGGGATTCTGCTCTGTCTAAGGAGTGTTCTCTATTCCTCTTTCTTCTTTTCCTGTGTGTTCACTTCCCAGGCTCCAGCCTAAAACTCCAGCATCAAAACTGCAACTGCAAAACTCCAACATCAAAATCACCAACTCTGTCCTTTGCCATGTCTTTGCTCTGTGAGTTCCCATCCACCAAGAGATCAGGACTCAACACTCTACTGACATGACCTAATCAAAGCCTAAATCATAATTTAATCATGCCAAGGTACTGACCAGATTAGAAACATAATCCAATATCTATTGTTGGAATTAATAAGTATATCAAACTGCTACATGGGCAGAAGGAATATTTGAAGAAATAATGATAGAAAATATCCCAACCTTATTGAAGGACATAGATATCCATGTCCAAGAAGCACAGTATACTCCAATCTGAATAAATCTGAATAGACCAACTCTGAGACTCACACTAATCATGTCAAATGCCAAAGGCAAAGAGAATTCTGAGAGCAGCAACTGAAAATCAATGTATCATGTGTAAGGGATACCCAATAAGATTAATTGCAGGTTTCTCATCAGAAACCATGGAGGCAAGAAGACAATGGTATGATATATTTAAGATATTGCAAGAGAAAAACTTCCAGCCAAGAATCTTATATCTGGCAAGATTGATTTTCAAAATGAGAGTGAGTTTAAAATATTCACAAATAAACAGAAACTAAGAGAATTTATAACAAAGAGACTGGCTTTGCAGGAAATACTGAAGGGTGTGCTACAGTCTGAAAAGAAAAGACAGGAGAGAGAGACTTGGAACAGAGTCTAAAACTGAAGATTATATCAGTAATCAGTAAGTGGAGGAGTGACTTCTGGACTTTAAATCATATTACATAGCTACAGTGGTACAAATAGCCTGGTACTGACATTAAGATAGAGACATAGACCAATGGAACCAAATTGATGGATCAGAAACAGACCCTCATATATAAGATCAAGTGATTTTTTGACAAGTCTATCAAACCTACCCAGCTCAGGCAGAGCAGTCCATTCAACAAATGATGCTGGGAGAACTGAATATCCATAGCCAAAAGAAAGAAAAAGGACCCTTATTTCATACATTATAAAAAATTAACTCAAAATGGATCAAAAACCTAAATACATAAGCAAGAACCACAAAGCTTCTAGAAGAAAATGTAGAAAACATCTCATCTTCAAGACCCAGTATAGGTACTGGATTCTTAAAGGAAATAAGAGAAGGTTTGAGATGGACTACTGATGCTTAATGTATGTAGAAATTTTAATTAATTTTACTGTAAATGTGTGGAAATGTGTAGGATTGATGGTAACACATTATATTGAGCAACAGCTGGTTTATAAATGGGAATGTGGGTGGAAAATGTAATCTAGTGATGTAAATGTAAATTGAAAGAGAGCTAGAGAATAACGTAGGGACTGAATAACACAATAAACTCAGAGGCGGATGAAACTTGTGGTTGATGGTTGTAGCAGTTTGATATTGTTTATGAATTCCAAAAAGAGATTTTGGTTTGTGTTTGTAAAGTGGTCTTTTCCTCTGGGAATATTAGAGTGTATTGGATGCAGAGGTTTCACTTTTACTTGATTAAATAATGAATAAGGCTTTGATTGGGCCACATCAGTAAGATATTGAGGCCCCATGCCCTTGATGGGTGGGAACTCATAGAGAAAATGATAAGGCACAGGAGTTAGTGGGAGTTTTGATCCTGGAGCATAGGAGGTAAACAGAGAGAGAAGCAGATATGTGAGAAAAGAGAGAAGTCTCCATTAAACACAGGGGGAAGCTTAGGGCAAAGAGATTAAGCCTTACGGTCTACCATTGGCCTTGTGGAGAAATCAAAGCAGCTGAGCCCAAACAGAAAGGAGCCCTGTGAAGAGTGGAACTAGGAAGTGGAACCCTGGCAGATTCAGCAGCCTTCTTGCTCCAACACGTGGTGATAGAATTTGGTAAGGGAAGTAACTTATGCTTTATGGCCTGGTAACGGTAAGCTTCTACCCCAGATGAAAAGAACTAGACCTAACAGACTTCTATAGAGTACTGCAACCCAAAAGAGGAGGATATACATTTTTTTTTCAAAGTGTCAGGATTCCTTCTCCAAGATAGAACATACTTTGGTCATAAGACAAGACTCAATAAATTTACAAAGATTGAAATTATACAAAACACTTTCTGTGATCATAATGGAATGAAACTAGAAATCAATAATGGTTGGGAAAATGGAAAAAAAAAACCATAAATACATGGAGATTAAAGAACACATTCTTAAATTATCAGATGATCAAAGAATAAATTTCAAGAGAATTCAGCAAATATCTTGAAAAAAATTTAAGTGAGAACACAACATAAAATCCTATGGGACACCAAAAAGGCAGTGCTGAGAAGGAAATTTATAACCTTGTTGCTCTTATTAGAAAAGAAGAAAAAGCTAAAATTGAGGCTCTAACTACAAAACTGAGAGAACCAGATAAAAATAGGAAATTAATCCCAAACCAAGCTGAAGGAAAGAAATAGTAAAGATCAGAGCAGCAATAAATGAAATCAAGAAGAAAAAATATAGAATAAAAAAATCAAAAAATTTTTTGAGAAAATCAACAAAATTGATAAATCCTTAGCTAGAGTGACAAAGAAAAAAAAAAGAGAAGACACAAATTTAAAAAATCAGAAATGAGAGAGAAGACATTAAGAATGACCCTCCAGAAATAAGAGAGATCATGAGAAGATACTATGAACAATTGTATATCAAAAAACTAAATGATGTAGAGAAAATGGAGAAATTTCTAGAAACACATGAAACAACTACACTGACCCTAGAAGAAATGGAAGATGTCAACAACCAAATCACAAGTGAAAAGATCGAAATATTCATCAAAACCTCTCAAAGAGGGAAGCGGCTGTGGCTCAATCAATTGGGCTCCCATCTACCATATGGGAGGCCCTGGGTTGTGTCCTTGTGAAGACAGGCTTACCCATACTCTGTGGAGAGCCACCAGCCCAGGGGCCATAGAGAGCCACCCAGCCCACAAGCCCCATGGAAAGCCGACTCAGTAAGGTGATGCAACAAAAAGGGAGACAAGTAAAAACACAGAAGAATGCACAGTGAATGGAAACAGAGAGCAGACAAGCAAGCTGCAAAGGGGGGGTGGAATTAAAAAACTATAAATACAGACACTCAGAAGAATGCACAGTGAATGGACACAGAGAGCAGATAGCAAGCAAGTCACAAGGTGGGGGGTACCACCCAAAGATGAATAGCCTGGGAACAGAATACTTCACAGGTGAATTCCCACAATTATTCAAAGGCAATCTAATACAAATCTTGCTCTTCCAAAAAACTGAACAGGAGAGAATGTCATGAACATAGATACAAAAAATCCTCAACAAATAATTACAAACTGAATCCAAAAGCACATTAAAAGATTTAAACACTGCAATCAAGTGGTTTTATCCTGGGTGTGCAAGGGTGGTTTCACACAAGAAAATCAATTAGTGTAGATACATTGATAAATTGAAGAAGACAAACCATCTGGTACTCTCAATTGATGCTGAAAAGGCTTATGACAAAATATATCACCCTTTCTTGATAAAATCACTCCAAAAGATTGGAAAGAAGGAAGCTTTCTTAATATGGTAAAGAGCATAATGAAAAATATATAGCTAACACTTCACTCAACAGTGAAAGACTGAAAGCTCTCCCATTGAGATTGGGAATTAGAAAAGGATGTCCACTTTCATCATTGTTGTTCAATATTGTGCTAGAAGTTCTATCTAAAGCAATTAGGCTAAATAAAGAAATAAAAGGCATCCAAAGAATAAAGGAAAAACAAAACTTTTACTGATGATATGGACAGTATCATATCATCCTAATCCTTTTAGGATTAGAAAATCCTGAAATATTCACAAAGGACGAGTTCAGCAAAATGGTGGGAATCAAGATTAATAGGCAAAAATCAATAGTGTTTCTATATACTGCTATTGAGCAACCTGATTAGGAAAGCAGAAAAAATCCATTTATAACAGCAACAACAAAAAATCAAATATTTAGGAATAAATTTAACCAAGGACATTAAAGACCTATATACAGAAAACTAAAAACCATTGCAAAAAGAAACCAAAGAAGTAATGTCAATTCTAACCAAACTTATTTACAGATTGAATGCAATCCCAATAAAAAAATCCCAATAGCCTTCTTTGCAGAAGTGGAAAAGTCAATAATCAAATTTATTGGGAAGGAAAAGGGGCCCCAAATAGCCAAAAATATCTTTTAAAAGAAGAACAAAGTTGGAGGACTCTCATTTCCTGACTTGAAACATATTACCTAGCTACAGTGATAAAAACAGTATGGTACTGGCATAAAGACGGGCAGATTTACCAATGGAACTGAAATTGACAACTCAAAAATAGAACCTTATATATACAATCAGTGATTTTTGACAAGGCTTTTAAGCCCATCCAGCTTGGTCAGAATAGTCTATTCAACAAATGGTTCTGGGAGAATGGGATAGCCATAGCCAAAAGAAATAAAGAAGATTCCTTGGTCACATCTTATGAAAAAATTAACAAAAGTGGATCAATGACCTAAATATAAAAGCAAGAATCTTAAAACTCTTAAAAGAAAATGTAGGAAAACATCTTCATCTTGTGGTAGCCAGTAGTTTCTTAAATCTTATACGCAAACCTTGAGCAACAAAAGAAAAATAGATTAATAGGACCTTCTCAAAATTAAACACTTTTGCACCTCAAAGGACTTTGTCAAAAGGGTGAGAATGCAGCCAGTTCAATCAGAGAAAATATTTGGAAATCAAATACCCCATAAAAGTTTAATATTCATAATTAATAAAGAGATCATACAACACAACAGTAAAAAACAAATGACCCAATTTTAAAAAATGGGCAAAAGACTTGAAAAGACAATTGTCCAAAGAAGAAATGCAAATGGCAAAGAGACACATAAAAAATGTTCAACATCACTAACAATTAGGGAAGTACAAATCAAAACTAAAACAATGTTGGTAGGAATGTAGAATAGTGCAACCTCTGTGAAGGACTGTTTGGAAGTTCCTAAGGAAGTTGAATATAAACTTTTCATGTGACCCAAGAATACCATTCCTAAGTATACATCCAGAAGAACTGAAAGCAGTGACATGAATAGACATCTGCACACCAATGTTCATGATGGTGTTATTCATGATAGCCAAAAGATTGAAACAGCCCAGGTGTCCTTCAAATGATGAATGGAGAAATAATTTGTTGTGTATACACATGACGGAATATTATACAGTTGTAAGAAGAAATGGAGTTGTGAAGTATATGACACTTGGAAGAACCTAGAGGATGTTATGTTGAGTGAAGCAAGCCAGACAGAAAATGACAAATACTGTTTCAGTGTGCAATTATGAACTAAATGCATGATGTAAACTCATGGTGTTAATAATTAGAATATAGATCACCAGAAAATAGAATGAGGGAAGAGAATGGAAAGCTGAGGGTTAATTTGTGCAGATTTGGTTAAAAGTTTGTTTGTAAATCTTTGGAAATGAGTGGAAATTGTGAGGGTACATCATAGTGTTTGTGAATAGGAGAGCTATTATATCGGTATGACAGTGGTTGAAAGGGAAAGACTAAGACTTGTATATTGCTAGAAGGAAAGCTAAAAAATGCAACCTGGGAATCATAACACAGTGAAACGTGAGGTAAAAATATGGGTGATATTGCATATATAAGACTGTTTTAACAAAATATAAATACAAATTAATCGGAGAGATGGAAACAGAATAGAAGCTATGTACAGCAGGGGACATAGATATTAAGAGTTGATGAGTTTTGTTTGATTGATTGGTTTTTGTATTGTATATTATTATTATTAGTATTAGGATTATTACTAGAACAGTGAAAATGCTCTAAAATGATTGAAGTGATGAATGCACAACTATATCATCATACTGAGTACCATTGAGTGTACAATCTGAATGGATTTATGCTTTATTAATATGCATCAGTAAAATTGATTTGTTATAAAAGCAATATGTGAGAAACATATAACAGCAGATTTGAATTGATGGAACAGAATTAGTAATTTGGAGGACCAAACGTCTGAACATGAAAAATAGGAGTACAGAGAAAAAAAAAAAGAATGGAAAAATGGGACACGTTCTCAGGGAATTGAATGACAATGTAAAGCACACAAACCGAGGCATTTTTGGATTCCAAGAAGAGTATGGAAAAGGGACATAAAGAATATTTGAGGAAATAATGACCAGAAACTTCCCAACACTTATGAAAGGTGTAAATATCAATATCCAAGAAAAATCTTAATAGTCCTATTCTGAAGCACTTACTAGTCAGAATTCCAAATATAAAAGATAAAGAGGATTCTGAAAGCAGCAAGAGAAAGGTAATGCATCTCAAGGGAACATAAATGCTGCTTTTTCATCAGAAACCATGGAGGTGAAAAGGCAGTGGTATGTTGTATTTAAAGTACTGAAAGAGAAAAACTGCTAGCCAAGAATTCTTTATCTGGCAAAACTGTCCTTCACAAATGAAGGTGAGTATAAGGTCTTCAGAAACAAAAACTGAGAGTATGTTACCAAAAGACCAAATTTTCAAGAGATACTAAAGTGAGGCTACAGCCTAAAAGGAAAAGACAAAGGTGAGAGATTTGGAAAAGAATGTAGAAATGAAGATTATTAGTAAGAGTAACTTAAAGGGGAAAAAAGACAGACAACAATAAGATATGACAAAGGAAATTAAAGGATAAAATGGGCAAATCAAGTAATACCTTTACAGTAATAACACTGAGTATTAATGGATTGAACTCACCAATCAAAGACATAGGCTGATAGAATGGATAAAAAATATGAGCCATGTATATGGTGTTTACAAAAGACTCACTTCAGAGGTAAGGACACAATCAGGTTGAAAGTGAAAGACTGGAAAAAGATATTCCACACACTTCATGGATGATCTGGATTAGTGATACTAATATAGGACAAAATAGATTTTGAATTCAAAACTGTTATAATGGATGAAGAAGATCATTATATATTAATAAAAGGAGAATTTACCCAGCAGAAATGTTATAATATATATTTATGCACCTAACTTGGGTGCCCCAAGAGATGTGAGGCACACATGGCAAAAGTGAAGGGAGAATTAAATTTTTTAAATAAGAGATGGAGACACAATGCCCCGCTCTCAGCTATGGCTAGAAAATCTGAACAGAGGATAAATAAGGAGTGTGAATAATATGATAAATGAGTTATATCTAAGAGACATTTGTAGAGCATTATACCCCAAACAGCAGGCTATGCATTCTGTCAAGTGTTCCTGCATCTTCTCCAAGATAGATCTTATATTAGGTCACAAGAAAGGTCTCAAAAATTTAAAAAGTTTGAAATTATACAAATGACTTTCTCTGAGCATAATGGAATGAAGCTAGAAATCAATAACAGATGAAAAAGCAAAAATTCATAAGTATATGGAGATTAAACAATATACACTTAAGTAATCAGTGTGACAAAGAAGAATTTGCATGAGAAATCAATAAATATCTCAAGATGAAAGAAAATGTGAATACAACATATCAAAACCTGTGGGAAACAGTGAAGCCAGGGCTAAGAGGGAAATTTATAGCCTTCAATTCTTACATTAAAAAAGAAGAGATAAAATTAGAGACCTAACTGCACCTCTCGAGGAACTAGAAAAAGAATAGCAAAATTGTCCCAAAACATGTTGAAGTAAAGAAATAATAAAAGTAAGAGCAAAATTAAATGAAATTGAAAACAACAACGCAATAAAATAAAGAGAATCATTAAAAATAAAATTTGGTTTTTAAAGAAGCTCAACAGAATTGACAAACCCTTGGCTAGACTGCCAAAGAAAAAAAGAGAGATGTTTCATATATATAATTCAGAAAAGAGGGGGGCATATTGCAGCTGACTCCCCATAATAAGAGATAAAGTATCCCACCAAACTAGAGAATGTAGATGAAATGGGCAAATTCTTAGAAACACATATACAACCTACACTGACCTTAGAAAAAATAGAAGACCTTAACAAAGCAATCATGAGTAAAGAAATTGGAACAATCATCAAAAACCTTATCAAAATGAAAATCCCAGGTCCAGATGGCTTCACAGGTGAATTCTAACAGTCAAAGATGCTTAAGCTCTTCCAAAATATTGAACAGGAAAGAACACTATCAAACCCATTTGATGAAACCAATATTACCCTAAAAAGGTGTTATGAAAAAAAAGAAAAATAAGACCACTTTCTCTAATAGATAAAAAAAAAAACACCTCACCAAAATTCTTGCAAACAGAATTCAAAACCACATTAAAAGAATTATACACAGCACCCAAGGGGGCTTTATCCCAGGTATGCATGGGTGATTCAAGACAAGGAAATCAATTAGTGTAATAAAACACATTAACAAATTGAAGAAGAAAAATTGCATGATCCCCTTGACTGACACACAAAAACGCATATGACAAAATACCAAAGACTTTCTTGATGAAAACACTCCAAAAGATATGAACAGAAGGAAACTTTTTCAACATGGTACAGTGCATATATGAAAATCCACAAGTAACATTGCACTCAATGGTGAAAGACTGAGAGCTTTCCCCTGAGATCAGGAACAAGACAAGGAAGCCTACTTTTACCACTGTTATTCAAAATTGTGCTAGAAGTTCTAGCTACAGCAATTAGGCAAGAAAAAGAAATAATAAGGGACCCAAATAGGAAAGGAAGAAGTAAAACTTTTGCTATTCGTTGATGACATGATCCCAAATCTCAAAAATCCTGAAAAATCCACAACAAAGCTACCATAATTAATTGACAAGTTCTGCAAAATGGTGGGATACAAGATTAATATGCAAAAATCCATAGTATTTGTATACACTACTGATATGCAACATTAGGAAGAAATCAGAAAAAAATATTACATTTATATTAGCAACTAAAACAATAAAATATTAAGGAATAAACTTAACCAGGGATGTGAGGGAGCTATATTCAGAAAACTATGAGAAGTTAGTAAAAGAAACCGCAAAACACTTAAATAAATGGATGGACAGTTTGTGTTCATGGATTGGAAGACTAAATATTGTTAAGATCTCAATTCTACACAAACTGGTTTACAGATTCAACACAATCTCAATAAAAAGCTCAACAGCCATTTCTGAGGAAATGGAAAAATCAATTATCAAATTTATGTGGAAGGGTAAAGAGCCCTGAATAGACAAAAAGATCTTTAAAAAGAACAATGTTGGAAGACTCTCACTTGTAAACTATAAAGCATATTACTTAGTTATAGTGGTAAAAAAACCCCACAAAAAACTTGTTACTGGCATAAAGACAGGCAGATTGACCAATGGAACAAAATTGGAACTCAGAAATAGACCCTCACATTACATCAAGTGTTTTTTGACAAGGCAGTCAAGCCCTCCAAGCTGGACCAGAGCACATGGTGCTGGGAGAACTAGATATCCATATCCAAAAGGAAGAAAGAGGACCCCTATCTCACCTTATACAAAAATTAACTCAAAATGGATCAAGGCTCTAAATATAAAAGCAACAACCATAGAACTTCTAGAAGAAAATGTAGGAAAACATCTTCAAGCTCTTGTAGTTGACAGTAGTTTCTTATACGTTATACCCAAAGTACAAGCAACAAAAGAAAAAATGGATAAATAGGATCTTCTCAAAATTAAACACTTTTGTACCTCAAGGACTTTGTCAAAAGGGTGAAAATGCAGTCAACTCAATGGGAGAAAATATTTGGCAATCGCAAATCTGATAAGAGTTTGATATCCATGATATACAAAGAAATCATACTACTCAACAGTAAAAAGACAAACTACCTGATTAAAAAATGGGCAAAAATTTGAAAAGACAACCATCCAAACAAGAAACATAAATGGCAAAGAAACACATGAAAAAAATGTTCAACATCACTAGTGATTAGGGAAATACAAATCAAAACTACAATGAAATACCATTTCATATCTATTAGGCTGGCCACTATTAAAAAGTCAAAAAACCATACATGTTGGCAAGGATGTGGAGAGACAGGCACACATTCACTGTTGGTGGGAATGTAGAATGGTACAGCCACTATGGAGGACTGTTTGGCAGGTCCTATAGAAGTTAGATATAGACTTGCCATATGACATGGTGTAGAAGTTTGATAATGTTTATGAATTCCAGAAACAAATATTGGGTCATGTTTGTGAACTGGTCTGTTCCTCTGGGCATGTTAGATGGTACTGGATTCAGAGTTTTCACTTTTACTTGATTAAATTATGATTAAGGCTTTGATTGGGCCACATCAGTAGATCATGGGCAGGGACCCACAGAGAAAACTACATGACAGAGGAGTTAGCTGGAGTTTTTTGATGCTGGAGTCCTGGGAAGTAAAGACAGGAGAAGAACACAGAGAAATAGAGATGGCTCCATAGATGTGGCAGAGGCCCTAGGAAGAGAGAGAGCTTGATAGTCTACAGCTGACCTTGTGGAGAGACGAGAGCAATTGAGCTGGGAAGAAGTGAGCCGCAGGAGAAATGAGCTCCAGCAGAGAGACAAGACTTATTCCAGCCTAGAGCTGATATTGGAGGAAGCTGGGATCATATATGTTGACAGCCATTTTGTTCCAATGCCTGGCAACAGACTTTGGTGAAGGAAGTAACTTATGCTTCACAGCCTGGTAACTACAAACTTCTACTCCAAATAAATACTCTTTATAAAGAACAACAAATATCTGGTATTTTGCATCAACACCCCTTTGATTGGCTAATACACCCAGCAATACCATTACTAGGTATATAGATATATATCCAGAAGAACTGAGAGCAGAGAAATGAACAGATTTCTGCACATCAATGTTCATAGTGGCATTATTCATGATTGACAAGGTTGGAAATACCCAGGTATCCATCAATTGAGGAATGGATAAACAGATTATGATGTATAAACATGATGGAATATTATGCAGTGGTACAAAGAAATTAAGTCATGAAGCCTATGACAACATGCATGAACCTGGAGGAAGTTATGTTGAGTGAAGCAAGCCAGACACAAAAGGACAAATACTGCATGATTGCACTATTATAAACTAGATATATTGTATAAACGCATGGAGTTAATAATTGGAATATAGATCACCAGAATACGGAAGGAGGTAGTGAATGGAAAGCTGAGGGCTAATCTGTGCAGAATTGGTAAAAAGTTTGTTTTTAAATTTCAAAATGAACAGAAATGGTGAAAGCATAGTATGGTGTTTGTAACTAACGGAGCTATTAGACGGCTATGATAGTGGTTGAATGGGAACATTTAAGATCATTTATCTTACCAGAATGACAGCTAAAAACTGTAACATGGGAGTGTTTAGGATAGTAAAAGCTCATGTAAAACATTAATATGGGTCATATTGCATATATAAGACTGTTTTAACAAAATACAAATACAAATATACAAGAGAGAAGGAAAAAGAGTAGCAGTTATGTACGGCAAGGGAAGCATAGAGAGATTGAGAGGGCAGTGTTTGTTTTTTTTCTTACTATTATTATTGGAATAATGAAAGAGGCTCTAAGAATGATAGAAGTGGTGAATGCACAAATATGTGATTACATCAAATACCATTGATCGTATACTTTGGATGGATTTATACTTTATTAATATGTATTGATACTATTGATTTGTTAAAAATAAAAAAATTAAAAATCAACAAAAATCTCTAAAGATATATTCAGTTAATAAGAGCAAGTAAAATTTAATACGAAGATTTTAATAACTATTTTCCTCTGAGAATGGTTGAATTATAAATAAAATTAGTCAAAATAAACGTAGCAAGAAATGATGTATAACCTCCCATTTCTTTTGTTAGTCATTAATCATGATAAATAATTCCTTTTTGCATAAATAATATATTTTAGAAAAGAAGCTTAGGCCCAAAAAAAGAAATAGTTTATTTCATCTAAGCAAAATATATGAAAGATAGAAATTATGCCAACCAAGAAACTCAGTGGTACCACACTCTCCTCAGATCTTCTCTGCTGCAGTCTACACATTTGATTCATTATCTCACATTGATTTTTTTCTATGATGCTAAATTCTATACTTGAAGCAACCACAATTTATAAATTTCAGGTCATAATCATTTGAACCTGTAAATGGTACACTATATGGCAGAAGTGATTCAATTATGACCTTGAGTAGGGAAAAGTGTCCTAGATTATCTGGCTGGACCCTAAAAGTAGTCACAAGTGTCCATATAAGAGGGAGGTAAGGGAGATTTGATCACACAGAAAAGAATGCTATGCAATGACTACTCTTTGGAGGAAGGGCCAAGAACCTATGAATGCAAAGAATACTGGAAAAGCAAGGAAGCTGGAAAAGGCAAGAAAATAGTCTTCCTCAGAGCTTCCAGCCACAGCACAACCCTGCTGATGCCTTGATTTGGGCCCAGGAAAAATAATTTGAGGCTCTGCCCTCCAGAAATGTAAGACAACACAATATGTGGTATTTCAATACCAGAGCCATAGGAAACTAATATACTCATAATAGAAAAATCTGTCAATAACCCAAAATGGCCACAAGTGATGAACAAACCATGATGCAGTCAACACAAGGAAATACTACTCAGTAATTAAAAAGGAATAAACTACTGATATACATGGATGGATCACAAATGCATGATAGCAACTAAAAGAATCCAATCCGAAAATTGTACATATTTATAATTCCATTTAAATTAAATTCTAGCAAAGGAAACAACATATTGACACAAATCAAATCAGTAGTTGCCAGGGGATGGAAGTAGCAGGTTGCTAGGGCAACCACGGACATGCCTAGTGGCCATCCCCTAGCCTTCACCCTCTCCCCTCCTTTTCTTTGTGTGCAGATATTTCAATATACTTCCATTCCATAGTCCAGAGGAGATGTAAAGTCTAATGGAATTGCCTGACCATACCTTGAGCCAGAAAACGCGAACAGGCAGCCCCTGCTGCTTGCCAGGGCAGGAACTCTACACAAACTTTGTTTGATAAATGTTTTTTCTCAGTGGCAGGTTTCCCTCCCCTGGGGTGGATAAACACTCAACACTCAACCAGCACAGGATCTCTCCTCTCCCACACAAAGTGGGGTGTGCAGAGCTTCCATCCACTGACCCTGAACTAGGCAGTTGTCTCCCTGGGGTAATGGCCACAAAGGGATCTTTGCCTCCACTCCTTTGGATCTTTGTTCCATGTAAGTAATAAAGGAGTCACTTGCTGAAATTTTCTGTTGGGCCTGAGCCTGTGCTCCCACGATGTACCATATAACAACACAAGGATTTACTGCAGTGGGATGTGAGGAAATTTGGGGGTGGTGGTACTGGCCAAGAGTGTTGTGGTAATTTCAAGAGTTTATACATTTATCAGAACTCACTAACCAATACAGTTCAAATTTTTGAATTTTATTGTAAGCGAGTGTACCTCAGTAAAGATGACTGAAAACTAAGTTATTTAGCATTTTGTTATCTAAGATTCTTCTACTCATTATCAACTTTTTCTGTTAAGAAAATATAATATTTTTTCAAGATTCATACAAAATTTCACTGCTCTGCTAATAAAGTAGATTTCATAGTACTAATGGAGATTCACAACCAGATGTTTGACTTCCTTTATGCTTCTGAGCATAACACTGAACATTAAATGAAGGCTGATTTTTGTTTTTTTTTTTTTTAATTTTTCTTTCAGTACTCTAAAAGATGCTCCACTGTCTTTTCTTCTGATAATTTCTGATGAAAAGTCAATGATAATTTGTGTCATTTTTCCATTGAATATAACGGGTTATTTTTCTCTGGTTGCATATGATTTTTTTTCTTCATTTTTGAATTTCAGCATTCTGACTCTGATATCCCTAAGTATGCTCTTCTTTTATGTATCTTTCATTAGGTTTGTTAAGTTTCTTGGTTTTTATTTTAGGCATATTTTTATAAACAAATTTGGAGATTTTTTCAGGGATTATTTCTGCAAGTATTTTCTACTCCATTATCTATGATCTATTTTTAGAAGATTCCAATTACAGATTTTTAAATTAAATCTTTTTGATATATTCATTAGCTCAGATCATTTGTATTCTAACTACATTCACATTCACAATTTTTTTATTCCATTGGATCCAATCTTTTGTTAAATCTTTTGATTGAAATTTTCACTTTAGTTATGGTTCTTTTAGTTCTCAAATTCACATGTGGTTTTCTTTCATAGTTTCCATTTCTCTGTTAACATTCACACCTGTTCATTCCTTATTTATTTTATATTCTTGCAAGTACTTATAACTGCTGTAAAACTCTTCTCTGTTAATTGTGGCATTAGGAACTATTTTGGGTTCACTTTCTGTTGACTTTTTTCTCTTGAATACTGGCCACATTTTCTGGCTTATATATAGGTCTGTCTAACAAGTTTTGCTTGTATTTTGTAACTTGTGAATGATATATTTTGAAGACTCTAGATTCTATTATGTTCCCAGTGTATCATACACATCACTCTTCAGAGAATAGAATGGCTCATTTACCTAGGATAGGTTAAGAAATAGGAAAAATATTGGCTAGATTTAAAGATTGGTCTATAAAAGGTGCTGGCAATGGCTTCAAATTTTTTTATCTGTTGTATTAGAATTCTACTTGGAGATTGATTTTTTAAAAGAGATTTTGTACCAAAGAGCATACTTATTGTAAAACTAGAATTTGGTTTTCTCTCTGTTAAATGATAATATTTTCTTGGATTATTGGTCTGCTCTTATTAAGAGGTTATAAAAAGGTTTTTCTGTAACCTTCTGAGTAATCTGCCTGGAAGCCAAAAGATTCTCTTATCAGAATAATTTCCTGTGCTCTGATGACTTTTTCATCCACTTTTTTTTGTTGAAGAGAACAAAGTCTTCTTATTTTTTAAAAGAATTTTTTTTGCAATCATGTTAACTCCTCTATTTACTTTTAAATAATTTATTTTCATTTTGGTTAAATAGGGACCCAATTACTGTTTCGCAGTGGTCTATGATCCCATTTAACCAACTTTTGACATTCTGTCTTCCCAAAATCAAACCTGAAGATAATATTGCTTTTTAGTAAGTTATGAGTTGCATGAGCAGTAACAAACCAAAAGAGATGCTTAATCTTCTCCAAGAAAAATTTTTATGAGTAAAATGATATTAATATGAATATTCCAGATCTTATATGAAATTCCTAGAGCTATGTCAGAGTCCTTACTTTCCATCATGTGCCTTGGTGCTACTCTGGCTGATACTGGCAACAACAATATGATGTTACAGTTGCATCAAAGCCAGGACTTCTGAGCGGCATAAACCCAAAATGGCATTTGGAGAGGCAGAGGAACAGATTTATTACACGTGGGACCAGAGGAGAGTCAATCTCCAAATTCTGAGCCCCGTTTTCCAGTTTTCATAGGTATATAGGATTTTATGTGGGATCAGTATGACTTTTGCTCATTGGCTATCGGGTTGCTAGGTGAAATTTTGCAAGCAGGGTTAGAGAAGCAGAACGGAGGGCAAGGTCGTGCTTTTGCCAGCGGATTTACAAAAGCGTGTGGGAGGGAGGGGGCAGAAGAGGTTTATTAGATTACAAAAATGCAGGCGGGGGTTGAAGGCATTCGTTTGATACTCTCCTGCAAGGACTTGTTCACACACGCTGATTTACAGAAGCGGGGGGCAGGAGTGGATTGTTAGATATTTGTTTGCAAGGTTATGCTTTTCATTTCTCAACATTACTGGTCATAATTTCAGTTATTCTTTAAAAATATTCTCCCTGCCACAGAAACAAACAAAGTTCCTTCTCCACTGCATTATTTTTTTCAACGAACTATTAGATATTTCACATTTGTAAAACAGTATTAAACTAACTACAGCTATTTTAAGTCTTTCATCATCTGCACATGGTTTTTTAATCTGATGATTTCCTGAAAGCACCTGCAATCAGCAACAGGCCAGACTAGTTCATCTATAAGTCTTCAACAAAAAGGGACTGCCTCAAGGACACAAGGAAAGGACAATGCTTGTGCTCTGAAACATGGGATTCAAATACACTGCTTAAATAACGTTGAGATCATAGCAGTGGACTTTGTCAAGATTTCCAGAACTCTGGTGGAGAAACTGATGGGTTCATGAGATCCAAGATTGAGCGAACCAGGATTAATTATGTAGGGTTAAGTGAACAGATACAGAATGATTATGGGTTTCGTTTGGGATATTGGTGATGTTTTAATGTCCTATTTTCTAGATACAAAGAATTTCTTCATTTTTTCCCTTAAGCTATCTATAACTCATGAAACATTTTCTTTTTTTCTCCCTGCCTGATCCCTCTAGAATTCAGAAACTCTAAATGAATATTCTTATTTTCATGGCAATAAAATTATTTGTATAAGTTCAATAAAAGAAATTGTCCTCCCGGTTAGGAGAGCATAGTTGGAGACATTGGGTGTATATTTACCAAGGCTTTGACTGGAATTCTGTGTAAGAAAATTATGCTTGTTTAATCAAATATGACCAGACAGTTTTAAGGAACAAAAGTTGACTTTCTGGGGCCATTGCTTACAAAGCACTCTTGGAAAAACTTGCCTGATACCTGCCTTGAAGTTTCCCAACCTTACAATTAAATAAGGAACATCACTTCCTGGCAGACATAGAAACCATATGATACTTTGGAGATTGTGAGAAAAGAGGAATTCACCTAAATTGATAGGTGCCGAAAGTGAACTATTGTGGCAAGTTCTTGTCTTGGCTCTAGTCTGGAGAGGATTTTAAAACTGAGATTCCCTATAAAAACTCGTAGGAAAGCACACTTAGAAAGGCCTTAATGGCAAATTTCCATTCTTGCTTCTCTTATGTAAATAATCTAATGAAATCTGCCTTATTGTATGATCAAAAATAATTTTATTTGGGGTTATCTTGGATCAAAATGGGGGTGACTTATAGAAATCTGTGCTTCAGTAGAAAACTATAACACACTCTTGTGGATTATCAAATTTTGCTCCTGCTCTTTGTCTTTGAGCAATTTCGTATCCCTTTGTTAACTACAGGCAACTGCAAAGGTTTGTTACGTCCCTGTAAATTGGACCGGATCCTGTCCTTTTGCACAAATTGTCAACCCTTAACAATATCTCAATCCTTTCAGGTTCCTTCATTATCAGGCTATAACTCTCCAAACTAATTGTTTCCAATCTTTCTCCCACCCTCCTGACTTGGCATCACTGAGAACTAAGTCTTGACTTCCTGGATTCTTAAAAGGACTCTAGGTTGCATTGTAGCTGACCTTTACCCCAGGATCTAAAGGAACCCTGTGAGCTAAAAACACCCTACATGACATATAACTTCAAAGGACTCATCACTGCAGCAGATCATGGGTGGGCTGGACTTCTCCCTGGACAAGCCACTGAGTCACTGAGGAAGACTGGCATTCCTCTTTTATGATGCCTGACCCTAAAACAACTGTCCTAGGACACCACGTCCTAAGAGATGGTTCAACTGGTTTTCCAGGAACCATGCCAACAGGGGAATATTTCTTACACTGTGATTTGCCCTACTCAGATATCTGACACCTCTGACTTGTTCAGACAAATGAGTATCATTCATCATGAACTAAAGAGGGAGTTGTTAATATTAGATTATACGTGAACACTGGCATCGTGGACAGCAGCGTGTGTTAAAAAATCTCCCACCATTTGTGTTATAGATCAAAATGGCCTTAATTTCTTAGCTTGATTAAACATTAGAAATTTCTTGTCTCTGGGTCCCTGCCTCCCTCACTTTGGCCCCTACATTTTACAGATAGAGCATGTTCCACCTGGCCTCTACACTAGCTCAGAAGATAGCATTCTGCAACCAACACAGCCTATTGCTTGACCTCGGCCTCGAGTACTCTATTAGCTCATCCCAGTCCTCTGCTTCATGGAGTTAGTCTCTCTCTCTCCCTCTCTCTCTCCCTCTCTCTCTCTCTTTCCCCACACCTGACTTCTCCCATGCCCCATCCTTGTCTTTTTAAAAAAATTCTGCTTAGAGATAGTCTTATAATAAAATGGTGAAAAAAATCACCACAATGGTTAGAACTCCAAGCAATTCATCTCTTTTGCACTGTGTTTAATGCCACTGTCTAATTGGTTGCAGGTTGATCAGAGTCTTGGAAATACAAAAGGTGAATGAACATTTCAGAATAAGAAGAATGTGAAGCAACTTGCAACATCTACAATAAGGTAATTTACAATAACAGGTAGCAACTTACAACATCTTCTATGATAACAGGAAATAACTTGCAACATCTTCTACAATAACAGGAAGCAACAAGTAGGCAAGCCTGTTTTCCACAACATATCCCCCTTTTTGTTTTTATGCTATTATCTTTCACCCTAAGAAGGCAAACTCAAATTTCTAATTCTTGAATGTACTCATCCTCAACACAACTATCTAAGCCACATGAACTGGGTATATTCAACACTTGTAAAACAATCCTGTATTTCTCCACCTACCAGCCTGCTGTCTTTTCCCTACCTACACAGATTGTATTTAATGACACACTCATGCACACACAGATACACACACAAGCTTACACCATTTGAATTAATGAAACAATGCCAATGAACAACAGAAAATAGACAAAGGAAATAAGGAGCTGGTTCACAAAATCCAATAAAATTATGAAATTGCCAATCTTATTAATAAATAAAGAAATGCAGATTAAAATAATGGAACAATTTTCATCCACAAGATTAAATATTATAAACCACTGATACTTTTTGAATTGGCAAAAAAAAAAATGGATTGTTTTGGGAGCAAATAATTTCTGTACAAATATGGTATGTGTTCTGTCTTATAAGTAATGGTATGTAGTCGGAACTCAGCTCTTCCTTTTATTTTATTTTGTTTTTCTTGCCTTGGCATTTAATTGTTGCTTTATTTTTCCAGTTGTCTAGTGTTTTTTCTCAAATTAGTTCATTGAATGAACTATATTTTTCCCACAGTTTTGAAATGCTAATCAGTAGGTGAAAACATTATTAAACCAATGAACACTAGATAATTTCAGTGATAAAATAAGCTTCAGATTGACCTGATTCGATACAAACTGATACATTACTGCCCCATATAACTTAATCAAAAGCACATGTACTTAAATGCCTTCTTTCCTGTACACTGTCCAAATCAATGCAATTTCATTTGTTTTATCAATATTTACTGATTTGATTGGTGAAAGTAATATACCATTAATATTTTAGTTTGCATTTCTTTTGTAATAAAATAAAAATCTTTTAGTGTACTTATTAATGATAAGGGTATTTGTATTTATATTATCAACAAAAATGATATTTCTGTAGGTCAACCTGTTTTGCTTTTACATTTCTTTCCTCACCAGTAAGTGGTGAGAAACTTACAATTATTTACCTGGACTGAATTTCAGTATTTTGCTTGGTTTATTGTCTCATGGCAATTTTTGAACCAATTTTCCACCTGATTCCATCACTTTTTAAACTTTTCTTAGACAATGCTTTTTTCTGTTCTCTACCTTTAATAACAATAGCCATTTTCCTTTCTCCCATGGGGAAAAGTTAGGTTAATTATTCCAAATATTTAAACAACATTCTTACAATCCAATATGCCCTTAAATTAACTACAATCTGCTAGTAGGTGTATAAATTTGCAAACATTTTCAGAAAACAATTTAGCTAAGTGTGAAAAATAATGCTTTTCTTGTTTTATCCCTGTTTTTCCATTTCTGGAAATTTAGCTACTGCAAACATAGCATATTACAAATGTATTATTTTGTTTACATGTCAAGACTATTTGTTATGTTAAAAAGTTTGTGGTGTTTTAATGTATAGATGTTCTATAAATTATTTAACAACTCCTTTAATTGTGAACTGTGGGAAACAAAGGTATGTTGTTTCCATGGAAGCAAGTTACTTTCTGACCACTGGGTCAGGCTGTCCCTAGAGATATATGTGCAGGTGGCTAATCTCTCTGGGAAACATAACATTTCAGCAGAACCCAGACTTGATATTTCAAGTAACCTGGGCAACAAGATTAATGAGTATATTTGTTTCAATAATATAATAGAACATTATGAGCTTTAGTAACTATCTTATCCACTGTGCACTGTGTTATTTAGAGTGAGATAATGGGAATAGTTAGCTAGAATATTTGCTGGCTCTCACAATTGCTTGGGGTATATAAAGAAGCCCCTGAGATTAATAAACTTGTCTGATGAGCTTGAGGCTTCAATGCTCGCAGATCCCCTGAACCCAATCTTTCTTTATCTTTCATTCCCGATACCCTCGGGTCCGTCTTCTCCTACAAGTGGCGCCTAGATGTGGGGCCCGAGGCAATAACTTTAGCAGAAATTCTTCCACGACAGTATTGGGAACCCGGAAACAGAAAAGCCTTCTTTAAGGTAAGAGCGTCAATCAGTAGTAACCCGGGTTTGGCATTGCCGTGTATAAATATATTTTAATATTGTTTCCACTAGCATCAGGGTATGGGTAATCAGTCAGGATGCTTGGAAGAATATTCACAAGTTTTAAAAATGCTTTTACATACGGTTGGTGTCACAATAAAAACAGCAGATTTACTTGAGCTTTTTGCCTTAGTTCAGAAACATTGTTACTGGTTTCAGCCTCAGGGGCATAATGTTTTAAATTTGAAACAGTGGAAATGTGTAATGAAAGCTTTAGGAAGAGTATATCAAAGAGGGGAATCCATTCCTTTATCTGTATGGGCTTTGTGCCAGCAAATTGCTGCCACCTTAGATCCTTTACAGTCTGAAGGAGAGAAAGATGAAATTATTATATTTTCTAAGCCCATAAGTAAATTTAAAATGAAAGAAAGTAAATTGGAACAAAAACAGGAGGTTGAGGTGAATGGGGAACCATCATGTTTTTTCCCCTCATCCTGATATTAACCCTTTCATCAATAAAAGCTCAGTGAAGCATCATAATGAAATATCTTCTGTGTATCCAGTACAACTCTCTGCACCTACTGAATTGCCTTCTGTTACTAAGCCTAAATTAGAAATGTTTTCAGATATTACCGATGCTTTGCCTTATGTTAAACAATTATTATCTGCTTTCCCAGTAACATTACATGCGATACCACCAGATACAAAGAATCTGCAAGGGGGTGTCAAGTTTCATACTGAACCAAAAACTTTTAAACTACTGAAAGATTTAAAATGGGCAAAGACACTAAATGAAGTCCTTGTTAGTGAAATCAGGCTTGTAAGAAAACTCTCTGTTAAAGTGTTAACTAAGATAAGGGAACTCTGCAAACCCCCTGCTGTCTACATGACAATGTAGCTGTGGGCTAGTGGGGGTTAATAGAGTTAAGCCACTGAAAAAAGAGAAAAACATGGCAACATTGGTGTTCTGTTTTATTTCCATGCTATTTCTAATTGGGCTTATTTAACCAAGATATTAAAATTAGTACACAATTTTTATCAAGGTTTAAAAAGAAATTTTCAGTTTTAAATCAATAGTTTACTCCTGAACTTCAAGTCTCAGTATAGTCTTACAGAGTAATAATCCAAAAATGTGTGTTAACGGTCTGTCTCAAGTTATCTTAACTGATTGCTGATAACTAATAAAAATCTTTCCAAGCACAAGCTTGCATGTTACAGGCAACATGGATTCCAGAAGAAATCTTAATAAAAACTTAAAAGCAGCTATACCAAGAAAGTAAGAATTATGAGTTAATTGTAAATTGTATGTTTCTGTTACTGTATTGTGATTCTTCTGTGTTTGTCTGTTCGTTCAATGTCAGTGTATATTTTGATACCTCCAGATAGTAATATAAATTAATAAAAATTTATAAAAGCGCTCTATTCAAATGGCCAAAAATTAAATAAGCACTTATATTAATACATAAGTTTAAATGTTAATAAGATCTCTACAATGATAAAAATTGTAAGTCTTGATTAACAAAATTACTATAAGTCTTTTTATAAAAAGTTTTTCTTGCCTAGATTAAAATGAATAACTTAATTTTCTTCACAGGATTATATGAAGGATGTAAAACTTAAATGAATATTAAAAAGGTTGAAAGTTTGTGAGAATGCTAACTGAAATTTAATACGTTTTTGCAAAAAGGTGTGTTTTGTCCTAAAGTAGTATGGCTAATTTTCATAAACTCTTGGAACTTAAATGCATGTGGCAAGTTATAGAAAGTATTGTGGTAACTTTAAGTAAAGAAATGTGTTCTGTAAAAGTAAAATTTGTCTTAAAATAATATAATTATAGTCTATATGGTTATAAATAATTATAAAGTGTTATGAAGCATTTTTTAAATTAAATGTTTAAGTGGCTAATTCCAAAAGGTCATTATTAAACAAACCTGAATTAATAATAATAATAATAAAAGGTAATTTTATAACAGAAAAGCTTGGCTGCAGCCAGCCTCCCTTGACAACTTGCTTTTAGGAAACTGTTTCTGATATTGCATGCTACTAAGTATTTAAAGTAAAGAAAAGTTCATTATTTTAACAAGCTTGTTTAGTGTTGACGGTATTATGTTATAAGAAGTTTGCTTGATAACTTCGTATGTGGGCTATATGAAATGTGTTTTTATTATTAAGGAAACAGGAAATGATTTTGTCCTAAGATAAAAAGATTGGTTATTAAGAAAGAGTAAAATATGGAACAAAACCTGAGTGAATACTAAAAGAAGGTTCGTGGAAAAAGAATTTTTATGGTTAAAGTTGAATAAGATTTGATGGATCTATCTATAAAATTTTAAAGGCTTTATTATCAAGTAGTATACTAATGCAAAGTTAAAATTTTGTTCTTTCTCAAAGCCTCTCAAATCATTAATCTGTTTTGGTAAAAGCTTTTATCCTGAATTAAAAAAAAAAAAGAAAAAAAAGAAGTCTGTTTTATCAAAATAGCTTCTTGTGCTTTAACCTCATCATTTCCTCGGTGTTCCAAGAAGGAAAAGTTTTCTCTCTTTAAAGGAACATAATGTTGAAAATTGCTTTCTCAAAATCAAATCCTGAAAAGTAGCCTTTTATTCCAAACTAATTATAAGAGATTTGTTCTTTTACCTTGAAAGAAAAATTAAAGTAATAATTAAGTTCATTTAATATGTTATAAGTTGAATAAAAGGTGTTTTAAGTGTTATAAAATTAACAAGTTTTTTCTTTCCTTTAACCCTCTGTTAATGAAAGTTGTATGAGTAAAAGGTTTCTATAAATGCTTGAAAGTGTATAAAGTTACCAATATTTCAGCATAATATTATAGAAAAGTGCAATGTGGTTAATTATGGTTTTAATTATTATAAAAGTGTGTGTGTCACAGAAACAACCTCTTATCCTAGATTAAAGTAACAACACTATAGTATGCAGCAATCCCAAACACTGCTAGTATGTTGCATAAAGTTAATGTCCAGCTGTATTGCTCTCACTTTGTTTTAAAACTTGCTAAGACTTTAGTGTCTTCTTAGACAAATCAAGCCAGCTGCATTCCTCTATCTGTAAAAAACCTAACAGTAAACTTTTGCAGTGCTTTTCAGGGCTATGTGCATAGCCCAACCATCTTGTACATTATTTACTGATAGTAATAGTAATAAAAAAGCAGCTTACATTATTTCTCAAAAAGAACAGGTTTGGCAAACTCCTTATTCATCTGCTCAACACACAGAACTTTCAGCCATCATTAAGGTTTTACAAATGTTTTGAAAGCCCTTGAACATTGTCTCTGACTCTGAATATGTATGTCTTACTGTCAAGCATATTGAAACAGCTCATATCTTTGCTACTAATGAGTTATCTCAACTTTTCGCTGACTTGCAACATCTCATTAGGTTAAGACCTATTTACATTACTCATATATGCTCTCATACCTCTTTGCCTAGTCATATGACAGCAAATAATGCTCTAGCTGATTTATTAGTAGGGTGTTTACAAAGTGCTCATGATTACTATGTTTTAACTCACATTAATGCTAAAGGCCTGCGAAATAAATATCAAAAGTTAACAAGACTACAGGCACAAGAAATTATTTGCACTTGTCCTACTTGTGGACCACCAACAGCGGTGACTTTTCAGGCTGGAACTAATCCCAGAGGCCTGACTCCTAATCAATTATGGCACATGGATGTTACTCACATACCATCCTTTGGTAAACTACAATATGTTCATGTTTATATTGACACTTATTCTCATTTTTTGTGGGCTACTGCTCAAAGTGGGGAACGGTTTCATCATGTTCACTCACACCTCTGGTCTGCTTTTGCTGTAATGGGATGCCCTCTGAAAATTAAAACTGATAATAAACCTTCTTACATTAGTAAATCCTTTGAATCTTTCTGTTTAAAATATGGTATTGAACATGTTACCAGCATTCCTTATAATCCTACAGGTCAAGCCATAGTTGAACACAGCCATCATACCCTAAAAACTATGCTTTTAAAACAAAAAGGTGGAAATGATGCTATTATAACAGCAAAAGATCAATTGGCAAAAGCTTCATTTACTTTAAATTTTCTTAATGTTTATAATTCATTGACACCTGCAGAATGTCACTTTGGAAAATGTCAAATATCTACAGTGGACGCAGGAAATGAAGATTAACCAATATTCTGGAAAGACATTTTAAGCAATGAATGGAAAAAAGGCAGGATTAAAGTAAGGGGGCAAGGCTACACTCTTATCATTTCAGAAAATGGAGAACAAATTTGGCTACCTGCTAAGAGGATTAAATCCTGGAATGAAGAGATGGGGTCTCCTGCAACTTCTGATGATGGTAATTGTAAGTAATGAAGAAGCTGCTGGTAATTACACTTATTGGGCCTATGTATCTAACCCCCCATTACTTAAAGTGTTAACCTGGAAAGATCCATTCTTTCATATATATCTGAATAAAACCCATATATTCCCTGGACCACTTGATGATTGATTGCCAATTAAACACTATGAAGAAGGACAAAGAATTGATAATCTCGTATTACCGTTTGATTATCAGCCCTTATGCATGGGTAACCATCCTTCCTGTATGTATGTTAAAAATCGGGTCATAACTATCTTCAAAAATAATAATACTCAGTTTACTGTGACTTTATTTTCCTCTTCCAATTTATTCATGACCAAAAATCCTACTTATGATTGTCTGCTAAAAGACAGTAGGGATAAAGAAGGATGGCAAGAGTGCCATATAGGAAGAGGATCTGTCATTTTTAATGATTCCTATGGAATAGTGTGGGAAAGTGCTCCTATGGGGAGTCCCATTGAATATAATGACAGATTTATTTGGCATGGTCTAAATAGTAAAGGACAACAAAAAATAATTTTTACTAAAAATAATAATATTTGGAAGTAGAAAGGGAAATGGATCCCTTCTCCATGGTGTAATATTACATCTATACATAAGCAAAAGAATCTGTGGAAAGTTTTTCTAGGAATAGCTCCTACTATAGAATGGATTGGGAATAATAGTAAGAATGGTCAATATCTGCATTTAAATCAAATTCATAATCTTCAGGCATGTGTAAGAGATCCTTATGTGTTTGTGGTTGGAAAATTAACTATAACCAAAATGCTCTATTTTATAAAAGTAGGGCCTTGCATACTTATTTGTCTGAGAACATTTTACAGAATGGAGATTTCATTACAATGACTCGAAGGTGGCAGGGAGTGTGGATCCCAATGCGACTGAACCAAATTTGGCAATCGTCACCTGAACGTCAACTGCTGTTCCATATGGCTCGAGAAATCCTGAAGCGCTCGAAGCGATTTGTGGGACTGATAATAGCTGGCATATTAGGACTGACTGGTGTCATTGTAACTGCCACTATAGCTATCACAGCCTTGCATGAGATGGTGCAGACTCAACAATATGTGCATGAATGGCATAAGAATGCTAGTGACTTATGGCATAGTCAAGAATATATTGATGGAGAATTAAACAGTAGAGTTAATAATTTAGAATCAGCTGTTTTGCATATTGGAGATCAATTGTATAATTTAAACTTAAGGAGATTGAAATGTGATTGTAATGAAAGTAACTTTTGTATTACTCCACTTGCTTATAATAATTCTATATTTGATTAGGAAAAGATTAAAAATCATTTGATAGGTCATAAAGGTAATATGTCATTAGAAATAGAAGAATTACAGAAAAAGATATTAGAAATGTATCATAATCAGATTTAAGTAGCTGAAAATAAGGATATCTTTAATGATTTAATTTCTCCTTTTAATAAGTTTAATCCAGTAGATTGGTGGAAGTCTCAACATTTTTTATCAGCATTAGAAATAGGACTTTATGTATTAATCTTGTTGCTCATTGTTGTCACTTGCCTGGGACGAGAAGTATGCCAAAGACAGCACCATGTTGATGTGATGGGACAAGCTAATAATTTGGTACTTGCTAAAACCCTGATATAATTCCCCATGGTCAGAGCGCTTGGCTGGTAGTCAATGACGGGTAAGACTCTCAGAGGAGGGCAACCTAAGACAGGCACAGCCACACTGCCTAAAACAAAAAGGGGGATATGTGGGAAACAAAGGCATGTTGTTTCCATGGAAGCAAGTTACTTTCTGACCACTGGGTCAGGCTGTCCCTAGAGATATACGTGCAGGTGGCTAATCTCTCTGGGAAACATAACATTCCAGCAGAACCCAGACTTGATATTTCAAGTAATCTCGACAACAAGATTAATGAGTATATTTGTTTCAATAATATAATAGAACATTATGAGCTTTGGTAACTATCTTATCCACTGTGCACTGTGTTATTTAGAATGAGGTAATGGGAATAGTTAGCTAGAATATTTGCTGGTTCTCACAATTGCTTGGGGTATATATAGAAGCCCCTGAGATTAATAAACTTGTCTGATGAGCTTGAGGCTTCAATGCTCACAGATCCCCTGAACCCAATCTTTCTTTATCTTTCATTCCCGATACCCTCAGGTCCATCTTCTCCTACAGTGAACATTTCAGTTGTTTGCCATTTTTTTTTTGTTTGTCAATCTATTAGGAAATAAATACAGAAAATATATGCTTCTTAAATTTGAATATATTTAGAATATTTATAGATGAGAAATTGTGTAAAAGGGATTTGCTGGTGGAAAGTTGGTATATTTTATAATTTAATAAATACCGATAAAAATTTTCCCGAACATTTGCCAATTCAAAAAATATCAGTGGGTTATAATATTTAGTGATCTTATGGATGAAAATTGTTCCATTATTTTAATCTGCATTTCTTTATTTATTAATACAATTGGCAGTTTCATAATTTTATTGGATTTTGTGAACCAGCTCCTTATTTCCTTTGTCTATTTTCAGTTGTTCATTGGCATTGTTTCATTAATTCAAATGGTGTAAGCTTGTGTGTGTGTCTGTGTGTGCATGAGTGTGTCATTAAATACAATCTGTGTAGGTAGGGAAAAGATAGCAGGCTGGTAGGTGGAGAAATATAGGATTATTTTACAAATGTTGAATATAGCCAGTTCCTGAGAGAGATAAGTTTCCTGCACTACAAATATCATAATCCACTGAATAATAGATTATTTCAGTGATAAAATAAACTTTATATTAACCAGATTTAAAATAAAGAGACTTGCTATCCAATTTAAATGTTCAATTAATCATTAATATAGTTGTGTTTTAACCATTGTCCATGAATTATCAACATTATTCATTATAGAAAGAATAATGAGAAGGGAAAATACATATTCTCAATCCATTTCTCTCAAAAATGAATTTGGAGAGAAACAAAAATGTTAAAATCTTATTAAAGGAGGTTGAAAGTATTCTTCTGTATAAAGAGGACTGAGAAGCAAGAGATTTAGACTCTCATTTCTTCCCCTTTTTACTCCTTAATTATTATACCTAAATGCTTATTTGTACCAAAGAGTGAATGCAGTTTTCACTACCTGATCTGACACCATGACTCCTTAACTCCTTTCCTCACATTTCTATTAGACATTGAAGAGAAAAAGGTGCAATTTATCAAGACCGACTTGAGGAAATCCAAGTCTTCTCAGGAAAAATAAATGCCTAAGAATAAGCAAAACAAAGAGTAAACAGGCAAGAGGTAATTCACACAGAACTTCAATTGTCCATATCTCAACAGAAGCAAAGAATACCCAAGATTGACCAAAGAAATGTCATATCAAGTGAACAGCAGACAAATTATATGGAACTGAAATTTCACAAATCTTACCTCCAGCAAAGAAAATGGTTTGTTAGAGGAAAAAAGAAAAGGTACAGTGTTGTTATATGTATTTGATTATTAGCATGATCTTGATTCTTGGTTTTAGAAGATTATCTCTCTTAAATCATAAAATCACTCTATTACAGATTTTAAGCAACTTCATTAACTATTTCAGAATACTACTGTGGAGTAGTTTGTCTCTGAAATAGTCTTCCACTGTGTTCATTTTTTCCAAAATATCATTGACCCAGGATCCAACAGAATTGTATTACTTATAAGAATAATTTCTTTAATTTAAATGTATGGAGACTGCATACAGTCTAAGTTTCTCTCTCATGCTGTTTTAAAAACAATTCCTGAATATTAGTTTTCCATTCAATGTAGTCTCAGTCTGTTCCACAAATATTTACTGAAATTTTACTTTGGGTCTGTTCTGGACTTATCATGGGAATTGCAAAGATGAAGGAACAATGATAACTAGCTTCAAAGAACTAACAGAATTTATTGTTATATCAAAGAGAGATTATAAGAAATGTTTAATGTATTTTGGAGGTATAACTTATAAGACTTTATGTTAGATTGATTATTGGAAGTAAAGGTGAGATGGGAGTAAAATATTATAATGAGATTTCTAGTTTAAATGATTTTTGTAGTCATCTCATCCACTCTTTAAAAAATTGGCTAAAGATAATGATCAGCCCAGTAAAAGTCACTTATTCTTACTTCATCTTCAAAAAATGGTGAATACTAACTCTGTCTAGTTCCTTTTTTATTTTTTTAAAGAGGTACCTGGGATTGAACTCATGACCTCATACATGAGAAGCAAGTTCTCAACCACTGAGCTACATCTGCTTCCCTAGTTCATTTTTAACACTTGTGTTGATTAGAGCTAGAGGTTTTTTTTCTTTAGAGCCATAAAACTTTAATGAATCATAATAAGCAAATGGAGTTCAAGAATTGGATATTCTTAGCTTACATGTAGGATCTTGTGTTTAAAACTACTTTTTGACCTTGAATAAAAGGGGGAAATGGCTAAGAGTCTTCAAAAAAGAGTTGGGAGGTCATCAGAGGGGTTGCACTTATGCACGCCTCAGCAGAACCTCAGAGACAGCCAAAGTAGATAGAACCCCAGGTACTGGTTCTCCTGAGGGCTACAGAGACCCACAGGTTCTATGGTCATAGCAGATAGCTCTGGAGTTCAGTGCCTTATCAGTGCACCCTACTTCAGAATTTGTGTTCCTGAGTGTGATGGAGTTGGACTCAGATGTGACCTTTCTACACATGCCTCTTCTGTCACTTTTTGAACCTGTGGTTGGCACTGGGGTTGGTGTATACTCAGGAGACTTGAATCTCTGGACTGGCCATGTGCCAGCTGGGCCCTGAGCCTCAGCAGAGTTGCAACTCCTACTCTCTGGTTTGTTGGACTTATCCAGGTCAGATAAGAGGGAGGTGAAGATGGTCAACTACTGCACCAGGGAACCGAGAGTGCCTACAACTGCAAGCAGGAGAATAGTATCCATCATCCATGTGGAATCAAAGCCCCCTCTCGATATAAAGGTGGAATGGACTTCACCATCCCAGGGTCCACAGGATGGAGGAATAAAATATGGATCAGAGTGGACTTACTGATATTCTGGTTTAGAACTATTGTGACTAGTAATGAAAGAAATTGTAGCATTGATGTGGAGAAAGTGGCCACGGCACTTGCTGAGGGCAGGGAGAAGGAAGAAAAGTTGTGATATGGGGGCATTTCTGGAACTTGGATTTGTCCTAAATGATATTGCAAGGACAGATGCTGGACTTTATATATCCTGCCATAACCCACTTAATGTACTTGGGGAGAGTGTGAACTACAATGTAAACTATTACCCATGTGGTGCAGCAGTGCTCCAAAATGTATTCACCAAATGCAAATGTGCCACAAGGATGAAAGAGGTTGTTGATGTAGGAGGAGTGGGGTGGGGGTATGTGGGGTATGTGGGAACCTCTTATATTTTTTAATGTAACAATTTTTGTGATCTATGTATCTTCAAAAAATGCAATTAAAAATGATGGGGTGGGGAGTGGGGAGTGGGGTATATGGGAAATTCTTATGTTTTTTAATGTAATGTTCTGTGTGATCTATTAACTTTTTAAAAAGCTAATTAAAAAATAAAATAAAAATAAAAGAATTGGATATTGATTTTTGTGTGTTCCATCCCTTTTCAAGGAAATACTTATGTTAGTTAAAATAAGAAAATGACACATGAGAGTATGCAAAAACCCAAAATATTGTAAATATAAGATATTATTTTTGATTTAGATGAAACTGGGATTTAATATGTATTGAACAACAAATATGTGCCAGTCATATCAAAATAAAAATCAAGCAAATAGAACTCATCTAGGAAACCACAGTAAATTACTAGCACACATCCAGTGGGCCAGTTAAAACGTGAAAAGACTTGACAGCACCAAGTGTTAGTATGAATATGGAACAACTGGTACTGTCACAGATACCCAGTGTGATAGGCTATTGTGTCAACTTGGCCAGGTAATTGTGCCCAGTTGTTTGGTCAAGCAAGCACTGGGCTAACTGTAATACAAGGCATTTATGGATTTTAGTCACCATTGACTTTTCTGCAGTGGTAAATCATAGATAGCTGGTTATAATCACCTCAGTTAGGGAGATTGCCATCAACAATGTGTGATGCTTAACTCAATTAGTTGAATGCCTAAAAGGGGAAGGGATTCCAGCATTAAGAGAGAATTATCTAGCTTGTCTTTGGACAGCCAACATCTCCCAGAACTCATTAAGAACTTTCATGAACTTTCATTGGAGCCCTTGGTTGTAGACTGCCTGGGGATCCTGGACTCGTGCATCCCATGGCTGCTTGAGGGACTCTTATAGAGTCACATACTATTGACAGATATCTCTTGTTGATTCTGTTTCTCTAGAGAACCCTGACTAATACAGCTTGGTATGGGGGGTAGTTCTTAAAGAACAGAGTCTTAAACATGGGGTGTCTGAGGTGGTTCTGGGAGTTTTGCAATTGTCTCTCTACTCTAATTGGACTCAAGGGTAGTGACAACTCCATTTCCAATAACGAAGAGGCTGCTAACAGTCCATGGTATGAGTTGGCAGTAGAGATATGCAAAATAGCATCACTGGATTCCCCTACTTCCACACTTACGAGAAGGAAGGATTTGGGTGAAAGTGTTTTCAACACCTTAACAGAGTTTTGTGGAGTTAAACTGTATAATGATGTTGGCTGGCTCCTTCTAGATACTCTGGCTACTGTTACAAAAGAAAGAGATGAGTTAAAGGCTTCAAATTTGACACTTAAACACCAAATGGATGATGTAAAACTTTCTATGTGTGCTCTGAAAGAACTCTTGTCTCCTGTAGCCACAGGCTTTGAAATATCTGAGAACCAAACTCAGACTCTCATAGGTTATCTGAGCAGAGGATCAATAAAGAAATAGATAGCTTGAATAATATGACAAAAGAACTAAACCTAACAGGCATATATAGAACATTACACTCCAAAACATCAGGATATCCTTTCTTCTCAAATGCTTATGGATCTTTCTTCAGAACAGACCATGTGTTGGGTCACAGAGCAGATCTCAATAAATTTTAAAAGATCAAAATTACACAAAGCATTTTCTCTGATCGTAATGGAATAAAGCTAGATCAATGCCAGGCAGGAAAAGGGAAAATTCACAAATACGTGGAGATTAAACCACTCACTATTAAATAAACAGTTGGTCAAAGAAAAAATTGCAAGAGAAATTAAATAAATATCTCAAGGTGAATGAAAATGAGAATACAACATATCAGAATCTATGGGATGCAGCAAAGGCACTACTAAGAGGGAAATTTATACATCTCGACACTTACATTACAAAGGAAGAAAGAGCTAAAATCAATGAGCTTACTACACTACTAGGAACATATTCAGAAGAACTGAAAACAAGTCTGTGAACAGATATTTGCACATGGGTGTTCATAGCAGCATTATTTTTAACTGCCAAAAAGATGGAAACAACTCAAGTGTCCATTAACCAATGAATGGATGAACAAAGTGTGGTCTACAAATATGATGAAGTACTATGCTGCTACAAGAAGAAATGAAATTGGGACACATATGACAGAATACTTCAACAAGCCAAAGAAACTGAACCAGTAAACAAACAACCCCACAAAACGAAAAACCCAGGACCAGATGGCTTCTCAGGTGAATTCTACCTAGCCTTCAAAGAAGATGTAATACAAATCTTACTCAAACTCTTCCAAAAAAATTGAACAGGAAAAAAATGCTACCAAACTCATTGCTCATGAATCCAAAACCACCCTAATACCAAAACCAGATAAAGATATTATGAAAAAATAAAACTACAGACCCATTTCTCTAAAGAATATGGCTGTGAAAATCCTCAACAAAATACTGCCTACTTAAATCCAAAAACATACTAAAGGAATTATTCATTAAGGTCAAGTGGATTTTTTTCCAGGCATGCAAAGGTGGTTCAACAGAAGAAAATCAGTTAGCACAATACAGCACATTACTAACTCAAAGAAGAAAAAACACACGATCCTATCAATTGGTGCAGAAAAGGCATTTGACAAAATCCAATATCCTTTCTTGATAAAAACACTCCAAAAATAGGAATCGAAGCAAACTTTCTTAATATGATAAAGTGCATGCATGGAAAACACACAGCTAATGTTGTTCTCAATGGTGAAAGACTGAAAGCTTCCCCATTAAGATTAGGAATAAGACAAGGATGACCACTGTCACCACTGTTGTTCAGTAGAGAGCTAGAATTTCTAAATAAAGCAATCTGGCAAGAAAAAGAAATGAAAGGTGTCTAAATTGGGAAGAAGAGATAAAATTTTCACTATTTGTAGATGATATGATTCTATACCTAGAAAATCCAAAAAATCTACAACACTGGTACTAGAGCTAATAAAAGAACTTGACATAGTGACAGGATGCAAGTTTAATATGCAAAAATTAGCAGTGTTCCTGTAATTGGTAGCAGTGTTCACTAGTAATGGGTAATGTGAGGAAAAAGTCAGGAAAAAAAATCAATTTATAACATCAACAAAAAATCACATATTGAGGAATAAACTTAATCACGGAGGTAGAGCACTTGTTCCAGAAAACTAAAATGCATTGCTAAATGAAATCAAAGAAGACCTAAATAAATGGAAGAATATTATGTTTTCCTGGATGGTAAGACTAAATATCATTAAGATTTCAATTCTACCCAAATTGATGTACAGATTCAATGCAATCCTGATTTTAAAAATTCCAACAGCTTTTTAAAAAAGAAGTGGAAAACTCAATTATCACATTCATTTGGAAGGGTAAGGTGCCCTGAATAGCCAGAAATACCTTAAAAAAGGAAGAACAAAGTTGGAGACTCTCACATCTGGACTTAAATTATATTACCTAGCAGCAGTGGTAAAAGCAGTATGGTCTGGCATAAAGATAGACATAGAGAACATTGGAACTTATGTGATGGTTCAGAAACAAAACCTCACATCTATGGTCAAGTGATTTTTGATATGGCTGTCATATCCACCAACTCAGGCAGAACAGTCTATTCCAGAAACGGTGCCTGAAGAGCTAGATATCCATAGCCAAAAGATAGAAAGAGGACCCCAATCTCACACCTTCTGTAAAAATTAACAGACATAAAGCTAAAAGTGAGTACCATAAAACTCCCATAAGAAAATGTAGGGAAACTTCTTCAAGACTTGGTGGTGGTGGTTTCTTAAACCCTACACCAAAAGCACGAGCAACAGAAGAAAAAATGGATAAATGGGACTTCCTCAAACATAGACACTATCTGCTTCAAAGGACTTTGTCAAGGATATGAAAAGGCAGTTCACTCAATGGAAGAAATTATTTGGAAACCACATATCTGACAAGCTTTTGATTTCCATGCTTTATAAAGTGATCATATAACTCAACAATAAAAAAGGCAAGCAATCCAATTTAAAAATGTGGGTATTAGTCAGTCAAAGGGGTGCTGATGCAAAATACTAGAATTGGTTGGTTTTTATACAGAGTATTTATTTGGGGTAGGAACATCCAGTTACCAGGCCTAAAGCATAAGTTACTTCCCTCACCAAAGTCTATTTTCATGTTTTGGAGCAAGATGGCTGCTGGGCTCAGCAAGGGTTTAGGCTTCCTGGATTCCTCCCTTCCAGGGTCTTACTTCTCTCTGGGTTCAAGGTTCTTTTCTTCTGAGGGCTTGCTTCTTTCTGGGCTCCGGCTTCCTCTCTTCCTGGGGCTGGCTTCTCTTTCCTTTGTGAGCTTGCTTCCTGGGGCTCCAGGTTAAGGCTTTAGCATCAAACTCCAACATTGAAACTCCTCAACTCTGTCATTTGCCATGCTTTTTATCTGTGTATCATGCTTTTTAACACCCTAATGATGTGGGCCAATCAAAGCCCTACTCTAACTCAGTCATTCCCAGGTACAGACGAGATTACAAACATAATACAATATCTACTTTTGGAATTCATAACCATATCAAACTGCTACAATGGGTAAAAGACAAATAGATATTTCTCCAAAGTGAAAATACAAATGGCTAAAAAGCACATGAAAAAATTTTCCATATCACTAGCTATTAGGGGAATGTGAATCAAAACAACGAGATTTCATCTCACACATCATAAAGTGGCCATTATTAAAGAAAGAGAAAACAATAAGTACTGGAGAAGATGTAGAGAATTAGGAGCACACCTCTGTTGTTGGGAATGTAAAGTGGTACAGCCTCTGTGGCGAGAGTTTGGCGTTTCCTCAGAATCTAAACAAAGAACTGCCGTATGATCTGCATGAAATTGGGACACATATGATAATATGGGTGTACCTTGAGGACCTTATGCTAAATGAAATAATACAGACAGAAAAGGACAAATATTGTATTTGTCTCACTAATATGAACTATAATACAAAGAATAAACACATTGAGTTAAATTCTAGAATATAGTTACTAAGAGATAGGATGGGGACTGAGAAGGGTTACTGACACTTAATGCATGTAGAATTTTCAGTTGGCTTCACTAAAAGTGTGGAAATGGATAAAGTTGAGGGTAACATATTATAGTAAGTGTAAGTAGCACAGCTGGCTTGTAAATGGGATTGTGGTTAAAAAGGGATAATCTGGGGATGTAAATGTCAATTGAAAGAAAGCTAGAGAATGATCTAGGGACTGAATAACATAGTGAACCTGGAGGAGGATGAGGATTGTGGTTAATAGTCCAGATAGAAGAACATTTTTCTATGAACTAGAACAAATGCAGGTCACTATTATAAGGTGTTAAGAATATAGTGATGCATGGGAAAAATACAATTAATATAACATATACTGTAGTTAACAGCAATATTGTAATATTCTTGCATCAGTGTCAAGGAAAGTACTATATCAATGTTAAGTTTCAAGAAAAGGGGGTATTTTTCTTTTGGACTAAGGAAAACATTCAAAAATTCACTGGGCGATGACTGCAAAACCCTGTGAAGAAAGTGAGTTTATACTGTTACACTTTTGATGGACAGTACAAGGCATGGGACTATATAACACAGTGAACATGTGGTGGAAAGTGGACTGTGGTTAACAATACAAATCTGAGAGTGTTCTCTCATGAACTCTAACGAATATACAGTATGAATACATGGTGTTAATAATAGGGGGCGTATGGAAAAATTATACTGAGTGGACACTATGGACCATAGTTAGTGGTAATAATCTGATGATCTTGCACAACCTGTAACAAATGTTCCACAATAATGTAAGGTGTTGGTGGAGGGGTGATGTATAGGAATTCTCCACATTATGATTGATTGTTTTGTAAGCTCACAACTTTCCTAATAAAAATAAGTCAATTTTCCAAAAATATTCATTAGATTAATATTAGAATGCTTAAACACACACACACACAAAAACTTGCTTTGGCGCCTGCTTTTGTATGAGGAAGAATGATTGATTGTATTTCTAGATGCTAAATCATAGATCAAGGTCCCTGCTGCAAAGAAACCAAGTCAACCTCTCCATCCTACATTTGACTTCCCCATTAAAATCCTTTTTTGGAAATATATGTTTAATAAAATTTCCTATTATGAAGTAGGAAAATTATGTCTAAAATTTTATTGCACTAAGTGATTTTACTTCTTGTTTGTCCATCTTTTTTCCACATTTACTGATGTAGTTTTAAATGATGATTTGAGGTTCAGACATTAAAGAAACTCCCTCTCACCTTCTTTTATCTCAAAGTGCTCTTATTACAAAGCACACTGATAATTTCCTGTATTGTGGTACCCAGAATATTTTAGAAGCTAGTAAGCGTACTGCTTCTTCCGTATCACATACCTATGTGGCTCACCAGTAGATGATTCAACGACATTATTAAAACCCATTTTTCTCTTCATTTAAAATTTCTTCTTATTCAACTTTCATAATCTTTAGCTTCCAGCTGAACTCCGATGTCAAGTTCCGCTCTTCAGTAGCAATCATCGAACTTTTCTGCATCAACTTTGGAACATCTTTTCTCATGGCAGGTATGTGCAATGTCAATGGGAAAATTTAAAAAATAAAAAAATAACCAAAGAAGACTAATTTAGGATATGTCTAACTTCAGGGCAGTGTGATAAGAGAAAAATAGATATTTTTAGGCTTGCCATGTGTCAGCACTTTCTGCTTTTATTTTAATGCCTTGTTTCTTCATTTGGCAACTTAAGAAACATTTATGAAGCTTCTCTAAGTGTTTTAAAGAGTGGCTTCTGATATGCATACTCTAACTTCTGAACGAGATCTGAATTTACCTTGTTTTATTATGGTGAACATAATTCTGGACTAGAACTAACTGGAAAATGCCTTATATAAGTAATACAATATTTTAAAAATTGTTTATTTTTAATTCACAAAGTGTATTCTGACATCCAACGGTCATTCACATCTCTTACTGGGATGACACCTAATATAATGCAGAGTCTCCTAAAAAAAAACTGTTTTATGCAAAAAGTCTATAACAAGGTAATTTTGAGTATAGACAATGTAATGATCGTGGTCTGTAAAATGAACGCTCAGTATGGTGCTGCCCATTTATTGGACCTGGAAGCTCTCATCCCGCCAGGTCCACAATCCTCCTATCTCTTCTCATCTCTAAAATACTTCTACAAACCAAAGAGCAACTAAACATTTTTCAGGGCCGAAGTTGCGTTGAGATTAACAGGACACATTCCCAAATAATGTTATAGACAGTGACAGTGATAGCATATGTTAAATGAAAAACTCTGAACTCAATCTTGAATTTGATTTCACACCTGGATAATTACTAGCTTTGATGCCTTGAGAAAATAACACTCTTCTAACAGGAATCATACTACCTCCTTTGTCAATTTGTGAGAGAATAAAAGTAAATAGCAATTATATAAATCTATAAAGCAGAGCCTGTTCTCTTTTGACTCTGGATCACTGTGTTTCTTTGTCCATTATAAAAATAAATAGGAAATCCTCTTTAGTGTGTTTTAGAAACAGAGCTAGCATAGAATAAAATGTATGTATAAGCTCCTGAAAGATAAAGCATACCAAATACAAACTATGGCATTGAACGGAATATCTTTTTTTCAATGGCTCATTGATAGGATGACTATGCTGCCAAATCAAAGACCTAGAGATTGAAAGATGCCTTTTTAAATCCACTGAGTTTATGATGAAACTTTGAGATTTTCACAGACTTCTACTTTTAAGAACTCAGCCCCTGTGTTTGTTCTTTAAATCTTTGCCCTTTGTCTTTTTTTCTACAGCTTTTCAGACCTCTCCATGGAATTTGATTTCTGGGATATTAGGAGCAATGTGCTTTTTGTTGATGGCCACTTTGGGAATTTTGTTGAACTATTGTAAGCAATTTTTATAAATTTTTAAGTTTTATGAAGATTAATACCATGGTTAAATTATTTCATAATGAAGCTTATATTTTATTAACATGTAATATTTTACTGTTTCATGGATACTCTTAAGCCTGGAACTAACTACCCAAATTTCTAATCATCCCATATAGCATATACTAAACAAAATCTTCTGTCCACATTATCTTCAGGACCCACCAGTGAAGCCCAGGAAGGTAGGTGTTTACTGCTAGCCCATACTTTCCTCTCAATCTTCCTTCACTGCTATGGTATTTATGCTTTGGAATATAGTTTCCTAGTTTTGCAATGCTAAATCCTATTCATCCAGGCAGTCTCAACTCAAAGTCCAATTTTGAATTTATTTTCCCCAATTGAGTGCAAGTCATCTTACACAGTGGTATGATCTATAGCACTTCATTGATATCTTATCGCTTCAGCTTCAGAATCATTCATTTTGCAAGTATTTAAATTTCCACCGTGCTTCATGAGTTCTTTTATTGAAGATAAAAAATGTTATAAATGCTATCACTGCTTAACCATGTCATCAGATTTCAAATTAATTGTTTTATTTGTCTTCATTTTTGAAAAAAAAATTATCCAAAACATAAAACATAATTCCGCCAAAGTAGTGTTCTTTTCTGTCTCAGAAAATATACTGAAATGCTCTCTTCCTTAAAATCTATTTAACTGGTTAATTCCTTTTTTTAAGGTAAAGGTTAGCTGTAGGCAACCATCTTAAATACGGTTCTTCTCTTGCCACCCAATGCTTTGCTACATGCTGTTTTAACATACTAAATTTTTTGTAAATTTATCAAATTATCATTCAATGTAATTAATATATGTGTGAAATTTCCATAATTTTATCTCTAGAATAAAATCTCCAGGAAGAATAAGTTCATGTTTGACTCACTCACATTTATAGCCCCTGAAAATAGCAATTTACAGTGAATACAGTAGCTTCTCAAAGATTATTTGAAAGAAAAAATGGATAAATAACAAATTTTGAATAAGTAAAGAGCAATGGAAATTCTGGAATCTACACTTTCATCAGTCAGGTTATATTTCTTTCTCAGGTTCTGACTGCTGTTCTTGCCAAGAAAAGTGGATTGGGTACCGATGCAACTGCTACTTCTTTTCTACTGAAGAAAAACCTTGGGAAGAAAGTAGGGATGCCTGTGCGTCTCAGAATTCCACTCTCCTTCAGCTGGAAAACAGAGATGAATTGGTCTGTACTTAATTCTGTTTCCCACATTTTCATTGATCTAGGAAAGCATCAAATCTAAATAAATGGAACTTTGGCTCAAGTCCTTAATCAGATAGGAAATAGATGATTATATCTGGGAAAATGATTATTAATTCCCTGTACCTTGAAACAATTACTATGAAACCTACATAAAATTCATCATAGATTTAAATTATTCGGATAAATGAAAGATGCCGATAATATGCAAGAACCCTTTCTGGAAAATTCATAGAAGAATTAATAGATCAGTAATTTTAGTCATTTTATTCAAAGAACCAACAAAACATCTTTGAAATTTTTGGTCCTTTTAATTAAATTTATAAATTATTTTTTTAAACATACAGCTGTTATCAACTCTCTGGGATACAATGTAGAACAAATATGGAGGCTCTGATCATAAAAATTGCCCACTTCTTAAGAAATGGGGAAGGTGTTCCAGATGTATTCAGAAATAGTATTGAATGCTGGTTGAGACGGTTAAAAACCCATGAAAGATCATTTCTCAAGATACTGCTGATTTGGGAGGTTTTGGAGCTAGCATTTCTGGTCCTCTGTGAAGGAAATGTTAGATGAAAATCCTAAGTCCCTTTATAAAGTTTTTTCACTCTTAGAGGAATGAAATTATGTGGTGTTTCTTTCTCTATAAAGGAATGTGCTGTTAAATGACAAATATGAGCCATGTGACTATGTGCTCTAGATTAGAAGTTTAATAGTATGGGTCTGGCGTTTGGACATTAATTTTCTTGTTCCCAAAGTAGAGTCAAATTAGGTTAATTTGTTGTTCTCTGTTTCCAATTAGGGGTTTGTAAACTCCCTTCAGTATTATTACTGGATTGGGCTCTCTTACAGTGATGTCCATGGCGCCTGGCTTTGGGAGAATGGCTCCACTCTCTCCTCGGATCTGTAAGTTTCTGTCACTAGGATGCCTTTTTTTTTTTTTTTTTTTTAGCATGAGATTATCCTTAGATCTGATCCATGCATAACATCGAGGAACAGGGTAGCTAAGGGAAGAGAACAAGTACAACAGAATAAAAATTCTAGCCTCACCCAGGACTTCCAAGTGTTGGTAAAGTGACATGAAGTTAGTATTCTCGTGATTATCAAATAACTTTTGATGTACCCTTTGTCTCATTTTGCTTTGGAGAAACACATGGAAGTGTCTGTGCAGGCACACATCACATGCGCACACTCCCTCTGATTTTGTAGTCCTGGAAGTCCAGATAAAGCAGTGTATATATTCCTTTATTTATTCTGGTCGTACCCAAAATTCTTGGCCTACTCCCAATATTTCAGATATTCCAGGCTTATCTTCTGCATATTGTTAATCTTTGAATTATATGTTCATGAGTTTTTCAATTTCATATAATGACAAATTGTGTGCTCTTCTTTGGTTTCTTAGACTAAGTCAGCCAGTATACCTTTAAATATATGATACAGTAAAAGAAGTAAGCCCAAAAGAAATACTGTGGTTATTAAAAGAAAAGAAAAAGAATGCTTGGCTCAGAATGTTAATATTTCATTCAAATGTTTTTTAAAAGTTCTTTCATTTAATGAAAGAAACGTTCCCCACCACTCATATTATCTTTCCCCATATGTTAATACATTCTTCTTCATTACAGATTTTCCTTCTCTCTAACTCCAAATTCAGAAAACTGTGTATTGTATAAATCAAGAAGAGATGTTTTGGATGAAAACTGTTTCAAAAACAACCGTTATATCTGTAAGCAAGGGCTCATTTAAGTGTCATGTAAGTGTTTCTAGGGGTGGGAGCAATGCATGTTCAGAAAACTGAGAACAGTATCTCTTACCTCCTATTACTTACTAAGTATTTACTGGGATCTGTAAAATTTGTATGTATTTGAAATAACGTGTTTTAAAATTGATAAAATATCTGCTTACATTTGAACCTACAAAGAATCAAATAAAGAATTTTATGAAAATGTTCTATTTATTTTGTTTTATTATTAAAAATATTTCATCTTTATTCATCTTGTCTTGAAAATCTCCGTACACAAATTTAAATAAAACTGAGTGAACACCAAGGAATATATACCAACGTAATTTCAGTGCTTCATATGGAATACTAAATTCTGAAGTCCTTTCCTCACTTCTCTAAAAGTAAAAATTATTTAATACTTTTGTTAGCTCTTCTTTCTGGAGATTTATACATATATGTTCCTTTTTCCTCATATGCATAATCCAGCTTTACAGGGAAAATGCCATGTGCATCTTTTTAATGCTCCTGAGTTCTGAAGAACAATTTGAAAATCAGTTTTCACTTTCATTGGCTTATGGCTAAATTGGTAATTGATGAATATACCAGGAAGATTGATACAAAATTACTTTGAAATGTATGTTTTCCATGTGAATGCTTCCAGATTTTACAAGGTAAAAGGGAATCTGAACCTTGGTCACAGGAATACACAATTTTTTTTCTTTCCCTAAATCTTTTTTGCTTTATGCTTATTCGTCAGTGAAAGAGTCACTTACTTATATATTGAAGGTCTTATTCTCTGATCAATCCAGAAGATTCCTTTACTAAAACTCATGTGTGAAATACTGCAAAATTCCCATCGAGGGTAAGGGGAGAGCCGGTCTATTTCTGAGGATTTTCTTAGGAGATAGAAGAGGACTGGGTATAACAATGAGGTCTGATGCCCGTGGTGTGACTGAGATCTTCCAGTCCTCACAGCTGCCAATAGCCAATTTCCTTTTACAGCTGTTGCAGGTACATCTTCAAAAATTTGGATTCACAGCTCTATTTGCTTTCCGGTTTTATATTTCAGTCTAATGAATGTAATTAAGTACTAAAGTTAATTTCAATAGAGAAAGAGCCAGAAGAAGAAAGAATCTCCTATGTCTTATTTCTCAAAATTTAAATGCAATAGGACTACAAAACAAAATTCTTTGCATTCTTGTATGAAAATTGATTTAGGAAAAATGTGCTTAAGTTATATATTGAAAGATGTAAGTTAGAATGTATCATCTGTCTTAATACAGACTAGGATGGCTTATGCATTGCACTTTCTGGATATTTAAAATATTTTGGCTTTATGGTCCATGTGTTTTCAAAATCATACATTTTAACTAAACTAAAGAAAGAAATACCTACAAGCTTTTCTCATAGTGTTTATGTTATCTATTGCAGTATACCAAAACACCCCAAACATTTTATTTATTTATTTTTTAAATTCATTTTTTAAAAGATATTACATTAAAAAAATATGAGGTTCCCACACACCTCCCACCCCCGCCCCCCACCACTCCCCTCACAGCAACACTCTCCCCCATCATCATGACACATCCATTGCATTTGGTGAATACATCTCTGAGCATCACTGCACCTCATGGTCAATGGTCCACATCATAGCCCACACTCTCCACGTTCCATCCAGAGGGCCATGGGAGGATCTGCAATGTCCGGTAATTGTCCTTGAAGCACCACTCCAAGTCCCGAATACGCTTCCATATCTCATCTCTTCCTCCCATTCCCCACACCCAGCAGCCACCATGGCCACTTTTTCCACACCAATGCCACATTTTCTTCGATTGCTAACCACAATAGTTCATGGATAGAATATCAGTAAGTCCACTCTAATCCTTACTCTATTCCTCCATCCTGTGGACCTTGGATTGGTTGTGTCCATTCCACATCTATGTCAAGAAGGGGCTTAGATTCCACATGGATGCTGGATGCAATCCTCCTGCTTTCAGTTGTAGGCACTCTAGGCTCCATGGTGTGGTGGTTGATATTCTTCAACTCCATGTTAGCTGAGTGTGGTAAGTCCAATAAACCAGAGTGTAGGAGCTGAAGTCTGTTGAGGCTAAGGGCCTGGCTATCATATGATCAGTCCAGAGATTCAGATCCCCTAGAAATATCTTAAACCCCAGCACCAACTACAATTCTGGTAAAGTAACAGGAAAGGCTTGTGAAAAGAGATCACATCTGAGTCCAGCTCCATTATGCAGATTCACCCCAAACTTAATGGCATAAAAACTCTCAGGTCCTTATTGTTTGTGTTTCTAGGGTTGGCTGGAGAGGGCTCATCTGGGATAGCTCTTTTTTCCACACTTGGGCTCATCCAGCAGCCACAATTTGCACTGCAGCATCCCTGACAGCAGCCACAAGCCCGGACCCTCGGCTGGGATGGCAGGAAGGCCGGGGTCTGTCTCCTCTTGGTCTCCCTCTTCTTGCTCATTCATTCTGCTGGCCCTTTCTCTGCATGTGCCTGCCAAGCAGGAGAGACCACCTGCTGTCCATGGCAGGTCTGCTCCTCAGAATGGCAAAAGCTTCAGGGCCTCTTAAGGACTAGACTCCGAAACTTGAGGAACTTCAAGTCCACACCACGTTCTATTGCTCACAGCAGGTCACAGAGCTGGTCTAGACTAAATGTTGGAGGGAACAACATAAAGTGTGACTACAAGGGGATCACATGCTTTGGGGTCACTTTATAAAAATCAACCTCGTATATTCATCAATTACCCATTTAGTCATAAGCCAATGAAAGTGAAACTGAAATTCAACATTGTGCTACTGACCATTGCTGTTTAGTAACACAGGCAGAGGCAGGCTTATGTTCATAGATTAATGGATTCTGATTCTCTATGAGTCCATTCAGTCAATCAAAAATGACTTATTTCATTTGATTGGCTTGATGCAGAAAGACAATCAAGCAAAATCTGGACTTGGGAAGATGACTCAGTTATCTCTACTAAATTATGAATAATGAAATCATAGATTTTGGATGTTAGAATGGATTTTTGATCACCTCTAACTACACGGTTTTCTATTTTTAAAGGTAGTAACCTTTGGGGCTTTCACAGGCAAGATGTAAGGAAAGATAATTGGTAGGGACTGCTAGCATTAGGCAGAATACCTCTGGATTTGTATCATATTTGTTCACATCGCTGTCTAAAGTTTATTTGAATGAAAGGTTTTTTCTCCTTTAAAAGCTTAACGGGTGAGAGAGAATAGGATTTGGATGTTGCATTTGTGATATAGGAACTCGCTTTTGCCATTAGTTGATGTTAATTCAAGCAAACAGTCTAATGAGTGTAATAGGTTTTGGTTATTTCATGATTGGGTGCCATAACCTGAGTGAAGTGCATTGTTGCTGCTACCAGCGGAAGCCTGACCTGGTAGAGAGCCACGAAGACACTGTATGTACCACCCCACATTCTCCCCACATTCTCCCCAGCACAGCTCATCAAGATGGAGGGGACTGTAATTACTGTATGACACTCATTTGGAAGCATGTTTGTGCTTCCGGAAGGCAGCCGGTGGCCAATCACAAGAGAGGAGCCACTCTTACCTTTGGTCTGGTTGGTCTGTTTCCACTGTAATCTAGCCCTGAAATGGGGGCCACTGGCCCAGTTCTTACCCTGTGCATAGGTTTCCCCCTGCTTTGAGCCACTTATATGTTGCAAGGTCTTCTCCTTGGGGCTAAAATGGTGACTCTGGAGTTTTAAGATGGCAGAGTAGGGAACTGCAGGCTGCACTCTTCTCCAGAACCTGTGGGAAGATAGGCAGGTTTATTGGCCAGAAGAGAAGCCACAGGACTGGGGGACAGTGAGAGAGGGTAGATAGAGGGGGGGTACCCAGTTGACAGGGAGAGGGAAGCTGTGGAAGCTAGGGCAGGCAAGCCAGCACCCAGTTGGCTCAGAGATAGAGGGGAGCTGGGGAAGAGATTTGTCTGGAGACCAGTGCTCAGCCGGCCCCGAGAGTGAGGAAGGCCACTGGGCATCCAGGGTGCATCCCAGTGCCAGCAGGCTCTCATAGTGGGGGAGCAGTGGGGCAAACTGTTTGGGGATCAGCACCCAGCCTGCTCAGGTGGAGAGAGAAGTATGGGGTCAGACCAGATGTGAGCCAGATGTCTAGGAAAAGGGGAAATGCCAGCTGGGACTGAAGTGCCCACAGAGAGAGGGGAGGGAGGAGTTGATCAGATGGGCTGGCACACCTGCTGACACTGGGAGAGAGAGGAATTGGGTCAATGAGGGGATTTGCTGACAGGTGCCCAGCTGCCCAGATGAGAGGGTAGCAGAAGAAGCAACAGTGATCCCTCAGACACCCAAGCAACCTGAGGGAAAGGGGACGAGGGAGGCAGCTCCCAAGCAGTCTGGTACCCAAAAAGCCCAGAAGAGAAGGCAACCAGTGAGCAATCTGGAGGTTGTCAGGCACCCAGTGAGCTCCCTGCGGAGCAAGAGCTTCAGAACAAACAAAGTAGCCTTGTGACAGGGAAATTAGTCTAAGATTTTTTTCTTTTAGATTTATTTATGTATTTACTCTTTATTTCCTATATTTTTCCCTCTACATACAGGTACTTTATCTACAGAGCGGGAGCCTCAGGGATATTGGTGAACAGCCTGAGATGGAGGCTGGAGGGGAGACCTGGTTGTTGTTTTTTCCCTGTTAATTTTTCTTTATTTCTTTTTCTGTTTTCTCTATTTTCTTTAGTTCTTTTCTTGCTCTCATTTTTTCTGTCTTCCTTAGGTTTTCTTTCATTCACCTTCCCTTGTTTGTTCATTTTCTTTCTTCTTTTCTCATCTTTCAATTTTTTAAAAATTATTTTATTGTTTTTCCTGTTTCTTTTCATCTTCCACCTTTCTCATTCTTATTCCCTTTTATTTTTTATGATTTTTCACTCTTATTACTTTTTTCCCCTGGCTTTTTTATGGTTCCTTTTCCATTCTTTTCTTTTTTAAATTATTTTTCTCTTCTTCATTCTTTCCTTTTTTACAGTCTTAATACTGGGATGGGAGGGATATGGAGAACTACAAGTATATAGAATAAGTGGAATCAAGTGTCAAAGAGAACCCTTAACACAAAACAAAATGAAATAAAATCCTAAAGTACGAAGAGAAGCTACCTAACTGAATAAGCCAATCAAGGCAAACAGATGCCTAAACACCAGCAAAAAAAAATCACAATCCATAGTAATAAATAGGGAGACATGGCACAGTCTAATGTACAAATTAAAAAGCAGGAGGAGTTGCAGAAAGTGGAACAACTAATCAAATATGCCCAAACAAATATAGTGAATCAACTTAATGAAGTGAAAGTAGAGATAAAGGATATTAAGAAGACACTGAGGGAGCATACAAAAGAAATCATAAACATATAGGAAAGAAAACAGATCTGATGGTGATGAAAGGCACAATGCAAGAAATTAAAAATATGCTGGAAGCATAGCAGCAGATTAAACAGACAGAGGAAAGAATTAGTAATGCAGAAGACAAACATCTGAAATTGCAGATAGAACAGATAAATTTTTAAAAATAGAAAAAATCAGCAGGAATCCAGGGAATTGAATGACAATACGGAATTCACAAATATACACATTATAGGCATATTAAAGAGAGAAGAGAAGGGAAAGGGGGGCAGAAGGTGTGTTGGAGGAAATAATGGCCCAAAATTTCCCACTCTTATGAGGTATAGGGACATACATGTCCAGGAAGCACACTCCAAACAGTATAAATCCTAACAGGTCTACCCCAAGACACATACTTATCAGATTGTCAAATGTTCAAGACAAAAAGTGAATTCTGAAAGCAGCAAGGGAAAAAAGAGGCACACATATAAGGTAAGCTTGATAAGACTAAGTGCTGGATTTCTCATCTGAAGCCTTGGAGCTAAGAAGACAGTGGAATGACATGTTAAACAAACAAACAAACAAAATAACAACCAAAAAATTGCCAGCCAAGAATTCTGTATCCAGCAAACCTGGCATTCAAAACTAGGGGGAGCTCAAAATATTCACAGATAACCAGGAATTGAGTTTGTCAACATGAAACTTGCCCTTCAAGAAATACTAAAGGGATTATGCAGGTTGAAAGGAAAATCAGGAGAAAGAGGGTAGGAGGAGAGTGTAGAAAGGAAGATCATTAGTAAGAATAATAAAAAGATACAAAGAGAAAATCAAAATATGACATATATAAACTTAAAAAAATGTCTAATTGAAGCCTTGACAGTAATAACATTGAATGTTAATGGATTAAACTTTCCAATCAAAAGACACAGATTGGCAGATTGCATAAGGAAATGTGACCCATCTATATGCTGTCTACAAGAAACTCACATTAGACCCAGGGACACTAGGAGGTTGCAAGTGAAAGGTTGGAAAATGATTTAATTGCAAACAATAACCAAAAAAGGGTGGGAGTAGCTCTACTAATATCAGACAAAATAGATTTTAAATACAAAGCTTTTGTAAGAGACAAAGAAGGATGCACTATATATTAAAAAAGGGTTAAACTATCAAGAATAAAGAAAAATCATAAATAGTTATGCACCTAACCAGGGTGCCTGAAATACAAGGGGGAAATTAATGGGAAAACTAATGGGAGAAATAGATGCCTCTACGATCATAGTAGGGTATTTTAAAACATCATTATCACCATTAGACAGATCATCTCTACAGAGGGTTAATAGAGAAATAGAGACCTTGAATAATATATTAGAAAAAGTAGATCTAACAGACATATACAGAACATAGATGCAGATACAGCAGGATATAAATTCTTCTCAAGTGCACATGAAACATTCTCCAGGATAGACCATATGAGAACAAGTCTCATTGAATTTAGAAAGATTGAAATTATACGAAGTAATTTGTCTGACCACAAGTGAATGAAGTTGGAAATTAATAAGTAGCATATAACCAGAATAGGCACAAATATAAGGAGGTTAAACAGTACATTCTTAAACAATCAGTGCATCAAGGAAGAAGTTGCATAAAAAAGAGTAACTACCTTGAAATCAATGAAAATGAGTACATAGCATTTCAAAATTTATGGGATGAGAGAGCAGATGTAGCTCAAGTTGAGTGTCTGCCTCCAACTTGGGAGGTCTCAGGTTTGGTTCCTGGTGTCTCCTAAGGAGCACAAAGAAACAATGAGCAGACTATGAGCACACATTAAGCAAAAACAATGAGCAGGCAATGAGCAAAAACAATGAGCAGACAACAAGCAAGCAACAAGCAGACAATGAGCAAAAACAACCAAGTAGGGAGTAGACATGTTTGAAGAAGTTGAGGGATGTCCCTGGCTCACCTCCAGTGCATCCTAAAGATAAAAACAGGCAATGAGCAGACAGCAAGCAAAAAAAAAGCCGAGAAATAAAACAATGAGCAAACAGACAAAGAAGTCATCTCAGGGAGAGGGTAAGAACTTATGGGATGCAGCTAAACCAGTGCTGAGATGGAAATTTACAGTCATAAATTCTTATATTACAAAAGGAGAAAGCACTAAAATCAAGGACCTAGCTGCACATATGGAGGAACTACAAAAACAAAAACAAAAACAAAAAAACCCCCCAAAAAAACAACAACCAAAAACGAATCCCAAAGCAATCAGAAATAAGGAAATAACAAAGATTAGAGCAAAACAGAATAAATTAAAATTTAAAATAAAACACTAGAAAAATTTAACAAAACCAAACACTGGTTCCTTGCGAAGATTAATAAAATTGACAAACTCTTAGCTAGACTAACAAAGAGAAAAAAGAGAGAAGACGCAAATAAAATAAAAAAACAATAGAGAGGTGTCACCACTGATCACACAGAAATAAAGGGTATCATAACAGGATATTTGAAAAACTGCATGCTAAAAAGATGGATATCTTAGATTAAATGGACAAATTTCTAGAAGCACACCATCAACCTACATTAATGAAAGGTGTAATAGAAGAACTCGGCAGATCAGTCCCAAGTAGTGAGATTGAATTTGTCGTCAAAATCCTCCCAACCAAGAAATGGCAGGACCAGATGATTTCATGGGTGAATTCTTCCAATTGCTTTGGAAAGAACTACACCAATCTTGCTTAAACTCTTCCAAAAAAATAGAAGTGGAAAGAGCGTTACCTGATTCTATGATGTCAACATCACCCTAACACCAAAGCTGCATAAAGATGCCCCAAGAAGAGAAAACTACAGACCAATCTGTCTAACGAACTTAGATGCTAAAATCCTCAACAAAATACTTGCTAATTGTATTCAACAACACATCAAATGAATTATACACCACGATTAACTGGCTTCTACCCCAGGTATGCAAGTATCAGTGTAATACACCATATTAACATACTGAAAGAAAATAAGTCACAACGATCATCTCTATTGATGCAGAAGAAGTATTTGCCAAGATACAGCATTATTTCTTGATAAATACACTGAAAATTAGGAATAAAAGGAAACTTCCTCAAAATGATAAAGGGTGTATATGAAAAACCCACAGCTAAATTCATGCTCAATGGTGAAAGCCTAAAGTCTTTCCCTCTAAGATCTGGAACACAACAATGATATCCACTATTCCCTCTCTTATTTAACATTGCATTAGGTGTACTTGCTTGAGTACCTAGGCAAGAAAAGAAATAAAAGGAATCCAAATAAGAAAGGAAGAAGTAAAACTTTCACTATTTGCAGATGACGTGATCCTATATATAGAAAGTCCCCGAAAATCTACAACAAGGCTGGGTGAGCCCTGAATCTCAACAGAGTTGTAGCTAATACCTAATCTCCAGTTCACTGGACTTGCTCAGGATAATGAACAAAATGCTACTTGTGGACGACCACCATTCCCCTAAAAAACAGAGTATCTACAAGTACAAGCAAAAATAGTTCCTCCCATCTTCCTCAGGAGATCTAAGCCCCCTCTCAATCTAAGGCAAGGCAGACATCACCATCCCCAAATCCTCAAGGTTGAGGAATGAACAAACATAAGGGATGAATGCATCCATGGACAAAGTAAACTTATCAGGATTGCAGTAATGGAAGAACATGTAACACTGCTATAAAGATAGTGGTTACCAGAAGTTCCAAGGGGAGTGGGAGGGAATAATAGTTGGAACATAGGGTATTTTTAGGGCATTGGAATTAAGTGTAAACCACAATGTAAACTACAGACCTTGATTAGTAGCAATGCTTCAATATTCATTCATCAATTTTAACAAGTGTATGACACAATTGTAGGGTGTTATTAATAGGAGAAGAAGTGGGGGAGGTATACTTTTTATGTAACTTTTCCATAATCTAAAACGTCTTTAAAAATAAAATTTACTTTTTTGAAAGAAAAATGCTTGTTTCTCTTGTAAGGAAAGCTCCTGAGTGCAGCGTATCTTGAGTTTGGCTACTAATTTATGCTCCTCATGGCGATATCTGTCTGTGCCATTAGCTTAATTCAAAGGAATAATTGAGAAGAGTTTAGAAACTGATCAGTCCCCTGTTAATCATTCCAACCTAGCCCCTGGATGATTGCCATACTATTACTAGTGATGCCCCAGAGAATTGCTGGGCAGATTTCCCCTCAAGAAGCTTAAGTACAGATGTTGACTATTTCTGATTGAAAGGAGATACACTTATTTTCAAAACAAATTGAAAGAAAATATGTGACGCTCTCTAATGAATATAGGATAATTTTTAGATTCTTGAAAGAATGATAGTCATTCTATATTTACATATGCATATTTAGTATAAGGAAGTACTTCTAGGATCAGATTATAGATTTCTTAGTAACAGTTTGAGTTCTATTTTTTTTAAATGGTCACATGAATAATTGTGACCTTATCCATGGATACGCACAGTTCAGAGCTTTCTTGAACTATCTCTCACTGTAAGACCCTCCCTCACAACCCCATATGAAATTGCATCTCTTCCAGGTCTTCCAATTCCCCTTCTTTGTTTCATATTTCTCCCTGCTTCTTATTCTACCTGAGAAAGTATTTTACACATGTACATTCTTATTTCCGACTCCTGCAATGGAGTTAAAATATCACAAAGGCAGCCTTCTCTGATCTGTGTTAAAGAACACAGTATCCCCTGCATCCAGAAGACTTCCCAGTCCTGAGCAGGCAACCAGTAATCATCTTTGAAATGAAATTGTATTGTGTTGTATTAGTGCTTGGGACCATAAAAGTACAGAAAATCTTAGCAATTTAGTTGTAAAATATCTTTAAAATAGTGATTTTATTTCAAAATACTGAAAGTGAAAAGGGGCAGAAGGAATGTTTGAGGAAATAAAAGTAGAAAATTTACCATCCTTATCAAAGGACATAGCTATCCACGTCCAAGAAACATAATATACTCCCATCTGAATAACTCCCAATTGACCTACTGCAAGACACATACTAATCAAAATGTGAAACACCAAAGATAAAGAGAAAATCCTGAGAATAGCAATAGAAAAGTGAATTTTTATTACCTGCATGGGATTAGTGTTGAATTCTCATCAGAAATGATGAAGGCAAGAAGGCAGTGGTATGATATATTTACAATACTGCAAGAGAAAAACTGCCAGCCGGGAAGTTTGTATCCAGCAGGATTGACTTTCAAAAATGAGGGCAAGTTTAGAATATTCACAGATAAACAGGAAGTGAGAGAGTTTGTAACCAAGAGATTTACTTGCAGGAAATACTAAAAGGAGTTCTACAGCCTGAAAAGTAAAGACAGAAGAAAGAGGCTTGGAAGAATGTATAGAAATGAAGATTATATCAGTAAAGATAATTAAAAGTGTAAAAAGAGTGGTGAAAACAAGATATGACAAATAAAATCCAAAGATTAAAATGGGTGAAGAGCTGCCTATACAGTAATAGCATTGAATATTAGTGGATTAAACTCCCAATCAAAAGACACAGGGTGGCAGAATGGATAAGAAAATATAAGCCATCTATATGATATCTACAAGAGACTCACCTTAGACCCAAGGATACCAAGAAATTGAATGTGAAAGACTGGGAAAGGATATTCCCTGCATGCAATAACAAAAACAAAACAAAAAGTTGGAGTCACCATATGTATCTAATGAAATAGACTTTAAAAACAAATCAGCTATTAGAGAGACAAGGAAGGTCATTATATACTAATAATAGGGCAATTCACCAGGAGGAAATAACAATCATAACACCTAATCAGCATTCTCCAAAATACATGGGAAAAACTCTAGAAAAACTGAAAGGAGAAATAATGTCTCTCCAATGATAGATGGAGACTTCAATATACCACTCTCATCATTGGATAGGTCACCTGAGAAGAGGATCAATAAAAAAAAAATAGCTTGAATAATATGATAAACTAACTAAACCTAAACGGCATATACAGAACATTGCACCCCAAGACAGCAGGATATGCATTCTTGTCAAATGCTTATGGATCTTTCTTCAGAAGAGATCATATGTTGGGTCACAAAGCAGATCTCAATAAATTTTAGAAGATCAAAATTACAGAAAGCATTTTCTCTGATCACAATGGAATGAAGCTAGATCAACACCAGGAAGGAAAAGAGAAAATTCACAAATTTATAGGAGATTAAACTACACACTGTTAAGTAAAGCATTGGTCAAAGAAGAAATTGCAAGAGAAATAAATAAATATCTCAAGATGAATGAAAATGAGAATACAACATATCAGAGAATCTATGGGGTGCAGCAAAGGCACTGCTGAGAGAGATATTTACATACCTCAGTGCTTACATTACAAAAGAAGAAAGAGCTAAAATCAGTGATCTTACTATAATACTAAGAACATATCCAGTAGAATTGAAAACAGGTCTATGAATGGACATTTGCACACCGATGTTCATAGCAGCATTATATTCAACTGCCAAAAGATGGAAACAACTCAAGTGTTCATCAAACAATGAATGGATGAACAAAATGTGGTCTATAAATATGATGGAATACTATGCCGCTGTAAGAAAAAATTAAATTGGGACACATATGACAAGACGTCAACAAGCCAAAGAGACTGAACCAGTGAACAAACTACACTGCAAAATGTAAAGTGCGGGACCAAATGTTTTCTTGGGGGAATTCTACCAGGCATTCAAAGATGATGTAATACAAATCTTACTCAAACTCTTCCAAAAAAATTGAACAGGAAAAAAAATGCCACCAAACTCATTGCTCATTGCTCATTACTCATAAGACCAAAATCACCCTAGTACCAAAGCCAGATAAAGATATTACGAAAAAATAAAATTACAGAGCCATTTTCCTAAAGAATATGGTTGCAAAAATTCTCAGCAAAATATTTGCTAATCAAATCCAAAAACATATTTAAAAAATTTTTTTTATGTGATCAGGTGAATTTTATTCCAGGTATGCAAAGGGTGGTTCAACACAAGAAAATCAGTCAGTGTAATATAGCACATGAATAAATCAAAGAAGAAAAATCACATGAATGATTGTATCAATTGATGAAGAAAATGTGTTTGACAAAATCCAAAAGACAGGAATCAAAGGAATCTTTCTCAACATGATAAAGTGCATATATGCAAAACCTACAGCTAATGTTCTCAATGGTGAAAGACTGAAAGCTTCCCTATTATGTTAAGAACAAGACAAGGATGCTCACTGTCACCACTTGTTCAATATAGTGCTAGAATTTCTAAATAGAGCAATCAGGCAAGAAAAAGAAATTAAAGGTGTTCAAATCGGGAAAGAAGAGTTAAAACTTTCACTATTTGCAGATAATATGATTCTATACCTAGAAAATCCAAAAAATCTACAACAAAGTTACTAGAGCTAATAAAAGAATTTGGCATAGTGACAGTATACAAGTCTAATATGCAAAAATCGGCAGTGTTTCTATACACTAGTAATGGGCAGTGTGAGGAAGAAGTCAGGGGAAAAAATCAATTTATAACATCAACAAAAAAATCACATATTTAGGAATAAGCTTAATTAAGGATGAAAAGCACTTGTTCCAGAAAACTAAAATACATTGCAAAAAGAAATCAAAGAAGACCTAAATAAATGGAAGAACATCATGTTTCCACTAAGATGTAAATTCTACCAATATTGATATACAGATTCAAAGCAATCCTGATAAAAAATTCCAACAGCTTTTTAAAAAAGAAGTGGAAAACTCAATTATCACATTCATTTGGAAGTGTATGGTATCCTGAATAACCAGAAATACCTTAAAAAGGGAAGAACAAAGTTGGAGACTCTCACTTCTGGACTTAAATTATATTACCTAGCAACAGTGGTAAAAGCAGTATGGTCTGGCATAAAGATAGACATAGAGAACATTGGAACTTATTTGATGGTTGAGAAACAAACCCTCACATATATAGTCCAGTGATTTTTGATACAGCTGTCATATCCACCAGCTGAGGCAGAACTGTCTATTCAAGAAATGGTGCTAGGAGAACTAGATATCCATAGCCAGGGTTTTATATCTCACACCTTATATAAAAATTAAGACACCTAAGCTAAAAGTGAGTACCATAAAACTCCCATAAGAAAATGTAGGGAAACTTCTTCAAGACTTGGTGGTGGTGGTTTCTTAAACTTTACACTGAAAGCACAAGCAACAGAAGAAAAATGGATAAATGGGACCTCCTCAAACATAGACATTATCTGCTCTAAAGGACTTTGTCAAGGAAGTGAAAAGGCAGCCCACTCAATGGAAGAAATTATTTGGAAATCACATATCTAATAAGCATTTGATTTCCATGCTATATAAAGAGATCATACAACTCAATAATAAAAAAAAGCAGCAATCCAATTAAAAAATGAGTGTATTTATTAGTGAGCCAAAGTGGTGCTGATGCAAAATATCAGAAATTGGTTGGTTTTTATAAAGGCTGTTTATTTGTGGTAGGAACTTACAGATATCATGTCATAAAACAGAAGTTACTTCCCTCACCAACATCTATTTGGAGCGAGATAGCTGCCAACATCTGCAAGGGTTTAGGTGCTCTCGGTTCCTCCATTCCTGGGGTTGTTTTACTGTTGCTTCAAGATTCCTTCCTGGGGCTGGCTTCTCTTTCCTCTGTGTGCTTACTTCACGGGTCTTCAGCATCAAACTCTAACATCAGAAATCCACAACTCCGTCTGTTGCCATGCCTTTTAACTTTGAGTCCCCTCACCAAGGGGTGGGGACTCAACGCTCTAATGACATGGCCCAAACAAAGCCCTAATCATAATTTAATCATGGCCATGTACAGACAAGATTACAAACATAATCCAATATCTATTTTTGGAATTCATAACCATATCAAACTGCTACAAAGGGTAAAAGACTTAAATAGATATTTCTCCAAAGAGGAAATACAAATGGCCAAAAGCACATTAGAAGAATGTTCTATATCACTAGCTATCAGAGAAATGCAAATCAAAACAACAATGAAATGTTATCTCACACATCATAAAGTGACCATTATTAAAGAAAAAGAAAACAATAAGTACTGGAGAAGATATAGAGAAATAGGAACATTCTACTGTTGGTGGGCAGGTAAAGTGGTACAGCCTTTGTAGCAGACAGTTTGGCATTTCTTCAGGAATCTAAATATAGAAATGCCATATGATCCAGCAAGCCCTAAACCAGAAAACACCCACAAGAACTGAAACAATGACATGAACAGACATTTGCACAGCAATGTTTGGAGCAGCATTATTTAAAATTTCCAAAAGAAGGAAACACCCCAAGTGTCTGTCAACCAATGAATAGATGAACAAAATGTGGTCTATATATAAGATGGAATACTATTCTGTTGTAAGAAGAGATAATTTTGGGACACATGTGATAACATGGGTGTACCTTGAGGACCTTATGCTAAGTGAAATAATGCAGACACAAAGGGACAAATATTGTATTTGTCTCACTAATATGAACTAAATACAAAGAAGAAACACATGGAGTTAAAACCTAGTCTTTAGTTACTAGGAGATAGGATGAGAACTGATAAAGGTTACTGATACTTAATGTATGTAGAATTTTCAGTTGGCTTGACTCAAAGTGGAAATGGATAAAGGTGATGGTAACACATTATAATCAGTATAACTAACACGGCTGGTTTATAAATGGGATTGTGGCTGAAAGGGATAATCTAGTGGTATAAATGTCAATTGAAAGAAAGCTAGAGGATAATCTCGGGACTGAATAACATAGTGAACCTGGAGGTGAATGAGGGTTGTGGTTAATAGTACAGATACAAGAACGTTTTTCTATGAACTGGAACAAATGCAGGTCACTATTATAAGGTGGTAAGAATATAGTGATGCATGGGAAAAATACAATTAATGTAACTTATATACTATAGTTAACAGCAATATTGTAATATTCTTGCATTAATGTCAAAGAAGGTTCTATATCAATGGTAAGTTTCAATAACAGGGGATTATGGTATTTTTTCCTTTGGACTAAGGAAACATTAAAAAATTTACTGGGGCGATGAATGCAGAACCCTGTGAGGAAAGTGAGTTTACACTGAGTGTTATACTTTCAATGGACTGTGCAAGGTATGGGACTGTATAACACAGCGAGTCATGTGGTGAAAAGTGTACTGTGATTAGCAGTACAAATATGAGAATGTTCTCTCATGGATGCTAACAAATCTACAATATGAATACATGGTGTTAATAATAGGGGGTGTATGGAAAAATTATACCGAGTGTACACAATGGACCATAGTTAGTGGTAATAGTCTGATGATCTTTCACAATCTGTAACAAATGTTCCACAATAATGTAAGGTGTTGTTGGAGGGGTGATGTATGGGAATTCTGCACTTTATGCGGGACTGTATTGTAAACTCACAACTTTTCTAATTAAAAAAAGTCAATCTTATAAAAAAGGTTCATTAGATTAATATCAGAATGCTTAAAAAATAAAACACAAAAACTTGCTTTGGAGTCTGCTTTTGTATGAGGAAGAATAGTTGTATTTCTTGATGCTAAATCATAGATCAAGGCCCCTGCTGCAAAGACGCCTAGTCTACCTCTCCATCCCGTATATAACATCTCCATTAAAATCCTCTTCTGGAAATAAAGTGTAAGTTGGAATAGCAGAATATTATCTGAATTAGAAAACACAGTAAATAATTATAATCACTAACATGTTAGTAAAAATAAATGCTATGAAAGAAGCTGAAATCATGTTCAAAAAACTCTAAGGAAGTGGAACACTGAGGAATAAGATGTTGAAAGAAGCTTTTAAGGCTCTGAGTATGTCCCTGAAGTATAGGTTTATATCAGCGTAGGCAACTTCAGAGCACATGTGTGTGTGTGTGTTTGTGTGAACTAGAATGTGAAAACATTCTAGTTCTTCCTATTTGAATTTCCCTGCATTGAGTGGGTTAATGAGGCAGGAATGGAAAAACACCAAGGTATTGGAGAGAACAACTACTCTATATGAAAGGAAAGAAACGAAAATCTCCATAAATAATAGACAGAGAGATGGGCTTTGTATGAAATATATTGCATGTGTGCTCTGGACCAGGACTGCCTGGTTTCAAAACTGGGGACATTTAGCAAGTTACCAAGCCCTACTCCGTTTTATCATTAGGTTTTCATAGCTTCTCCCATATGTAGGTTTTCTAGTATCTTTTTTTGGAGCTATTTGGGAAATAAATGAGTTAATATATATAAAAAGAGCTTTACACTGTGTTTGAGACAAGGTGAATACTCAATAAAATTTCCTATTATGAGGTAGGAAAATTATGTCTAAAATTTTATTGCACTAAGTAATTTTACTTCGTTTGTCCATCTTTTTTCCATAGTTACCAATGTAGTTTTAAATTATTATTTGAGGTTCAAACATTAAAGACACTGCTTCTCACCTTCTTTTATCTCAATCAAAGTGTTCCTATTACAAAGTACACCGATAATTTCCTGTATTGTGGTACCCAGAACATTTTAGAAGGTAGTAAGTGTACTATTTCCTCCTCATCATACACCTATGTGGCTCACCAGTAGATGATTCAACATTATTAAAAACCCATTTTTCTCTTCATTTAAAATTTCTTCTTATTCAGCTTTCAGGTTCTTTAGGTTCCAGCTGAACTCCGATGTCAAATTCTCTTCAAGAGGCAATCATAGAACTTTTTCTGCATCAACTTTGGAACATTATTTCTCATGGCGGGTATGTGCAATGCCAATTGGAAAATTTTAAAAGAAAAATAATATCAAAAGAGTATTTAAGGATATGCATAACTTCAGGGCAATGCGTTAAGAGGAAAATAGATATTTTTAAGCTTGCTATGTGTCAGCACTTTCTGCTTTTATTTTAATGCCTTGTTTCTTCATCTGGCAACTTAGGAATCACTTATGAAGCTTCTCTGACAGTTTTAAAGAGTGGCTCCTAATATGCACACTTCTAACTTCTGAACGAGATCCTAATTTACCTTGTTTTATTATGATGAACATATTCTAGAATAGAACTAATGGAAAATGCTCTATATAAGTAACACAATATCTTAAAAATTGTTTATTTTTAATTCACAAATTATATTCTGACATCCAAAGGTCATTCAGATCTCTTACTGGGAAGGCACCTAATGTAATGCAGAATCTTATAAAGTTAAACTGTTTTATGCAAAAAGTCTATAACCAGGTAATTTTGGGTATAAAGAAAATTATTATCTTTGTGAAAGGAACCCAGCTCAGTATGGCACTGCCCATGTATAGGAGGTGGAAACTCTCATCCCACCAGGTCCACAATCCTCCTATCTCTTCTCATCCCTAAAATTCTTCTATAAAGCAATGAGCAACTAGACATTTTTCGGGGCCAAAGTTGCATTGAGATTAACAGGACACATTCCCAAATAGCATTACAACAGTAATAATGATAGAATATGTTAAATGAAAAACTCTGAGCTCAATCTTGAATTTGATTTTTCACCTGGATAATTACTAGCTTTGATGCCTTGAGAAAATAATACTCTTTTAATAGGAATCATACTGTCTACTTTGTTATTTTATGAGAGAATAAAAGTAAATATCAATTATGTAAACCCATAAAGCGGAGCCTGTTTTTTTCTTTCTATGTTGGATCACTATGCTTCTTTGTCCATTTAGAAAATAAATAGCAAATCCTCCTTAGTGTGTTTTAGAAACAGAGCTAGTATAGAATAAAATGTATGTATAAGCTCCTGAAAGATAAAGCATACCCAATACAAACTATGGCATTGAACGGAATATCTTCTTTTCTCAATGGCTCATTAATAGGATGACTACGCTACCAAATCAAAGACTTAGAGATTGAAAGATGCCTTTTTAAATCCACTGAGTTTATTATGAAACTTTGAGATTTTCACGGGCTTCTACTTTTAAGAACTTAGCCCCTGTGTTTGTTCTTTAAATCTTTGCCCTTTGTCTTTTTTTCTACAGCTTTTCGGACCTCTCCATGGAATTTGATTTCTGGGATATTAGGAGCAATGTGCCTTTTGTTGATGGCCACTTTGGGAATTTTGTTGAACTATTGTAAGGAATTTTTATAAATTTTTAAGTTTTATGAAGATTAATACTGTGGTTAAATTATTTCATAATGAAGCTTATATTTTATTAACATGTAATATTTTACTATTTCATGGATACACTTAAGCCTGGACCTAACTACCCAAATTTCTAATCATCCCATATAGCACATACTAAACAAAATCTTCTGTCCACATTATCTTCAGGATCCACCAGAGAACCCCAGGAAGGTAGGTGTTTACTCCTAACTCACACTTTCCTCTCAACCTTCCTTCGCTGCTGTGGTATTTATGCCTTAGTATATAGTGTCCTAGTTCTGCAATGCTAAATTCTATCATCCAGGGAGTCTCAGCTCTAAGTCCAATTTTGAATTTTCTAATTTTCCCCAAGTGAAAGCCCAGTCATCTCACACACTGGTGTGATCATATAGCACTTCATTGATATCTTATCTCTTCAGCTTCAGAATCATTCATTTTGCAAGTATTTAAATTTCTACCATGCTTCATGAGTTGTTACTGAAGATAGGAAATGTAGATGTTTTCACTGCTAAACCATATGATCAGACTTCAAATTAAATGTTTTGTCTTCACTTTTGAAAAAAATTATCCAAAACATAAAACATAATTTGCCAATTCAGTGTTCTTTGCTCTCTCAGAAAATATGCTGAAGTGCTCTCTTCATTTAAATCTCTTTATCTGGTTAATTCCTTTTTCTAAGTTAGAGCTTAGCCTTAGGTCACCCACTTAAGTATGGTTCTTCTCTTCTCTTGCCACCCCATGCTTTGCTACATGCTGTTTTAGCATACTAATTTTTTGTAAACTTATCAAATTATCATTCAGTATAAGTAATATGTTTGAAATTTCAATAATTCTATATGTAGAATGAAATCTCCATGAAGAAAAAGATCGTGTGTGACACATTCACATTTATAACCCCTGAAAATAGCAACTTACGGTGAATATAGTACATACTCAAAGATTATTTGAAAGAAAAAATGGATAAATAAAAAATTTTGGAATAGTAATGAGCAGTGGAAATTCTGAAATCTCTAATTTCATCAATCAGGTTGTATTTTTTCTCAGGTTCTGACTGCTGTTCTTGCCAAGAAAAGTGGATTGGGTACCAATGCAAATTATGAATATACAAGGTAGATTGTTAAAAAATTACTTTGAAATGTATGTTTTCCATGTGAGTGTTTCCAGATTTTGTAAGGAAAAAAGATAGATCTAAACCTTGATCACAGGAAAGTACAATTTTTTTCTTGCCCCAAATCTTCCTTGCTTTATGCTTATTCATCAGTAAAAGAGTCACTTACTTATATATTGAAGGTCTTATTCTCTGAACAATCCAAAGATTCCTTTACTAAAACTCTTTTGTGAAATACTGCAAAATTCCCATCAAGGGTAAGGAGAGAGCAGGCTTATATTTGAGGATTTTCTTAGGAGATAGAAGAGACCTGGGTATAACAACAAGGTCTGATGCCCGTGGTGTGACTGAGATCTTCCAGTCCTCACAGCTGCCAATAGCCAGTTTCCTTTTACAGCTGTTGCAGGTATATCTTCCAAAATTTGGACCGACAGCCCTATTTGCTTTCCAGTTTTACATTTCAATTTAATGAATATAATTAAGTACCAAAGTTAATCTCCATAGAGAAAGAGACAGAAGAAGAAAGAATCTCTTACATCTTACTTCTCAAAACTTAAATATAATAGAATTACAAAACAGAACTCTTTGTACTCATGTATGAAAATTGATTTAGGAAAAATGTGCTTAAGTTATATGATGAAAGAGATAGGTTAGAATGGATCACCTGTCTGAACATAGACTAAGATGGCTTACGCATTGTACTTTCTGGATATTTAAAATATTTTGGCTTTATGGCCCATGTGTTATCAAAATAATACATTTTAATTAAACTAAAAAAAAGGAATACCTGCAGGCTTTTCTGATTGTGTTTATGTTATCTATTGCAGTGTACCAAAACACCGCAAACTTAATGGCATAAAAACTCTCAGGTCCTTATCGCTCATGTTTCTGGGGGTTGGCTGGGGAGGCTCATCTGGGGTAGCTCTTTTTTCCACCCCTGGGCTCATCCTGCAGCCACAATTTGCACTGCAGCATCCCTGACAGCAGCCACAAGCCCGGCCCCTCGGCTGGGATGGCAGGAAGACAGGGGTGTGTCTCCTCTTGGTCTCCCCCTTCTTGGTCATTCATTCTGCCGGCCCTTTCTCTGCATGTGCCTGCCCAGCAGGAGAGACCACCTGCTGTCCACGGCAGCTCTACTCCTCAGCGCGGCAAAAGCTTCAGGGCCTCTTAAGGACTAGACTCCGGAACTTGAGGAACTTCACATCCACCACGTTATATTGCTCATAGCAAGTCACAGAGATGGTCCAGACTCGATGTAGGAGGGAACAACACAAAGTGTGACTACAAGGAGATCACATGTTTTCGGGCCATTTTATAAAAATCTTCAATTACCCATTTAGTATTAAGGTAATGAAAGTGAAAACTGAAATTCAACATTGTGCTACTGACCATTGCTGTTCAGTGTCACAGGCAGAGGCAGTCTTATATCTGTAGTTTGATGGATTCTGATTCTCTGTATAAGTCCATTCAGTCAATCAAAAATGACTTATTTCACTTATTGCCTTCATGCAGAAAGAAAATCAAGCAAAATCTGGACTTGGGAAGATGGCTCATGTATCTCTATTAATTATGAATAATGAAAATCATATATTTTGGATGATGTTAGAATGGATTTTTGATCACCTCCAACTAAATTTTTTCTATTTTTAAAGGCAGTAACCTTTGGGGCTTCCACAGCAAAAATTTAAGGAAGTGAATTGGTAAGGACTACTAGCATTAAGCATAACACCTCTGGATTTGTATCATATTTGTTCACATCTCTGTCTAAGCTCTATTTGAATGAAAGATTTTTCTGCTTTAAGAGCTTAAAACCATGATAGAGGATAGGATTTGGAAGCTGGATTTGATATTTGGGAACTCAGTTTTGCCATGAGTTGATGCTAACTTAAGCAAACCTGAGCTAAACGCATTGTTCCTACTCCCAGTGGAAGACTGGCCTGGTAGAGAGAGGCGTGAAGATACTGCTTGTACCACATCAAATTCTCCCCAGCACAGCTCACCCAGATGGAGGACACTGTAACCACTGTACAACACTCATCTGGAACCATGTTTGTGCTTCCAGAAACAGCTGGTGCCCAATCATAAGAGACAAGCCACTCTTACCTTTGGTCCGGTGGGTCTGTTCCCACTGTAATCTAGCCCTGAAATTGGGGGTACTAACCCAGTTCTTACCCTGTGCATTGGTTTCCCCCTGCTTTGAGCCACTCTTACGTTTCCAGGAATTCTCTTTGGGGTTAAAATGGTGACTCTGGAGATTCAAGATGGCCGAGTAGGACACGGCAGGCTGCACTCCTCCTCCTGAAACTGCCACAAGTTAGGCAGATTTACTGGGCAGGAGGGAAGCCTCAGAACTGGGGGACAATCAGAGAGGGCAGATAGAGAGGAGATACCCCACTGACAGGGAGACGGAAGCCGTGGGAGTTAGGGCAGGCAAGCCAGTACCCAGCTGGCTCAGAGGGACAGGGGAGCTGGGAAGAGATTTGGCTGGAGACCAGTGCTCAGCTGTCTCCAAAAGTGAGGAAGGTGACTGGGCATCCAGGGTGAATCCCCGTGCCCAGCAGGTTCTCAAAGTGGGGAGCAGCATGGCAAACAGTTTAGGGGATCAGCACCCAGCCCGCTCAGGGGGAGAGAGAAGTATGGGGTCAGAGCAGATGTGAGCCAGATGTCCAGGAAAGGGGAAATGGCAGCTGGTGCTGAAGTGGCTGCAGGGAGAGGGGAGGGAGGAGTTGATCAGGTGGGCGGGCACACCTGCTGACGCTGGGAGAGAGAGGAATTGGGCCAGTGAGGGGGTTTCCTGACAGGCGCCCAGCTGCCCGGATAAGAGGGCAGCCAAAGAAGCACCTGGTGAGCCCTCAGATGCCCAAGCAACGTGAGGAAAGGGGGTGAGGGAGGCAGCCCCCGAGCAGTCTGGTACCCCAAAAGCCCAGAAGAGAAGGCAACCAGAGAGCAATCCGGAGGTTGTCAGGCACCCAAACAGCTCTCTGGGGAGCAGGAGCAGCAGGACAAGCAAAGCAGCCTTGTGACAGGGAATTTAGTCTAAGATTGCTTTTTTTTTAAAGATTTGTTTATTTATTTATTTGTTTGTTTTGTATTTTTTTCTCTACATCCAAGTACCTTACCTGCAGAGGGTATGCCTCAAGGTGATTGATTGGTGAGCAATGGCAGCCTGAGATGGTTGCTGGTGGCCTGACAGGGAGACCTGGTTGTTTTTTTATTTCTGTTAAAAGTTGAAAAAAAAAAAAAGAGTAACTGCCTTCAAGTGAATGAAAATGAGAACACAACATCAAAACTTATGGAGTGAGAGAGCAGATATAGCTGATATAGCTCAAGTGTTGAGTACCTGCCTCTGACATGGGAGGTTCCAGGTTTGGATCCTGGAGTCTCCTAAAGAACACAAACAAACAATGAGCAGACTATGAGCAGACATCAAGCAAAAACAATGAGTAGGCAATGAGCAAAGACAAAGAGCAGACAATAAACAAACAACAAGCAGACAATGAGCAAAAGCAATCAAGTAGGGACTGGATCTGTCTCAAGCAGTTGAGGGAGGTCCCTGGTTCAGCTCCAGTGCATCCTCAAGAAAAAAACAGGCAATGAGCAGACAGCAAGAAAAAAAAAGAAAAAAAGAAAAACAGAGCAGAGAAACGAATAAAACAATGAGCAAATAGACAAAGAAGTCATCTCAGGGAGGGGGTAGGAACTTATGGGATGCAGCTAAAGCAGTGCTGAGATGGAAATTTCTAGTCATAAATTCTTATATTAAAAAAGAAGAAAGCACTGAAATCAAGGACCTAACTGCACTTCTGGAGGAATTGCAAAAAATAAAAACTAATACCAAAGCAATCAGAAATAAGGAAATAACAAAGATTAGAGCAAAACAAAATAAATTAGAATTTAAAATAAAACACTAGAAAAAATTAGCAAAACCAAATACTGGTTCTTTGAGAAGATTAATAAAATTGACAAACTCTTAGCTAGACTAACAAAGAGAAAAAAAAAGATGCAAATAAAATAAAAAACAATAGAGGTATCACCAATGATCGCACAGAAATAAAGGGTATCATAAGAGGATACTTTGAAAAACTGCATGTTAAAAAGATGGATATCGTAGATTAAATGGACAAATTTCTAGAAGCACACTATCAACCTACATTAATGAAAGATGAAATAGAAGAACTCGACAGATCCATCCCAAGTAGTGAGATTGAATTTGTCATCAGACACCTCCCAACCAAGAAATGCCAGGACCAGATCGTTTCATGTGTGAATTCTTCCAATTGTTCTGGAAAGAACTACACCAAACCTGCTTAAACTCTTCCAAAAAAATAGAAGTGGAAGGAGCATTACCTAACAGATTCTATGATGTCAACATCACCCTAACACCAAAGCTGCATAAAGATGTCCCAAGAAGGGAAAACTACAGACCAATCTGTCTAATGAACTTAGATGCTAAAATCCTCAACAAAATACATGCTAATTGTATTCAACAACACATAAAATGAATTATACGCCTTGATTAACTGGGTTTTATCCCAGGCATGCAAGTATTAAACAGTGTAATATACCACATTAACATACTGAAAAAAAATAAGTCACAGCGATCATCTCTATTGATGTAGAAGAAGTATTTGTCAAGATATTGCACCATTTCTTGATAAAAACACTTTGAAAGTTAGAAATAAAAGGAAAGCTCCTCAACGTGGTAAAGGGTGTATATAAAAAACTGACAGCTAAAATCATACTCAATGGTGAAAGGCTAGAGGCTTTCCCTCGAAGATCTAGAATAGGACAACGATGCCCACTATTGCCTCACTTATTTAACATTGCATTAGTTGTACTTGCTTGAGCACTTAGGCAAGAAAAGAAATAAAAGGAATCCAAATAGTAAAGGAAGAAGTAAAACTTTCACTATTTGCAGATGACATGATCCTATATGTAGAAAGCCCCTGAAAATCTACAACAAAGCTGGGGGAGCTCTGAAACTCAGCAGAGTTGTAGCCAACACCTTGTCCCCAGTTCATTGGACTTGCCCAGGATAATGAAAAAAAATTTTGATTAGGGACAACCCTCATTCCCCCCAGAAATAGAGTATCTACAAGTACAAGCAAAAACAGCTCCTTCCATCTGCCTCATGAGATCTAAGCCCCCTCTCAATCTGAGGCAGTGCAGGCATCACCATCCCCAAATCCTCAAGGTTGAGGAATGAACAAACATAAGGGATGAATGCATCCATGGATAAAGTAAACTTATTAATATTGCAGTAATGGAAGAACATGTACCACTGCTATAAAGGTAGTGGCTACCAGAAGTTCCAAGGGGAGTGTGTGGGAATAATGGGTGGAACATAGGGCATTTTTAGGGCATTGGAATTAAGTGTAAACCACAATGTAAACTACAGACCTTGGTTAGTAGCAATGCTTCAATATTCATTCATCAGTTTTGTCAATTTCACCCTACAACACAATTGTAGGGTGTTATTAATAGAAGAAGTGGAGGTCATATATTTTAGATGTAATTTTTCCAAAATCTAAAATGCCTTTAAAAATAAAATTTATTATTTTTTTAAAAAAATGCTTGTTTTTCTTGTAAGGAAAACTCCTGAGTGCAGCCTATCTTGAGTTTGGCTACTAATTTATGCTCCTCATGGCCATATCTGTCTGTGCCGTTAGCTTTCAAAGGAATAATTGAGAAGAGTTTAGAAACTGATCAGTCCCCTGTTAATCATTTCCACCCTATCCCCTGGATGATTGCCATACTGTTACTAGTGATGCCCCAGAGAATTGCTGGGCAGATTTCCCCTCAAGAAGCTTAAGTACAGATGTTGGCTATTTCTGATTAAAAGGAGATACATTTATTTTCAAAACAAATGGAAAGAAAATCTATGTGACAATCTCTAATGAATATAGGATAATTTAGGATTCCTGACAGAATGCTGGCCATTCTATATTTGTATATGTATATTTAGAATAAAGATGTACTTCTGGGATCAGATTATATATTTCTTAGTGACAGTTTGAGTTCTATTTTTTTTAAATGGTCACATGAATAATTGTGACCTTATCCATGGATACGCATTGTTCAGAGCATATGAACAATCTCTCACTGTAAGCCTTTCCTCACAACCCCATTTAAAATTGCATCTCTCCCAGCTCTTCCAATTCCCCTTCTCCGTTTCATATTTCTCCCTGCTTCTTATTCAATTTGAGAAACTATTTTACATATGCATATTCTTATTTATGACTCCTGTGATGGAGTTAAACATCACAAAGGCAGCCTTTTCTGATCTCCTTTCAAGAACATGTTGCTGCCTCCCTTCACCCCTCCTCCTAGCCTTTGTTATCTCCCTTTTCCAGCCGTTGCTATCCTTCCCGCCAGTCCCGTCCACTTAGCCAACTCATAATCTGCCCCCTTTCTTAATCACCGCCTACTTCATAGCTGCCTGCACAGTTCCGCCTATCCACTACCGCCCCGTAGTTTACCCGCCCCAATTCCTACCCCTCCCTTGACCCGACCTTATATAATCAAGTGTATTTCCGCAATAAATTGGACTAGCTCATTCTCACAGGCTGTCTCCATGGTTTTTACCGCGCGTCCCCCACGCCTGGAGAACCTAGGCCTATGCGCTGGCCTAGGGGCTCACCGCCGAGCCGTGGAAGCCCGCCCGGTCCTCGTGGGTTGCTAACTTAGAATAGCAGCCCACAGCAGGGGTTGCTAACTTAGAATAGCAGCCCACAGCAGGGGTTGCTAACTTGGAATAGCAACTCACAGCTGGGGGCTCGTCCGGGATCCTTTCCTTCCACCGCCCTCCGGCCCCTCTCTGCTGCTGCTGCTGCTGTCTACTGGCGACCATTTCAGCTCTCCAGGTAGGGACCCCATCGCCGTCTTTTCTTCTCCCACTATGGGCACCTCTCTCTCCTCACACCATACCCCTCAGGTTCGGCTTTTAGCCGCCCTGCTTGATACCAATGGAGTCCGCGTTTCCCTAAAACAGCTCCAAAAATATTGGGACCTGCTACTCCCTCTTAATCCGTGGCTCGCCACCTGCCAGCTCTGGAGCCCAGACACATACTCTCGACTCATAGATCGAGTCACCTCCGCCATAGAGCATGAAAAGCGGTCTTTTCCGCATGGCCTGCTGCCTGCTCTAGTAGCCATACGCGCCTGTCTCCTTGGTGCACCATCAGAAGCCATCCGAGACAAATCAGTTAAGCAACCCAATGACTATGAGCCCCATGATCCTGGCGACCCAAATTCTCTGTCTGACCAGCTCGCCGCCGCTCTCGAGCGCGAACCTCCCCGCCCGCGCTCCCCACGGCCCGCAGAAGCCGCTTCAGTAGCTCCTCAAAATAGCGGACTTTCTCCTTTTTCTTCCACCTCTGCCCAAAATGGCGCACTTCCGGCTTCTTCTTCACCTATGTCCGAGCCCGCCGGCAGGAACAAAGGCGCCTCCTCTCACCTTTACCCGCCCCTCCCTGTCTCGTCATCTTCCGGCCCTGCCCCGGACATAATGTCGCCGCCATCTTGGCCGGCCCTCGGAAATGACGTGACTTCGCCGCCATCTTGGCCGGCCCCTGGAAATGACGTGACTTCGCCGCCATCTTGGCCGGCGCCCAAAAATGACGTAACTACATCGCCATCTTGGCAGGCGCCTAAAAGTGACGTCGCCGCTCCGCCATCTTGCCCAGCGCCCAAAAATATCCCGCCGCCAGTTTGTTGCCGCCTTGACGCTGCTAAGCCATCATTCTCTCATCTGTTTCCCGCTACCGTTCATCCCTCGCCACCACCGTATGGCAGCAGCTCCCCACCTGCTTCTAGCGAAGCACATTCTCCCGCCCCCCAGCTATACCCGCTCAACCCGCTGCCCACGCAGCAACGCCCTCAGACTTGGCTTCCCTTCACAGCCGAAGAAGTTAAAACTCTTCGCAAAGCTGTTAAAGAAGACGGCATAGGTAGCCCATATGTCCAACAATTAATAGAAGAGTTAGGGGTTCAACTTGCTCTTCCTTATGACTGGATTTCTCTAGCCCGTTCCATCCTTCCGCCAGACCAGTTCCTTGAATGGCGTGCTTACTATCAAGTAGCTGTTGATAAGCAAGTAGTAGAAAATGTCCAGGCGGGTATCCAAGATCCAGCTGACGCCTACACAGGAATTAACAACTATGCTGACCCTCGTTCTTATATAAACATAGATCCAGGGTTTTGGCACCGAGTAAAAGCTCTTGTCCAGCGATCGTTCTCTTTAGTTTCTACCAAGCAGTCCACCAAATTTACGCAAATGCTTCAAGACTCGCAAGAAACCTTTCCAGCATTTGTCGCACGCGTTTTAGAAGCATGCCAGCGGAAAATTACTAACGAAGATGCTCAGTTTGTGTTAGCAAAAGAACTCATTCTCGATGGGTGCCTTGCACCCTTCCAGGCCGTTATTCTTCCTATCCGTGATAAGCCAATACATGAATGGGTATTGGCTTGTCGAGATATTGACCCACAGACTAAAGCACTTACTGCTGCCTTCGCTTCCGCCATGGCTGTGTCATCTGCCTCCACTTCTGCCTGCTTTCGATGCGGTCAGCCCGGTCATTTTGTCCGCGAGTGCCCTCAACAGGCAGCTCCCCGCCCTGCCGTAGCACTGCACAGACCAAGAGGCCCCCCCACACCATGCCCACGCTGTGGCAAGGGGTATCACTGGGCCCGCGATTGCCGCTCATCGCAACGTATCTACCAGCCTTTAAACTTCCAGCGGGGCAGGCCTCAGCCCCTCCCCCAAGAGGCCCTCCAGAGAGCTCCAAAACCTTAATGTGGACAATGCCTATCAAACGTCACCAAAAACCTTCCTTAGAGCTTAAAATAAACGGACAATGGCTTGAAGGGCTCTTAGACTCTGGTGCTGAAATCTCTTGTATTCCCTTTGAAATCGCCGCCTTCAATCATTGGCCCCTCGAAACCGGCCCTCAAGTCATCGGCGCAACGGGAGCTGCTACCTCCTGGAAAACCTCCCAGCCTCTGCATTGGAGCGACCGAGAAGGTCACGAAGGCCAGATTTGTCCACTCGTCCTTTCTTCAGTCCAAACCATCCTGTGGGGAAGAGATGTACTCAGCCAGCTAAAAGCTCGAATCACCACAGAAGCCTTCATAGCTGCGCCGCCCCCCCCCCTTATAGGGGCCACTGCTCCCATCTCAAGACCTGACCCTATCCCTCTGGAATGGGACACAGAGGAGCCCATCTGGGTCGAGCAGTGGCCCTTGCCAACTCATAAACTGCAAGCTCTCTCTGCCCTCGTCGAAGAACAGCTACAAGCAGGGCATATTGAGCCGTCTACCAGTCCCTACAATTCGCCAGTCTTCGTCATCAATAAAAAGAACACGAGCAAGTTCCGCCTCCTTCATGACCTTCGAGAAATTAACAAACACATTAAGCCAATGGGATCACCTCAGCCTGGTTGCCCGCATCCCACTGCAGTCCCTCAGCATTTTTATGCAGCCACCATTGACATCAAAGATTGCTTTTTCTCCATTCCTCTTCACCCGCGAGACTGTCCACGATTTGCGTTTACAGTCCCGCGTACCAACAATCAAGGAGCAGCACTCCGATTCCAATGGCGAGTACTACCACAAGGCGTGTGGAACAGTCCAACTATATGTCAGCTCTATGTCAATCATGCCATTGAGCCGCTACGCTCTAAGTTCCATCCAGAGCACACATACATCATCCACTATATGGATGACCTCCTTTTAGCAGCAAGTTCTAACAGCTTCTCAATGATTTACTCTCTGCAGTTACGACAAACCTTTCAAGTCTTGGATTAATAGTGCAACCTGACAAAGTCAACCCCCAGCCACCTTTCCAGTTCTTAGGCTTTCATTTTCATCAATATATTCGGCCCACCAGCCCGCAAATCCATGTTTCTGATCACATGACGCTGACTGAGCTCCAACGGCTTTGCGGACAAATCAATTGGCTTCGATCAGCACTCCCCATCACAACAGCGCAAATGCAACCCCTTTTCGAGCTCCTGCAGACTAAGTGCAGTCCATCCGCTGCAGTCGTTCGCCCCATCACCATCACCCCAGCTGCCAAAGAAGCCATCCAACAAGTAAATGCTGCACTCCAGCAATGCCGCCTAGAGCGATTCTCTCCCGATCTCCCAATCCTTGCCTTAGTTTTGCCAACACCAGTCACCCCAACGGGTCTCCTATGGCAAGATGGTCCTCTTCTTTTTCTACACACGTCAAAAAGTAAACTCCCAAAAATCTGCCCATTTACAAGGGCTTGGATCACATTAGCCACTGACTTAGTACTTCTCTCCATACAAACTTACGGCATCCCGCCACACACCATCGTTTGGCCCTTTGATGCAAAAGAAGTTACCTCTCTCATCATGAATAATGCCCAAATGCAAAGCCTAATAGAATTCTTTCGTGGCTCTTTTGACAATCACTATCCGCATCATCCACTACTACAAGGGGTATCTCAATTAGCATTTTCCAACCCGTTCCATCCGCTGCCCGCAAGAAAGCCAATTCCTTTTGCCATCACTGCTTTCACCGATGCTTCAAAAAAGGCATTCGCTGCTGTCATATATACGCCAAGAGAACCTAAGCCACGACAATTGGTGTTTGCTAATGACTTTTCTGTCCAAACAGGTGAACTTTTAGCTGTCGCCGCAGTCCTCAATCTCTACCCGGACCAGCCTCTTAACATCTTCACAGACAGCTTATACACTTTACAAGTGTGTCGCAGCCTCCCGCTTGCTACTTTCCTACCCAGTGACTTAACTATTGACCAAGCACTCGCTTTTGTACAGCGACTGCTTGAAGAAAGGCAACAACCCTGGTTCATTGCTCATATCAGAAGTCACTCTGGCCTGCCAGGACCGCTAGCTCAAGGAAATGCCCTCGCCGACGCTTTAGCATCCGGCCGCCATGTATGCCCAGTCGCCATTCAAGAAAACCTCACTGACAAAACAAGACTGGGAGACTTTGTCAACCAAGCTAAGCTCCTACACTCTCAATTCCACTTCTCAGCGCGATCCATTCAAAAGCTCTTCCCAGACCTCCCCATTGAAACATGCAAACATCTTGTGCGCTCCTGCCAAACATGTGCACCTTTGCTGCCTCTTGGACCCTTGCAGCCTCGCGGAGCTAATCCCCGCGGCCTACGGCCTAACTCCCGCTGGCAACTTGACGTCACACACGTTAGCGCCTTTGGACGCCTTAAGTATCTTCATGTTGCAGTTGATACTTTCTCGCACCTGTGCTACGCCGTGCCCCTCACAGGAGAGAGCGCTAAACATTGCATCAAAGCACTCCGACAAGCCATTCTATTCATGGGAATTCCCTGGGATCTCAAAACCGACAATGGACCAGCCTATCGCAGTGCCACCTTTGCCAGCTTCGTACAAATGTACCACATAACACACCATTTTGGCATCCCCTACAATCCACAAGGGCAAGGAATTGTTGAGCGCACTCACCAACAGCTCAAGCTACTCATTCAAAAAGAAAGAGCTTCCTCCACCCATAAAGCCCCTGCTGACGTCATCACTGCCTGCCTTATTCATCACAATCTCCTGACCTTCGATGACAAGGGACTTTCCCCAACCCACAAACATTGGGGACCCATGTGGCAACCCTCGCAAGTCCCTCTTGTTCACTGGAAAGACCCTGCCACAAATCTTTGGCAGGACCCGGCTCCCTTGCTAGCACAGGGGAGAGGTTTTGCTTGTATCTTCCCAGACTCTGAGCCACAACCACTCTGGGTTCCTGGGCGCTATATCAGGCCTGCCACCGACCCCAAGGTTCCCCTTAATGATAAGTACCCTATGCCCTCCGTGAGAGACAACATTGACAGCGGAGGCCCAGATGTCGCCCCATTCGCTCAAATTCAGCACAACCAGCCCCTCCCTGAAATCCTTATATTTAAATAAGTGCTCTCTCCGAGTTTCTTTCTGCTGATTGCCCCTCCTCTATGAGGGCTCTCTTCTCCTTCTTTTGTCATTACAGATCTCTCAAAGGACCCAACTCTGCATACTCCACAAGAAAAGCCTTTGCTACCTCCGCAACCCGCCGTTGAAAAGTGCCTGACCTTCACCAAAACGTGCTTTATAGTTCATCAGAAAAGAACTCTCAGTGCAGATGCTCCTCAAGCTCCCCTCGCACCCACTCTTACTCTGCTTCTTTCTTGTAATTTTCATTTTCTTAACAATCTTCTCAGCTGTTTGCCTCGCAGCTACAGCCCCAACAGATTGGAACCTCCGTCAACGCCTCCTCCTCGCTGTCGCCTTTCTACTTTTAATTGGCATTTTCACCTCTCTCGTCGTCTTTCTCCCATGACCACTATACGCCCCCAGGTAAATTCACCCGAGTCTACCTCTCCGACACCGTCGTCCATGGGAACCACACCAGCTCTTTCTCGCCGCGAACGACGTCGACAACGTTTCTTTGCCCGCCGCCTAAGCCATCTTTCCCTTGAAGATGATGACCCCATCGAACGCCAAGTTCTCCAACTCCTCCGACGAGCCCGCTCTGTTCATACCCCCGCCTCCTGTTCCCCTACCCTCCCCTACCTCATCCATCTCCTCATTCTCATGTTGTCTCTAGCCTCCTCTGCCCAAAGCCCCTCCTCCCCTATCTCCTCCCGTTACTAACCCCAGTTCTGCTCATCATCCTAGGTCTCACCGTTGGTCCTTGGGCCATTCGACGAATCATCCGCCTTGCCAAAGATCATGCTGACAGTGTATTTTCCTCATTTGTTCAAATCCCTTACCAACGTCTTGCTACCTCTGATTCCATTCCTCAATCTCGACCACGTCCTCACCCCCCTTCCCACTGTACATCCCGCCTGTGAAGCTGCTTGCTGTGAAGCTCTCTGACTTTAGCCGTCAGTACGGGTTCGCTTCCCTCGGCGTAAAGGGTTTGGGTGCACCCTCCGCCCCCCTTTATTGCTATACGTCTGAGAATTCTTCGCGGTTAAGCCAGCCACAGCGCTATCCACCCCAAAAAAGCGTGCGCAACATCATGTTAGATATTTCGTCTAGCACCGGCACGCACCAACCCTAAGGGCTATGCATACATTCTGGCCAAATGATATGTCATTTGCCCATCGCCAGTCAATCCTGCCCCCTTTTTCTCTCACCCTCCACAGCCCATCCCCCTACTCTCTCACGCCCCTTTTTTTATAAAACAAAAGGAGCAATTGTTGCTGCCTCCCTTCACCCCTCCTCCTAGCCTTTGTTATCTCCCTTTTCCAGCCATTGCTATCCTTCCCGCCAGTCCCGTCCACTTAGCCAACTCATAATCTGCCCCCTTTCTTAATCACCGCCTACCTCATAGCTGCCTGCACAGTTCCGCCTATCCACTACCGCCCCGTAGTTTACCCGCCCCAATTCCTACCCCTCCCTTGACCCGACCTTATATAATCAAGTGTATTTCCGCAATAAATTGGACTAGCTCATTCTCACAGGCTGTCTCCGTGGTTTTTACCGCGCGTCCCCCACGCCTGGAGAACCTAGGCCTACGCGCTGGCCTAGGGGCTCACCGCCGAGCCGTGGAAGCCCGCCCGGTCCTCGTGGGTTGCTAACTTAGAATAGCAGCCCACAGCAGGGGTTGCTAACTTAGAATAGCAGCCCACAGCAGGGGTTGCTAACTTGGAATAGCAACTCACAAGATAACAGTATCCCTTGCATCCAGAAGACTTCCCAGTCCTGAGCACTCGACCAGTAATCATTTCTAAAATGAAATTGTATTGTATTTTCAACACAAGTGTTGATGATTGTGACTATAAATTACAGAAAATCTTAGCCATTTAGTTGTAAACCATCTTTAATATAGTGATTTCATTTCAAAAAACTGATTTTAATCAATCAGATACCAGCACACTTTTCTATTTCATTTGTATCCATAAAAATCTCATAATTATAAGAGGAAATATTTTTCTGTTCCCTATAGAGTATGAAGGGGAAGAGTGAAAATAATCCAGGTTAATTAATAGCCGTTTCAGAGAATTCAACATATAATTTTAGAGATTTGACCAAAAATAGAAAATATTTTCATTTTCTTCTTGGATGCCCCCAAATATTAATCAACAGTCTTTCAGTTTCCATGTGGAATAATGACATCCAACACTCCTTTTTCTGATCAATCATTGGCAAGAATAAGACAATCGATTACATTCAAAAGAGCTGAGAGGAAAAAACTAAGTAGAGTTTAGGACGTTTCTGATTCTTTTTCAGCTTTCTGCTCTCTGAGGCATTCTATAATCATGAAAAACTCATATTAAGCAAATAAATTTTTAAAAAAACTTAGTGTGTATTATATAAAAATCATTGACTATCCAAAGATAAAAAAAGAAAATGAAATATTTAGCATGGCAGAAAAATTTTCTCAAACAAAACATTTTATTATCTGTTTCATCTCATGAAAGAGAATTCAAGTACCTAACTCAGTTGTCTCAGAGCATGTTGTATAAACTTCTATTATTAATACCATTATAGTATAATTTTTAAAACTTTTTTCACTAGACCAAGATATTAAAGTTATCCCATTTTTTCACACAATTCTACTTCTTACTGTATACCAAGAACACTGAAAATATGATATTCAAATGTAGTGAAAAGTAAATATTGTTCAACAGCTAGAGTCAAATTATAATGCTTACTTTGCATTTATATCTTTTAGGTCAAAAATTTCTCATCTCTCCGTCCTTCACCTAATTTCCCATCCATGTACAAATATTCCCTATGTAATAGAAGGGGCAAGAAATAATCCATCTTCAAAAAATGCAAAAAAATTCCGTGAAGGACCCTCCACCTTCATGCCAATATCAATTGTTTAATATCCTGAAGTATCACAAAATTCACAAGTAGATATTGGCGTATATATAAACTGATAAATTTTTAAATTAAATTAGGCTTTTTAGAAGACAGAAGTTATGGAAAGAGACAAAACAGAAAAAGAAATTTAAATCTAAAAGCATGACAAAACTTTATGACATACTTCAAGGTTATAAAAATAATGGTGGCAACAAAGTCTTAATTATCTACCTAAACCTGGATTTTACCTTCATGAGAAAAATCAGACTGAATTTAGCCATGTGTATGTGAATGCATATATTTGTATATGTATATATATGCAAAAATAGCCTATTATTATACAATAAATATGCATCTAATACAACTGCAGATATTTATATATCTAAATTCAATCAGAGACTCAAAATCCCTGGATAATTATGCTAAATAACATATGATATTCTTAGAATTATGCACAATTCCTCTACATTTTAGTTTATACTGAGACAAAACTTAGAGAGACTTGACTCAACAATTGCTAGTGAGGGGATTTTGAGAACATCTCCTTAATAAAACTCTGTGTCCACAGATCGAAATATAGGAAGTAATTTGGCCAATCTCAGAGGTTATATGAAGATTAAATAAATTAATGCATGCAAAGTATTTAACACAAAGCCTGGCATATGGTAAACACAGAAATTACATTAAATTTTAATGATCCATACGATCAATCAGAGACTACTCCTCTATAAACGAATTATGAAACAAATTATAAAATGTTTTCAATAATCCATTATATGACTTTTTTCCAATTTATTTTAGCTTATTGGAGCTTGGAAAGATGTAAATTCATTTTACTCACTGGGTGGGTATTTTGTCAGAAAGTTAAAAGATGAATCATTTAAACAAAATATCACTAATCTGATAATTCATCTCCTTTTTGGGTACTGATGTTTCTTACTCTTCTGAGATAGTCTCTTTTTCTTCCCTATTCTCTTTTCCATTCAGATCAGAGAGCTTTGCAACAAAGACATTTTCACCTAAAGCCCAAGAAAGAGTTTCAGGGATATTTTACTAATACGTAGTAAAACTGCTTGTTATTTGGACTATAAGGAGTGATCAATTTGTCCATTTTGTTTGTTATCTCAGAATGAGAAACCTAAAGCTCTGTCCAACAGCTCACCACAGAGAAACTGTTTCCAGCCACACAGGAGTTGACGAGTTGTAGCTGCAGCCGAGCTCTTTGCAGCTTTCATGAGGTTTTAACACCTCCCTTAAGTCCCTTATGACACATTGACTTATTAATTAGAAGATATGTGCATTAAGGACTGAAATGAAGAAATTTTGAAACAGGTTATATTTTTTCTCCACTCTGGCTTTTAAGCCTCTCCTTCCTCTAAAGAATTAGAAATTCCAATGTTTTATCCAAAATATATATTACAATTATGCCACCATTATTTGAACATTTCTTAATCTATACACATTTACCTTACAAATTAAATATTAGGCAGTGTCAAGTGTCCAGAAAAATGTAATGATACCCAAATCTTTCACACTGTTCTGTTTCTTTCATTTGAGTTTGAATAAATTATTCTTACCAGCCTGATGCTGAATTGGTTGCTACTTTGGTTTTCTTGCCTGTTAAATTGCTTGTATCTTTTGGTGGGAACAGTTCTCTTGGTACTTTTAACTTGAAGTAGCATAAAAAGAGGAAACTTTCTTTTATTAATGTCCTTGCTCAGTATCTCTGAATGGTTTTGTAACAATCAGTTAAAATAGCAACTGTCGATTGATACTAGTAAAACAAGTTGGAATTTTAAAAACACAAAATATAACTAAAGATTTTGACTATCATCAGAGATAAAATCAAAACAATATGATTAATAAGAACTGAAAATTTTCCCACTGACCAATATGTCCTTACTTGGATTAAAGCTGCCAGGTGGACGTTTCTGTCCCTTAATAATAACTAGGTAATTTGTTCCAAAGTCCATCCTTGACTAAGAACTAAATTGAGAGTGCTTAATGTGTTTACTTTTCACATGTTTTTCATCGCCTCCCAAAGGAAAATGTGGAAAATCTGGTTTAAGAAAATATTGATTAATCTCTATTCTCTAACTGAAATCTTGGAATTCTGAGAATCATAGATACTTGACTGTCTATCAAAAGTTTTTCTTCATTAGAGACCAGCTCACACTTGCAACTGTTCCCATTTGACTCCTCTGGAACAGAACAGGGGAAAAACCTTTTTATGAACTTGGCTATATTCATCAAGTTTTACTGGTATTTACTCATTACTGGCATTTAGTCATTCAAAAAGTGTTTATTCATTCTTCCAATTTTCAACAAACTTTCACTGAATAATTAGTTTTCAACTGTGAACAACTCACACATGACGCTTACCTCTGTGGAAATTCCATTCCAATGAAGGAGAGAATATTTTAATTGCCCAATTTTTAAAAACTGCAATTATCTGTACTTAGGGTAAGCATACAAAGAAGTGCAGAATGGTTGAGTAGTTATGGAAAGAAGTTTGGAAAAAGAAATTTTTTTTTGATACATTGACCTATATCCTAAGATCTGAAAAAGCAAGGTAAAGTTTCAGGGTGTGAAAATTGAGAGAAGAAAGGAAACAAGTCAGTGATTTCCTTCATCCAATTTGACCCTAGTCACTCAAAGGATGAAAGTGTTTTCCTGTGCCCACACAAATTTTAAAATCAGGCTTTCGGGTGTAGCTCAGTGATTGAGCACCTGCTTTGCTTTTACGAGGTCCCTGGCTCATTCTCCAGTACCTCCTTGAAAAAAAATCACGCTTTCTTCTCATTTGTACATACACAGACACATGAGCACACACAAAATCCATTTTTTTTTTGATCAGCCTAGGTAGTCCCAAGGAAGTTGTGAAATCAAAATCATTGTATTTGTAAGAAAAAGATTAACTCTTTTTTTCAAAAGAAAAATTCAGTCTACTTGACTAAAAATAGAACACCTTACATTTTAACAAAAATTTTCCCTCCTCTATTTCTAGATGGCTTTGAAATACTTCAAGGTGTATTTTATCTCATTATAAGACATAATTATATACATTTTCAAAATTTTAATTACTACTGATATAATTTCTGTTTCTTTACCTGAAAATAGGAAGCATCAAGATAACTAATTTTATAAATATCTTATTTAATGTATTTTATAAATTCTAGATGAATATTTCTTTTCCTCCACATCTTAGTTCTTTGATTCTTTGAACACAAATTTAATATAAAGCTTAATTAACATAAAATAATATTTATCAATAATATTTCAGGATTATCATACTGTAATAAACTGGCATGTCCTTCTTTCCCCTTTACTTATTAGAAATTATTTCTGAGTTCTTTGTCTAGCCTCTCTGAATACTGCAGATTCTCCCCTTACATTACCCATTCTCAAAGGGAAGTGAAGTAGGGTTATCATTTCTAAATGGTCCTGAGTTTGCCAAAAAGCAGAAGTACTTGGCCAATTGCTTGGAAACCATGATCTGTATAGTGATTGCCTTCAGATTTTCCCAAAAGAAAAACAGTCTGTGCCATGATCCCCTGAATTCTGCACTTTCTCATGGGTTTTTCTTGCCTGTGTTTTTCAGTCAATAAAGGAGTTGCTTAGCTGTCCTATTCTTCCTGATCAATGCAGAAAACAATTCCTAAATATCAAGTCAAATATTATACAACTCAATAATGTTATGATATTACACATATTTCTTGAGAAACATGATTGACATCCTTACTTCACGTCTCATTTTATTATTCAAGCTCTAATAATACCATTAAGCACGTATGACTTGATTTTATTATACGATGTACTATTGTAGGGAACATAAACTCCTTCATTTATTTCTTAAGATATAAACTCTGTAGGATGATCAAACTGGAACCATTTTCACTCTTGAGTAAGGAGAAAATTTAGAGAAATTGACTTCAGTAATAAGGTGAGAGATGCAGATTAGAAAATCTATCCTTTAAACATATGAATTCTAACTAAAATAAGTTATGAATCATTCTCCTTGGAGACATATAATTATTTTGCTTACTTTTCCATTTTTAAATCAAAGTGAAACATTCATATGCTTTAAAATGCCATAGTACAGAAGATTTTATGATGAAAGTTAACAGTTCTCTGTTCTGCCTATTATCATCCTTATCCTGCCCTAAGAGGGAAAGGATTCTTAAAAACAACTTCAACAACAAAAAACAAGCTTTATATTGTAGAAACACATAGACAACTCAAAATTTACAATTTAACCACGTTCAAGTATACAATTCAGGGGTATTCGTTGCATTTACAATATTGCATCACCAACAGCCATTATCCCAATTTTTCATTCCCTCAAGCAGAAATTCTGCACATATTAAGCATTAACCTCCTCTTCTCCTCACTCACCCTCCTTCCTGGTAACTGTTATCTGCTATTGGTCTCTATGAATTTTACTTTAGGCATTTCTTATTAGTGAGTTCAAACTGTATCTATATTTTTGTATTTCCTTATATCATTAAACATGACTTCTTTAAGGCTCATCCATATTGTAGCATGTATTTAAACTTCATTCCTTTTTATAACAGAATAGTATATTATTGTATGTATCTGCCACATATTGTTTATCCATTTGTCTGTTGATAGATATGGTTGCTTTCATCTTTGGGTTCCTGTGAATAATGCTGCTATGAATGTTGAAGCACAAATATCTGTTCAGTTTCCTGCTTTCAGTTCTTTGGGATATATATGAAGACGTGAGATTGTCAGGTCATAATTCTATGTTCCACTTTATGAGGAACTGCCAAATTGTTTTATACAGCGGCTCCATCATTTACAATGCCACCAATATTGTATGTTGAATCCAATTTTTCTGCATACTCTCCAACCCTTATTATTATTATTATTAATTTTAATAATAGCCATCCAAATTGATGTGAAGTGGTATCTCATTGTGGTTTTGATTTCCATTTTCCTGGTGATCAATGATGTTGAGCATCTCTTCATGTGTGTTTTGCCATTTGTTTATCTTCTATGGAGAAATATCTTTTTAAGTTGTTTGCCCAATATTTTAATGGGGCTATTTTTTGTCTTTTTGTTGTTGGGTTGCAGCGGTTCTTTGTATATTCTAGATATTAAAGCCTTATCAGATATATGGTTAGCAATTGTTTATCCCGACCCTGTAGGTTGTCTCTTCATTTGCTTGATAATGTCCTTGGACATAGAAACCCTTTACTTTTGATGAAGTCCATTTTATCTTTTTTTCTTTTGTTGCTTGTCCTTTGGGAGTCATATATAAGAAATCACTTACAAATCCAAGGTCATGAAGTTCCCCTATGTATTTTCTTTTAAGATATTTATGGTATTAACCTTAAGGTTAGGGCCTTGATTCATTTAGATTAATTTTTGTATGTGATATGAGATAGGAGTCCACCTTTATTATTTTGTAAGTATAAATGCAGGTTTCCCAGGATTATTTTTGAAAAAGATCATTCTTTTCCCAATTGAGGTACTTGGCACCCTTGTAAAAATCATTTGTCTGTAGATGTATGGGTTTCTTTCTTAATTCAATTCTTTTCCATTGATCTATATGTCTCTTTATGCTAGTATCATATGGTTTTGATTTCTGTGGCTTTGTGGTAGGTTCTGAAATCAAGAAGTATGAGAGCTTCAACTTTTATCTTCTTGCAACATTGATTTGGCTTTTTGGGGCCCCTTGTGATCTCATGTGAATTTGAAGATCAGCTTTTCCATTTTTGCAAAAAGATTGCTTGGATTTTGATAGGATTGCACTGAATCTGAAAAGTGCTTTGGGTAGAATTAACATCTTTGGAATAGAAAGAATTCTTATCTTTGAAAATATAATATCTTACTATTTATTTAGGTCTACTATAATTTCTTTCAGGAGAATATTCTAGTTTTCGTTGTGCAAGTCCTTTTACCTCCTTGGCTAAATTTATTCCCTATTATTTAATTTTTTAAAAAGTTTTTGTGAATGTAATTGTATTTTTAATATCCATTTCGGAATGTTCTTTGCTGGTATATGCAGTAACAACTGATTTTTTGTTAATCTTGTAGCCTGCAACTTTGATGAATTTGTTATTACCTCTGGTAGTTTTGATTCTTTGGGTGTTTCTATATAAAGAATATGTCATCTGCAACTAGTAAAAGCCACTGGTGTTTTCTACTAGTTCTGTTATTGGCATGTATATACAGAGACTACACCAGGTTACAGTCATTTTTTCTTTCTCCAAGATCCCTAACCTCCTGAAAATCAAGATGATAATTTGCAGCCTGATGCTAGCAATCTCCTCTTCACTCAGAAAAGGCAAAAAATTTCAAAACACTGAAAAAAGTTGAAGTGAGGAAGGCAGAAAGGGGGAAGGTCAGACTCCTAAGCAGTTTATTCAATTGCAAAGATGATTCTTTGCCTGAGGCCTTGTCTGGTCTTTTTTGTTGGTTTGTTTTCTTTCTCTTACTTACTCTTTATACCCCCCACCACACCTTTTTTTCCTTTTTTCTTTTTTTCTCCTATCTCTTTTTCTTGCTCTGCTTTTTTTCCTTCTCTCATTCTTTCTCCTTTTTTTTTTCTTTTTTCTTTTTTTATATTAGTGCTGCAGGCAACATTTCTTATTTGCTTTGCTTCTTCATCCTCAATTTTTGTGTGTGTGTGTGTGTGCTGATTTTGGTTACCAATGCTATTCCCTTTCCTTTAAATCATTCTCTCCTCCATCATTTATTGTTTCTCTTACATTCCACCTCTCTCTGTTTAGCCCCCAATATTTCTGACTTTTTATCTCTAATACCTCTTATCTGTTTTCTATCATTTTTTCACTCATATTATTGTCCTCTCTTTTCTTTTTCCCTCTCTCCTGACCACACTGACCTTTTAATTCATAGTAATTCTCCCCCATATTCAATTTAATAGCTCATTATAGGTACTCCACTTATTTATGGTTATAACTATACACAGCTTCCATGAGTCCTATATCCCTTCTCCTAGATCTCACATGGTTCTTCTGCTAACATTCACTATCAATACTACTATTATATTTTTCTTTTCTTACTCCTTTTGCTCTCTCTGGACCTAATATTTTCCTTCAAGGTAACTTAACCAACAAAAAGGAAATAGAATAAGAAGAAAAAAGTGACAAAGAGAAGACTTAACACTCACACAAAAATAACAACTAATTAAACCCCAAGACTAGAATAGGAAGATAATCTACAGAATAAACCCAACAAGATAAAATGATGACCAGACAGCAACAAAAAACTACAGACCATACCAATAATCAGGAAAACATGGCCAAACAATGAACAAACTAAAAACCAGGAAGAGAAGTGGAACATTGAACAAGTAATTAAAGCTCTCAAACATGTATCATGGAGCAATTTAATGAAGTGAAGGAAGAGATTAAGAAAACACTAGGAGAACATACAGAAGAAAATGTGATTATGCACAAAAAGATAATGGAGATGATGGGTATCAATAGCACAATCCAAGAAATCAAAAATACACTCTCAGCAAATAACAGCAGACCCAAAGAGGCAGAGGAAAGAATTAGTGATGTGGAAGACAGTACATCTGAAATCAAACAGATAGTAGAATTAATCGATAAAAAGATAGAAAAATCCAGCAGGGACTTAGGGACCTGAATGACAACAAAAATGCACAAACATACACATTATAAGCATCCTAGAAGGAGAAGAGAAGGGAAAAGGGACAGAAGGGGTGTTGGAGGAAATAATGGCTGAAAATTTCCCAACCCTATTGAGGGAGATGAATGTACATATCCAGGAATCACAAGGCACTCCAAATAGCATAAATTCCAACAGGCCTACCACAAGACATATACTTGTCAAATTATCCAATGCTCAAGACAAAGAGAAAATACTAAAAGCAGCAAGATAAAAGAGAACCATCACATACAAAGGAGGCTCCATAAGATTAAGTGCTGATCTCTCACCTGAAACCATGGAGGCAAGAAGGCAGTGGTATGACATAGTCAAGGTACTAAAAGAAAAGAATTTCCAACCAAGAATACTCTATCCAGCAAAGCTAGCATTCAAAAATGATGGAGAGTTCAAAATATTAACAGATAAACAGAAACTAAGAGAGTATGCCAAAAACAAACCTGCCATTCAAGAAATACTAAAGGGAGTTCTGCAGGAGGAAAGAAAAAAACAGGAGAGACAGAGTTGGATAAGAATGTAAGAACAACTAAAACTACAAAAAGAGAAAAAAAATCAAACAACATAAGACAAATACAAATGCAAAGAAAATATAGCTAATATAAGTAATTCCTTGAAAGTAATAGTGCTAAATGTCAATGGATTAAACTCACCTGGTAAGAGACACAGATTGGAAGATTGGATAAGGAAATATGACCAATCTATATGTTGTCTACAAGAAACTCATCTTAGACCCAGGGATTCAAGGAGGTTGAAAGTGAATGGCTGGAAAACAATCTTATAAGCAAACAATAACCAAAAAAGGGCAGGTGTAGCTATAGGAATATCAGACAAAATAGACTTTAAATACAAAACTGTTGTAAGAGACAAAGATGGACACTACATATTAGTGACAGCAATACTCTTTCAAGAAGAAAGAACAATCATAAACATTTATGCCCCTAACAAGGGTGCCTCCAAATATATGAGGCAAACACTGGAGAAACTAAGTGAAAGAATAGCTGCCTCTACAATTATAGTGGGGGACGTTAACACACTACTATCACCATTGGACAGAATATCTCAAAAGAGAATCAATAAAGAAACAAAAACTTTGAATAGTATATTAGAGGAGCTGGACCTAATAGACATATGCAGAACATTACACCCAAATAGAGCAGGATATACATTCTTCTCAAGTTTACATGGATCAGTCTCCAAGATAGACCACATGCTAGGTCACAAAGAAAGTCTCAATGAATTCAGAAAGATTGAAATGATACAAAATAATTTCTTTGACCACAGTAGAGTGAAGCTGGAAATCTGCAAGGGCCAGAGGCCCAGATTTGTCACCAAGATATGAAGTTAAACAACACACTCTTAGAAAAACAGTGGGTCAGGGAGGAAATCTAAAAACAAATTAATAACTACCTCAAAACTAATGAAAATGATAACACAACATATCTGAACTTAAGGGATGAAGCAAAAGCTGTATTGAGAAGGAAATCCATAGCTGTTATTTCATACATCAAAAAAGAAGAAAGAGCTAAAATTGAAGAACTAACTGCACACTTGGAGGAATTAGTAAAAAAACAACAACTACAAAGTAACCCCAAAGAAAGAAGAAAGAAATAACAAAGATCAGAGCAGTACTAAATGAAATAGAAAATAGGAAAGCACTCGAAAATATAAACAAAACAACGAGCTGGTTCTTTGAGAAGGTCAATAAATCGACAAACTCTTACCTAGACTAACAAAGAAAAAAAAGAGAAAAGATGCAAATACACAAAATAAGAAATGAGAAAGGTAATATCATCACTGACTTCACTGAAATAAATACATTCATAAGAGGATACTTTGAAAAACTGCATTCCAACAATAAAGACAATTTAGAGGAAATGGACAAATTCCTAGAAACTCATAAGCAGCCTACATTGACAAAAGAAGAATTTGATGATCTCAACAAAACAATCACAAGTAAAGAGATAGAATCGGTCATTAAAAACCTCCCAACTAAGAAGAGCCGTGGACCAGATAGCTTCACAGTGAATTTTACCAAACATTTTGGAAAGAACAAACACAAATTTTGCTGAAACTCTTCCAAAAAATTGAAATAGAAGGAACACTGCCTAATTCATTTTATGATGCCACATTACCCTAATACCAAAGCCAAACAAAGACACCACAAGAAAGGAAAATTACAGACCAATCTCTCTAATGAACTTCAATGGGAAAATCCTCAACAAAATACTTGCTAATCATATTAAACAACACATTAAACAAATTATACACCATGACCAAGTGGGCTTCATTCCTGGTGTGCAAGGATGGTTCAATATAAGAAAATCAATTAATGTAATACACCACATAAACAGATTGGAGGAAAAAAAATCACATGATCATATCTATAGATGCAGAAAAAACATTTGACAAAATACAGCACCCTTCCTTGCTAAAAAAACTGCAAAACATAGGAATAGAAGGAAACTTTCTGAACATAATAAAGGGTATATATGAAAAACCCACAGCTAACAACATTTACATTGGTGAAATCCTAAAATCTTTCCCTCTAAGATCAGGAACAAGACAAGGATGCCCACTATCAACCCTTCTATTTAACATTCTGTTAGAAGTACTTGCTTTAGCACTGAGGCAAGACCCAGATATAAAAGGAATCCAAATAAATTTGGAAGAAGTCAAAATTTCATTATTTGCAGATGACATGATCCTATACATAAAAAGCCCTGAGAAGTCCACAACAAAGCTTCTAGAACTTATAAATGAGTTCAGTAAAGTCGCAGGGTATAAGATCAATGCACAAAAATCAGTAGCTTTTCTGTGTACCAATGATGAGTGATCTGAGGAGGAAATCAAGAAACAAATACCATTTACAATAGTAAATAAAAAAATCAAATACCTAGGAATAAATTTAACCACAGCTGTAAAAAACTTATACACAGAAAACTACAGAAAACTTTTCAAGGAAATCAAATAAGACCTAAACAAATGGAAGAATATTCCATGTTCATGGATAGTAAGACTAAATATTATTAAGATGTCTATCCTACCAAAACTGATCTACAGATTCCATACAATCCCAGTAAAAATAAACAGAGCATTTTTTCATGAACTAGAGAAACTAACTATGAAATTTATTTGGAAAGGAAAGAGACCCTGAATAACCAAAGACATATTGAAAAAGAAAAGTGAAACTGGAGGTATCACACTACCAGACTTCAAAACATACTACAAAGCTACAGTAGTGAAAATGGCATGGTATTGGCACAAGGATAGACACACTGACCAATGGAACCAAATCGAGATTTCTGATATACAGATCCTCATATATACAGTCATCTGATATTCGACAAGGCCACCAAGCCCACTCAACTGGGAGAAATGGCCTCTTCAACCAATGGTGTCTAGAGAATTGGATATCCATATGCAGAAGAATGAAAAAGGATTACCATCTCACACCTTACACAAAAATCCACTCAAGATGGATCAAAGACCTAAATATAAGAGCCAAGAATATAAAGACCTTGGAAAACAATGTAGGGAAGCATCTACAGGACCTTGTAAAGGAAATGACTTCATTAACTTCACACCCAAAGCATGAGCAGCAAACAAACAAATAGATAAATGGGACTTCCTCAAAATTAAAGCCATCTGCACCTCAAAGTAATTTGTCATGAAAGTGAAAAGAGTGCCTACACAATGGGAGAAAATATGTGATAACCATATATCTGATTGGAGACTTGTATCCTGCATATATAAAGAACTCCTATATCTTGAAAATAAAAAGACAAACAACCCATTTAAAAAATGGGAAAAAGATTTGAACAGATGCTTCTCCAAAGAAGAAATACAAATGTCTAAAAAGCACATGAAAAAATGCCCCAAATCTCTAGCTATTAGCGAAATGCAAATCAAAAGTACAATGAGATACCATCTTACTCCCATAAGACTGGCAGCTATCAAAAATCAGAAGACTACAAGTGCTGGAGAGGATGTGGAGGAATGGGAACACTCATTCTCTGCTGGTGGGAATGCAAAAGAACCCAGCCATTCTGGAGAACTGTTTGGCAGTTTCTCAAAAAGTTAGCTATAGATTTGCCATATGACCCAGCAATTCCACTGCTGGTATACTCCCAGAAGATCTGAAAATAAGGACACAAACTGATATATGTACACCAATGTTCATAGCAGCAGCATCACTATTGCCAAAGTTGGAATCAAACCAAATGCCCATCAACATATGAATGGATAAATAAAACGTGGTATATACATGCAGTGGAATATTACTCAGCTATAAGAAGGAATACAGTACAAACACATGTGATAACATGGATGAATCTTGAGGACCTTATGTTGAGTGAAGCAAGCCAGGCATTGAAGTACAAATACTACATGACCTCTCTGATATGAAACAAACAAACAGAGCTGTCTCAGAGAGCTAAAGACTGGAAGATAGGCTTAAAGGAATCTGGAAGGGTGAGGAAGGTTGCAAGCTGACGCCTACATGGGTGAAGTCTATGACAAGCTGGAGGTAAGTATTTGTATAGGAAAGGGATAACATGGGAGCATCGGGATAACTTTGGGTGGGGCTTTGTGGGCTTGAGTGGGGCTAGGGCTGGGAGGATGGGTCAGATGATCCAAGGAATTGGGGGGAGAGCTGGGGTAACTGTAGAATGTTAGGTATATGTTTGAAACTACACTGTTGAGAAAACTCTTTAGTAAATATAATAGGGAAGGATCACATGTTTAAGGTGCTTAAGGGGGGGGAGGCATCTGGTACACGGGCAAGCTTCTAGGGAGTATGTGAGTGCACATTTTGTCATAGGGTGTTATCATTGGGTGGAGACCCATACAATGAGTGTGCAGGTGTACCCACATCTTGGGGAGACCTGATTTTCCCAAAGAGAGGGAATTGTGTCTCTCAAAAGGATCACTGGCTCCCAATTAGTTAGGGCAGTCTAGTATATCAAGCCCTCAGCATTGTTGCAGTATTGTATATCTGGTTCCTCAAGTAGTGAAGATTGAGTGTCATTGTGTGCCCTTGAGGGGAGGGGGAGAGAGGTATAACATGGATGGAAGCAGGGAACTGGGTGGCAATGGACGTGCTCCACAAAATCATGCAATGATGGACATGTCAACTTACATCTAAAGTGTGTAAAAGTCTATAAACTAAAATATAAACTATAATGAAAAACATAAGGAAACTAAAAATTTAGAAATTTGTATAGTCTAAAATATAAACAATAATGTTAACCAAAATGGAACCAAGTTTGATAGCTATGTTTCAAAATTTGTACATCAGCTGAAGCAAATATAACATGAACATGTAAAGAGATCATTGCTCGGGAAAGGAGAAAAGGGTTTGATATTGGATATCTAGGAGTCCCCTATATTGTGTATGTGAGTTACTGTGATCTAAAACTTTTTTGAAGACAAAATTAAAAATTAGAAAAAAAAAAAAAGAAAGGATGTAGGCACTAAGGAAGAAATGAAAGTTCCTTCCACTGTATATACAGGGCAAAACCTATTACAGTGATGAAAGGCAAAATGTTAGAAACAAAGCTTTATAATATCTTTCATTTTATTAATACACCAATTTATTTTTACTTTATGTTAGTATTTCTAAATTACTATGTATTCCATTTCTAAACTTTAAACCCATCACTGTATTTCAATTTCCTATTAATTGAATTTGGCAGTATGTTAGGATTCATTCTTGAAGAAATTTTGGACCACAGAGAGGTTCAACTATGTCAGGGGAGGAACTCTGGTGTGGGGTGTTATTGATGGGGGGCACAGGGGTGGGGGGAAGTTCTCCAGGGCACGTATATAGGGAACATAAATATGTTAAGATATATGTTGGGTATTTTTATAGTAGTTACAGTTACAAACGTCAACTGAGAGGGTGCTGAATTCTGACCTAGTGGAGCCCTGTCACATTCCCCAATGGAACAACTATAATCCCCCAAGTGCAGCAGCAAAGATCAACAAGGAAGGATGGTCCAAGAATTAGCCCTTGATACTGATGACTATGCTTAGGAGACTGTGTGCCTGAAATATGAACTAGGTCTAGAGCTGTAGGGTGCCTAAGAGCTCCTGAGAACCTCCATGTTGCTCAAATGTGGCCACTCTCTAAGTCAAACTCAGTATGTAAATGCTTTACCTTCCCCACAACGTGGGACATGACTCCTGAGGATGAGCCTCCCTAGCGCTGAGAGGTTACTACCATTCACTAACTGGAGAAGCAACTAGAAAGAGACCTTGAATAAAAGGGTCAGTTCACACCAGCAGAATATCTCAGCCTACATGTTGGATCAAGTGTTAAAAACTGCTCTTTAACCTTGAATAAAAGCGGGAAATGGCAACAAAAAATGAGTTGATATGGCTAAGAGTCTTCCAAAGAGTCGGGAGTTCATCAGGGGGGTCACGCTTACACACACCTCAGCAGGACCCCAGAAAAAACCAAAGTAGATACAACCCTAGGCACTGGTTCTCCTGAAGGCTACAGAGATCCACAGGGTATATAGTCATGGCAGATGGATTTGGAGCTCTGTGCCATGTCAGAGGGCCCTACTTTGGAATTTGTGCTACTGAGTGTGACTGAGCTGGACTCAGATGTGACTTTTCTACACATGCCTCTTCTGTCACTTTTACTGAACCTGTGGTTGGCACTAGGGATTGTCCATACTCAGGAGACTTGAATTTCTGGACTGCCCATGTGCCAGCTGGGTGGGCCCTGAACCTCAGCAGAGTGGTGATTCCTACTCTGGTTCATTGGTCTTGCCTAGGCAGCTAACAGGGAGGTGAAGATGATCAACCACCACACCAGGGAATCAAGAGTGCCTACAACTGTAAGCAGATGAATTGCTTCCATCATCCCTGTGGAATCTAAGCCCCCTCTTGATCTAGAGGTGGACGGGATATCAGCATCTCACTGTCCACAGAATGGAGGAATAAAATACGAACAAGAGTGGACTTACTGATATTCTACTATAAAACTATTATGACGAGTAATAGAAGAAAATTTAGCATTAAGATGGAGAAAGTGGCTACAGTAGTTGCTGAGGGCAGGGAGAGGGTAGAAGAGATGTGATGTGAGGGCAATTATGGGATTTTGAATTGTCCTTAATGATATTGCAGGGTCAGATGCTGGACTGTATATATCCTGCAATAACCCATTGAATGTACTGGGGGAAAGTGAGAACTACAGGGTAAACTATTATTTGTGTAGTGCAGCAGTGCCCCAAAATGTGTTCACTGAGTGCAAAGAGTGTGCTGCAATGATGAGGGAGTTTGTTGGTGTGGGAGGAGTGGGGTGTGGGGGGGTGGGGGGTATACAGGAACGTCTTATATTTTTTAGTGTAACATTTTTTTTGTGATGTATATATCTTCAAAAAATACAATTTACAAAAATGATGTGGTGGGGGGATGGTGAGTGGGTTATATGTGAACCTCATGTTTCTTTTTTTTTTTAATGTAAAATTCCTTGTGCTCTACTAACTTTAATTTAAAAAAGTAAAAAAAAAAAAAAAAAAAGAAGAAGAAGGGATATCGTGATATGCCCCAAACTCCTGGACAACTAGAAATTTCACCAAGGTGGAATACCCCTGTTAAAAAAAAACAAAACATATTCTTAAATTTAATCCATTCCTTTGGGTATAAACCCTTGGCAAGCAGGACCTTCTGATGAGGCTACTTAAGTCAATTTTAACATATTAATCTCAATCGAGATGAATTTTAACATATTACTTGATTCCTTTATAAACAGAATGATGAGAGAGAGAGACATAGAAACAAGAAGCTGATATCAATGAAACTCAGAAAAGAAGGGAGAGAAGAGCAAACACCTCATTGTGCCTTTCCATGAAGCGAGGAGTAGAGGATCACCAGCAGCCGATCTTCAGGAAGAAAGCATGGCCTTGATGATGCCTTGATTTGGACATTTCCCCAGTCTGTAGCCATATGCAAATAAATTTCCATTGTTTAAATGGAACAATTTCATGGTATTTTGCTTGGAACAGCCAATGAAACTAAAACAAGGACCAAATGAAGAAACAATGTGAGTAAAGGGCATTCTCTTGCAGCTGGGATTGAGGTGGCAAGTGGAGGGAATAGTCACACATTTATAAATGTGGTCTCTTCCATGTCTGGGCAAATGTTTTGCACAAACTTGATGTGTGGGGTGAACAACATGGGACTGAGTCAGATGAATACAGGCTAGTAATGGGTTCATTGTCTTCTCATTGATTCCACACTGAAAAATGGACTCAGATATATTATTGGAGACCATGAAGAATACAAATTCAAAATACAGGTGCACGAAGTTCAAGAAATAGAATACATGTAGTGCCAACTTATGGAACAAAGGCTTTGAAGGTCTAAATTATAAAGCCATCAATACTATCACTAGTGACAATCTTTAACCTGCTGTGGAGCTCCTGACAAGTCCATGCAGTGAGTTCTTCATCTCTCATATCACGTTTTCATTTAACATTTCCGTTTTACTCTTATAATTATCAGTTTTCTACTGAAACGCCCTATATGTTCAAGCTGATTTTCACCTTTCCCCCCAGATGAATTAGCCTATAAATCGTAGTGATTTTGTTACCCTTCTAGCAATTATAACATCTGGCCCATCTCTTGGTCTGATCTTCACTGGTCTATCTTTGGAAAATGTGTCTCACTCAGTGCCCAGTCTATCACACAGGCAGGTAGATTTCCTGACCCCCTCCCCAAGGCATGTAAACTCTGTCTTCTGTTGGTAGAATGTTGTGTGTGAGTTTCCGATCTCTGCCAGCCTGAAATCCTCTGCTTTGTCTAACTTGCGGTTCCTGAGCATGAGCTGGTTTCTTCCCCTTTTCCAGAAACAGATGGCTTTTGCCTATTGTCAGGGCAGGGTGGGAGCAGACTGGCTTTCTAGTTTTCCCTAGGAGGCAGCAGCTGACTTTCTCCTGGAATAGGAGGAGTAGCTTATCTTTGTGATTCCCAGAATCAGGACATCTAGGGCATCAGGCTGGTTTTCCTTCTGTCCCCCTAGGGCAGTCAATCACCACCTTTTAAACAGGCAGGGCCTAGAGCGTGGAAGTTTCTCCCGCCCACCAGACCTTGAAACCTTGGCAGGGCTTGTAGACCTGTGCCACTGAAAGGGGGTCTCTCAATCTCCTACTCTCCCTGCATCTTTCCCATGAGCGCTCATTGATAAAGGTTTGCAAGTGGGTATGAAGGCCCTATTGGTCCATGGCTCCAACGGATTTTAAAATCTCAGCATAGCCTGCCTTTGGCCTTGAAGAAATTTTCCTGTGGTTTGCAAAAAGAAAACCTGCGTATGTGTGCCTTCTCTTCACAGAAGGATTTATCACCTCTTTGGAAGTTATTTCTACAAAGAAGCAGTTGTCTCTTCTATATACAGAACATTACACCTGGTCAAGAAATTGACTGATTAACCAATGTATGATCTTAATCAGATTCCACTATGTGAGCAATATAAAGGTAGATTTCTATTTTAACATAGAGATTGATGCTTTGTAACTAAAATTCCAACAGACAAAAGAAGCACCATGCAAATGATCCAGAAAATTCCTGCAATGAATTTCCGCAAAAGGTGGAGTAGGGAGATCTATAGAAAGAGATGAATAAATATTGTTATATCCATTTCTAAGTGTTTATTCAGAATTCTGCTTCTCTGAAGACGTAGAAAGCTGCAAGAGAACATGGTTTGCACCCTAAAAATGGGGAAAAGTGAGATAATCTATCAATCATCAGCTGAATTCAAAAAGCAACCAGGTGTACTGACTTCCAAAGAGAAGAGAAAGCATGCATACGCAGGTTCTCCTTTCACAAAGGAAGAAAAGGAAGCAAACATTAAAGCATGTAAGGGAAAAAAAACCCTGAAATTTTAACAAATTCTTCGAGGTTAATTTATAAAGGAAAGGCTGTGAGGGTGAAATGTAGGAAAGAGATTAAGATTTCAGTTTTGAGTATGTTGTGTGTGATGAATGTTTTCAATATCCAAGTTGTGATGACAAACACACAGGCAATGGATTTAGGACTCAAGTTCAGAAGAGAGGTCCGAGCAGGGAAAAACCTTGTCATTATATAGATGATATCAAAACAAGGAGAGTGTGTCAGCTCTCCAAAGACAAGCAATGTTTAGAAGTGTTTCACAAAACCGAAAGATGGTTTGATAATTTTATTTTGTGATTGATTTGTATCTTAATTTAATTATTGTCCTGCATTTTAGCCTTTCTGTAAATTCAACAGATTGCTATTATTGTTTTATGTAATTACTACTTTAGATTTACTCACATAATTAACATTTGATTTATTTGACCTTTTATGTCACAGAACTTCATTGTGATATCTTTCTTTCAGTCACAAACTTTTCTTTACAATTTTCTTTAGCAGGGTTTCTAACACAAAATATCATATTTTCATTTACAGAGTTCTTGTTATAGTTTATATTCTTTTGTTCTTGTTGATATGTTCATTGTTCTCCTTCTGTTAGGTTAAACACATATTGGTTTGAAATTTGTGCCTTAAATTACAATATCTGTTTCTTTTTAAGTCTCTTGTCTCTGCTGGTTTTTTTTTTTCCCACATTCTACTCAATTTATTCATTTTTTAAAAAGATATTACATTAAAAAAAAATGAGGTCCCCATTTGCCCCCACCACCCCCACCCCATCACTCCCCCCACAGTAACACTTTCCCCCATCATCATGTCACATCCATTGCGTCTGGTGAGTACATCTCCGGGCATCTCTGCTGGTTTTAAATCATGGTGTTCGTTTTTGTGTTTTCTGTTTTTTTAATTTGAGTTCATAGTCTTAGGAAGTATTTGTCAAAGTAATTTGGGAACAGAGTAAAAGTTGCTTTCCTTTATTAGGCATTCGTATTTTTAATAGGTTACTATAGACTCTTAACCTAGAACCATTTTAAATATATTTTGCATGCAATTCTTTTGGTTTAACTTTGGCTAGACTTTGGGCTGCAACCTTTACCGAGGGGCTCATTTGTGGTTACAAATGCTTGATGGGTGTTTTTCTTTTCCAGTTTAGCTCTTCAAAGGTTTAAGCTGGTAAGTATTGTTCGTACTACTTCCTGTACTGTGGACTGCATGTGTTATTTCTGATATGAATTTTCAGCCTTTGGACATCCAGTTTTAGAAAGATAAGTTACCAGCGCTGCAGGTTAGTTGGTCCCTAGGCTTTCCTTTGTTTTCCTAGTGCCTCTAGATGACAACCATCAAAACAGAACTCAGGTTCCTTAGGTTTCATATAAACCCTCAGAATGAAAGCTAGTTTCAGTGGTTGCTTTTCTTTTGGGATTATCATTTTCATTTAACTCTGAGTTTTTACCAATTTCATACCCGCTTTTCAATTTAGCTATGTTTTGATAAATTGTAATATATTTTAAAACTTTTTTGTTATTTTCAGTGGAAAGAATTTTAGGCTGTCTTCCCCACCATAGTTCCAGAAACAGAAGCAAATATGGCAAAAGTTTTCTGCGTGCTTGTTAATATTTTTCTGTGTGCTTTTTTGGCATTCTTTCTATAATTTAAATATTTTACAAAAAATCCTAAAGCACATTTGACTAAATGTTAAGTTTTGTTAATTCTGGATAATAAACATTACTATTTTTCAAAATAATTTTAAAAGTAGTTTGGGCTAATACATTCCTTTATCCTTGACTGACTACATTAAAAAATAAATACTTTTCTCCATGGAATTTTTCAAGTCTCCCCTAATCAGCTGTTCATTCTGTACCTTCACCCTCTATTTATTATATAAAACCCACTGATTTTCAACTGCATTTAGAATAAAATCCAAAATTACTGCTAGAGCATACAAAGCTCATTATAATTTAGCTCTACCTCCCTCTCCATCACTTGTTTTGTGCCTCACCCAATCCATCATTCTGCTCCACTCAAACCAGCTTTCTTTGGAGTCACAGTCTTTTCTCTTCTGCACATTTGCAAGTACCGTCCCATTTGCCAGAAATTCTATTTGCCTGACAATTTGTCTAGATAATTTCTACCAATTCAACAGATTTCAACGCAAATGTAAATTCTTCTGTAAGCATTATATAACCACTCCAAACTCTGTTTTTTAGTTTCTATTCTTTGTGTAAAAAAATGCCATATTATTTTTGCATAGAGAATTCAATTTCTGGAAAATATGGCTTTGGCTTCTTTAAATTGCTGTTGGAATGTTGAAACTTTGAGGGTATATTTGTAGATTTTTCAAATTTTATTTGAAAATTTTGAACATGGAAAATGCAATACAATGAACCCTCATTGTAAGTTTATGAATTTTCAAATTTTGGAGGTGTAAAACTTCTGAAAGCAAAAGTTTCATATCTGTATATATTTAATATTATCACAGCCTCAAATTTGTATCAACCCTCGGTATCTTCTAAAATTTAGAAAATTTAAAAAATGAATATGCACATTACTTAAAATTAAAAACAAATGAAACAAAACAATCCTACTTTGATAGAAGAAAAGTTTATTAATTGTTTACTGTCTTTGCCTACAAAATTTCTTTTTAGAAGATGACACGTATGGGCAGATAATTTATAAAAATTATCTTATATTTTTCTTCATGGACAACATTCAGAGAATCGCTTTGTGTCTTCTGTATCTTTTATAATTTCTAAACCATAAGCATCTTACAAATTCCTCTGCATGCAGATGTATGTGTTTAGAGTAAAACAGTTTTTGGTATAGCCTTTAAAGTTTGAGCCATAGACAGCACAGGTGTCATTTTGCATTTCAATCATCGTTAGCCTAGATAAGAGAGTATGACAAATTATATTCATGACTTTATTCAGGCAATAATGTCAAAATGAAATAATATATATTTAACCTGCAATATAGTACTTAAATGATAAAAATAAAAGGTATTTTAGAATCATGCCTGGATCTTCTTAATTCATATGTAAGCAAAATATTGCTAAGTCAGGGAGTAAAGGTATTAAATTGCATAATATTTTATATTATATTAATTTTGTAGCAATAGGTAAGTTCAGAAAGACTAGACTCTCTTCATCTATATACGTGACTGAAATGAAAGTTTTAAAATGCTTATGTAGAACAAATAGATTCGAAATGAATTCAGGATACAACTTAGAATACAACAAATGGCATGCTTTGTGCAAAAATGAACAATCTTCTTCATATATATGCAATTTTACTTTATAAGGAAAATAAAAAATGTGTAAATCCTCCAATATATGTATTTGAGGCATGTGTGTGAGTGTGCATGTATAGGTATTCCACATAGGGATAGCTATTTCTATATCTGTATTTCACTCTGGGATCTTGAGTAAATTGGAGTTATGATTAAGACAATGAATAATGATTTGTTTTCTGCCAGAACAGATAGAAAGCACCATATTCTGATGGTATGTGTATTTAAAAAGGTTCTATAGAACCATCTGAACTCTATAGGGAGAAAAATATGAGATTTTTAGTACCTTATTTAGTGGGTCACAATCTAAGCACATTAGACTCTCATCTTTTTTAATCTCACTTTCTTCATGTGGTTCTTCACTTTCTGCATCCCTTCTTCACAGCACACAAATCACACTCCTGCCAGAGTACTGATAACCTTGGATTATGCCTATTTGTTTATCTCTATATCTCTGACTGGGGTGTGAAACTCTTGTAGGAGTTATATTTTAATTATCTCTTAATCATGATCGATTAGGCACCTCTGTCTAGTTGCTGGAACTTGAGTAACACTCAATAGATATTACATACATTAACAGAAATTTAGTGTGCTATTTGCTTTGCTCTCAAAAGAAACTTTTGCAGTTACATAGGGGAAAATATTGAGAGACGATGATTCAAAATTATATTAATGTTTAAAAGAATAAAATTTTTGTTTGTGTCAACAATGAAACCTCAATCCAGGCAGAAATGAGGACGTCCCAGAACAATTCTAGGAGATACTGTGGCCTCCAAATTCCAAATATATGATTAGTGAGAAGGTATGCATTTCCTGTTCTAATGAACACAAGGGAGAAATGTTTTGATTGCTGCAAGTTAAACATTAAAGTGGGAAAGCCAATAAAGTCAGTGAAAAAGTAAGAGTCGTTTTTAAACGCTTTGTGGTGGTTTGGAGTGAGGTACCCAGAAAAACGTTATTAACCTTAATCCATTCCTGTGGCTGAGAATCCTTGTAAATAGGTCCTTTTCATGAAGTCTCCTCAGATAAGGTGCACCCCAGGAGGGAATTTATTCTATTACTCAGGACCTTAGAGAGAAGGTCACAGAGAAAGAAAAAAGCCACAGAGGGAGCAGCCAGGAGCAGAAGTTAATTGAATCCAGAAGAAAAGGGAGAGGCCACCATATACATTGCCATGTGACAGAGGAGCACAGGACCAAGGATCCCCAGCAAACAATCCCAAAATGCCAGTGTTTGGGAAGAAAACATGGACTTGATGATGCCTTGATTTTGAATTCTTCTAGCCTCCAAGTCTTGCACCAATAAATTCCATTGTTTAAGCCAGCCCATTGCATGGTATTTGCTTTAGCAACCAGGAAACGAAAACACCATTGAGTAGTTCTGGCTCTACAGTCAGAAAGACCTATATCTGAATCCCTATTGCAATTACTAATCTTATGGCCATATGTGAATTATTATACTCTCTACAACTCAGTCCCTTCACCATAAATTTAGTCTGTAATACTGACCATCTATTGTCTTTAAGCATACAAAAGAGCTTAAAAGAGCCTAACAGGTAGTACCTAACTAATCTAATATTAATAATGATGTTGTATTTTATCATTTATTAAAGAATTAGAAACTCAAACAATTAAAGCATACTTGATGTAAATAAAAACAGTCACAATGTCGCTTGTGATATTAAGAGACTGAAGGAAAAGGGAAAAAGGCTGTGACAAACCACAGGTTTTATTCTTGACTCTTGTGCTAGAATGAGGAAATTACTGAATAGTGTGGTAATAGGTCAGCTTTTTCAAATGACAGAAATGCCCATTTTGGAGAGCTACTTTTGCATTCAAATCCAAAATAAGTTTTCCTTTATAAACTCTATTGTTACCAGATTATTGCTATTTAGTCCTGATGTGCAGAGTTGGGTTGTATAGGTAAGTGGTTAAAAGAGAATGCTGTAGAAATTGAATACATGGAATACCTAAGGTTCCAAAGAGACAGAGGTGGCTAGGTTTCTTAGAACAGAATATTAGAGATGAGAGTTGAACAGAGAAAAACATCTGAAGACATACAGAAAGTCCCAGGTGAGAATTCAGCAAAGTGCTCATCAGTGCGTGTGAGGAAACTAGGCAAGGCTGGAGAAAGAAAAATCCAAAAGGTTTAGAGGGTACAGCACCTGGCGTTTACACAGGCTATGGAATCATGGTTGTTCTCTCCAGCTGTAGTGTAAAACTTCATAATCACTAGACTGGGTAGATTACTTAGAAGGGTTCTTGCCTCAGTAGTGAGGAATAATTAACCCTGGACTGAACATTCTGCTTAATAATATTTAAAAGTGAAACCCTAACAGATCAAACTGTTTTCAAGTCACTTAGGAGCATCCCAGAAAAAAAGCACAGAGATATTTTTTAGGAATAAGTAATATGTAGTGTCAGTGGGCCTTCCCTTGTACTATATGATAACCTATCCCCCCAATGTATGAGAGTCAGACTCATTTATAATTTTCCTATAATTAGTACTATACTTCTTAAAGGTGTGTCCCAGAGACTTAAATCTTCTGGCTGTTCATATTCCAATTGAGCCCTGAATCTCAACAGAATTGCAGCCAACACTATTCTCCAATTCATCGCACTCACACAGGACAGCTAACAAAAGGATGATGATAGACAACATCCATCCCCAAAATAGCAGAGAGTATCTATAACTGCAAGCAAGATGGTTCCATCCATCTGCCCCATGGGATGTAAGTCCCCTCTCAATCAGAAGCAGAGTGAGCACCACCATCCCCAAATCCTCAAGATTGAGGAATGAATAAACATAAGGGGGGAATGCAACTATGGACAAAAGTAACTTATTATTATTCTAGTGATGGAAGAACTTCTAAGGTTGATATAAAGACAGGGGTCACCAGAGGTTCTGAGTGGGGGGAGAGAGAATATGTATGATATGGGACAGTTTTGGGGCATTAGAATTGTTCTGCATGACATTGCAAAGACAGATACCAACCATTATATATTTTGTGAAAACCTATAAAATTGTGTGGTGCAAAGTGTACACCATAATGTAAACTATAGACCACTGTGAGTAGCAGCGCTTCAATATGTGCTCATCAATTATAAGAAATGTATCAAACTAAAGACGTCCTTAATGGGGGAAAGTGTGGAAGAGGATGGGTGTGGGGTATATAGGAATCCCCTATGTTTTTGATGTAACATTTATGTAATCTAAAGCTTATTTTAAAATAAAGTAAAAAATAAAAATAAATTTAAAAAATGTAGTACCAAAGAAGGTAAAATTCATGATGTATGGAATTCAATAAAAACTATCAGGAAAGCAAAAAATCAAAAGAGCATGACCATAATGAGGAGGTAAACCAATCAATCAAAACTGACACAGAACTAGCACAGGTGTTAGAATTATCAGAAAGGGCATTAAACATGTTACAATTAATGCATTCTACATATTCAAAAATTAAAGAAACACAAGTTAATTATTTTAAAAGTCTAGCCAAATGAACTTATAGTAATGAAAACTACATCTGTGATAAAAATATACACTTGATAGAATGATGGAAGTTTAGATATTGCAGAAAGAAATGTTAGTGAACTTGAATTCTTGATGATAGAAATTATCCAAAAATGAAACATAACTAGAAAAGAAAAATGAACAGAGAATTAGTGAGCTCTGCTTCAATTTCAATGAGCTTAATATACCTATAATTAATATACCTATAATTGGAATCTCTGGAGGAAAAAAGAGGGAAGGGGAAATAAAATATTTGAAGAAATAATGGCAGTAAATTTTATAATTTTCTTCAAACTATAAATTCATAGGTCCAAGAACCTCAATCAAAAGGCTAGTACAAGAAAGATGAAGAAAACTGAACCAAGACAAATTATAACTGATTTTTTCAAATCCAGTGAAAAAGAAAAATTATGAAAGCTGTCACAGGAGAAATAGACAAGTTACATCAGCAGAACACAGATAAGGGTAACATCAGACTTCTCAGAGAAGCAAGAAAATGAGGAAAAAGTGTTCAAGGTATTGAAAGAAAAAAGGAAAACCCAACCTGTCAACCTAGAAGTCTATGCTATCAAAATTTAAGTTGAAATATATATTAAAAATTAAGTTGAAATAAAGACTTCTCCAGCATACAAAGCTGAAATAATGAATCATTAGCAGAACCAGATGACAAGAAATCCTTAAGGCAGAAGCGATACCATACGAGATGGAAATATGGATCTATAAATGGTATGAAGTATACCAGAAATGCTAACATCGTTAGTAAATACATAAATTTAAAAAATATAACTAATGCATTTCTCATGATCCTGTGAGTCAGGAATTTTGTCTGGTTCATTGGAGGTGCCCATTCTTTGCTTCACAGTGTTGGCTGGGATGGTTTAACAGGTGCCTTCCCTGGGGCTTCATCACAGCTCTGGGGTCTTAATGGGGCTCTCAATTGGAACCCATCTCTTCTTCATACATTGTCTCTCCATCTGGTCCCTAATTCTCTAGAGCCTTTCTCAATTATAGCTTTATTATAGTAAAAGCATACACATAAGAAGAAGTCAAAGGAAGAGACGCATAGGGCAAGGTCTGGGAGGATCTTAAACACAAGCTTCTGTGCCTTCTCACTGTAGTCAGAACACACCACCCTCCTTGCACGGCAGTCATCAGTCATGGAAGCTCCCAGAAGATTTTTTCTGATTATTTAAATCTCTTAAATGATAATGACTGTTTAAAAATCTGGCATAATGGGAGCATAAAATGGTACAGTGACTTTAAGTAACAGTGTGGCAGTTTCTTAGGAGTTTAACTTAAACTTAGCATATAATGTAGCCATTCTACTCCTAGGTATTAAACAAGAAAAATGGAAGCATATGTTCAAACAAAGACCTAATCGCAAATGTTCAAAGCAAGCAGCTTGATTTGTAACAGTCAGCAAATGCCAACCATGCAATTATCCATAAAAGATGAAAATGTAAACAAATTTTGCTATATCTGTAAATGGAATGCTTCCCAGAAATAAAAGAAATGAACTCTTTATACATTTTATAAGATGACTGAATCTCCAAATAATTATAACAAGTGGAAGAAGCCAGATATAAAAATAAGGATGTACTGTCTGTCCTCATTCATGTTAAATTCTATAAATTGCAAACTAATTTATAATGACAGAAAACAAATCAGTTGCCTGAAGACAGGGAGAGGTAGGCAGGGAGGGACAACCAAGAAGAATCTCAGAAAAGGCAAGAGGAAAGTTTGTAGGTGATAGGTATATTAATTATCATGATGACATTGATGGTTTTGTGGGTGTATACTTACGTCAAATTTAGCAAATTGCACATTTTAAATATGTACAATTTATTATATGTCTATTATATCTCAATAAAGCTGTTAAAACTTAAAATAAAATAACTCATAAAATACTTAACCCGTCTGCCTAGGTTTCCTGATCAAGAAAGTGGATATAATATCTTGCATAGTACTTAGCAAATAAGCACTCAAAGTTATACAATATTGTTGTTTATTTTGCTCCATTCCCTCTTTCCTATACTTAGGCCCAAAGAGTTTTTTGCTCAGTCAGTTAGAATATAGGAACGTCTTGGTGTCGGGCAAGGAAAATGTGATAGCTGAATGATCCTATGGGATAGCTTAGGAACAAATCCACAAATGTAGACCTTATTGCGCCAGAGACTTACTGGTCGGGCAAGAGAATGGAGTCATCTTCCCACAGCCAGCACCCATTTGTTGGAAATTGCACTAGTCCCATCCAACGATATGACTTAATTAATTTGAAGAAATCCTGTTGGAAACCACAAATAAATTACCAATAATGTTAATGCTCAGAATTTTGACAAGCACAAGGACATAATCATTTCATCATTTCTTCCAACACTTAGGGAAAATGCATTCATTCTCCTAATTACTATAATTCCCATTTAGCACATACACAATACCTATAATTTCTGTACTTTCTTATTTTAAATGTATAAAGATATTGATTTGGTATTATAATATCTAAGCCCTATTCCTGGCTGTAATGCATACTACCTATTTGATATTATATAAATCACACACAAAAAATTAAATATAAAGAGACTGCATGTTACAGGAGTCCAATGATATTTTACAAGATCACATGAGGTATGTACATAATATTTTCAAATACATATTTCATATATACTCCCTCCTTCCAAACTGATATCCATAGGAATGCCATTATTTAAGTAAAATAACTGTTATGTTTTCTAGCACTCAACCTTTAAAATCTTTATTATAATGATTAATTTGCATCCATTGCTTAAAACTCTAATGTCAATTCATATGCTCATATTCTGTAGGATTGATGATTATTGATGGTAAAACTGTGAATAAATCAGATTTTGCCTTTGGATTAATTTAATAAATTAATTAAAGTAATGTTAAAAATTTCATTGCATTGTATACTAAATACATATTCTGTTCAATCTCATATTGATAGAACTGTTTTACTCAATCTGACTTTATCTAATTAGCTATAACTTCAATATCTTGCCTGAGATTACTTACTGAGTTTGTAACTGTGGGAGAAAGTACATTTGTGTATATGTGTATAGGATTATATTCCAGTGAGTTGCCTCATATGTTAGGAGTTAAATATAGGAAGAGGAGTTAAAACTAATATCAACCTGCTCCACTCTGTTTTATATCTTCAGGAGACTAGAATTTTGTGACATACAAGAATCTCAACTCTGGTACCAGTTTTTGCTCTCATTAGAAAATTGGTAGCAGTTATTTCTAAAACATATCCACTTTTTAGGGCATGGACCAAAGTAGCATTCTAGAAAGGAAGAATATAATATTAATTCTTCACATATCCAAATAATATAACATTTTCTGTTTAGTCAAGTTAAAAGATTTTCCATTCCAACTGTAAAATTCCAAATAATTAAACCATTACTGCCCTGCCCTATGACACATCTCTACAAATTTATAGACATATCAAAACTAAGTATCCTCTAACTTTTAAGAGAATTCCCTTATTTTATCTAAATATATATATTTATGAATATCTTATAGACATAAATGACAGGAAATTATGGACTAGAATTAATCATTTCATTACTTCCTCATCAACTCCATTGGATATCTATCTACATCCAAATATATATCTGTACTGCAAAATAAGAAAACATTTACTTACCTGTAAAAGAAATAGGAGATCCTTTGTTGAATAATGCTATTAAAATACACATATTATTAAAAACTTTCATAATGTTACCAACTTTATGTTATTTGTTAAAAAATAGCATGCCTAATGTGCTGGAGGTGCAGTTAATGTTGGGGTTTAAGATATATTTAGGGGATTTGAATCTCTGGACTGACAATGTGATAGCCAAGTCCTGAGCCTCAACAGACTCCAGCACCTACAATCTGATCTATTGGACTTACCACACTCAGCTAAGATGGAGTTGAAGAAGGACAACCACCACACCATGGAGCCTAGAGTGATTACAACTGAAAATGGGAGGATTGCATCCAGCATCCATGTGGAATCTGAGCCTCCTCTTGACATAGAGGTGCAATGGACACAACCAATCCAATGTCCACATAGAAGAGGTGGCATTGGATTGGGAAAAGTGGACATGGTGGACGATGGGTATGGGGAAAGGCAGGAAGAGATGAGAGGTGGAGGCGTCTTTGGGACATGGAGCTGCCCTGGATGGTGCTTCAGAGGTAATCACCGGACATTGTAAATCCTCACAGGGCCCACTGGATGGAATGGAGGAGAGTATGGGCCATGATGTGAACCATTGTCTATGAGGTGCAGAGGTGCCCAAAGATGTACTTACCAAATCCAATGGATGTGTCATGATGATGGGAACGAGTGTTGTTGGGGGGGGGGAGAGGGGGGTGGGGGGGGTGGGGTTGAATGGGACCTCACATATATATTTTTAATGTAATTTTATTACAAAGTCAATAAAAAAAAAATAGCATGCAAGTTGAGACCAATGGCAAAAATATTAGGACATTTGTTCAATAATGCTAGGCTATATTTCTGTGCATCTGAATGTTAATCAAAGTAATGCATTACAACTGCTAGATCAAAAATGCTGCAATCCATAAATTTATCACTTACAATTTATGAATATGGTATTGTATATGGTTACCATAACAATGAAAAGGATCCCTATAGCTGCAGCAATAAAATGGCCAGGAAAAGATGGAGATATTGTCAAAGAGAATAAAGAGAAATAATATAAAGGTACAAAGCTCAGGCACCTTTTTTCTTTTTCATTAGAGACTTTGCAAATTCACAAAACAATCATGCATGCCATACAGGGTTCACATACATCATCCCACCACCAACACCTTGCATTGTTGTGGAACATTTGTTTCAAATGTTGAAAGAATATCATCAAAATATTACTCCTAACTATAGTTCCTTGTTTATCTTTGGTGTAATTTTCCCATAAGCCACCCCATTATTAATGCTATGTATTAGTATTGCATATTTGTTATACTTTATGAGAGCACAGTCTCATATTGGTACCATTAACCACATCCAGCATCCACCATGGGAGTCAGTGTGTTACACGGTTCCCTGCCTTGTAGAAACCATCCTAACTGTATACTCAGTGGCTCTCAGTTTCACCACAGAATTGTACTGTCATCATCTCGTCAGTTTTAGAACATTTTCATAGCTCCAAGAGGAAACCTCCCATACCCTCTTATACTCACCTGCTATTGACCCTCTGTATTGATACCTTTTATTTAAGATAAAATGTAGGGTGTTTCTTTGGGGGGGGGTCAGTATTAGTACATTTTCTGCTTTAATTACTTTTCTCAAATAGGTAAATTTTTAAATAGGTAAATGTTTTCAGAGATAAGAGTACAAAAATGAAAATGTTCTAGCCTTCCTCACAAATCCTCCAGTGCCCTAAAATAAATCACAGTTATTTTTATTTTTCTGTTCAGATACAATAACAAATATTGCCAATCAGTTCCACTCAGCCACCATTTTAAAACACACATTTAAGAAACTAAACAAAATATTCTATGAATTTTTTTCATGTAAGAAAATGTACCAGTGGTCATTCCATATCATGACTTATAAAACTATCTCATTTTTAAAAAACAGCTGGCTATATTGTACTCCATTGACAGAGGGATTAAAATCTAATTATTGACAGACCTTTAATTTTTTTCTAATAGATAGTTAAATTGTTTTTTATTTTGTGCACATTTCTGACTACCTCTCTAGGAGAATGTCTCCAAAGGTAATCAATGAGTCAAAGGCATGTACATTTGAAATTTTTGTGATGATTGAAAATTTCAGTAAAGAGGTTCAGCCAATTTACACAGTACCAAGAGTAAATGTAAATGCCTGTTTGCTCACACTTTCCTCAGCACTGAATATTATTCACATTTTAAAATTTACTAATCTGATAATCTGTAAATGGCAATTGAGTCATCTCTCCTATAAAGTTTTCAAAACATAACTCAAGAGGATATTTTTCTTTCCTTCCTCTTCTGTTTTCTACTTCTATTTTCTCTTCTTTAGAGGTATTTGCTCCAGTGATCCCTGTGAGTTGCTATTCAAAGTTAGCAACCCCTGCTGTGGGCTGCTACTCTAAGTTAGCAACCTACGAGGACCGGGCGGGCTTCCACAGCTCGGCGGTGAGCCCCTAGGCCAACGCGTAGGCCTAGGTTCTCCAGGCGTGGGGGACGCGCGGTAAAAACCACGGAGACAGCCTGTGAGAATGAGCTAGTCTAATTTATTGCAGAAATACACTTGATTATATAAGGTCGGGTCAAGGGAGGGGTAGGAATTGGGGCGGGTAAACTACGGGGCGGTAGTGGATAGGCGGAACTGTGCAGGCAGCTATGAAGTAGGCGGTGATTAAGAAAGGGGGCAGATTATGAGTTGGCTAAGTGGACGGGACTGGCGGGAAGGATAGCAACGGCTGGAAAAGGGAGATAACAAAGGCTAGGAGGAGGGGTGAAGGGAGGCAGCAACAGATCCCTTATAAACTCTTGTCTCATTTGTCTTTGGTTTGGGGGCAGGAGATAGAACCCGGGACCTCATATGTGGGAAGCTGGTACTCAACCACTGAGCCAAGTTGGCTCCCCTGAGTTGGTTTTCTCATTTGTTTGTTTGTTGTTTGTTTTTGTTTTTAGGAGACACCAGGGACACAACCTTGGAGCTTCCAAGGGGAAAGCAGCCACTCAACATCTTGAGCCACATATACTCTCCTCATTTGTTTTTATTAGGATAAAGACATTTTTCTACATCATTTTTTTTTCATGACATGAAAAGGTTGTTGGTAGTCCAATAGTTTCTGCTAATTGTATCATATATTCCAATAAAATAGTGGAGTTATTTTCATGTCTGCTTTCCTGATGAAGCAAAATAAACTGAATGTCACTGATTTCATTGAATAGTTTCTAACTTTACCTCAGGATACTGAGAGAAGAAGACATAGGCAATAAAGGACTCACAGTTCTCTCTGTCTCTGCTTGTGATTAGTGGAGATTTCCTCTGTTGCCTTTGTGTAGAAGTGTTATGCTTTGCCAGTTCAAAATTACAATTATGAAATTCACTCATCTCTGGAGAAAAACAATTCAAGCCAATATGAATCATGGCCTTTCCATTACATGGGACACACATTTTTAAAATTCAACTGGCCATTTCCATACATATACCTCCCATGAATATATTTTTAAAATTATAACATGAATTACTTTTGTTTCATATTAGTCTTTTCTTGTGATTTTTATTCATTATTTTTAAATTTTATTTTTAAAGAAGCTTTAGAATACATAAATGTTATTATACATAAAAATACAGGGGATTCCTGTATGTCCCACACCCTCCCCCTTGCATACTTTCCCACATTAATAACATCTTTCATTAGTGCAGTACATTTGTTACAATTGCAGAACACACTGAAGCATCACTGCTAACCATGGACTACAGTTTACATTATAGTTACTCTCTGCCCTGTACAGTTTTATAGGTTATGACAAAATATCGTCACTGCAATGTCTTACAGGATTCAAATGACCCAAAATTGCCCCTATGTTACATCTAGTATTCCCTTTGCCTCCTCTCAGAGTCTCTGGTGGCCACTGGCTTTATATCAATGATAAAAGTTCTTCCATTGCTAGAATAATAAGTCTATAATAGAATATTAATGTCTTAGTCCATTGTTCATTCTCCAATCTTGGGGATTTGGGGATGGTGATGCCCACTCTGCTTCTAATTAAGAGGGAGCTTAGATCCCATGGAACAGATGGATGGAATCACCTTGTTTGCAGTTGAAGACACTCTCTGTTCCTTGGGATGGGCGTTGTCCATCATCATCTTCTTGTTAGTTGTCCTGGATAAGTCCAATGCACTGGAGAGTAGGTGTAGCAACTCTGCTGAGATTCAGGGCATGAATGGACCAAAGATTTAAGTTTCTGGGACATATATTTAACAAGTACAGGGTTACTTATAGGTTCAAATAAAAGGGAAAGAAGAGCCATGCATAGGAAAACTATAAATGAGTCTGTTATGATTTTTAAAGTTTAGTATATAATAAAATTATACATGATTGTTTACACCTTTTATTTGAACATATAATTATCACTAGACCTGTAAAATATATGTTCCAGGGTCTTAAATCTTTATCTGTTCATATGCCTATTGAGCCCTGAATCTCAGCAGAGTTGCAGCCAACACCTCCTCACCAGTTCATTGGACTCGCCCAGGTCAACTAACAAAATAAGGATGATGGACAATGCCCTTTGCCCCCAAAAAGCAAAGAGTATCTACAACTGCGAGTCAAACAGTTCCTTCCATTTGCCCCATAAGCTCTCAGACCCCTCTCAAATGGAAGCAAAGCAGGCATCACCCTCTCAAAATCTTCAAGATTGAGCAATGAACAAACATAAGTGGGGGAATACAACCATGAACCAAAGTAAACTTATTATTATTCTAGTAATGGAAGAACTTGCAACATTGAAGAGAGATAATGGTTACCAAAGGTTCTGAGGGGAGAGGGAATGAAGATTAGGGGGACATAGGGCATTTTAGGGCACTGAAATTGTCCTGCATAATATTGCAATGATGGATACATTTTTAAAATTATACCATGCAAAGTGTAAACCATAATGTAAACTATATAGACCATGGTAGTAGCAATGCTTCAATATTTGTTCAGTGATTGTAACAAATGTACCACACTAATGAAAGTGATTGTTAATAGCGGAAATTTTGAGAGGGGGTGGGATAGGGTATATGGGAATCTCCTATATCTTTGATGTAACATTTCTGTCATCTAAAACTTCTTTAAAAATAAAGCTTAAAAAATTTAATTCTTCTTACTCCAAATCCCAATATCATCTCAATATTCCAAGCAGCCTCAAATATAAGTGACTTTACTATAGGCCGTTAATGAAATGGGAGGGAGAAGGAAGAACAGCGGTCCTTGTTTTTGAAGACAATTTAAAAGCAAGAAAATGATTCAGAGTAAGTTACTTTTTAATGGCTTATTTCTTTGCATAAAATTCTAGTTATCATAAAATAATAAGAAAAAGGATTGCACATTCATGTAGAAAATACATATCCAGGCTGTGAATAGGCCTCCAATCACACATTAACACCATCATATTAATTATGACTGTATGTGTAATCCAGCAACAAACCTTAATTATTCATTCCACAGAGGATTCCTGAATAAAATAAAATTGAGTATTTTTTCTGAATTTGTTTCCTTTTGGTGAGAGTAAAGAATTTGTTTGGAAAAGTGAGAATTTGGAAATATTTCCCTGATGCATGACTAAGAAAGGGAATAATGAAAATGAGGACTCATGGAAAACCAGGTAAAATTAATTTTATAAATTTCACTTTTTGTAAAATAATAGCCAATTATTTCAAAGTGCTGTAAATATATAATCGGGATTTTAAATTTACCTCTATTAAGATATTTTCCTCCCAATATATTTTACATCCCTGGTCTTGAGTGACAACATGGATCATTTTCTATTTATAGTGGACTCACTTGATTTGGTAATAATTGATTTCTGTGCTAGCCAAATGTGAGGAAGATATGAATTTTGTTATATGCTTTTCCAAGTACTTTTCATTTCAACTTTTGTCTCTGTTATCATCACTGTCATCTTTAACAATAAATCATCATCATCATCACTGATAACAAAAAATCAACACCATCAGTGTTAAGAAAAATAAGCTCACCTGTGCATAGTAAAGACAGTAATTGTTAGTAAAGATACCTATAGTAATAGTAAAGATAGTAATTTTACAGTCTCCAGAGCCCCGTAAAAATTATAGTATTTAATAAAAATAAAAAGTGCTATTTTAATTATTGAGTTTTCATATACGAGCATTATACTTGGAAGGAACATAAAATTTATTTCATTTTGGACGTAAAATTGTGCATCACTGAATGCAAGTGACTTCAACAAAATCAGAAAACCCATGTGTCAGAGTTGAAACTGAAATTCAATTATTCTAATCCCAAAAGTAAATATTTTTTCTTATAGTTTTGTTAAGAAATGATCAACATTCCCCACCCTCATTATTCTATCCCCACTTAAGAAACAAGTAGCATTACCTTATAGTATAAGTATTTTTAGACACTTTTGTGAGATTGAAACACAATTCTTCACTTCTTGTGTAATACTTGATAGAAATGCATGCCTTCGTACACAGCAAGACACACACCTGTTCCGCAAGGGAAGGCCCTGGCTCTTGTGGATAAAATGTTCCTTTAAAACTGGAAACTTTAGACGTACGGAGTTCCATATTTTTAATTGTCATTAGAGATGCCCAATTAATTTCCATTTATGATAAGGACATGGCAAATATTATTCTGCCCTAATCTTCCTGTTGAACAAACATAGCTGAAACCACAGTTCTGCCTTATCACAATAGAGAAAATTTGGGTAATGGAATGGGTGAGGTGTGACCTGGAATTTGTTAAATGTTGGGTCCTAAGAACATTTCACGTTCAAAAACCAACCAATTCAGTGATAAGAAGGAGCCCAGCATTTTGAGAGACAAATGATGGAGCTGTCACGAATCAAAGTGAAAAATTATTGTAAAATATGGATGTAAGAACTATGTAGACAGCGGCGGACTTGGCCCAGTGGTTAGGGCTTCTGTCTACCACATGGGAGGTCCACGGTTCAAACCCCGGGCCTCCTTGACCCGTGTGGAGCTGGCCCATGCGCAGTGCTGATGCGCACAAGGAGTGGCGTGCCACGCAGGGGTGTCCCCTGCATAGGGGAGCCCCACACGCAAGGAGTGTGCCCTGTAAGGAGAGTCTCCCAGCACGAGAGAAAGTGCAGCCTGCCCAGGAATGGCGCCGCACACACAGAGAGCTGACACAACAAGTTGACGCAATGAAAAGAAACAGATTCCCGTGCCACCGACAACAACAGAAGGGGACAAAGACGATGCAGCAAATAGACACAGAGAACAGACAATCGGGGGAAAGGGGAGAGAAATAAATAAATAAATCTTTTAAAAAAATACATTAGTTGTATTAAAAAAAAAGAACTATGTAGAAGTAAACAAAGAAGAAAATTAAATAAACTTTGTCATCACCCTGGCACAAGCTGTTTTGAGGTTATCAAGTGTGATGCATCATGGGAGTAGGAACCATAGGGTGATATCTTTTATACATGCATATACAAATATAAACTTTATACAATATAGAAAACTGCATAATAGACGATCATACACATAGCTTCAAAAATTATCAACTTATTGTCAATTCTATTTCATCTATGATATATGTGGTATTTCAGATCCTTCTCTGCTTCTAAATAATGTCTTCATCTCCTTTATCCTTGTGGCCATTGCTCCATTTTCACTCCCTCTTTATTACACAGCACAATAGCACCAAATCCCTGCAAGAAGAGCAACATAATCAATTCATGTCTTAATGTTCTGATTTTTAGCTACTAATAATCTCTATTACATTTAAAAATTGTTAAGTAAACTGTCACAAAAAAAAGAGTAGCTTGAAAAGACATGATGATTGAATGGAATGCAGTTTCCAGGGTGGGATCTTGAAACTTTAAAAGGGCATTAGGTAGAAACTAAGAAAATCTGAATACTATGGTCTTTAGTTAATAATAACGTATTAGTATTGGTAAATTCACTGTGATAAATTTACTTACTATTGTAAAATGTTCATATTAGGTGAATTGGCCATGTGGTATCTGAAAACTCTTTTTACTATCTTTGCAGTTTTTCTGTAAATTTAAAACTAATCTAAGATAAATGTTTTATTAAAAAATAAGTAGTGGATATTCTCTGGAATGTTAGAAGAAGAAGGAGAAGGCGAAAGCAGAGAAATAATACATCTGGGGGCTATAGAAGAAGAAAACAAAACAAAATTCTAGAGGGAAATAGCTAAGAAAGCAGAGGTCACTCATTTTAACTCTTACTGAATATGTGCCCATAAAATCAAAACTTCAATCAAATCCACAATCAGCAAATTCAATCAAGAAAGCATAATTAGACAATAATCTTCAGTGTTAACCTTACTGCTTTGGTTTATACAATGTGATATATGCTGCCTGAATCCTTAATCATAATGAAATAACATTCCACAGGACTCTCAGGAAGCAACCATACTGTACAAGAGGGGTCGGCACACTCTCACTATAAAAGTGCAGATTGAAAATATTTTAGGTTTGTTAGCCATAGGGTCTTTGTTGCAGTTTCTCAATGTGTTCCTTGTATTTGTGAAAGCAGCTCAGGCAATTGTAAATGAATGGATGTGGCATTTGCTGTTATAATAAACACAAAAACTATTTATAAAATAGGTCTGCAGGTCAAATTTGTTTCATGGGCTAAAATATACTCACCCTTGGTGTGCATAAAAAACAAGTGAAGATATGACAGTCCAATGACAGTCCAATAACAAATTGGTTAATTATACATTTTATGCTTTCATTTATTTCAAATATCAAGATATGATAAGGTACAATAAGAATATAAAAGAAAACATGATAAAATTTTAAGAAAAAACAAAATCATCAAACTCAAAAGTTGAAAAGATATACTAAGATAAGAAAGCACCTTTTGGATGGTGGTATATGAATATTTATTCAACACATTTTTTTTTGTAGTAACTACTATTTACTATGCACTCTTTTAGGTTGGGGGTATATAGAAATGAACATTCCAGACAAGTTTTCTTGTCCTCATGGCATTTATATTTTAGTTTAAGTAATAGAAAATGAACAAGTATAAAATAAGTTAAAAATAAACAAGATAGTTGAGTATAAAACAAGTCAAAAGAAAAAGGAAATGTTTTCTCCTGAGGTTTTTATACCAGTATTCTTCTCAACCAGTCAACCTTTTCTACTGACTATTTTTTTGAAAGATTTTATTTTATTTTTTAATTTCGCCCCCCTTTCCCTCCTCCTACCCTGCTGTTTTTGCTGACTGTGTTGTCTACTTTTCTTATATTCTTTCCTGGATTCACCAGGATTCCATCCTGGAGACCTCTGATGGGGAGACAGGTTCCCTGTCAATTGTGCCACCTCAATTCCTGGCATCTGCTGCACTTGACTCTCCCTTTGTCCCTCTTTTGATGTATCATCATGTATCACCATGACTCAATTGCATGGGACACTGGCTCTTCACATGGACACTCCCGTAGGCACTGATTTGCCATGTGGGCACGATTTCTCTTCATCTTTTTCATCAAGAGGTTCCAAGGCTCAAACCCAGGTCCTCCCATGTGGTAGGTGCAAGCTCTATCATTTGAGCCACATCCAGTTATTGAAGGTAGTAAAATTAGGTATATATATATGGGAATACTAAACTGATATTTCCTCGCATACACACTTTTACCAATATTTGGTTTAAAAGAGGAAATGGATGGAGACTTAAATGCAGGCTGTATATGGGTAAATCTGATTCACACGTGTCTGATAGTTTTAGATTTAACTGGGATTATTTGTCCTTAAATATAAAATAGAGAAAAAGACACAAGAATAGGGTGTAAACAGAATCAAAATATCCTATAAATTCTGTTTAGTTCAAATAACAGGTGTGAAAAGTTGACTTCTTGCAGACCATGGATTATAAACTTGTAATTTTACCTAAACAATAAAATTTTGCCTTATTTTACAGTCTTTCATGGTCAAAGAAATAAAATATGTGAGGCATTTACACGAGTATAATTCTAGGTTCCATTTGAACATTTCTAGTTATATAATGAGAAATACATAACAATTTCAGAAAAGAATGGGGTGACATTGATTCCATATTAATTCATAAATAAATATTTCTAAGTGCTTACTCTGGACCATGTAATCATTTTGGCACTGGGAAACAAAAATTTATGTGATATTATCCCTGCACCTAAAAAACTTACAACCATTGTGGGGAAGTGACAAAAATATGCCTACAATTGCAATTCCTTGAACAAAGTATTATGATAAACCTTAGAAGGCTATAGTATCATATATAAAGGACCTAACCAAATTAATAGAGAGGAAAAGATTCTTAAGGAGAAAACTTATAAAGATCCCAGAAGAGGAGTTTTTTAAAAGATGGGTTAAAAGCACATATTTGAAAAATGAAATAATAAATGCAAAAAACATCCAATTTCTTTCACAATGCTGTTCATATACTTACTCAGCAACTATCATGATGATATATTTATTGAGGATTTGCTGATATGTGGAATTGTCAAAAGATGTGGAATAGCTTTCATAAAACATCCTTTCTAATACATGGCATATGGTCAAGAAAATGAATTTGTGCAGAAACAACAGTTTGAGTACAAAAATACAAGTCTTAACTTCATATAGATGAAATTATTTGACTTCTTAAAATGATTTAAGAAAGGAAGCTACTGTGCCATTGCCAACAGCCCAGATTCAAGTCATTTGAGAACAACAACAGCCACAATAAACTGGTTTGAAATTACATTTTTTAAATGAGGGAACCTCCAAAACCTAAACAGTTGGCCTTTTTGGCTAGTAAGCTACTGGCTGACTTGCACTGTTGAGCATGTATTAAGCCCTTCCTGTGTACCACAAGTGGAGAAGGTGCTGAGGCCCCAGTGCTGCTTGTGGTAGGAAACAGTGCTCTGGACAGGATGCTCACTTCAAGCTGCGACACTAAAACTGAATGTGGTTAGAGGTGTTTTCTGGACAATAAAGAAAACACAACCTGAGAGGCTACTATCAAGTGAAAACTGCATCATCTTTACTTTTCTGTAAATGTGGAGGGCTGATTAGAGACATGTCAAAAAAGACTAAATTCTACATTCACATGGACAATGAAACAAATAATATTGTCAGTGTAATTTATATCACTGAGTCATTCACTTGGAAATTGTTAAAATAGGAAATTTTGAGTTTGTACACATATTACTAAAATAAAATGTTTTTAAAAATTTACCCCAAAACTGTGATAGTACTGTCCTAAATCATAATTTTGGTGATAGTGACACGATTGCTAAATGTATACTTTTCTTAAAATGTATTGAATTGTACACTTAAAATGGGTGAATTTTTAAAAGTGTATAATCAATGACTTTTATTATTTTTTAATGTTACATTAAAAAAATATGAGGTCCTCATACATCTCCCAGCCCTCTCACCCCACTCCTCTCCACATAGCAACAATCTCCTCCATCATCATGAGACATTTATTGCATTTGGTGAATACATCTCTGAACACCGCTTTACCTCATGGTCAGTGGTCCACATCATAGCCCTCACTCTCCCACATTCCACACAGTGGGCCATGGGAGGACAAACAATGTCCGGCAACTGTCCCTGCAGCACCACTCAGGACAACTCCAAGTCCTGAAAACACCCTCACCTCTCATCTCTTCCTCCCACTCCCTACCCCCAGCAGGCACCATGGCCACTTTCTACACAACAATGCCACATTTTCTTCGATTACTAATTACAATAGTTCATGAATAGAATACCAGTAAGTCCACTCTAATTCATACTCTATTCCTCCATCCTGTGGAACTTGGAATGGTTGTGTCCACTCCACATCTATATCAAGAGGGGGCTTAGATTCCACATGGATGCTGGATGCAATTCTCCTGCTTTCAGTTGTAGGCACTCTTGGCTCCCTGGTGTGGTGGTTGACATTCTTCAACTCCATGTTAGCTAAGTGGGGTAAGTCCAATAAACCAGAGTGTAGGAGCTGAAGTCTGTTGAAGCTCAGGGCCTGGCTATTACATGGTCAGTCCAGAGATTCAGGTCCCCTGGGTATATATTAAACCCCAGCACCAACTACAGTTCTGGTAAAAGTAACAGAAGAGGCTTGTGAACAAAGATCACATCTGAGTCCAGTTCCATCACACAGAAACACAAACTCCAAAGTAGGGCCAACTGGCATGGCACTGAATTCCATCTGCCATGACCATAGAACCTGTGGGTCTCTGTAGCCCTCAGAAGAAGCAATATCTGGGGTTGGATCTACTTTTGTCTGTCTCTGGGACTCTGCTCAGGTGTGCATAAGGGCAACGCCTCTGATAACCTCCTGGCTCTTTTTGGAGATTCATAGCCATATAAACTCATTTGTCCTTTCCATTTCCCCCTTTGATTCAGGTCAAAAAGCATTTTAACTCCTGGTATTATATATTGATTGAGATATTCTGCTGGTCCGAGTTGACTCTTTTATTCAAGGTCATTTTCTAATTACATCATCAGCTGGTACTTGGTAGTATTCCCTCAGCACCAGGGAGGCTCATCCCCGGGAGTCATGTCCCATGCTGGGGGGAAGGCAATGCATTTACATGCTGATTTTGGCTTCGAGACTGGCCACATTGGAGCAACATGGAGGCTCTCAAGAGGTAACTCTTAGGCACCCTGCAGCTCTAGGCCTTGTTCTTATTTCAGATGCACAGGCTCACAAGCATAGTCATTAGTATCAAGAGCTCATTGTTGGACCTTCATTCTTTTTTGGTCTTTGCCATTGCACTTGGGGGATTGTTGCTGTTCCTTGAGCGACTGTGATAGAGCTCCCCTGGCTAGGAACTCAGCACTCTCTTCATTGTTGTTTTTAATTGTATCCACTATGAAAATATCCAAACCTTTTTATGTACCCTGGATATATGCCCTGTAGAACTCCCTGCCAACCATGTGTCCCCTGTCAATAACATCCCACACAGTATTCCTCCCCTGCCATTGTTGAACCTCTCTGTGATCCAAAGATTCTTCAAAAGTGAAGCCCAATATATTGCCAGATTAATGGTAATATTAAAATGAAATATAGTGATGAATTTAAAGGTTAGATATAGAATACATATTAATTTAGAAAAATTAAGGTAAAAATAAATTGGGGTATCATAAATTTTTAAAATGCAAAGCTTTGTTTTTGATGTTTTGCCTTCCATACTGCAATAAGTGATGCCCAGTATGCAAATTGGCAAGGCAACTACTTCTGTCTTTTCCTCAGTGTCTACGTCCTATCTTTTTCTTTTCTTTTTTCTAAATATTAATCTTATCTTCACAAAAGTTTTAGATCACAGTAATTCATACATACAATATACAGTACTCCCAGATATCCAACATAAAACATTTTCCTTCCACAGCAATAATCTTTTTACATATTCATACTATATTTACTGAAACTGATATACAGATATTGAGACAATAGCTTTCAAACAAGGTAACATTTGTGTTTACATTGTGGTTTATATTTTAGACTATACAATTTTCTAAATTTGTAGTTATCTTATGTTTTACATTATGATTTACATTTTAGCCTATCAGCCCCTATATATTTTTGGTGTAATTTTACATGTCTTATATCCATCTTTGTGTAATCTTGTGAAACACTTCTATTGCCCACACAGTTACATTGGTTCCATTTATTCAATACCTCTTTCCCCCTCCCCTTAGGGCCCACAGTGACAGTCAATCTTCATTGCTTGAAGGGTCATGTTCAGAGATACTTGCAACAGTGTTGAGGGCTTGACATGCTCAACTGCCTTAATGCACTGGGAGCCACCATTTCTCTTGAGAGATACAATTCCCTCTATTTGAGGGCATCAGTCCTCCTCAGGATGTGTGTATACTGTCACTCTCATTATATGGGTCTCTATCCAATGATATAACCCACTATGGCAAAATGAGCATTCACATATGCCCTAGGAGCCTGTCCTGTGTCAGATTATCCCCTTTAAGCATCTTAAACAGGTAACCTTCCTTATTATATTTTTGAAAAAGTTTTCTCAGCATTATATTCTCAACCAAGTACCTGACAATCTACTATGTTCGTATGTTGCCCCACCCTCCCCGCAATTTCTTGGGCAATATTACCCATTCTCCCATCCCTAGTCCCCCTCAAGACCGCAAAGCCCCACCCTAAGGTAACCCTATGCCCCCATTTTATTCCTTCCTTATACAAATACTTACCTCCAGCTTATCATATATTTCACCGATGTAGATGTCAGCTTACATTCTTCCTCTACCCCCCAATTTCCTTTAAGCCTATCATCCAGTCTCTAGCTCTCTGAGGCAGCTTGGTTTAGTTATTTTATATCATTGAAGTCATGTAGCATTTGTCCTTCAATGCCTGGGTTGCTTCACTCAACATAAGGTTCTCAAGATTCGTCCATGTTATCACGTGTGTTTGTAATGTATTCATTCTTAGAGCTGAGTAGCATTCCATTGTATGTATATACCACATTTTATTTATCCATTTATCTGTTGATGGGCATTTGGGTAGATTCCAACTTTTGGCAATAGTGAACAATGCTGCTATGAACATTGGTGTGCATATATCAGTTTGTGTCCTTGTATTCAGTTCTACTGGTATATAACCAGCAGTGGAATTGCTGGGTCATATGGCAAATCTATGGCTAGTTTTTTGAGAAACTGCCAAGTTGTCCTCCAGAATGGCTGGATCCTTCTGCATTCCACCAGCAATGGATGAGTGTTCCCATTCCTCCACATCCTCTCCAGCATTTGTATTCTTCTGTTTTTCATAGATGCCAATCTTACGGGAGTAAGATGGTATCTCATTGTAGTTTTGATTTGCATTTCCCTGATAGCTAGAGATTTGGGGCATTTTTCATGTGCTTTTTAGCCAATTGTATTTCTTCTTTGGAGAAGTGTCTGTTCAAATTGTTTTCTCATTTTTTAAATCGGTTGTTTGTCTTTTTATTTTCAAGATATAGGAGTTCTTTTTATATGCAGGTTATAAGTTTCCTATCAGATACATGGTTACCAAATATTTTCTCCCATTTGTAGGCTCTCTTTTCACTTTCTTGACAAACTCCTTTGAGGTGCAGAAGGCTTTAATTTTGAGGAAGTCCCATTTATCTATTTGTTCTTTTGCTGCTTGGGCTTTTGGTGTGAAGTACATGAAGCCATTTCCTATTACAAACTCTTGTATTTGCTTCCCTACACTGCTTTCCAAAGTCTTTATGGTCTTGGCTCTTATATTTAGGTCTTTGATCCATCTTGATTTGATTTTTGTATAAGGTGTGAGATGGTAATCCTCTTTCATTCTTTTACATATGGATATCCAGTTCTCCAGGCACCTTTTGTTCAATAGGCCATTCTATTCCAGTTGAGAGGGTTTGGTGGCTGTATCGAATATTTTATGACTATATATATGAGGATCTATATCAGAACTCTCAGTTTGATTCCATTGGTCTGTGTGTCTCTCCTTGTGCCAATACCATGCTTTTTTCACTACTCTCCCTTTGTAGTATGTTTTGAAGTCAAGTAGTGCAATTCCTCCAATTTTGTTTTTCTTTTTCAATATGTCTTTGGCTATTCAGGGCCTCTTTCCTTTCCAAATAAACTTCATAGCTAGTTTTTCTAGTTCCTCAAAGAATGCTGTGTTGATTCTTATTGGGATTGCATTGAATGTATAGATCAGTTTTGGTAGGATAGACATCTTAATAATATTTAGTCTTTCTATCCATGAACAGGGAATTTTCATCCATTTATTTAGGTCTTTTTTGATTTCCTTGAACAGTGTTGTGTAGTTCTCTGTGTAAAAGTTTTTTTTACATCTTTAGTTAAACTTATTTCTAGGTACTTGATTTTTTTTTGTTGACTATAGTGAATGGTATTTGTTTCTTGATTTCTTCCTGAGCTTGTTCATTATTGGTGTACAGAAATGCTACTAATTTTTGCGCATTGATCTTATAACCTGCGACTTTACTAAACTCATTTGTGAGTTCCAAAAGTGTTGTTGTAGACTTCTCAGGGTTTTCTATGTATAGGATCATGCCATCTGCAAATAATGAAATTTTGACTTCTTCCTTTCCAATTTGAATGCCTTTTATATCTGGTTCTTGACTCAGTGCTTGAGCAAGTACTTCTAAGACAATGTTAAATAGAAGAGGTGAGAGCGGGCATCCTTGTCTTGTTCCTGATCTTAGAGGGAAGAATTTTAGGATTTCTCCATTGTAAACAATGTTGGCTGTGGGTTTTTCATATATACTCTTTATCGTGTTCAGAAAATTTCCTTGTATTCTGATCCTTTGCAGTGTTTTTATCAAGAAAGGGTGCTGTATTTTGTCAAATGCTTTTTCTGCATCTATAGATATAATCATGTGATTTTTTTCCTTCAATCTGTTTATATGGTGTATTACATTGATTGATTTTCTTATGTTGAACCATCCTTGCATACCTGGAATGAATCCCTCTTGGTCGTGGTGTACAATTCATTTAATGTGTTGTTGAATATGATTACCAAGTATTTTCATTTCTGTGGGATCAGTGGTGATATCTCCTTTCACATTTCTTATTTTGTGTATTTGCGTCTTCTCTCTTTTTTCTTTGTTAGTCCCACTAAGGGTTTGCCAATTTTATTGATCTTCTCAAAGAACCAGCTCTTGGTTTTGTTTATCTTTTCAAGTGCTTTCTTATTTTCCATTTTGTTTAGTTCTGCTTTTATCTTTGTTATTTCCCTCTTTCTTCTTCTTGTGAGGTTACTTTTTTGTTTTTTTACTAATTCCTCCAAATGTGCAGTTAGTTCTTCAATTTTTGCTCTTTTTTCTTTTTTGATGTATGAATTTATGGCTATAAATTTTCCTCTCAGTACTGCTTTTGCTGCATCCCATAATTTTTGGTATGTTGTGTTATCATTTTCATTAGTTTCAAGGTGTTTATTATTTTCTTTTGAGATTTCCTCTTTGACCCACTGTTTTTCTAAGAGTGTGCTTTTTATTTCCATATCTTGGGGTGAAATCTGGGCCTCTGGCCCTTGGAGATTTCCATCTTCACTCCACTGTTGTCGGAGATATTATTTTGTATGATTTTGATCTTCCTGAATTCATTGAGCCTTTCTTTGTGGCCTAGCATATGGTCTATCTTGGAGAATGATCCATGTGCACTTGGGAAAAATGTATATCCTTCTGTATTTGGGTGTAATGATCTGTATATGTCTATTAGATCCAGCTCCTCTAATATACTGTTCAAAGTTTTTGTTTCTTTATTGATTCTCTTTTGAGATGTTCTGTCTAAAGTTGATAGTGGTGTATTAAATTCCCCACTATAATTGTAGAGGCATCCATTCTTTCACTTAGTTTTTCCAGTATTTTCATGTATTTGGAGGCACCATTGTTAGGAGCATAAATATTTATGATTGTTTGCTCTTCTTTCACTAATATGTAGTATCCTTCTTTGTCTCTAACAATTGTTTCACATTTGAAGTCTATTTTGTCTGATATTAATATAGCTACTCCTGCTTTTTTTTTTTTTTGGTTATTGTTTGCTTGTAAGATTGTTTTCCAGCCATTCACTTTCAATTTCAATGAATCCTTGGGTCTAAGATGTGTTTCTTGTAGACAGCATATCAATGGGTCATATTTCCTTATCCAATCTCCCAGTCTGAATCTTTTGGCAGGTGAGTTTAATGCATTGACATTCAGTGTTATTACTTTCAAGGAATTATTTATGTTTGCCATATTTTGTTTGGACTTGTGTTTGTCATATTTTGTTTGTTTCCTTCTCTTTTTGTCTTTTTTGTTGCTCTTACACTCTCCTCCAACTCTGCCTCTCCTGTTTTTTACTTTCTTCCTGCAGAATTCCCTTTAGTATTTCTTGAAGGGCAGGGTTGTTGTTGGCATACTCTTTCAATTTGTGTTTATCTGTGAATATTTTGAACTCTCCAACATTTTTGAATGCTAGTTAAGCTGGGTAGAGTATTCTTGTTTGGAAATCTTTTTCTTTCAGTACCTTAACTATATCATACCACTGACTTCTTGCCACCATGGTTTCAGATGAGAAATCAGCACTTTATCTTATGGAGTCTCCCTTGTATGTGATGGTTCTCTTTTCTCTTGCTACTTTTAGAATTTTCTGTTTGTCTTGAGTATTGGATAGTTTGACAAGTATATGTCTTGGGGTGGGCCTGTTGGGATTTATGGTACTTGGGGTGTGTTGTGCTTCCTGGACATGTACATCCATCTCTCTCAGTAGATTTGGAAGTTTTCAGCCATTATTTCCTCCAACACCTCGTCTGTCTCCTTTCCCTTCTCTTCTCCTTCTGGGATGCCTATAATACATATGTTTGTGTTATTTGCATTGTCATTCAGGTCCCTAAGTCCTAGTTGGATTTTTTCTATGTTTTTATTGATCAGTTCTACTATCTGTTTGATTTCAGATGTAATGTCTCCTATGTCACTAATTCTCTCCTCTGCCTCTTCTAATCTGCTGCTATTTGCTGAGAGTGTATTTTTGATTTCTTGAACTCTGGTGTTCATCACCATCATATCTGTTATCTTTTTGCATATGTCTTCAATTTCCTCTCCAACTGTTTTCTTCATATTGTTAATCTCTTCCTTTACTTCATTAAGTTGGTCTCTAATATATGTTTTGAGATCTTTAATTCCTTGTCCGATGTTCTGATCCCCTTCCTGGTTTTTAGTTTGTTCATTGGATTCAGCAATGTTTTCCTGATTATTGGTTTGGTTTGTAGATTTTTATTGCTGTCTGATCATCATTTTATCTTGACGGATTTAATCAGTTCCTTAGCTTCTTTGTTTGGTCTTGGTGATTAATTAGTTGTTGTTCTTGCATAAGTGTTATGTTTTCTCTTTGTGACTTTGTTCTTACTCTATTTTCTTGTTGCTGGCTAAGTTCACTTTGCAGGAAAATATTAGGGCCAGGGAAAGCAAAATGAGTAAGAAAAGAAAATGCATAAAGTAATATTGGTAATAAATGTTAACAGAGCAACAATGTGAGATCTGGGAGAATGGATATTAGCCTCATGTAAGTTGTGTAGAGTTATAGCAGTAAGTAGAGTACTTATAATGAGACAGTCAACTGAATATGGGGAGGAATATAGTATGAATTAAAAAGTCAGTGTTTTCATGAGAGAGGGAAAGAGAAAAGAAAGACAATAATATCAAGAGTGGATAAAAGACAGAAAACAGAACAAAGGTATTAGAAATTAAAAGTCAGACAATTTGGAACCAAAGAAAGGGAAGTGGAATGTAAGAGAAACAGTAGATGATTGAGGATAGCAAGATGTGGGGGAAAGGGGGTAGTGTAGGTGGCCAAAATCAATTCACACAGAAAAGAGGAAATGGAGGATGAGGAGACACAGCAAATGTGAAGCACTCCCTGCAGCATCTATTATATAAATAAAATAAAATAAAATAAAATAAGAAGAAAAAAGGGGGTGGGCAAAGAAAAGGGAGGGAAACAAGCAAGAAAAAGAAAAGGAGAAAAAAAACTAAATAAATGTAAAAGGACCTTGGGGGATAAAATGGGAGAAAGGACCAGGAGACAATGCAATATTAGCAACCAAGACAAAAAGAAAAGAAAAAAGAAAAACACAGACACCGATGCCTAGGGTAATCAAGGACCTCCGATGGACCTCACATCTGGTGGATTCAGGGATGGGAAGTCTGTGATATTGCAGACTCAAGGTGTGTGAGTCTCTTTAGCGTGGGCCACCAGGATTTAGGGGACAAAGACCTGGGAACCACATATCAAGTTAACAGGGGGTTTGGGAGCACTGCAGCACAACACAGCCTTCAGTAATTCCTGCAGCTGGGCGCCAGCCCTAGGGGGAGGGGTCCCACCCGCAACCTCTGACCTCCCTGTCAGAAACCCAAAATTCCACCCCTCACAAGAATCTCTTCTGTCAATGTCTCACCAAATCGACATCCAGACACCTCCTGCCCTGCAAGTCCCCGAAACAGCCTGCTGGGGGTGCTGCTGCACTACAAAGAGTTCAGGGACCACCGCGGATGGGCTGCCAACCCTAGGGAGAAGGGTTCCCCCTAGAACTTCTGACCTCTGTGTCAGAAACCGAAAGTTCCACCTCTTGCAAAAATCTCCTCTGTCACCGTCCCACCAAATCGATGTACAGACACCTCCTGCCCTGCAAACACCTGAAACAGCCTGGTCCAGCAGGACTCTGACCCTACTCAGCCACTTCTTTGCAGGAGAGATTATGAGGTGCACTCACTCAGACATCTTGCCCCACCTCCAGTCTCCATATTTTAGATAACAGTCCCTCAGGCTTTCAATCCAGGTTTTTCTATATTTAGTAATATAATAACAACTGTTGGGTAGGTAAACCATTTATGGGAGCAAAACATGCATTAAAGTGTTAGGAAAAGAATACAAATTAATATTTGAAAACAAATTGCATTTCAATATAGGAATTTCTTGGTATTCATTCATGAGAATAAAGAACACAGTTTTGTTTATATGTGTGTACATATACATAAATAAATGAAAAACATCACAGTCTTATTCCACTACTTGTACTGTGTAACATTTAAAATGCATTTTAGGGAAGCTAATTTGCCTTAACTGATAGAGCATCCATGTACCACATGGGAAGTCCAGAGTTCAAACTCAGGGCCTCCTGACCCATATGGTGAGCTGGCCCACATGCAGTGCTGATGGGTGTTAGGAGTGGGGTGCCACAGAGAGGTATCACCAGTGTAAGGGATACCCACGCACAAGGAGTGTGCCCTGTAAGGAAAGCCACCTCCTGTGAAAAACTCAGCCTGCCCAGGAGTGGAACTGCACATATGGACAACCGATGCATCAAGATGATGCAACAAAAAGAGACACAGATTCCCGGTGTCATAGACTTGGGCAGATGTTCATTCTAATGAAAAGACCCAACTGTACTTTAAACCTGGATGCCAAGAACAAGCAGCTCCAGATGCTAATGTAGAAGGAACTCTGAGTGGCAGGTTCCCTCCCCAGGGATCTTACAAATAGACCACCATTGGCAGCACAGAATTGTTATTTTCTCTGTCGTAAACTGGGGTGTGCCAAACTGTCCTCCACTAACCCTGAGCAGCCAAGATGGGATTTTGGACCCTTTGTACTGTGTATTACACAGTGGTCATTTGCCCAAGGTGTCTGCTGTGCCTGAGCCTGATTTCCCATGATGCAACATGACATCACAATTATAAAACGCTCTTACATAAAAAAGAGAATTATCTGAAAAAAATAAAAAAAGGGGCTGTGGCAGTTTGAAATTTTTTTATGCATCCTAAAAGAGAAATATTTTCTAAACTAGTGAGTCCCTTTGACTGCATTAAATTTAGAAGAGGGGCCTTTGATTAGATACTTTGTAAGTTTGACTGAGGGCTTTTGATTAGTGTTCATCAGGTCGAGGCTCCTCCCCCTTGCTTTCTCAGGACTTTGGTGAGAAAGCAACTCTTTGGGTGCCCGGATTTGGACATTTCACATCCTTGGAGGTGTAAAATTTTCCCCAAATAAATCTGCTGTGTAAAAGCCAAACCATTCTGGCACTTTGCGTTGGCAGGTCTTTGACAAATTAAAACAGAGCCGCTCAGATACAAGTTCATCTGGCACAGATTCCTTATGTTGTCTCAAGGATTTACTTAACAAGAATTATTATGACTCTATGATAACCACAATGACTATTAATTTTTAAATGTTGATGGCCAGAATCTCATTAATGAATCTCTATGGTTGAAACAGAGAATCTACAGGGACGAAAATTGAGAAAATGTGAAAGAATTAAATCTGTTGAAATGACTGGATTTTATGTGATTGCCTACGAGAGAACAGGAGCTCAGAAAAAGTCAAGATAACAAAACAGTACCCAAATTGACTGAAATAATTTTCTCAAAAAACAAGTTTGCTTTGTTGGATTCTAACACTTAATGAGCTATTTGTAATGTATATATTAATAATTACTGTGTAATAATGGCCTCCAGAACTCTTATTTTATAATTTATTTTATTGTTAAAGAAGCTTTAATTTACATAAATGATACATTGAAATATAGGGGGATTTCCATATAGGCCGCCCCTCCCCTCCTACACATTTCCTCACCAACAACATTTTTCTATAGTGAGGCACATTTGTTAGACTTGAGGAGCACATATACTAAAGCATTCCTATTAATCATGGTCAACATTTTACAGTACAGATTGCACTTTGCACCAAACATTTTTATGCGTTTTGACAAAATGTATAAAGGCCAATTCCAATGCCCAATGATACACCTGTTCTTCCCTCTCCCTTTCCTCAGAATCTTAGGTCACCTCTCTCTTTATATCAATGTTACAAGATCATCCATTGCTAGAATAATAATAAGTCTACTTTTGTCCATAGTTGCATTCTCCCCTTATATTTGTTCATTCTTCAGTCTTGAAGATTTGAGGGTGGTGATGCCCACTCTGTTCCTTATTGAGAGGGCACTAGATCCCATGGGGCAGGTGGATGGAACTGTCTTGCTTGCCTTTGTAGATACTTTCTGTTTATTGATATGGCCATTGCACATCATCATCATTTTATTAGTTGCCCTGGGTAAGTCTGATGAACTGGAGCATAGGTGTTGCAAAGCTGCTGAGATTCAGTGCTCAACTGGCACATCATAAATTATAGTCCACATTTAGTAGCAATGCTTCAATGTATTTTCATCAATTGTAATAAATGTATCACAGTAATGAAATATGCTTTTAATGTGGGAAAGTTTGGGAAGGGTGGGGAGTAGGGCATATGAAAATCCCCTATATTTTGATGTAAAAGGTATATAATCTAAAGCTTCCTTAAAAATAAAAAAAAAATTTGTTAAAAAAAGAAGTAAGAACTAAAACTGAAGACCTAAATACACATTGGGAGGAACTAGAAAAAGAATAGCAAATTTATCCCAAACCAAGCCGAAGGAGAGAAATAACAAAATTATTGCATAAATAAATTAAATTGAGAACAATAACAGCAACTACAACAAAAAATAGAATCAGGAAAAACAAAAGTTGGTTTATCAAGAAGATCAACAAAATCTCGAAACTCATAGATAAATTGACAGTGGAAAAAAAAGAAGCAGCATATAAATAAAATTAGAAATGAGAGAGGAGGACATTGTCAGTGACCGTGGAAAACTAAGAGAGATCATAAGGGGATACCATGACCAACAGTATGCCAACAAAGTAAACTATGTAGACTAAATGGACAAATTCCTAGAAACACATGAACAATCTACACTAACCCTAGAAGAAATAGAAAACCTCAACATGCCAGTCACAAAAATAGACTGAAACAATCATCAAAAACGTCCCCAAAACGGAAAGATCAGGACCCAGTGGCTTCTCAGGTGAATTCTAACGATTATTCAAAGATAATCTAATACCATTTTTGCTCAAGCTCTTATGAAAAACTGAACAGGAAAGAATGACAGCAAACTCATTTTATGAAGCCAACATCACCCTAAGGGCGAACCAGACAAAGATCCTTTGAAAAAAACATTACAGAACAATTTCTGTAATAGGTAAAAAAATCCTCACCAAGATACTTGCAAAGAGAATCCAAAAGCATATTAAATAATTATACACTGTTATCGAATGGCTTTTTTCACAGGTATGCAAGGTGGTTTCAATGCAAGAAAATCAATTATTGTAATAAACCTTAGTATTAAATTGAAGAAAAATCACATGATCTTTTCGATTGACACAGAAAAGGCATTTAATAAAATAATCATTTCTTGTGAAAACACTCCAAAAGATAGGAATAGAAAGAAGCTTTTTCAACCTGACAAAGTAGATCAATGAAAAGCACACAGTTAACACTGTGCTGAATGCTGAAAGACTGAAAGCGTTCCCATTTAGATCGGGAACAGGATAAGGATGCACACTGTTACCATTGTTATTCACTATTGTGCAAAATGTTTTCTCTAGAAAAATCAGTCAAGAAAAAGAAATAATAAGGAACCCAAATAAGAAAGGAAGAAGTACAACTTTTGCTATTCTCAGATGATATTATCCTAAATCTAGAAAATCCTGAAAAATCCACAAAAAACTACTAAAACTAAAAGATGAATTCAGCAAAGTGTTTGGATACAAGAATAATATTCTAAAATCAGTAAGTCTTCTATCCACTTCTGAAGAGCAACCTGAAGAAGAATTCAGAGGAAAAAAAATCAATTTACATAAGACAATGAAAAATCAAATTCATAAATAAAAGTAGCCAAGGACTTAAAGGAGCTGTATTCCGAAAACTACAAAACATTGCTAAAAGAAACCAAAGAAGACCTAAATAAAGGGAAGGACACTCCAGGTTCATAGACTGGAAGACTAAATATCATTAGGGTGTCAAGTCTACCCAAACTGATTTACAGATTCAACACAATTCCAATAAAAATTCCAAAAGCTGTCTTTTTCTTTGCATAAATAGAAGAGTCAATTATCAAATTGATTTGGAAGATAAGTGGCCGCAAATACTCAGAACTGAAAGTAAGGACTCGACTGACATTTGCACCTCAATGTTCATAGCAGTGTTATTCACAATTGATAAATTATGCAACCAGTCCAAGTGTCCATCAATTGATGAATGGGTAAACAAATGTGGTATGTACACACAATGGAATACTATTCAGTTGTAACAAGAAATGAAATCGGGATGCATCTGACAATATGGATGCACCTTGAGGACATTATGTTGAATGAAAAAAGAAATGTTTACAAATTACTTCAAAGTTTACAGCAGTCCTAAGCAAAATCATTAAAGCCTTATTGAAATGAGATTCATATCACTTAAAACTCAACCTTTTAAATTGTCTAATTCAGTGGTTTTCATATACACAGAGTTTGCAATCATCACCATTATCTAGTTTTAGAAAATTTTCATCAGCTCTAAAAGAATCCTTTCTTCATTAACAGTCATTCCCATTCCCACCTCCCCTCAGCCCTTGCCATTCACGAATCCACTTTATAGCAATATGGATTGGCATATTCTGGAAACTTTATATAAACAAAATCATAGCATATGGGATCTTTGTTCATTTATATATGAAACTGAATTATGAAACAGAAGACAAGCCAGGAACAATTCCTGCAGTATGGTTTCCATTACACAAATTTTAAAAAGTCAGTAAAGAGAGTGCACCTGTAACACATTTTAATAGTCATGGTGAATATTTCCTGTGGCATTATTTTATGTATATATTCTCAATTTGAGGAAATATGTATGGAGAAACAATTTTCTGAGAATACGTGTTATACAAAAGTCTTTGGATACTTTTCCTCAATTTTTCTTTTATGATTTGCATTGGTTGTTCAATATATTTCTCAAGTCTGCTTGATGAACACCATGCTCTTAGTTGATCATAAATCATACATATAAACTAGTCATTCTTATATAACCTTGATATCAATTTATATTTAAAAATTTTAATACAAATTGTTCCACAAATGTGGCTGCTGGTAGACAACACATGGATGGAATGTTAATGCTGCCATAGGTTTCTTAATAAAGTGATTTATCACCCTGTAAAAAAAAAGTCAATTCAAATCAAAGGTGTTAAAAATAGAAGATTGTGAGTTTTGGCAAATAGAGTGGATGGGAACTAGCAGGCGTGGGGCTTCTGAGTTGCTGACTTTCTTTTATTTCATATTATTGAGTTATGTTGAAGTTACAAGGGTATATCTGCTTTGAGATAAATCATCAAGTGGTAAAATAATGATTTCTGTTTTTTAGTGTGTATGTGTATTATATTTCAATACATATGTTTTAATACATTTTCATTGTTAGAACAAAAAATTGAATTCATTATGAGACTTTTCCAAGTCTAGTATTATCTCCATTTCATGAAATATGAAGTCACTACAAGAATTCCAAACTCAGGCATTCTAACTCCAAAACACATGCTTACAAATAAAATGTCTTGGAGATACACAACTGTCTGCCTGGAGGCCATTTGAATGTAGCAAAGCACAGTTATATGCACGATGTGGTGGATTTTTCACTCTGTAATGGAAAAAATGTATAATTCAGTTATATTTTATAGGAGTAAATCATAAAACAATGTCATTTTCCAACTAAGAGTATTGGAAGAATATTGTGAGAAAGGATACTGACATTTTTCATGTAATATTAGTAATTGCCCCAGATATTTTGAGCAATGGGTATACCATTCTTAACTAATGTTTACACTGACATTTCATGCCACTAATTTCAATATATTTCTCCATGTGTATAACGCAAGCAAACTTTTTAATATTATTCTTTTGAACTTTTCTTTTTTCAGTAGCTTTTCTTCTTCTATAAGCATCATTCAGAAAAAAAACTTACTTTTTTTTCGAAAATTAAGTCATTTATCCATTGCCAAGGATGAGATGTGGTTTTACCAGAGAGTCCAACCCATGATACTGTTGATAGGTAACTCAGCTAATTATATCAGAAAACAAAGAAATACCGTATAATATGCATTTTTAAGATTAATATATTAATGCAGATAGTGTTTTCTTTCATATGTTCATTAATGTTAAAGCACGATGAGAGTACTGGGTTCTATCCCAACAATAAAACTATTAGAGTTGAAAAACATTGTTCATGTTTCCAAAATCTTTCAAAATCTTTATATTTTGATTAAAAAATAGTTCATAAATTTTATAATTTACAGTCTTATTTTCCTTCTTATGTTAACAGGGAAATTTGAGATTGATGTCAGTAATTAACCAGGTTTACAATATTAACATAGCAAGGATTTTTAAGTTTCAGATACCTTGACATTTTTCCATTTAAATAAATGTATTTTTCTATGTTTCTTAGAGTTAGGGTTTTGTGAAGGAAATTAAGAGGTTGCCACTGAGGGGGAAAATGACATGAAAGAAACATCAGCCTGGAATTTCCCCAACCCAAACCTAGCAATAGAAGATTGTTCAGGAAATGCAGAGTTTTGCACACCAGTATTTATAGTAGTGTTATTCACAATTGCCAAAAGTTTAGAACAATCTAGGTGTCCATCAACTGATGAATGGATAAATGAATTATGGTCTATACACACAATGGGATATTTTGCAGCTATAAAAAGTAAAAAGTCATGAAGCATATGACAACATGGAAGAACCTGGAGGACATTATGTTGAGTGAAGCAAGCCATATAAAAAGGACAATTATTGTATGATGGCACTACTATTAACTAAACATATTGTGTAATATGATGAAGTTAATAACTTGAATACAGGTCACCAGAAAATGGAATAAGTTTAAGGAACGGAATCCTGAGAGTTAACTGCAGTTTGGTAAAAAGGATGTGTGTTAATCTCTAAAAATGAATAGAAAATAGAAAAAGTGAAAGACCAACGTAATGTTTACAACTAGCAGGACTATATGTGGGTATGACACTGGTTGAAAAGGAAAGTTTAAGGTCATGTATATTAATAAAAGGAAAGCTAAAAAATGTAACTTGGGAATTGATAGCATAATAAAATCACACGTGAAATATGAATATGTGTAAAATTGCATGTATAAGACCATTTTTCTTTGAAACTGAACTAATACATGTTAATACTACACAATATTAATTCAAACAAAAAAACCCCACCTATTTTGCTAAGTGAAAGTAACCAGACACAAAGTATTACATGCTGTATGATTCCATTTATATTAAATGTAAGTCTAAATCAATTCATAAAGATGAAGTTAGATTACTGGTTATGTAGGATTGTGGAAGAACTGTTAACAGATGTGGAGCTTTTCTTTTTGAAGTAATGAAATTGTTTTAGCATTTTTTTTTTTTTGGTGATGAATGTACAACATTGTGATTACACTAAAAGCTGTTGATTATATACTTTGAATGGGATCATGTAGTTTGTGAATATAGCTCCAAAAACTGCTAAATAAATAAGTAAATAAATATGCAAGAATAGCCAAAATAGCAGCCATGTACATACAGGAGGGGAAGCATAGAGAGATTGAAAAGTAAAGAATTTGTGTTTATTATTATTTTTCATTTAAATAATAAAAATTCCCTAAAAATTGAAATGATGAATGCACAACAATGTTATTATATGAAATACCATTACTATACACTTTGGATGAATTGATAATTTATTAATATATATCAAGAAATTTGATTTGTTTAAAAAAGGGAATGAATTCTTGAAGCACGCTATATGATGGATGACTTACAAATTAATTATTTTGAATTAAAGTATCTAGACAAAAAGAATATGTATTGTATGACCTTATTTATAAAGAATTCTAGAATTTCCATCTAGTGGATGGTGAAGTAGACTCATGTGTGGCTGATGATTCCATAATTTGTATATATGTATCAAAATTTGTGAATTATATGATTTAGATATGTGCAGTTCATTTTATATCACTTACACCTCAAAAATGTGTTAAAACAGAAAAAAAATGAAACTTCCTTTTTCAGATATTCTCCAAAAGAATGACAACAATGACAACAAACCTGGTGAAATGTACCCTTCTGAAATTTTAAATAAGACAATAATGTCCTATATCACTATTTTTATACAACTTTCAACTGGACAGAATTTACAAAGGAAAACAGTAAGAAATAATAAAAAATATATTACTTGGAAGGAAAGAAAGGGAACCGACAGTTTCATAGATGATAAAAATTATATATGTATAAAACCCAAAGTAATTTCCAAGTAAATTATTTGATTTTAAAAGTGAGTTCTGCAAGATTGCTGTATATATGGTCATTGTACACAAATCAATTTTAGTGTGATATATTAACAACAGCAGAAGAGTTAATATAAAAGATAAATGGAGTCAATCAAGTGAAATATGGAAAATATAGACAAAATTATAAAATTGACATGAGAGAAAATAAATGGTGGATCAAAACAGGTTAATACATAATATCAAAAAGATGTCAATTTTCAACAATTGATTTGTTGACTAAATATAATTTCAATAAAATCACGGCATATTTTTAGGAATGCATTCATGAACAGATTTAAAAGCCCAAATGTATCATGGTACTCTTGAAGAAGAACAATGTGAAGGAATTCTATAATGTACTATTATAAAAATTATTATCAGTGAATCCGACCATGTGATCTTGGTGCAAAAAATATTGAACAATGGAATACAAATTATGTCCAAACACACACACTTACACACTCACGTACTTAATTCATGAAAGGTGCCATAGAATAGAATGAAGAAATGATCATCTTTTCTATACATTATGCTCCATCAATTGGATAATGATATAGAACGGTCAGCACCACAAAGAGAGTATCAGAAAAATAAACCTAATAGACTGGAGATCTAACACAAAAATCTTACCATTTCTTCTTCAGTATCCATATAAAACAGATGAGATTTCTTAGAAGCATAGGCCATCAAACTCTCTTTCCATGTTTTGAGTTCAGGACTAATGTAGTAACAATTGTTGGAATATGTAAACCACTCCTTTGGACAATGCCAACAATGAGAGACTGAAGAAAGTTTATGAATTACTGTACAGAAACCATTCGGACTTTTAAAAATCTTTTCAATTACTTTCTTTCATTTTCTGGGACATCCAGACAAATTTATTTAACAAAATTAACTTTGTTTCCCATTGATAGCACATAAAATACATCATCATATGGCATACATATCTCCCTGTAGTCAATGCATCTTTTTTTTTTTTAAATTTTTTTTAGGAGATATTGAGGATTGAGCCCAGTTCCTTGTAATGGGAAGCAGGCGCTCAAAGAGTTTCCCATTTGAATTTTAAATAGAAAACAATTGAAATATTTGCATAAATATAAACATATATGTACATACCTTGTATGTCCACCCTCACAGACTGACACATAAAAATACATCCCATGGAAACACACACATACAGAAAAAAGGATTAGCTGCTTAACCCCTAATTTATGTACCCATATAAAGCAATCAATCAAAAACTCCATCCAATATAGGTCCTGAAAATCACTACACAGTACCATTTCACTAAAATAGGATACTGTTTGCACTTATCATATTAGAACAATAGAATATTATAGCAAACTGGCAAAACTAATTTTAAGTGGATACTCTTTAGTGTTGAACAGTGAAGAATGTCCTTATATAATGTTTATTTGTGAAAAACTATTGCTCAGCTTTATAAATTATTAAAATCATTTTTGTGTATCCTAAGACCGACAAAATGTAACATCTACCAATATATAAGAAATTTAAAAATTATTACTTACCTTTCTGGGATCTGTTCATCAGGGAATAATTTTTCTGTTCCTGTATTTCAGGAGCTAGAAATATCATCTTAACTCTTATGACATTAACTGCTATTAATAAATCATAATAGTTTTAGTTACCTAGTTTAGAATTTTATGAATTATTTAGAAATTAGACCACTGTAAAATAAGAAAAATGTTTTACCAAAAAAAGTTAATATATCAAGTAAGGTCTTGGAGAAAATAATTTCAAGAGCCTAATAATGATTGTCAAAAAATTAATTTGTATTTCTCAGTAAGATGTTTCAATAAAATTCCTTCTCCCAAAGTAAGTATTTAAGAGTTGAGATGAGAAGCTGCATACATATTGCATACATACATGAATAGACATAGAATCCAAAATACTCTCTGCAACTATTCTGTTATTTATATTTTGACAAATATGGAATAACCTTCCACATTTACTCTAATACATACATTTAGTCCAAATAAATACTTTAAACTGAGAATTCTATATCTAGCCCTAATTTATGAAATATGTAGAGGCATTTTCAAAATCATTAAAGGGAAAATTTCTTATGACCTCTCAAAAACTTACTTACGTGGAGTAGTAATTTGACTGCCATGGTTGTTATTACAGAGGTCTTCAAGATAAGACACAATATTCCCAGGATCCCAGCAACGAGTCTTTCCGGACGTGATGGGAAATCTACAGGAGAGAAAGGGTAAATAGAGGCAAGTGTTTGGTTTACATACAAAGAATCATTTTCTTAAATGCTGGACCCCAAACCCACAACAACCATTGTAATCTTTCTCTCAGAATACACAATTGAAAGCAGGAAGTATGATGCTCCAAAAATCAAATATCATTGCTCTTCAGAATTCATACTGAAATACCATATCCACACAGCTTGAGCTCTGATGCACAAAAATGAAAAAAAAAAGGGGGCTTATTCACTAAATCTGCCTATCCATGTTCCATGTCTATAATTTTTGCTTTCCCTTCTCCTCTGCACCCCAATGGCACATCCTAGAGCAGTTATATTGAGAATCTATTAAAGATTTTACCTTTGCTGTGTGAATTCTTGTCATTCCCTTGAGGACCTTGAGAGGCATTTTGAAGGTTTAATTCCACCACATAGGTTATTTCATGCTCAGGGTCTGAAATGGAGCAATTAGTGCCCTTAGGTTTGATTTGCTTCCTCTTTGTGTACTTGGCCAGGTTCAGTTCTGTGAAGGTTACTGTTTCCTTATCCATCTCGGCAGCTCCGTGGTAAATGAGACTCTGCTCTATGATAACTGCACTTAAGTTGATATATGGTGTGTATAATAACACATCCTTAGTCCACCCATAAAGAGCGGAGTTGAAGAATCTAAAGGTCTGGTTATAAACTACTCAGAGATTTAATAAAGTGTTTCGTGGTATAGTAAGTATTTCTTAAAATATTCTGCATTTGACAAAATACAATTGGTTAGAGTAATGCAAAGCTAAATTTTGAAGCATAAAGAAGTTCATTAATAAGAATAGTCTTATTTTTAAAAATTCAGACTATACTGAAATATTTTAACACCAAATACATATGTTAAATATTAACATTTTATTTTGGAAAAATTTATCCATTAACTTTTATGATATTTTGAAATTAAGTGACAAATACTGAGTACACAAAGATGGGAGAAATGGAAAAATTAGCAAACATTTGATTTATTACACTAAATTAATTTGATTTAGTGATATTCATTTATTTATTAAAGGAGATACAATAATTTTATTTGATACTTTTTCTTATTAGTGAGTTGATTAATACTCTTATTAAGAATTTGAGAATGCTTTGAAATTTTAAGGAAAAAAGTTTTATGTCTAAAGACATAATATGATATACTAAAATTATATACACCCCAAAGAATATTGAAAGCACTTTTCAGGAAAAAAAGACATTTTAGTTATTTATTTTATAGAGATAATTGACTTAATGCTAAAATATAGGACCTTAAGTTGACAAATCAATGGGCAGGCATTTTCTGGAAAGGCATCATGGGTTCAAATTTCCAGAGAGATACTAAGGTTGTCAAAGATATTGAAGTTTCATTTATTTATGTAAGTAATTGCAATCATTAAGTTATATTGATTTAATAGTTCAGCCAAAAGCCCTGGCAAAAGTGATAATTAGAATTTAATTGTGCCATGGAAACTCAAAATGTGTGGCCTTTAAATATTATTTAGTTTGTTTTTTGGGATTTCTTAAGTTTAGATTAATATTTTATGGATGCTATCACATCCTAATTTTTTAAAAAACAAAATGCATGTATTTAAACTAATTTTTATGAGGAATTATGTTTTGCTTTGCATCATTCAATGAATTCCTTTTTAAGGACTCAGTTATAAAATGTAGGCTTAGTAATTATAATAGAATGCATTATTATGCAATGACAAACTTTTGACCAATTATAATAAAATTCAAAATTAATGATTCATTGTCATGGTGATTATACAATTTCCATTTAAATTCTGTTGATTAATATACCCAATGTGAGTGTGTTCATACATTTGAAAGTTCTCCACAGGAACAAATTAGAATAATTTAAGAAGTGATCCAAATATGTCATAATTAGGTGTGCTTTTTATCACAAAATATTCAAATAAAGAGCCAATGTTCCACTTTGTTTTTCTTATATATAAATCCCACAGCTGCAGCAGGCACAGCGTTTGGAATCTCCCACTCAGTGAGGTGGGGCAGCAGGCAGACAGGGGGACAGTGGACATACATATCTTCGTCAGCCAGAAAGACATGTATCCTTGGCTGACTCTCCTCAAGAGGCCTGGCATAGCTGGTGAGAAAGGAAATGTTTAAAGGATCAGTCCAGGGCCAGAGCAAACAATATCTATGCTCTTAACAGACTGTTTTGTGTTGACTCTGGTGAAGTCAGAGGGTAAAAAGCAGGTGGCCCATGAATGTGTCACTTAAGGTATGAAGAGAAATTCTCATAACTGGGTTATTTTTAAGTCAATTTATCACCCTGAATGCCTACAGAGCATAGGAGAACTTGAACTCCTATTAAAAGTATAAAGTCTACTTGGAAAGGTGGGAGTCTCTTTCAATTGTTGTTCGTAATATGGTTTCACCATCTGTGGGTTTTGGTGGGAGAGTAACATATGGAAAAAGTAGTATTATTCAATTACATCCTTCTGATGTGGTTATGAAGAGATTAGTGACATTTTGAAAAAATAGCCATTTTGACAGAACCACCTAAAAAAGTAATATTGCATTAAAAAATGAAAAAGCAGTCAACTTGTTTCAATCTCAATCATGGATTCTGGTCATTTAGGTCATATTAACACTATTTTAATGTCTAAGCCCAAAATTTAGGGTTGGTTGCTAAAATTTGGCTGGACATACTTCCTTTATATATCTCCCTATTATAACAATTCTATTATGATGACAAATATTCAAAAGTCACATCACCATTATCAACAGGGATAATGTCATTAATTATTCTGAGGGATTATTACATTTTGTATGTTACAACAACTGACACAAGATTGTAACTACACAACTTATCTCCCTGGTTTCTCTGCTCTTGTTCTTAAAATTCTATATTCAAAATTAATTCTTTTAAAAGCATTTAATCTTCAGATATTGCCTGATAAAAATAAATGTCTCTTGTAAGGATGGAATATTACAATACTGAAATGTATCAACTTGTAAAAAACTGAAATGTCAAATAGCCACACATTATGTTACTTATTTATTCATTTCACAATCATAAATAACTTTATTTTAATAGGAGTCTTTAGGTGAAAATGATGAAACACATCAAACTATGTAAGACAATTAAAAGCACTTTTAAAGATCTCTTCTAACCAAAATTAGGGAAGGCATAAAATGGAAACTTTAACCCACAAAATAAAATGACAGAAAACTATGAAAATAAATACAAATTTAAAATCTAGATTATCTACTTGTACAAATAGAATTATTTTAATCATTCCTCATCATGACTCAAGAAAAAGGAGTTATGTTTGTTCATTTGTTGCCTAGCATTGCTAAGGAAACCACTTCCCTGCCCCTGCTAGGAGGCTGGGGACAGATTCAAAGCCAAACCTTGAGCTTTGTTAATTCTAGAATATGGAATTTAAATCCAGTCTTGTTCCCGGGTTCTCACCTAATTTCTGTGCCCTCAATAACAGTAGTCAATGCTGGCTAGTGATAGTTGTATTTGTATTCATTGTATTTTCATAAGCTAAATTGATAATATTCTTTATGTGTCTAAATGTATGTATATATGCATCTATATACAAATATATAATTACATCAATACATGACTGCGATCTATATACAAATGTTTACAGCAGCATTTTTATAAATGCCAAAAACTGGAACTACTAAGATATACTCCAACAGGCGAATGAATAAACAAACAGTGGTATAACCATGCAATGGGATATTATTTATTGATAAAAAGAAATGCACTATCAAGTAACAAAAAAGACACAGAAGACTCTTACATGCATATTTCAAATAAAGGAAGCAAGTTGGAATAGGCTATAAACTGTACATTTCTGACTATATGCAATTCTGGAAAAGGTAAAACTGTAGTAAATGTCAGTGTTTGCCAGAAGTTCAGGAAGTGGGGCCTAGGGATGAACAGGGGGAGAAAGAGGCATTCTATTACAGAGTGATTTTGTGTGGTAGTAGAATGGTGGATACAGTCCATAGAATTGTAAAACACAGTGAACCCTAATACTTGCTATGAGCTTTAGTTAATAATTTAGTATCAATATTGGCTCATCAATTGTAACAAATGTGTCATACCAAAATAAGATAACAATAATAGAGACACAGTGAGGTGGAAGGAAAGAGGGTATATGGGAATTCTTTACTTTCCCTGTAAGTTTTCTGTACATCTGAAGCCATGCTAAAAAATAAAGTAGTTACAAGCAAAATAAAACTTTCTTTATCTGATAAATACAGCTTATTTTAAGAAAAGGAACTTCATACTTAAAGCTTTATTTCTGAGATCAGAAACAAGGCAATAATAGTCCTCTTCAACCTTTGAAAGAAGGTTCTACCAAGTATAGTACAGGAATAAAGAAGTAAAGGATATGTGGATTTTTAAAGTAAGAAAATAACTTTAGTCATTTGTACTTATCTATTGTATTTGAAAGAAGGTCAAAATGATCCAAAGATAAACTACTATAAACAAGAAAGTTGAACAAAAAACTTGTGGACAAAAATTTAGTGTATTGGTGTGGGCTATGGGTGGGAGGCTGCTCGTCTCTTCATAGATAACGTAAACTTTATGTGTCCTGACTTGTGGATGTGGGACAGGGAGAGGCTGCGGTCCTGCCCTTGGTGGCCATGGCAATGACTCCAGTCCTGGGAGGCAATTTAGCAATGCAAACTCTATATCCATACCAGTCAGTCGGGGAAAACTCTGATGGTGTTGATGCCGAAGCTTAAGAAGACTCGGACTTGACCTCGAATGGGAAATATAATATAGCTTGTGCATAAGTTCAAACTCATCTAATTCTGTATCCAAGTGTGCCTAGTGTCTAGGAATACAGTTAAGTGATATAGGCCCTATAGGCTTTGAATGTTCAGAAAGGATGTAAGACTGAATGTGTATTCAAAGTTGCATCCAGAAGGTATGTGGGTGATATGCTAATTCAAGCTCACCTGAAATGCGGGGTGTACTTTAATTCAAAACCTATCTGGTACTCAAACACTTAACTAACAAGAGAAGTCCTTTTCTTTCATAAAAGCACCAATTGCCTCCCCACCCTGTATAAAAGGAACTTGAAAATCTTGTTCGGGGCTCGGATTTGAAACAGGAAGCTCCTGAGTCCAGCTGGCCATCAGTAAATCATTTTTCCTTCTCAAAATCATTCCTGAGTTCTGGCCTTTCTATACGCAAATAATTGAACCTCTCTTAACTTCTACAACATCAATGGGGTCTCGTCCAGGATTGAAAATGAGAACCAGAGATGGTAGCATTTTGCTGCCCCTTTCAGATCCCCAAGGAAGCTGGGAGGACTCAGGTGAACTCCAGTCATATGGGAGCACCTGGATTAAATTTAATCCAGAAAAGATGTGGCCTCCACCAGAGTCTTCCTAATGAAAATTGAGGGCAATAGAAGGTCTGAAGGAAACTTCTGTGAATGAAAAAGAACTCTGAATATGGAAGAAGGTAAGACTCCCTGGGGGAGCACAGTCAGGAGAACCCTAGCTTTAATTGCTAGGGAGGGAGACCAATCACCTCTCAAGAGAACCCCAGTAGCTCCAGAAATTTGGGGGGGAGCCATTCTCTCTAGGTCTGGAAAAAAGGAGAAAGAAAGGGAAAAAGCCTGGTGTTTTGGGTTTGTCTAACTGCATGTTGGAATCTGGTAATGGTCTTTTCTCTGCTGAAAGAGAGGAGACTTGATTATGTTGGGAAAGGATGTTTATAGCTTTGAGTCCTAATGTCCTGGAGATTGGTTTGGATTTTGAAAAACTTGGTTACAGGAAAATGAATTGGCTTTTCTAGTGAAGCTTGGTCTGGGTGTAAAGTTAAACAGTGAAAAAGTTCTAGCTGGAATCTTTTGTTATGGTGCTGAATTGCGAATGAATTCACTTTATATCAGATGTTAATGTTAAGTGTTCTCTCGTTCTAAGGTTTGTGATGGCTGCGGAGGCAGTTGTACTGAAAAAGATATATATAGAACGTGGGTCAGCTTAGTGACCTTTGTGCTTCTGTCTGTGTCAGCTGAATACTGGTATTGGAGTTGTGGGGTTATGTAAAGTGGTGGAATTTGGTTGAGCTGGAGCCCTTCTTTGCCATTGGCAAGGGGGTGAATCGATTGTGGGGTAATACTGCGGAGTCTGGATGTTTGCGCATGCTGTGCTGTCTTGTTTCTGGCCCACCCCTTTGCCAGGGCTTGAGGGCCATCCGTGTCTGTGCCACACACCTGGGTTTGTTGGGGCTGCCCCAGTCAGGGTGGTTGGGTCCCCAGGAGGGACGCTGAATTTGAGTAGGTTCTTTGGCCTATTTTGGCAGAAAGCTGGAAAGGGGGCTTACCCCTTTCCAGTGAGTCCAAGCCTTCTATTCATAGGCCACATTCCTATTTGATTGCTATGTACCCAAATGCCTGGAAGGGGGGAGGTGAGGGGGATGCTGAGTAGGATCAAAATAAGTGCAATAAAGTTCCCTTCCTAAGGTGTCAAAGGCCAAAATAAATTTGCATTCTGCCCAGGTTCTGTGAGACTATGTAAAACTGCTTTGAAATGTTTTAAAGCTATAAACTTGTCCAAAGGAAGGAGGTTATCGCTTGAAAACAACATACCTCTAATCACTTGATAGCCTTTTTAATGGTTGGGTTGGGAACTTCAGGGTTGTGGAACTACAAAAAAAAGGGGATGAACCTCCACTTTAAAATCTGTGTTTGGTTTTGTCAGTTGCTGGCGCCTAAGAATTCACGGTAAACGTAGTTTAAAAATGAATCTTTAAATGCCAATATTCTCTTGCTGGTGAATTAAGTGCATAACTTGCAGGTGAGAACTTGTTCCATTACTAGGAAAAGGCAGAACTTCACAGAATTGTTACTAATAAAATTCTTGTAACTTAATTAATAAAAGTATCCAATTCACCTTAAGGTTAAAACTTAATGAAAACTATAACTAAGAGTTAAGATCATTTATAGATGCATTTATTTATTTATTTATTTACTTTTAATTAAAGTTAATAGATCACAAGGAATGTTACATTAAAAAACATAAAAAAACAACATAAGAGGTTCCCATATAACCCACTCCCCACCTCCCACTGCATCATTTTTGTAAGTTGTATTTTTTTGAAGATATACACATCACAAAAAAAAAGTTACACTAAAAAATATAAGAGGTCCTGTATACCCCCCACCCCCACACCCCACTCCTCCCACACCAACAACCTTCCTCATTATTGCAGCACATTCATTGCACTCAGTGAACACATTTTGGAGCACTACTGCACTACATAGATAATAGTTTACTCTGTAGTTTGCACTGTTCCCCAGTACATTCAGTGGGTTATGGTAGGATATATAAGGTCCAGCATCTGACCCTGCAAAATCATTAAGGACAACTCAAAATCCCAAAAATGCCCCCATATCACATCTTTTCAACTGTCTCCCTGTCCTCAGCAACTACTGTGGCTACTTTCTCCACCTCAGTGTTAAAATTTCTTCTATTACTCATCACAATAGTTTTATAGTAGAATATAGTCTACTCTAGTCCATGTTTTATTCCTCCATTCTGTGGACCCTGGAATGGTGATGTCCCCTCCACCTTGAGATCAAGAGGGGGCTTAGATTCCATGTGGATGATGGATACAATTCCTCTGCTTGCAGTTGTTGACACTCTTGATTCCCTGGTGTGGTGGCTGACCATCTTCACCTCCCTGTTGGCTGACCTGGGTAAGTCCAGTGAACCAGAGAGTAGGAGTTGCAACTCTGCTGAGGCTCCGGGCCCAGCTGGCACATGGGCAGTCCAGAGATTCAAGTCCCCTGAGTATGCACCATCCCTAACGCCAACCACAGGTTCAGTAAAAGTGACAAAAGAGGCATGTGTAGAAAAGTCACATCTAAGTCCAACTCCATCAGACTCAGGAGCACAAATTCCAAAGTAGGGCCCTCTGACATGGCACAGAGCTCCATTTTATTATAAAACAGCAGAAGGATAATAACTGATATTATAACTGGGTGAATTTCGCCTGAACCTATTATTGTAAGTGTAAATTCTAAAGTAAACTTACCTTCATTTATGGTTACTTCAAGTCTAGCCTCAGCCCTTGCCTTTGATTATGGTTATTTCATAACAGCTTCTGCCCCTATAGTCCAGGGAAAAGTAAGCATGGGACATCCCTGTCTCCTGTCTTACTGGTATTAGTAACCCTGCTTTCTCTCATGATTCCAAGTGTGAACTAAATTGCTGCCTGGTGAAATTCTTAGCCCTCAATATTGAACAACCACTGGAGTTTTATTATCTTCAAGGGCTGGGAAATAAAGGAGGTCTCTTGCCTTGACTGTCAGTGTTCCTAAGAGTGGCAATTCATGAAAGATACCAGTCTTCCTGAGGCTTCAATAGCCTTGGTAAATATACAAAGAATTAGTCTTGTTGCTCATCCAAAATTCTGCTAAATTCAAGGTAAAATATAAAGTCCTGAAACAAAGGAAAATTGTGTTAAAGCATTGGGAACATTTTGGTTACAAGCCATTAAGAAACAAAATTCTTGTGCAAAACTGCATGGTTATAGTTGGGAATCTTCTGTTTTCATTTTAACAATGAAAAATAGTTTTTTTCCCCTCTATTACTAAAGTAAAGCACCTACTATTATCTTCATGGTAAAATTGTATAAGTAAACAAAGTCACTTGATATATGATGTTTGCATTAAAATGTTTAAAATATATAAAAACAAGGAATAAACTTAAACATTGTCAAACTCTTTTGTGCATTCAAACCAGGCCTTGAATACATTACAGGTTGCCTCTCCATGTAAGTTATTGGCTAGGCTGGCCACTGACCTCTCAAATAGAAATATTTGCTATATAAGCCTCTGGTTATGCTCCTGAAGTCCATGGAAACTATGTTGCAGTTTCAGTTCTTGCAGCAGCCAATGATGACTCAGTACAGCCAAGCTTACCATGGATATTACCTCCAGACTGGCACTGTACCATAGTGCCAGAGAGCACTATGCAGAGTTCCCTCTCCAGGGATCTTACAAATAGACCACTGTTGGCAGCACAGATTTGTCACTTCCTTCTGATGTAAAGTGGGGTAAGCGGAATTATCTTCCACCAACCCTGACCAGATATGATGGGATCTCTTCCCCTGTTCTTTTGGACCCTTTGTACTGTAGAAGTAATAAAGTGGTCATTTTCTGAAGGTGTCTGCTGTGCCTGAGCCTGATTTCCTATGATGCAGCATGAACCAACTCGCATCTCAATAATAAAATGCTCTTATATAAAAAAAAGAATTATCTGAAAGAAAAAAAAAAAGAGAGGGGGCTACGGTAATTTGAAATTTTTTTATGCATCCCAAAAGGAGAAATATTTTCTAAACTAGTGAGTCCCTTTGACTGCATTAAATTTAGAAGAAGGGCCTTTGATTAGATACTTCATGGGTTTGACTGAGGGCTTTTGATTAGTGTCTATCAGGTTGAGGCTCCACCCCCTTACTGGGTCTTCTATAAATGGAAACATACAGAGAGACACACAGAGGAAATGGAAGCCAGCATATTTGATTCTGCAATGTATGAGAGAGAAGATTGCAGGAAAACAGAATCCCTCAGAGGCTGAGAGGCTGAGTCCACAGAGCAGCTGAAGAGGAGACAGGAAACTGGAAGGGAAAGGTGAGACCTCGGCAGAGCTCAGCAGCCATCTTGCTTCCCCACATGGCTACAGTGCCAGCACCAACAGTAGGGGACTTTGGTGGGAAAGCACCTTTTCTGTGCTCTAATTGGGTTGTTTCACATCCTTGGAGGTGTAAACTTTTACCCCAAATAAATCCACTGTGTAAAAGCCAGACCATTTCTGGCACTTTGCGTTGGCAAGTCTTTGACAAATTAAAACAGAGCCTTTCAGATCTGTGTTCATTTGGCACAGATTCAATATGTTGTCTCAAGGATTTATTTAACAAGAATTATTATGACTCTATGATAACCACAATGATTATTAATTTTTAAATGTTGATGGCCAGAATCTCATTAATGAGTCTCCATTGATAACAACAGAGAATCTACAGTTATAAAAATTGAGAAAATGTGAAAGAATTAAATCTGTTGAAATAACTGGATTTTATGTGATTGCCTATGAGAGAACAGGAGCTCATAAAAAGTCAAGACAACAAAACAGTACTCAAATTGACTGAAATAATTGTCTCAGAAAACAAGGTTGCTTTGTTGGATTATAACATTTAATGAGCTATTTGAGAAAGTATATATTAATAATTACTGTGTGATAATGGCCTCCAGAACTCTTATTTTTAATTTAATTTAATTTAATTTTATTGTTAAGGAAACATTAATTTACATAAATGATACATCAAAATATAGGGGAATTCCCACATAGACCACCCCTCCCCTCCAACACTTCCCCATGAACATCTTTCTCTAGTGAGGCATATTGATTAGACTTGATGAGCACATACTAAAGCATTGCTACTAACCATGGTCTACAGTTTACATTACAGTTTTCACTTTGTACCAAACATTTTTATAGGTTTTGACAAAATGTATAAAGGTGTTTGCAATGTTGTGCAGAACAGTTCCGATGCTCAATGATGCATATTTTCTTCCCTTTCCCTCTCTTCAGAATCTCTAGTCACTTCTGTCTTTATATCAATGTAACAAGATTATCCATTGCTAGAATAATAATAAGTCTATTTTTGTCCATAGTTGCATTCTCCCCTTATATTTTTTCTTTCTTCAATCTTGAGGATTAGTGGTGGTGATGTCCACTCTGTTCCTGATTGAGAGGGGGATTAGATCCCATGGGGCATGTCGATGAAACTGTCTTGTTTGCCATTGCAGATACTTTCTGTTTATTGGGATGGCCATTGCACATTACCATCATTTTATTAGTCGTCCTGGGTGAGTCCTATGAACTGGAGCGTAGCTGATGCAATGCTGCTGAGATTCAGTGCTCAATTGGCACATCTTAAACTATTGTGTATATTTGGAAACACTTCCTCAATATGTGATTATCAATTTAACAAATGTGTCACTCTAATGAAACATGCTTTTAATGTGGGAAAGTGTGAGAGGGGTGGGGAGTAAGGCATATGAAAATTCCCTATATTTTTATATAAAATGTATATAATCTAATGCATTATATGCATTCCAGAAGGAGAATAGAAGGGAAAGGGGACAGAAGGGGTGTTGCAGGAAATAATGGCTGAAAACTTCCCAAATCTACTGAGGGAGATGGATGTACATGTCCAGGAAGCACAACACACCCGAAACACCATAAATCCCAACAGGCCTACCCCAAGATATATACTTGTCAAATTATCCAATGCTCGAGATGAAGAGAAAATTCTAAAAGCAGCAAGAGAAAAGAGAACCATGGAGGCAAGAAGGCAGTGGTATGATATAGTCAAGGTACTAAAAGAAAAAAATTTCCAACCAAGAATACTCTACCCAGCTTAACTAGCATTCAAAAATGATGGAGAGTTCAAAATATTCACATATAAGTAGAAATTGAAAGAGTATGCTAACAAGAACCCTGCCCTTCAAGAAATACTAAAGGGAATTTTGCAGGAAGAAAGAAAAAAACAGGAGAGGCAGAGTTGGAGGAGAGTGTAAGAGCAACTAAAAAGACAAAAAGAGAAAAAGAAATCAAACAAAATATGACAAACACAAATCCAAAGAAAATGTGGCTAATATAAATAATTCCTTGAAAGTAGTAACACTGAATGTCAATGGGTTAAACTGACCTGTCAAAAGACTTAGACTGGAAGATTGGATAAGGAAATATGACCCATCTATATGCTGTCTACAAGAAACACAACTTAGACCCAGGCATTCAAGAAGGTTGAAAGTGAATGGCTGGAAAAAATCTTACAAGCAAATAATAACCAAAAAAGGACAAGAGTAGCTATATTAATATCAGACAAAATAGACTTTAAATGCAAAACAGTTGTGAGAGACAAAGATGAACACTACATATTAGTGAAAGGGATAATCTTTTAAGAAGAACAAACAATCATAAATATTTATGCTCCTAACAAGGGCATCTGCAAATATGTGAGGCAAACACTGGAAAAACTAAATGAAATAAGGGATGCCTCTACAATTATAGTGGCGACTTTAATACACCACTATCAACTTTGAACAGAACATCTCAAAAGAGAATCAATAAAGCAACAAAATCTTTGAACAGTATATTAGAGGAGCTGGACCTAATAGGCATATGCAGAACATTACACTCAAATACAGGAGGATATACATTCTTCTCAATTGTACATGGATCATTCTCCAAGATAGACCACATGCTAGGCCACAGAAAAAGTCTCAATGAATTCAGAAAGATTGAAATAATACAAAATAATTTCTCTGACCACAGTGGAATGAAGCTGGAACCTGCAAAGGCTAGAAACCCAGATTTGGCAACAAGATATGGAATTAAGCAACATGCTCTTAGAAAAACAGTAGGTCAGGGAGTAAATCTCAAAAGAAATCAATAACTACCTTGAAATGAATGAAAATGATAACACAACATATCAAAACCTATGGGAAGCAGCAAAAGGTATACTGAGAGGGAAATTTATAGCCATAAATTCATACATCAAAAAAGAAGAGCTAATATTGAAGAACTAACTGCACACTTGGAGGAAGTAGTTAAAAAATAACAAACTAACCCTAAAGGAAGAAGAGAAAAAGAAATAGCAGAGATAAGAGCAGAACTAAATGAAATAGAAAATAAGAAATCACTTGAAAAAAATAAACAAAACCAAGGGCTGGTTTATGAGAAGATCAATAAAATTGACAAACTCTTAGCTAGACTAACAAAGAAAAAAGAGAGAAAGATGCAAATACACAAAATAAGAAATGAGAAAGGAGATATAACCACTGACCCCACAGAATTAAATACTATCATAAGAGGATACTTTTAAAAACTATATTCCAACAAGAAGGACAATTTAGAGGAAATGGACAAATTCCTAGAAACACATAAGCAGCCTACATTGAAGAAAGAAGAAATTTTCTCAACAAACCAATCACAAGTAAAGAGATAGAATCAGCCATTAAAAACCTCCCAACTAAGAAGAGCCCTTGGCCACATGGCTTCACAGGTGAATTCTACAAAACATTCCGGAAAGAACTAACACCGACTTGCTGAAACTCTTCCAAAAAATTGAAACAGAAGAAACAGTGCCTAATTCATTCTATGATGCCAACATTACCCTAGTACCAAAGCCAAAGACACCACAAGAAAGGAAACCAATCTCTGAAATGAACCTAGATGTGAAAATCCTTGACAAAATACTTGCTAATTGTATACAATAACACATTAAATGAATGATACACCATGATGAAGTGGGATTAATTCCTGGTATGCAAAGATGGTTCAACATAAGAAAATCAATTAATGTAATACACCATGTAAGTAGACTGAAGGGAAAAAAATCACATGATCATATCTATAGATGCAGAAAAAGCACTTGACAAAATACAGCATCCTTTCTTGATAAAAACACTGCAAAACATAAGAATAGGAGAAAATTTTCTGACCATGATAATGGGTATATATGAAAAACCCACAGCTTACATCATTTACAATGGTGAAATCCTAAAATCTTTCCCTCTAAGATCAGGAACAAGACAAGGATGCCCACTATTACCCCATCTATTTACATTGCCTTAGAAGTACTTGCTCGAGCACTGAGGCAAGAACCAGATATAAAAAGTATCCAAATTGGAAAAGAAGTCAAAATTTCATTATTTGCAGATGACATGATCTTATACATAGAAACCCTGAGAAGTCTACAAGAAAGCTTCTAGAACTCATTAAATGAGTTCAGTAAAGTTGCAGTTTATAAGATCAATGTGTAAAAAATCAGTAGCATTTCTGTACACCAATAATGAGCAATTTCAGGAGAAATCAAGAAACAAATACCATTTACAATAGTAAATAAGAAAACCAAATACCTAGGAATAAATTTAACCAAAGATGTAAAAAACTTATACACACAAAACTATATGACACTGTTCAAGGAAAACAAAGAAAACCTAAATAAATGGAAGAATATTCCCTGTTCATGGATAGGAAGACTAAATATTATTAAGATGTTTATCCCACCAAAACTGATGTACACATTCAAAGCAATTCCAATAAAAATCAACGTAGCATTCTTTAATGAAGTAGAAAAACTAGCTATCAAATTTATTTGGAAAGAAAAGAGGCCCTGAATAGCCAAAGACATATTGAAAAGGAAAAATGAAATTGAAGGAATCACACTACCTGACTTCAAAACATACTACAAAGCTACAGTAGTGAAGACAAGCAATGCATTGGCACAAGGATAGACACACTGACCAATGGAACCAAACTGAGAGTTCTAATATAGATCTTCATATATACAGTCATATAATATTTGACAAGGCCACCAAACCCACTCAACTAGGAGAGAATGGCCTCTTCTACAAATGATGCCTTGAGAAATGGATATCTATATGCAAAAGAATGAAAGACTATTATTATCTCATACCTTATACAAATATCAACTCAAGATGGATCAAAGACCTAAATATAAGAGCCAAAACCATGAAGACTTTGGAAAGCAATGTAGAGAACCATCTACAGGACTGTGTAATAGGAAATGGCTTCATGAACTTCACACCCAAAGCATGAGCAGCAAAAGAACAAATAGATAAATGGGGTTTCCTCAAAATTAAAGCCTTCTGCACCTCAAAGGAGTTTGTCAAGAAAGTGAAAAGAGAGCCTACGCAATGGGAGAAAATATTTGGTAACCATATATCTGATAGGAGACTTATATCCTGCATATATAAAGAACTCCTATATCTTGAAAATAAAAAGACAAACAACCCTTTTAAAAAATGGGAAAAAGATTTGAACAGACACTTCTCTAAAGAAAAAATGCAAATGGCTAAAAAGCATTTGAAAAAATTCTCAAAATCACCAGCTATTAGGAAATGCAAATCAAACTACAATGAGATACCATCTTACTCCCATAAGATTGCCAGCTATGAAAAAAACAGAAGACTGTAAGTGCTGGAGAGGATGTGGAGGAATGGGAATACTCATCCACTCTTGGTTGGAATGCAGAAGGATCCAGCCATTCTGGGGGACAGTTTGACAGTTTCTCAAAAAACTAGTTATAGATTTGCCAAAAAACTAGCTATAGATTTTACTGCTGGATAAATACTCAGTAGAACTGAAAACAAGGACCCAAACTGATATATGCATATCAATGTTCATAGCAGCACTGTTCACCATTGCCAAAAGTTGGAATCAACCCAAATGCCCATGAACAGATGAATGGATAAATAAAATGTGGTATATACATACAATGGAATACTACTCAGCTATAAGAAGGAGTACAGTACAAACACATGTGATAATATGGATGAATCTTGAAATCCTTATGTTGAGTGAAGCAACCTAGGCATTGAAGGACAAATACTACATGACCTCAATGATATGAAATAAGTAATCCAACCTGTTTCAGAGAGCTAGAGACCAGATGATAGGCTTAAAGGAATTTGGGGGGTAGAGGAAGATTGAGAGCTGACACCTACCTGGGTGAAATCTATGATAAGATAGAGGTAAGTATTTGCACAGGGAAGGGATAAAATTGGGGCATAGGGATACCTTTGGGTGGGGCTTTGCAGGCTTGATGGGGGCTAGGGATGGGAGGATTGGTAAGATGGCCCAAGAAATTGGGGAGAGTGCAGGGGGAACATTTGAACATAGGAGATTGTCAAGTATTTCATTGAAAGTATAATGTTGAGAAAACTTTTTCACAAATATAAAAAGGATGGCTACCTGTTTAAGATGCTTAAAGGGGAGAATCTGACACAGTGCAGGCTTCTAGGGAGTGTGTGAGTGCTCATTTTGTCATAGTGGGTTATATCATTGGATGGAGAGCCATACAATGAGAGTGAAGGTATACCCACATGTTGGGGAGGACTGATGTTCTCAAACAGAGGGAATTGTATCTCTTGAGCGAATTGGTGGCTCCCAGTGGGTTAGGGCAGTTGAGCATGTCAAGCCCTCAACATTGTTGCAAGTATCTCTGAATATGGTCCTTCAAGTAATGAAGATTGATTGTCACTGTAGACCCTGAGGGGAGGGGGAAAGAGATATTGAATAGATGGAATCAGTGTAACTGTGGGGCAATGGAAGTGTTCCACAAGATTACACAAAGATGGATATAGGGCTTGTTAAATTATACCAGAAATGTATGAAAGCCTAGAGGCTAAAATGTAAACCATAATGTAAAACATGAGATACCTAAAAATTTAGAAAATTATATAGTCTAAAATATAAACCATAATGTAAGCCCAAGTGTAACCATGTTTGAAAGCTATTGTCTCAATATCTGTACATCAGTTGCAGCAAATATAAAAAAAACATGTATAAAGATCATTGCTGGGGAAGGGAAAAGTGTTTGATGTTGGATATGTGGGAGTATCATATATTGTATATATGAATTACCGTGATCTAAAACTTTTGTGAAGACAAACTTAATAATTTAAAAAAAAAAGAAAAGATGTAGAGACTGAGGAAGAAATGGAAGAAATTGCCTTGCCACTGTATGTACAGGGCAACACTTATTGCAGTGATAAAAGGCAAAACATCAAAAACAAAGCTTTTTAATTTTTTAATTTTTTGATACCCCAATTTATTTTTACTTTACTTTTTCTAAATTGGTGTGTATTCTATATCTAACCTTTAAGACAATCACTATATTACATTTTTCTATTAATGGAACCTGGCAATATATTAGGCTTCATTTTTGAAGAAGTTTTGGACCACAGAGTTCAACTATGGCAGAGGAGAAACACTGCTGTGGGGTGTTATTGATAGGGGGTATATGGTTGGAAGGGAGTTCTCCAGGGCTTGTATACAGGGTACATAAAAATGTTTGGATATTTTCATTGTGGTTACAGTTAAAAACAACAACTGAAGGAGTGCTGAGTTCCTAACCAGGGGAGCTCTATCACATTCCCCAATGGAACAGCAACAGTCCCCCAAGTGCAATGGCTAAGACCAGTAAAGAAGGATGATCTAACAATGAGCCCTTGATACTAATGACTATGCTTGTGAGCCTGTGTACCTGAAATAAGAAGTAGGCCTAGAGCTACAGGGTGCCTAAGAGTTACCTCCTGAGAGCCTCCATGTTGCTCAAATGTGGCCAATCTCTAGGCCAAACTCAGCATGTAAATGCACCGAGGGATTACTACCAAGTACCAGCTGATGATATAACTAGAAAATGACCTTGAATAAAAGGGCCAACTCAGACTAGCAGCATATTTCAGCCTACATGTAATAGCAGGTGTTAAAAATGTTTTTTGAACTTGAATAAAGGGGGGATATGGAAAGGACAAATGAGTTTATAAGGCTATGAGTCTCCAAAAATGAGTTGGGAGGTCATCAGAGGGGTAATGTTTTACGAATGCCTCAGCAAGGTTACAGAGAGCCAAAGTAGAGACAAGTCCAGGTATTGGTTCTTCTGAGGGCTACAGAGACCTATAGGTTCTATGGTCATGGCAGATGGAGTTCTGTGTCATGTCAGTTGGCCCTAATTTGGAGTTTGTGTTCCTGAGTGTGATGTAGTTGGACTCATATGTGATCTTTGTTCACAAGCCTCTCCTGTTACTTTTACTGGACCTGTGGTTGGCACTGGGGTTTGGTGTATACTCAGGGAACCTGTATCTCTGGACTGTTCATGTGATAGCCAGACCCTGAGCCTCAGCAGACTTGCAACTCCTACCCTCTGGTTTATTGGTCTTACCCCAGCCAGCTAACAGGGAAGTGAAGAAGGTCAATCACCACACCAGGGAGCCAAGAGTGCCTACAATTGCAAGCAGGAAAATTGCATCCATCATCCATGTAGAATCTAAGCTCCATCTTGATATAGAGATGGAGTGGACATAACAATCACAGGGTCCACAGGATGTAGGAATAGAGTATGGATTAGAGTGGACTTACTGATATTCTACTATTGAACTATTGTAACTAGTAATGGAAGAAATTGTAGCATTGATATGGAGAATGTGGCCACGGTAGTTGCTGATGGCAGGGAGAGGGAAGAAGAGATCTGATGTGAGGGCATTTTCAGAACTTGGAGTTGCCTGAAATGATATTGCAGGGACAGATGCTGGACATTGTATGTCCTGCCATGGCCCACTGGGTGGACTGGGGAAAGTAGAAACTATAATGTAAACCATTATTCATGTGGTGCAGCACTGCTCAAAAAAGTATTCACCAAAAGCAATGAATGTCCCACGATTGTTGATATGGGAGGAGTGGGGTGAGGGGATGGGAGGGTATATGGGGACCTATATTTTTTTAATGTAACATTAAAAAAATAAAAAGAGATAAAAATATATATAATCTAAAGCTTCCTTAAAAATAAAATTTAATTAAAAAAAGAAGTAAGAGCTAAAATTGAAGACCTAACTACACATAGGGAGGAACTAGAAAAAGAATAGAAAATTTATCCCAAACCAACCTAAAGGAAAGAAATAATAAAGATCAGGGCAGAAATAATTTAAATTGAGAACAATAACAGTAACAACAACAAAAGATAAAAACAGCAAAAACAAAAGTTAATCAAGAAAACGAATAAAATCTTCAAACCCATAGCTAAACTGACAGTGAAGAAAAGAAGCAGCATATAAATAAAATTACAAATGAGAGAGGACATTGTCATTTACTGTGCAAAACTAAGAGATATCATAAGTGAATACAATATCCAACTGTTTGTCAGCAAAGTGAACAATGTAGACTAAATGGACAAATTCCTAGAAACACATGAACAACCTACATGACCCTAGAAGAAATAGAAAACCTCAACGTGACAGTCACAAAAAGAGATTGAAACAATCATCAAAAACCTCCCTCAAATTGAAAACTCAGGAACCAATGGCTTCTCAAGTGAAAAATAACAATCCATCAAAGATGATCTAATACCATTCTTGCTCAAGCTCTTACCAAATATTGAATAGGAAAGAATGCCAGCAACCTCGTTTGATGAAGCCTTCATTACCCTAATAGCAACCTGGAGAAAGATCCTATGAAAGAAAAATTACAGAACAATTTTTCTAATGTGTAAATAATCCTCACCAAAATACTTGCGAAGAGAATCCAAAAGCTTATTAAAGAAGGATACACCACTATTAAGTGGTTTTTTTCCCAGGTATGCAAGGGTGGTCCAACACAAGAAAATCAATCATTATAATAAACTACATTACTAAATTGAAGAAGAAAAATCATATGATCTTCTCGATTGACACAGAAAAGGCATTTAATAAAATAAAGAATCATTTCTTGTGAAAACACTCCAAAAGATGGGAATAGAAGGAAGCTTTCTCAACCTCACAAAGTGGATCAGTGAAAAACCCATGACTAACACTGTACTAAATGGTGAAAAACTGAAAGTTTTCCACTGAGATCGGGAACAAGATGAGGATGCCCACTGTTACCGGCGTTATTCACTATTGTGCACGATGTTCTCTCTAGAGAAATAAGCCAAGAAAAAGAAATAATAAGGAACACAAGTAAGAAAGGAAGAAGTACAACTTTCACTATTCTTAGATGATATTATCCTAAATCTAGAAAATCCTGAAAAAGTCCACAAAAAACTACTAAAACTAAAAGATGAGTTCAGCAAAGTGGTGGGGTCAAGAATAATATCCTAAAATCATTAGGTCTTCAATACACTACTGAAGAGCAATCTGAAGAAGAATTCAGAGAAAAAAATTCAATTTACTTTAGACACAAAAAAGTCAAATTCTCATAAATAAAAATAACTAAGGACTTAAAAGAGCTGTATTCAGAAATCTAAAAAACATTGTTAAAAGAAACCAAAGAAGACCTAAATAAAGGGAAAGATATTCCATTTTTGTAGACTCAAAGACTAAATAGCATTAGGATGTCAAGTCTACCCAAACTGATTTATAGATTAAATACAATCCTAATCAAAATCCCAAGAGCTTTTTTTCTTTGCATAAATAGAAAAGTCAGTTATCAAATTGATTTAGAAGATAAGTGGTCGCAAATATTCAGAACTGAAAGTAAGAACCTGACGGATACTTGCACAACAATGTTTATAGCAGCGTTATTCACAATTGATAAATATGGAACCAGCCCAAGTGTCCATCAATTGATGAATGGATAAACAAATGTGGTACGTACACCCAATGGAATACTATTCAGTTGTAACAAGAAATGAAATCGGGATGCATATGACAATATGGATGCACCTTGAGGACATTATGTTGAATGAAACAAAGAAATGTTTACAAATTAATTCAAAGTTTACAGCAGTTCTAAGCGAAATCACTGCAGAGTATTTCATTAAAGCCTTATTGAAATGAGATTATATCACTTAAAACTAAACCTTTTAAATTGTCTAATTCAGTGGTTTTCATATACACAGAGTTTGCAATCATCACTATTATCTAGTTTTAGAACATTTTCATCAGTTCTAAAAGAAATCTTTTCTCCATTAACAGTCATTCCCATTCCCACCTCCCCTCAGCCCTTGCCATTCACTAATCCACTTTATATATATGGATTGGCCTATTCTGGAAACTTCATATAAATGAAATCAAAGCATATGGGATCTTTTTTCCGTACTATATATACAAATGAAATATGAAATGGAAAATAAGCCAGGAACAATTCCTGCAGTATGGTTTCCATTACATAAATTTTAAAAGGTCAATAAAAAGAGTGCCCCTGAAACACATTTTATTAGCCATGGTGAAAATTCCCTGTGGCATTATTTTATGTATATATTCTCAATTTGAGGAAATATGTATGGAGAAAGAATTCTCTGAGAACATGTGTCTGTAACAGTCTTTGGATACTTTTCTTCAATTTCCTTTATGATTTGGTTGTTCAATATTTTTCTCAATTCTGCTTGATGAACACCATGCTCTTAGTTGATCATAAATCATACATATAAAGTAACCATCTTTAGATAACTTCGTTATCAATTTATATTTAAAATTTACATACAAATTGTCCCACAAATGTGGCTGCTGCTAGACAACACATGGATGGAATGTTAATGCTGCCATAGGTTTCTTAATAAAGTGATTTATCACCCTGTAAAAAAAAGTCAATTCAAATCAAGGGTGTTAAAAATAGAAGATTGTGAGTTTTGGCAAATAGAGTGGATGGGAACTAGCAGGCATGGGGCTTCTGAGTGGCTGGTTTTCTTTCATTTCATATTATTGAGTTATGTTGAAGTTACAAAGGTATATCTGCTTTGAGATAAATCATCAAGTGGTAAAATAATGATTTCTGTTTTTCAGTGTGTATGTGTATTATATTTCAATACATATGTTTTAATAAATTTTCATTGTTAGAACAAATAATTGAATTCATTATGAGACTTTTCCAAGTCTAGTATTATCTCCATTTCATGAAATATGAAGTCACTATAAGGATTCCAAACTCAGGCATTCTAACTCCAAAACACATGCTTACAAATAAAGTGTCTTGGAGATACACAACTGTCTGCCTTGAGGTCATTTGAATGTAGCAAAGCACAGTTATATGCACGATGTGGTGGATTTTTCACTCTGTAATGGAAAAAATGCATAATTCAGTTATATTTTACAGGAGTAAATCATAAAACAATGTCATTTTCCAACTAACAGTATTGGAAGAATATTGTGAGAATGGATAATGACATTTTTCATGTAATATTATTAGTAATTGTGCCAGATATTTTGAGCAAAGAGTATACCATCCTTAACTAATGTTTACATTGACATTTCATGTCACTAATTTCAATATATTTCTCCATGTTTATAATGGAAACAATTTTTAAAATATTATTCTTCTGAACTTTTCTTTTTTTATAGGTTTTCTTCTTTTGTTAGCATTATTTAGAAAAAACTTACTCTTTTCCGAAAGTTAAGTTATTTATCCATTGCCAAGGATGAGACGTGGTTTTACGAGAGAGTCCAATCCATGATTCTACTGATAGGGATCTCAGCAAATTCTATCAGAAAACAAAGAAATCCCATATAAATATGCATTTCTAAGATTAATATCTTTAATACAGGTAGTGTTTTCTTTCATATGTTCATTAATATTAAAGCATGATGACAGTGCTGGGTTCTATCCCAACAATAAAACTATAGTAAAGTTGGAAGACATAGTTCATATTTCTAAAATCTTTCAAAATACTTATATTTTGATTAAAAATAGTTTATAAATTTTATAATTTACAGTCTTATTTTCCTTCTTTTGTTAATGTTAACAGGAAAAATTGAGATTTATGTCAGTTAGTGTAACCAGGTTTACAATATTAACATAAGGATTTTAAAGTTTCAGATACCTGATATTTTTCCATCTAAATAAATGTATTTTTCTATGTTTCTTAGAGTTAGGGTTTTGTGAAGGAAAGTAAGAGGTTGCCATTGAGGGGGAAAATGACATAACAGCCAAAATTTCTTTTCGGACCCCACACAGTTCTTTAACTAGATTAGTCCCACTTTTATCTGTTTCTATACTGGTGGAAAACTGAGGATCCATACTAGGTGTCACAGCCAAAGTTTTCCCTGGTACTCTCTCTTAAGTATAAGTATAAAACCTAGAAATGAAGAAAAACATAAGTAAAAAATCTGAAAGGCAGAAAGAGAAAGGCACAATTCTTTAGGATACCAAGACTGAAGGGAAAATAGACAGGTGTATCTCATGTTTCTTCACCCAAAAGAAAAAAGAAACATAGGCCTGGAAATTCCTACCGCCAACCCAGCAACAGAAAGTGGCTCATGAAATGCAGACATCTGCACAGCAACATTCATACCGGGGTTTTTCACAATTGCCTAAAGATGGGAATAACCCAGGTGTCCATAAACTGGTGAATGGAAAAACAAATTGTGGTCTATTTACACGACGGAATATTTTGCAGCTGTAAGAAGCATATGACAACATGGAAGAACCTGGAGGACATTATGTTGAGTGAAGCAAGCCAGACACAAAAGGACAATAATTGTATGATTGCACTATATGAACTAAACATATTGTATAATATGATGGAGTTAATAACTTGAATATAGGTCACCAGAAAATGGAATGAGTTTAGGGAATGGAATGCTGAGGGTTAACTTGTGCAGACCTGATAAAAAGGATGTGTGTTAATCTCTGAAAATGAACTGAAAAAGGGAAAACCCAATGTAGTGCTTGTAGCTAACAGTACTATTATGTTAGTATGACACTGGTTGAAAAGGAAAGTTTAAGGTCATGTATATAACTAAAAGGGAAGCTAAAAAATGTAACTTGGGAATGTATAGCTTAATAAAATTGCTTGTGAAATATGCATATGGGTAAAATTGCATATATAAGACCATTTTTCTTTGAAACTGAACTAATACATGTAAATACTACAAATGTTAATATCAAACCAAAAAAACCCTGTTATGCTAAGTGAAAGCAACCAGACACAAAGTATTACATATTGTATGATTCCATTTACATAAAATGTAAATATAAATCAATTTATAAAGATAAAATTAAATTAGTGGTCATGTAGGACTCAGAAAGGACAAGAGATTGAGAGTTCACTGTTAAGAGGTCTGGGGTTTTTCATTTTGGAGTAATGAAATTGTTTTAAAATTTTTTGTCTTGATGAATGTACAACATTGTGATAATACTAAAAGCCATTGATTATAAACTTTGGATAGATCATATGGCTTGTGAATATATCTTAAAAAGCTGCTAAATGAATAAGTAAATAAATAAATGTGCAAGAATAGCCAAAATAGTAGCGATGTACAGCAGGGGAAGCATAGAGGGAATAAAAGATGAAGAATTTGTTTGTCTGTTTTTTTCTTTATTATTATAATTAATAATGTAATAAGGAAAATAATAAAGATGGAAATGATGAATGGAAAACAATGTTATTATACCAGATACCATTGAATGTACACCTTGGATGAACTGTATGCTTTATTAATATATATCAAGAAATTTGATTTGTTTCAAAAAAGAGAATGAATTGTTGAAGGACCCTATAAGATGCATGAATCCCAAATTAGTTATTTTGAATGAAAGTATCCAGACTAAAAGAATATGTATTGTATGGTCCTGTTTATAAAGAATTCTAGAATTTCCATCTATGCATAGTAAAGAAAGTAGACCCATAGTTGCCTGATAATTTCATAATTTCAATATATGTTTCAAAACTTATTAATTATATGATTTAAATATGTGCAAATCATTGTATATTAATTATACCTCAAAATGTGTTAAAATAGAAAAAAAGAAATTCATTATTCATATAGAATTATCACCAAAACTACAAAAAAAGCAACAACAAACCTACTCAATGGTAAAATGGATGCTTCTGAAATTTCTAAATAAGGCAATAATGTCTTATATCACTATTTTTAATCAGCTTTCAACTAGACAGCCTTACAATGGAAATAGTAAGAATTAATAAAAAATACATTAATTGGAACAAAAGAAAGGAGACTGACATCTTCATAGAAGATAAAATTGTATATGTAGAAAACTCAAAGGAATTTCCAAGTAAATTATGGATTTTAAAAGTGAGTTTTGCAAGGTTGGTGCATATACGATCACTGTACATAAATTAATTTTAGTGATATATTAGCAACAGCAGAAAAGTTAATATAAAAGATAACTGGAGTCAAATCCAGTGAAATATGGACGATAAACACAAAATTATAAAATTGACATGAGAGAAAATAAAGGTGTAAAACATGTTAATACATAATATAAAAAAGATGTCATTTTTCAATGATTTATCTGTTGACTAAATATAATTTCACAAAATTACAGCACATTTTTAAGAAAGTATTCATGAAGAGATTTAAAAGTCCAAGTGTAACCTTGTTCTCTTGGAGAACAATGTGAAGGAATTATGTAATGTACGAATATAAAAATTAATATCAGTAAATTTGACCATGTGGTCTTGGTACAAAAAATATTGAACAGTGGAATACAAGTGATGTTCACACACACACACACACACACACACACACACCCCTCTACGCTCACATAAGTAGTTTTTGAAAAAAGCGCCATAGAATAGAATGGAGAAATGATCATCCTTCTTATACATTATGCTCCATCAATTAGATAATGATGTAGAAAGGTCAGCATCACAAAGAAAGGATGAGAAAAAATAAACTTAATAGACTGGAGATCTAACACTTAAAATCTTACCATTTCTTCTTCAGTATCCATATAAAACAGATGAGATTTCTTGGAAGCACAGGTCATCAAACTCTCTTTCCATGTTTTGAGTTCAGGACTAATATAATAACAATTGTTGAAATATGTAAACCACTCCTTTGGACAATGCCAACAATATGAGGCTGAAGAAAGATTATGAATTACTGTTCAGAAACCATTTGGATTTTTTTTTTTTTGTCTTTGTACACCTGAAGTATACTCTCACATTGTCTTCAACTACTTTCTTTCAGGTTCTGGAACAACCAGACCAATTTATTTAATAAAATTACCCTTGCTTCCCATTGATAGCAAACAAAATACATTCATTATCTTGCATACATATCTCTCTCCAGTTAGATATATCTTTTTTTTTTTTTGGAGACACTGGAGATTGAACTCAAGATTGAAGCAGGTACTCAATCAACCAATGAGCTATATCCACTCTCCCATTTGAATTTTAAATAGGGAAACTAATTGATTTATTTGCATAGTTATAAACATATGTATGTACATACCCTGTATATACATTCTCACACACTGACACATATAAAACCACCCCCCCACACACAGAAAAGGGTCTGTCTCTTAACCCCTTATTTATATACCCATATAAAGCAAACAATTGAAAATTCCACCCTATACATGTCCTGAAAATCACTGAGCAATACCACTTCATTAGAATAGGAACATATTTGCTTATCATATTTTAGCAGCAAAATATTACAACAAATTGGCAAAAGTGATTTTAAAAGAATACCCTTTAGCATTGAACAACAGATAATATCCTTAAATAATCTTTATTTGTGAAAATTCATTGTTCAATTTTATAATTTTTAAAAAAATCATTTCTGTGTTTCCTATGACAGAGACAAAGTATAACATGTACAAATACATGAGAAATTTTTAAATGATTACTTACCTTTCTGGGATCTGTTCATCTGGGAATAATTTTCCTGTTCCTGTATTTTGGAAGCTAGAAATACCATTGAAATTCTTATTGAAATTAACTACTATTTAATAAATCAGAATAGTTTTAGTTTCCTAGCTTAGAATTTCATGTATAAAAAAAATATTTTATCAAGGAAGATTAATAGATCAAGTAAAGTCTTGGCAAAAATAATTTCAAGAGCCTAATGGACCAAAATCTATCTCTTGTACAGTACTTTGTTTAATGACTGTCAAAAATTAATTTGTATTTCTCAGTAAGTTGTTTCAATAAACTTGCTTCTCCTAAATCAAGTCTTTGTGATTTGAGATCAGAAGCTCATATATATCTATATATATAAATAGAATTATATTTCAAAATGAGTCCTCTCCGCAACCATTGGTTTTGCATTTTGACAAATTCGCAATAAACTTCCACATTTACTCAAATACAAACATTTAGTGGTAATAAATATTTTAAAATGACAATTCTATTTCTAGTCCTTATTTATGAAATATTTCAAGGCATTTTCAAAATCATTGAAGTGAAAATTCCCTTATGACCTCTCAAAAACATACTTACTTGGAGTAATAATTATGACTGCTGTGGTTACTACAGAGGCCATCAAGACAAGGCACAATATTCCCAGGATCCCAGCAACGAGTCTTCTGGGAGGTGATGGGAAATCTGCAGGGAGAGCAAGAGTAGATGGAGGTGAGTGTTTGGTTCACATATTTTTAAATGCTGGACGCCAAACCCACATCCACTATTGTAATGTTCTCTCAGAACATACCACTGAATTTTCAGGAAATATAATGCTCTGAAAGTCTAAACACCATTGCTCTTCAGAATTCATACTGGAATACCATATCCACACAGCTTGAGCTCGATCCACAAAAATGAAAAAAAAATGAGCTTTTTCATTAAATCTGACTATCCATGTTCCATGTCTGTAATCTTTGCTTTCCCTTCTCCTCTGCACCCCAACTGCATATCCTAGAGCAGTTATACTGAGAATATATTAAAAGTTTTACCTTTGCAAGGGGAATTCTTGTCATTCCCTTGAGGATCATGAGAAGCATTTTGAAGGTTTAACTCCACATAGGTTATTTCCTGCTCAAGGTCTGCAATGGAGCAATTAGTGCCCTTAGGTTTGATTTGCTTCCTCTTTGGGTTCTTGGCCAGATTCAGTTCTGCATAGGTTATTCTTTTGCTATCCATCTTGGCAGCTCGGTGGTTAAAAAAACTCTGCTCTATGATAACTGCACTTAAATTGATATGTGGTATATAAAATGACATATCCCTAGTTCACCCACACCAGGGAGGGGAGCAGGTGCACAGAAGACAGTGGTGGTTTCTCACTTGAAGTATCTAAAGGTCTGGTTCTAAATTAATTGGAGATTTAAACAAGTGTCTCATGGTATAGTAAATATTTCTTAAAATATACTGCATTTGACAAAATGCTATCGTTTGGAGTGACATAAACTAAATTATTGAAGAATAAAGAGGTTCATAAATAAGAATAGCCTTATTTCTCAAATTCATTTTCCACTGAAAAATTATCCCTCTGTTAAATTTTTTGACAAAATTATGCATAAATTAGCATATATTTAATTTATTACACTAAATTATTTTGATTTAGTGATATTCAATTATTTATTTAAGAAGATATGATACTTTTTGGAATCTTCTTTCTAATTAAATATTGTGTAGAAATTTTTGAGAACTCATTGAAAATTTAAGGAAATATTTTATATGCCTAAAAACATCATATGACATACTGAACTTTTATACAACCCAAAGAATATTGGAAGCACGACCCAAGAAAAAAGGTATTTCAAGTATTTATTTTATAGACATAACTGTCAATTGACCTAGTGCTAAAGTACAGGACCATAAGTTGACAAATCAACGGGCAGACAATTTATGGGACCACATAATGGGTTCAAGTTTCCAGAAAGACACTATAGTTGTCAAGGAAGCTGAAGTTTCATTTATTTATGTAAGTAATTGCAATTATTCAGTTAATATGAGTTAATAATTCAGTCAGTTTCTAGCAACAGTGATAGCTAGAAATTAACTCTGGCTTTGAAACTTAAAATGTGTGGCCTTTAAATAGTTACGTAATGTGTATTTTTGGATTTCTTAAGTTTAGATTAGCATTTTATGGAATCTATCACATCCTGAATTTTTTAAAAAAGCAAACTGTATGCATTTAAACTAATTTTTATGAGGAATTATGTTTTGCCTTATATCATTTAATGAATTCCTCTTTAAGCACACAGTTATAAAGTCTGGGCCAGTTAATTATTACAGAATGCATTATTATGAAATGACAAATATTTGATCAATTATAAAATTCAAAATTAATGGTTCATTGTCATCGTGATTATAGAAAATCCTTTAAATTACATTAATCAACAAACCCAGTGGATGGTGTATGTGAGTATACATTTGACAATTCTCCACTGCAAATGTTTAGAGCAGTTTAAGAAGTGAACCAAGTATTTCATATGTAAGGTATGCTTTTTATCCCATACTATTCAAATAAAGACTCTAATGTTCTACTTTATTTTTATTATGGTAGAGACATAATATAATATAATGTATACTATGTAGTATAATATGATATGTGTTTTGGAATACTGCAGCTGCAGCATGCACAGCATTTGTAATCTCCCACTCAATGAGGTGGGTGAGCAGGAAAAGAAGAGTCAGTGGACATACATACCTTCGTCAGCCAGAGAGTCATGCATTCTTGGCTGACTCTCCTAAAGATACCTGGCATAGCTGGGAAGAAAGGAGATGTTTAAAGGATCAATCCAGGGCAAGAGCATGTGCTCTTCACAGACGGTCCTGTGTTGACTCAGAGTGAAGTCAGAGTGTAAAAAGTAGGTGGCTCATGAATATATCACTTAAGGTATGAACAGGAAATTCTCATAATTGAGTTATTTTTAAGCCTATTTACCACCCTGCACACCTACAGAGCATAAGAGACTTCGAACTCCTATTGAAAGTATAAAGTCTACCTTGAAAGGTGTGACTGTCCCTTTCAACTGCTGTTGATAAAATGGTTTCACATTGGTGGGAGATAACCATTTGAAAAAAGTAGCACTATTTGAATAGGTCATCTTGATGTGGTTATTAAGAGAATAGTGACATTTTGATAAAGAGCTCTTTTGACAGAAGCATGTAAAACAGTAAAAATGCTTTAAAAAATCATACAAGCAGTTAACCTGTTTCAGTCAATCAGAGCCTGCAAATTTAGGCCATGTTAACACAATCTTAAATGTCTAAGACCTACATTTAGGGTTGTTTACTAAATCTTGCCACAACATACTTGTTTTATATATCTCCTTCTTAGAACATTTCCATAATGAGGTCAAATATTTTAAAAAACACAACACCATTATCAACAGGTAAAGATTCTTGTCACCAATTATCTAAGGAATTACTACATTTTCTATGTTATAAAAGCTGACACAATACCATAACTCCACAACTTATTTCCTTGGTTTCTCTGCTCTAGTTCTTAAAATTATATATTGAATATAAATTACTTCTTTTAAAATAAGTTATCTTATCTTCAGATATTCTCTGATAAAAAATAAATGTCTCTTATAAGGTTAAAATATTAAAATATTGAAAAACATCAGCTTGCTAAAAATTGAAATGTCAAATAAGTACTCATTTGGTCACTTATTTTTTCATCCTACAATCAAAAATGATTATATTTTAAGAGGAATCTTTAGGTGAAAATGACAAAACTCACATCAAACTAAATAGGACGATGAAAATTATTTTTAAAAAAATCTCTTTCAACCAGAAATAGGAAGGGTATAAAAAGGACACTTTTAACCCACATGTTGAAAAGACATAAGAATATGAAAACAAATACAATTTAAAACCAAACTTATGTACTTGTACCAAGTAGAATTATTTTAATCATTCCTCATCTTAAATCAAGAAAAGGGAGAAATGTTTTTTTGTTTGTTACCTAGCATTCCTTAGGAAATTCACCCTGCCACTACTAGGAGATTGAGAACAGATTCAAAGTCATACCTTAAGCTTTCTCAGTTCTAGGAATATGGCATTGAAATCCAAAGTCTTGTTCCTGAATTCTTATTTGTTTGCACTCAGAAATGATAGCTATATTTAGATTCATGATATAAACATAGCAATCGATAAAAATAATGATAGTGTATTTATATTCACCTATATTAGTGTATTTATACTATTAGTGTATTTATATTCATTATATTTTCATAAACTAAATTAATATTCCTTTTTTCTCTCTCTATGTATACATATATGTATGCACTTATATAAAAATATATAACCACAGAAATACATGACTATGACATTGCTGATAATGGCAGATCCTAGAGATGGAAAACATAGACTCCATACCAAGTGAAAATGTCCTTCCTATATAAAGGAAAAATTAAGTTGTCCCAGAGATTTTTTTTTAATTAAAGAATTAGGAGTCAGCTGACTCTCACTAAAAAATATATTAAAACATGTTCTTCTGGCAGAAAAAGAATTTATGCTATATTAAAGCTTGGCTATACAGGAAGAAAGGCAATTTGAAGAAAATTAAATTATGTGGCTATGTCTAATGAATACTGACTGCTTAAACCATAACTGATTAATTTTAAAATTTGCAAATATATATTTGAGTTAAAAATGAAAGGGAACAAATGTGGCAGTAAGCAATAAATAAGGTACAGTGTACTAAGATCTTTTCACTGTTTGGAAAGTGGTAAAAGTACTAATTTGTTAGACTTAATGAGTAACTAATTTATGTTATAAAATGTATAGCACCACTAAAATAATAATTAAACATACTAAATAAAAAGATTTTACAGAGTAGGTGAAAAATAAAAATATTTATTCCAAAAAGAAGCTAGAACACAAAGAAGAATAATATTTATTTAGAGTTACCTGTAAAAAAACAGTAAATGAGAGAGTACTGCCAAATGATAGTTATATTAAATAAAAATAGAAAAATTATTCAATACTAAAAAAGGAGCACTAAAGTACATTGAAGTTGTTGTTTCCTGCTTTAATAAGACATAATAAATATGAGCAAAAAGGAAAGAAAAATAAAACAGTGAAAAAATATACTATGCAACACACCAGGAGGAAGGTTTTGTAATTAAATTACATTACAAGCGAAGAGACATTATTGTAAATGAATAAGCCTACTGCCCATCTGCACCGAAGATTCCTAAGGAGAGCACTCCAGGCTGCAGAGGAAGATGTCCATCCTCCACTTGAGGCACAGCCACCTTGGGAGCTATTCCGTAGCTGGAATTGGAAGCTCCACTTCACAAAAATGGGGGAGGAAGAGATGGTCGAACACCAACTTCAGCTATTGATTAGTAAATTCAGCTTGTTAAAGTATAACCTTAAGAATAGTTAAAGTTTGAACCTATCCTAGTTGTAAAGAAGCCAGTAACAGCAATTTTGAGTTACCTTCAGCATCAGAAGAAGCCAGGCTGATTGAAAATCATAGTGATGGCAGGGACTGCCTTCAGCTTCTTTCCACCCAGATTGGACTGCAGCCCTAGCCTTCAGCAACAACCTTCAGCACCACCTCTGGAAGAAAGGAAGCAGGTGGGACCGGCACCAGCCTCTCCCAGTAACTGCAGGTACATTCAGCTGGCACAGACTGCATAGTCAGAAATCTACTAGGGCAACTGCAGTCATTTTGGATCCACATGGCGTATTGCTGCCAACACCTGCAGCTCTGCCCTGTCCCAGGAAGGTGAGGAAGAGGCATGAAACTTCATCACTCTTTCTGAGCAACTAGAGTCTAGACCTGCATAACTTGGATTATTATACATAACTACGGCTGTGTCCCTACACTAGGAAAGGAGAAAGGTGGGAGAAATTTCATCAGACCCTGGGGCAATACAGGCAGCTTCAACCCCACATCTTGTACATTCTTATACACACCAATCACATCCTTGGCTTCCGCTATACAACCAGCAAGGGAAAAAGGGCAAGAAAGTCCTAAGCTAAAAAGAGAAACTGCACCCAGAATAAATTCATCTACTAAGCCAGATGCCAAAACATCAGATTACAATCAGATTACAAATCAGATTACAAATTACAATCCATACCAAGAAAAAGGAAGATATCACCCAGTCAAAGGAAGGTAAGCCTCCAGATGAAATAAAGGAGCTGAAACAACTAATCATAGATGTTCAAAAAATTCTTCTTAATAAGTTCAATGAGATGGCTAAAGAGATTAAGAATATTAGAAGGCATTGGATGAACACAAAAGCTGTGGGGGGAGTGGGGGGCGGGGGCGGTGGGGTTGAATGGGACCTCATATATTTTTTTAATGTAATTAAAAAATAATAATAATAAATAAATATTAAAAAAAAAAAGAAAAAATTGAAAGCATGTATAGAAAAAGCAGAGCTTATGGTCATGAAAGACACAATAAATGAAATTTAAAATACACTGGAATCATATAAAAACAGCTTTGAGGATGCAGAAGAAAGAATTGGTGAACTTGAATCATGGTTTCTGAAGGCAAATATACAAAAGAACAGATGAAGAAAAGAATGGAAAAAAAATGGACACATTCTCATGGAACTAAAAGACAGCAAGAGATATGCAAACATACATGACATGATGTCCCAGAAGAAGAGTAGGGAAAAGGGACTATATTAGTTAGTCAAAGGGGTGCTGATGCAAAATACCAAAAATTGATTGGTTTTTATAAATGGTATTTATTTGGGTATAAGCTTGTATTTACCAAGCCACTTAGTGTATATTGCTTAAATCACCAAAGTATTTTGCCATATGTTTGAACAAGATGGCTGCCAATATCTGCCAGGGTTCAGGCTTCTTGTGTTCCTCTTTCTGAGGTTCATTCCTCTCTGGGCTCAGCTCCTGTTTTCCCCTCAAGGTCAACTGTAAACTATCAGGTGAATGGCTCTGACTCTCCCTCCCTCCCCCAGGGATTCTGCTGTGTCTAAGGAGCCATCTCTATTCCTCTCTGTTCTTTCCCTGTATGTTCACTTCCTGGGCTCCAGCTCAAAACTCCAGCATCAAAACTCCAACAACAAAACTCCAACATCAAAATCACCAACTCTGACATTTGCCATGTCTTTGGTCTGTGAGTCCCCAACCACCAAGGGATGGGGACTCAATACCCTACTGACATAGCCCAGTCAAAGCCCTAAACATAATTTAATCATTCCCAGGTACAGACCAGATTATAAACATAATCCAATATCTACTATTGGAATTAATAACTATATTAAACTGCTACAGGGGCAGAAGGAATATTTGAAGAAATAATTATAGAAAATTTCCGAATCTTATTGAAGGACATAGATATCCCTGTCTAAGAAGTGCACTGTACTCCCATCTGAATAAATCCAAATACACCAGCTCCAAGACCCATACTGATCAGAATGTCAAATGCAAAAGACAAAGAGAATTCTGAGAGCAGCAAGAGAAAAGCAATGTATAACATATAAGTGATGCCCAATAAGATTAATTGCCAATTTCTCATCAGAAGCCATGGAGGCAAGAAGACAATGGTACAATAAATTTAAGGTACTGCAAGAGAAAAACTTCCAAACAAGAATCTCATATCTGGCAAGATTGCCTTTGAAAATGAGGGTGAGTTTAAAATGAGGGTGAGTTTAAAATAAGGGTGAGTGAAAATGAGGTAAACAGAAACTAAGAGAGTTTATAACAAAGGGACTGCTTTGCAGGAAATACTAAAAGGTGTGCTACAGTCTAAAAAGAAAAGACAGGAGAGAGAGAAATGGAAGAGAGTCTAGAAATGAAGATTGTATCAGTAAAAGTAACTAAAAGTCTCAAAGAAGTGGTGAAAATAAAATATGGCAGATAAATCCCAAAGGTCAAAATTGGTGCAATAAGAACTGCCTTTACAGTAACAACATCGAATATTAATGGCTTAAATTTCCAAATTAAAAGACACAAAGTGGTGGAATGGGCAAGAAAATATGAGCCATTTATTTTCTGCCTGCAAGAGACTCACCTCAGACCCAAGGATATCAACAGAGTGAAATTGAAAGGCTGGAAAACGATATTCCATGCATCCAATAACAACAACAACAACAAAAAGTCAGAGTAACTATACTTATATCAAATGAAAAAGACTTTAAAGACTATAGTAATGAGCAATCTGAGGAGAAAGTCAGGACAAAAATTCCATTTTCAATAGGGACTAAAGGAATAAAATATTTAAGAATAAATGTGTATCCAGAAAACTATGATGCAATGTTAAGTCAAAAAAAGACCTAAATAATTGGAAGAACATTCCATGCTTATGGTTGGAAGACTAAATAACATTAAGATGCCAATTCTACCCAAATTGATAAACAGATTCAATGTAATACTAATAAAAATTCCACCAGCATTTCTTAAATAAATGGAAAACACAATTATCAAATTTATTTAGAAGGGTTAGGGGCCTAAAATAGCCAGAAACATCTTAAAAGGGAAAAGCAAAGTTGGAGGACTCTCACTTCCTAATGACAGTGGTAAAAACAGCCTGGTACTGGCATAAAGACAGATACATAGACCAACATAACCAAACTGATGGTTCAGATACAGACCCTCATATATATGATCAAGTGATTTTTGACAAGCCTGTCAAACCTACTGCTCAGGCAGAACAGTCCATTCAACAAATGATGCTGGGAGAACTGAATATCCATAGCCAAAAGAAAGAAAAAGGACCCCTATCTCATATATTATAAAAAAGTAACTCAAAATGGATAAAAAACCTAAAATATAAGCAAGAACCATAAAGTTCCTAGAAGAAAATGCAGAAAAACATCTTTAAGACCTGGTAGTAGGTGCTAGATTCTTAAAGGAGATAAGAGAAAGATTGAGATGGACTACTGATGTTTAATATATGTAGAAGTTTTAATTAATTTTACTGCAAATATGTAAATGTATAGGGTTGATGATAACACATTATATTGAACAACAGCTGGTTTACAAGTGGAAATATGACTGGGAAGGGTAGTCTAAGTATGTAAATGTCAATTGAAAGAGAGCTAGACAAGAAAAAGCATTTGACAAAATACAGCACCCTTTCTTGATAAAAACACTCCAAAAGATTGGAATACAAGGAAATTTTTTGAACATGATAAAGAGTATATATGAAAAACCTAAAGCCAATATTGTGTACAATGGAGAAATTCTAGACTCCTTCCCTCTAAATTCAGGAACAAGACAAGGATGCCCACTGTCTCCGCTGCTATTTAACATTGTCTTAGAAGTACTTGCTCGAGCACTGAGGCAAGAACCAGAAATGAAAGGCATTCAAATTGGAAAGGAAGAAGTCAAAATGTCATTATTTGCAGATGACATGATCCTATACATAGAAAACCCTGAGAGATCTACAACAAAGATTCTAGAACTCATAAATGAGTTTAGTAAAGTTGCAGGTTATAAGATCAATGAGCAAAAATCAGTAGCATTTCTGTACACCAATAATGAGCAAGATCAGGAGGAAATCAAGAAATAAATATCATTCACAATAGTAAATAAAAAAATCAAATACTTAGGAATAAATTTAACTAAAGAGGTAAAGAACTTATACACCGAGAACTATACAAGATTGTTCAAGGAAATCAAAGAAGACCTAAATAAATGGAAGACTATTCCTTGTTCATGGATAGGAAGACTGAACATTATTAAGATGTCTATCCTACCAAAACTGATCTACACATTCAAAGCAATCCCAATAAAAATCAGCGCAGCCTTCTTTAAGGAACTAGAAAAACTAACTATGAAATTTATTTGGAAAGGAAAGAGACCCCGAATAGCCAAAGACATACTGAAAAAGAAAAATGAAATTGGAGGAATCACACTACCTGACTTCAAAACATACTACAAAGCTACGGTGGTGAAAACAGCATGGTATTGGCATAAGGAGAGACACATAGACCAATGGAATCGAATTGAAAGCTCTGATATAGAACCTCACATATATAGCCACATAATATTCGACAAAGCCACCAAACCCTCTCAACTGGGAGAGAGTGGCCTATTCAACAAATGGTGTCTGGAGAACTGGATAGCCATATGTAGAAGAATGAAAGAGGATTACCATCTCACACCTTATACAAAGATCAACTCAAGATGGATCAAAGACCTAAATATAAGAGCCAAGACCATAAAAACCTTACAAAGCAGTGTAGGGAAACATCTACAGGACCTTGTAATAGGAAATGGATTTATGAATATCTCACCAAAAGCACGAGCAGCAAAAGAACTAATAGATAAATGGGACTTCCTCAAAATTAAAGCCTTCTGCACCTCAAAGGAGTTTGTCAAGAAAGTAAAAAGGGAGCCCACACAGTGGGAGAAAATATTTGGCAACCATATATCTGATAAGAAACCTATAACTTGCATATATAAAGAACTCCTATATCTTGAAAATAAAAGATAAACAACCCATTTAAAAAATGGGAAAAAGACTTAAACAGACACTTCTCCAAAGAAGAAATACAAATGGCAAAAAAGCACATGAAAAAATGTTCGAAATCTCTAGCTATCAGGGAAATGCAAATCAAAACCACAATGAGATACCATCTTACACCCATAAGATTGGCAGCTATGAAAAAAACAGAAGAATACAAGTGCTGGAGAGGATGTGAAGAAAGGGGAACACTCATCCACTGCTGGTGGGAATGCAGAGGGATCCAACCATTCTGGAGGACAGTATGGCGGTTTCTTAAAAAACTAGCCATAGATTTGCCATATGACCCAGCAATACCACTGCTGGGTATATACCCAGCAGAACTGAAAACAAGGATGCAAACCGATATATGTACACCAAGGTTCATAGCAGCATTGTTCACTATCGCCAAAAGTTGGAATCAACCCAAATGCCCATCAACAGATGAGTGGATCAATAAAATGTGGTATATACACACAATGGAATACTACTTGGCTGTAAGAACAAACACACTACAAACACATGTGATAACATGGATGAATCTTGAGAACCTTATGTTGAGTGAAGCAACCCAGACATTAAAGGACAAATACTACATGACCTCAATGATTTGAAATAACCAAGCTGCCCTAGATAGCAAGAGACTGAACGATAGGCTTACAGGAAATCGGAGGGTGGAGGAAGGATGTGAGCCGATGTCTGCAGGGGTGGAATTTAAGACGAGATGGTGGTAAGTATGAACACAAAGAAGAGATAAAAGGGGGGCAAGGGGTTGCCTTTGGTTGGGGCTTTGCGGGTTTGAGGGAGGCTGGGGATGGGCGGATGGGTAACATTGCCCAAAAGTGGGGGGAGGGAGGGGTAGCATACGAACACAGGAGAGGGTCAGGTGTTGGTGGAGAGTAAAATGCCGAGAAAATCATATCAAAATATAATAAAGAGGGTTACCTGTTTAGAATGCTCGGAGGGGAGGGTCTGATGCAGGACGGGCTCCTGGGGAATGTCTAAATGCTCATTCTGCCAGAGTGGGTGACACCATGGGGTAGAAACCCAAGTAGTGAGAGTGCGGGTGGACCCACATCCTGGGGAGGACTAATGCCATCAAATAGAGGGAACTGTATCCCTCAAAAGAAAGGGTGGCTCCCAGGGCATTGGGGCAGTTGAGCAAGTTAGACCCTGAAAACTATTCCATCTATATCTGGAAGTGGCTCCTTGGGAAACGGAGGTTGGCTGTCACTGTGGGCACCAAGGTGGAAGGGAAAATGGACGTTAAATGTGTGTAACCAAGGTAAATGGGGGGTAAGAGAGGAGTTTCGTGAGAGTACACAAGGATGGATATAAAACATGTAATATTACACCATAACATATAGGAGATGACAGACTGATAATGTAAACCATAATGTGAAACATAGGATAACTAAGAATGTAAAAAACTGTGTATCCTAAAGTATGCACCACAATGTAAGCACAGATGTCACCTTGTTTGAAAGCTATTGTCTCAGACTCTGTACATTACGTTAAGTAAATATGATGTGAATAGGGTGTAAGAATATCCCTGTGGAAGGGAAAAGGTTTTGTGGTGGATGTATGGGAGTGCTGTATACTATATATATGCATTGCTGTGGTCTAGGGCTCCTGTGAAGAGAAGCTCAATAATTAGGGGGGGGGGGGAGATAGGATGTAGAATTTTTTCCAAGTCAACACGTATTCTTTATCTAACCTTTAAACCCATTGCTATATGCCATTTCCTAGTAAGGGACCCTGACATTATAGTGGGCTTCAAATTTCAGGGAGTTCTGGATCACAGAGTGGTTCAACAAAGGCAATGGAGGAATACTGGTATGGGATACCATTGACAGGGGATATATGGCTGACAGGGAGCTGTACAGAACATATGTCCAGGGTGCATGGCAATGTTTGGATATACTCATAGTGGCAACAATTAAAAACCACAGCAGGGGGGGTACTGGGTTCCTGGCCAGTGGTGCTCTGTCGTGGTCCCTAGGGGAGCAGCGACAGTCTCCCAGGTGCAGCGGCGGGGACCGGGAGGGAGTGAGGGTTCAACAGTGAGCCCCTGACGCTAATGACTATGCCTGTGAGCTGATAAGCCTAAAATAAGAACAAGGCCTAGAGCAGCATTGTGCCTGGGAATTTCCTCCTGTCAGCCTTCATGTTACTCAAATGTGGCCAGTCTCGAAGCCAAACTCAGCATGTATATGCAATGCCTTTCCCCCAGCGTGGGACATAACACCCGGGGATGAGCCTCCCTGGCACCGAGGGACCACTATCAACTACCAACTGATGATGCAACTGGAAAATGACCTTATACGGAAGGTTCAACGCAGATCAGCGGAATATCCCTGTCTACCTAAAATAACATGACTTTAAAATGCTGTTTGACCTAATATAAGGGGGAAATGGAAAGGAGAAATGAGTTTATATGGCTACGAGTCTCTAGAAAAGAGTCTGGAGGCTGTCAGAAGGATTGCCCTTATGCACAACTGAGCAGAGTCTGAGAGACAGATAAAGCAGGTACAATCCCCAGATATTGGTTCCTTCGAGGGCTAAAGAGACCCATGGGAGTTATGGTCATGGCCGATGGGGTTAACTACCAGGTCAGATGGCCCCTCTTTGGAACTGGTGTTTATGTGTGATGAATCTGGACTCAGATGGGATCTCTCTTCATAAGACGTTCATGCTAATGTGCTGGAGGTGCAGTTAGTGTCGGGGTTTAAGATATATTTAGGGGATTTGAATCTCTGGACTGACAATGTGATAGCCAGGTCCTGAGCCTCAACAGACTCCAGCACCTACAATCTGACTTATTGGGCTCACCACTCTCAGCTAAGATGGAGTTGAAGAAGGACAACCACCACACCATGGAGCCTAGAGTGATTACAACTGAAAGTGGGAGGATTGCATCCAGCATCCATGTGGAATCTGAGCCTCCTCTTGACATAGAGGTGCAATGGACACAACCAATCCAATGTCCACATAGAAAAGGTGGCATTGGATTGAGAAAAGTGGACATGATGGCTGATGGGTATGGGGAAAGGCAGGAAGAGATGAGAGGTGGAGGCGTCTTTGGGACATGGAGCTGCCCTGGATGGTGCTTCAGGGCAATCACTGGACATTGTAAATCCTCACAGGGCCCACTGGATGGAATGGGGGAGAGTATGGGCCATGATGTGGACCATTGACCATGAGGTGCAGAGGTGCCCAAAGATGTACTTGCCAAATGCAATGGATGTGTCATGATGATGGGAAGGAGTGTTGCTGGGGGGGGGGGGGGAGAGGTGGGGTGGGGGTGGTAGGGTTCAATGGGACCTCATATATATATATTTTTAATGTAATATTATTACAAAGTCAATTAAAAAAAAAAAAAAGAAAGAGAGCTAGACAATAACCTAGGGCCTGACTAACACAGTAAACTCAGAGGTGGATGAGACTTGTGGTTGATGGTGGTAGCAGTCTGATAGTGTTTATGAATTCCAAAAAGAGATTTTGAATTGTGTTTGTAAACTATTCTTTTGCTCTGTCATATTAAAGTGTATTGGATGCAGAGGTTTAACTTTTACTTGACTAAATAATGAATAAGGCTTTGATGGGCTTCATTCATTCATTCATTCATTCATTCATAACATGTTGAGTCCCTACCCCCTTGATGGGTCGAACTCACAGAGAAAATGATGAGGCACAGGAGTTAGTTGGAGTTTTGATCCTGGAGCCCAGGAAGCTAACACACAGAGAAGCAGATATGTGAGAAAAGAGAGAATTCTCCATTAAACACAGGCAGAGGCCTTGGGGAAAGAGACTGAGGTTCATAGTCTAAAATTGGTCTTGTGGTGAAATCAGAGGAGCTGAGCCGAGACAGAAATGAGCCCTGTAAAGAGAGGAACCAAGGAAGGTTGTACATTGGCAGATTTGGCAGCCCTCTTGCTCCAACACATCGAACAGAATTTGGTAAGGGAAGTAACTTGTGTTTTATGTCCTGGTAACTGCAAACTTCTACCCCAAATAAAAAGAACTAGACCTAACAGACTTTTATAGAGCACTGCATCCCAAAAGAGCAGGATATACGTTTTTTTTCAAGTGGTCAGGATTTCTTCTCAAGATAGAAGTTATTATGGTCACAAGACAAGTCTCAATAAATTTAAAAAGATTGAAATTATAAAAAACACTTTCTGTGATCATAATGGAATGAAGCTGGAAATCAATAATGGTTGGAAAAATGGAAAAAGAACCCCATAAATATATGGAGATTAAACAACACATTCTTAAATAATCAGATGATCAAAGAAGAAATTTCAAGAGAATTCAACAAATATCCTGAGACAAAGGAAAATGAGAACACAACATATAAAATCCTATGGGACACCAAAAAGGCAGTGCGGAGAGGGAAATTAATAATCCTTATTGCTTATATTAGAAAAGAAGAAAGAGCTAAAATTGAGGCTCTAACTACACGACTGAGAGAACTAGTTAAAAAATAGGAAATTAGTTCCAAAACAAGTCAAAAGAAAGAAATTGTAAAGATCAGAGCAGAAATAAATGAAACCAAGAAGGAAAAAAATTGAATAAAAATCAAATTTGGTTTTTGAGAAAATCAGCAAAATTGATGAACTCTTAGCTAGAGTGACAAAGAAGAAAAAGAGAAGTACAAATTAAAAAAATCAGAAATGAGAGGAGACATTACTAGTGAACTTGCAGAAATAAGGGACATCATGAGAAGATATTGTGAAAAACTGTATACCAAAAAACTGAACAATGTAGAGAAAATGGAGAAATTCCTAGAAACACATGAAATACCTACACTGACCCTAGAAGAAATGGAAGATGTCAACAAACAAATCACAAGTAAAAAGATTGAAATAGTAATAAAAAATCTCCCAAAGACAAATAGCCTAGGACCAGATGGCTTCACAGGTGAATTCTAAAAATTATTCAAAGGCAATCTAATACAAATCTTGCTGTTCCAAAAAATTGAACAGGAAAGAATGCTGTGGATATACATGGATAAATCCTTGACAAAGTAATCACACACTGCATCCAAAAACACATTAAAAGAATTAAACACTACAATCAAGTGGTTTTATCCTAGGTATGCAAGGTTGATTCCACTCAAGAAAATCAATTAGTGTTGATACATTGATAAATTGAAGATAGATTGAAGAAGAAAAATCATCTGGTCCTCCCAATTGATGCTGAAAAGGCATATGAGAAAATATAACACCCTTTCTTGATAAAATCACTCCAAAAGATTGGAAAGAAAGAAGCTTTCTTAATATGGTAAAATGCATATATGAAAAATCTATAGCTAACATTGTACTCAACAGTGAAAGCCTGAAAGCTTTACCATTGAGATCAGGAATTAGAAAAGGCTGTCCACTTTCACTATTGTTCAATATTGTGCTAGAAGCTCTATCTAGAGTAATTAGGCTAAATAAAGAAATAAAAGGCACCCAAAGAGTAAAGGAAAAAGCAAAACTTTTACTGATGATATGATCCTATACTTAGAAAACCCTAAAAAATCCACAAAAGATGAGTTCAGCAAAATGGTGGGATACAAGATTAATAGACAAAAACAATAGTGTTTCTATACACTACTGATGAGCAATCTGATTAGGAAATCAGAAAAAATAATTAATTTATAATAGCAACAAAAAAACACACAAATATTTAGGAATAAACTTAACCAAGGACATAAAAGAACTGTATTCAGAAAACTAAAAAACTTTGCAAAAAAAACCAAAGAAGTATTGTTAAAATGTCAATTCTAGCCAAACTGATTTGCAGATTCAATGCATTCCCAATAAAAATCCCAATAGCCTTCTTTACAGAAGGGAAAAAGTCAACAATCAAATTTGTTTAGAAGGATAAGGGACCCCAAATAGCCAAAAAAAAAAAAAAATCTTTGAAGAGAAGAACAAAGTTGGTGGACTCTCATTTCCTGCCTTGAAAGCATATTACCTAGCTAAAGTGATAAAAAACAGCATAGTACTGGCATAAAGACAGGCAGATTGACCAGTGGAACTGAAATTGACAACTCGAAAATAGAACCTCATATCTACAGTCAGTGATTTTTGACAAGGTTTTTAAGCCCATTCAACTTGGCCAAAATAGTCTATTCAACAAATGGTTCTGGGAGAATGGGATAGCCATAGCCAAAAGGAATAAAGAGGACATCTTGATCACACCTTATTAAAAAACTTACTCAAAATGGATCAAAAATAAGTGCAAAAGCAACAGCCATAGAACTCTTAAAAGAAAATGTAGGAAAACATCTTCAAGCTCTTATGGTAGCCAGTAGTTTCTTAAACCTTAAACCCAAAGCATGAGCAAAAAAAGAAAAAAAAGATAAATGGACCTTCTCAAAATTAAACACTTTTGTACCTCAAAGGACTTTGTCAAAAGGGTGAAAATGCAGCCAACTCAATGGGAGAAAATATTTGACAATCACAAATCTGATAAGGATTTCATATTCATGATATACAAAGAAATCATTCTACTCAACAATAACAAGAGCAACTAACTGATTAAAAAATGGGCAAAAGACTTGAAAAGATAACTATCCAAAACAAGATACATAAATGGCAAAGAAACACATGAAAAAAATGTTCAACATCACTAATGATTAGGGAAATAGAAATCAAAACTACCATGAGATATCATTTCACACCTATTAGGCTAGCCACTATTAAAAAGTCAGAAAACTGTACATGTTGGCAAGGATGTGTAAAGATAGGCACACATTCACTGTTGGTGGGAATGTAGAATGGTACAGCCACTGTGGAGGACTGCTTGACAGTTCCTAAAGAAGTTAAACATAGACTTGCCATGTGACGTGGTGTAGAAGTTTGATAGTGTTCATCAATTCCAAAAACAGATATTGGGTTATGTTTGTGAACTGGTCTGTTCCTCTGGGCATATTAGATTTTATTGGATTCAGAGTTTTCACTTTTACTTGATTAAATTATGACTAAGGCTTTGAATTGGTCACATCAGTAGTTTGTGGGTGGGGACTCACAGAGTAAACTACATGGCAGGAGTTAGTTGGAGTTTTTTGATGCTGGAGTCCTGGGAAGTAAAGACACAGGAGAACACAGCAAAATAGAGATGGCTCCAAAGACATGGCAAAGGGCCTGGGAAGAGAGAGAGCCTGATAGCCTACATCTGACATTGTGGAGAGAAGAGAGCAACTGCCAGGCAGAAATGAGCCCCAGCTGAGAGAAAAGACAGTCCAGCCTAGAACTGATATTGGAAGAAGCTGGGATCAGGGAGCCTTAAGAGGAATGTTAAATCCTTATAGATATCAACATTGGATATTTTGTTCCAATGCGTGGCAACAGACATTGGTGAAGGGAGTAACTAATGCTTTACAGCCTGGTAACTGTAAGCTTCTATCCCAAATAAATTTCCTTTATAAAGACCAGTAGATTTCTGGTATTTTGCATCAGCACCCCTTTGGCTGAGTAATACACTCAGCAATACCATTACTAGGTATATAGATATATATCCAGAAGAACTGAGAGCAGAGACATGAACAGATGTTTGCACATCAATGTTCATAGTGGTACTATTCACGATTCCCAAAAGTTGGAAACAACCGAGGAGTCCATCAAGTCATGAACAGATAAACAGCTTATGATGTATATACATGATGAAAAATTATGCAGTGGTCAGAACAAATGAAGTTATGAAGTATATGACAACACAGATGAACCTGGAGGACATTGTGTCTCAGTGGCAGGTCTCCCTCACTTGGGGTGGATAAACACCCAACACTCAGCCTGCAAAGGATCTCTCCTCTCCACACGAAATAGGACTTGCAAAGCTGCCATGCACTGACCCTGACCCAGGCACTTTTCTCCCTGGGGTAATGGTCATAATGGGATCTTTACTTCTATTCCTTTGGAACTTTGTTCCATGTAAGTAATAAAGGAGTTGTTTGCTTAAAGTTTCTGTTGTGCCTGAGCCTGTGCTCCCACGATGCACCATATAGCAACTTGCCACACAAGGATTTACTGCAGTGGGATGTGAGGAAATTTGGGGGGTGGGGATGGTACTGGCCAAGAGTGTTGTGGTAATTCCACAACTTTATACATTTGTTAAAACTCACTGAGCCACGCAGTTCAAATTGTTGAATTTTATTGTAAGCAAGTGAACCTCAATAAAGATGACTAAAAACTAAGTTATTTACCATTTTGTTACCTGAGATTCTTCTACACATTTTCAACTTTTTCTATTAAGGAAATATAATATTTTTTCAAGATTCATAAGCAATTTCACTGCTCTGCTGATACAGTAGATTTCAGAGCACCAGTATTGATTCACAGACAAATGTTAGACTTCTTTATGATTCTGAGCATAACACTGTACATTAAATGAAGGTTGATAGTGGGTATTTTTAAATTTTTCTTTCAGTACTTTCTTCTGTTTAATTTCTGATGAAAAGTCAGTGATAATTTGTATCATTTTCCCATTGAATATAATGGGTTGTTTTTATCTGGTTGCATTTGATTTATTTTCTTCATTTTTTTAATTTCAGCATTTTGACTATGATACCCCTAAGTGTGCTCTTCCTTTTATGTATCTTTCATTAGGTTTGTTTAGCTTCTTGGTTTTCATTGTAAACTTATAAATTTTTATAGACAGATTTTTCAGTCATTATTTTTGCAAGTATTTTCTACCCATTATCTATGATCTATTTTCATGAAATTCCAATTACAGATTTTTAAATTAAATCTTTTTTTATGTTTGTTAGACAGATAATTTCTATTCTATCTATATTCACATTCACAATTTTTTTTATTACAGTGGGACTAGTCTTTTGTTAAGCCTTTTCATTGAAATTTACACTTCATTTATGGTTCTTTTACTTCTCAAATTCACGTGTGGTTTTCTTTCATAGTTTCCTTTTCTTTGCTAATATTCATACCTGTTCATTCATTATAACCATATTTACTGTTATATTCTTGAAAGTGCTTATAGCTGCTATAAAATTCTTCTCTGTTAATTGGAGACATAGAAACTATTTTGGGTTCACTTTCCGTTGACTTTTTTCTCTTGAATACTGGCTATGTTTTCTGGTTTATAGATAGGCCTGTCTAATAATTTTTGGTAGTATTTTGTACCTTGTGAATGATACATTATGAAGACTCTAGATTCTGGTATGTTCCCAGTGTGACATATGCATCACTCTTCAGAGAACAGAATGGCTCATTTACCTAGGTTAAGAAATAGGATAAATATTGGATAGATTTAAAGATTGGTTTATACAAGGTGCTGGCAATGACTATAAATGTATATCTGTTGTATTAGAATTCTACTTGGAGATTGATTTTTTAAAGAGATTTTGTGCCAAAAAACATACATATGCAAAACTAGAATTTGGTTTTCTTTGTTAAATGATGATGTTTTCTTGGATTATTGGTCTGCTCTTATTAAGAGATTATAGAAAGGTTTTTCTTTATCCTTCTGAGTAATCTGCCTGGAAGACAAAAGTTTCTCTTATCAGAATTATTTCCTGTGCTCTGTAGACATTTTCATCCATTTTATTGTTGAAGAGAACAAAGTCTTCATATTTTTAAAGGACCTTATTTTTTTTGCAATCATATTAAATACTCTATTTACCTTTAAAATTATTTTCATTTAGGTTAAATAGGGAGCCAATTATTGTTTCACGGTGGTCCATGATCCTATTTAACCAATGTTTCACATTCTGTCTGCATAAAATCAAACCTTAAATGATATAATATTGATTTTTAATAAGTTATGAATTGCATGGGATGTAACAAACCAAAAGAGATGCTTAACCTTCTCTAAGAAATTTTTTTATGTGTAAAATGATATTACTATGAATATTTCAGAAATTACATGAAGTTCCTAGAGATATGTCAGAGTTCTTACTTTCTATCATGTGTCTTGGTGCTACTCTGCCTGATATTGGCAACAACAGTATGTTATTACTGTTTATAATTTCAGCTATTCTTTAAAAATATACTCCATGCCACAGAAACAACAAAAGTTCTTTCTCAGTTGCATTACTTTTTTTCAATGAACTATTAGATATTTCACATTTGTAAAACAGTATTAAACTAACTACAGTCATTTTAAGTCTTTCATCATCTGCACATCGTTTTTTAATCTGATGATTTCCTGAAAGAACTTGCAATCAGCAACAGGCCAAACTAGTTCATCTTTAAGTCTTCAACAAAAAGGGACTGCCTCGAGGACATAAGGAAAGGACAAGCTTGTGCTCTGGAACATGGGCTTCAAATACATTGCTTAAATAACTTTGAGATCATAGCAATGGACTTTGTCAAGTTTTCCAGAACTCTGGTGGAGAAACTGATGGGTTCTTGAGATCCAAGATCGATCAAACCAGGATTAATTACATAGCATTAAATGAACAGATAGGGAATGATTATGGGTTTTGTTTGGAAAATTGGCGATTTCTTAATGTTCTATTTTCTAGATACAAAGAACCCCTTTCTTTTTTCCCTTAAGCTCATAAAACATTTTCCCTTTTTCTCCCTGCCTGATCCCTCTAGAATCCAGAAACTCTAAATGAATATTCTTATTTTCATGGCAATAAAATTATTTGTATAAGTTCAATAAGAATTCATCCTCCTTGTTAGCAGAACATAGTTAGAGATATTGGGTATATAACCAAGGTTTTGACTGGAATTCTGTATAAGAAAATAATGCTTGTTTAATCAGATATGACCAGACATTTTTTAAGGAACAAAAGTTGACTTTCTGGGGCCATTGCTTACAAAGCCCTCTTGGAAAAACTTGCCTGATACCTGCCTTGAAGTTTCCCAACTTTACAATTAAGTAAGGAACATCACTTCCCGGCAGGTATAGAAACCATATGATACTTTGGAGACCTTGAGAAAAGAGGAATTCACCTAAATTGATAGGTATCAAAAGTGAAATACTGTGGCAAGTTCTTGTCCTGACCCTAGTTTGGAGAGCCTTTTAAAACTATGAGATTCCAGATAAAAACTTTCAGCAGAGCAAACTGAACAAGGTCTTTATAGCAAATCACCATTCTTACTGCTCCTATGTAAATAATCTAAAGAAATCTGCCTTACTGTATGATCAAGAATAATTTTATTTGCGGTATTTTGGATCAAAATGAGGTGACTTATAGAAATCTGTGCTTCAGTAGAAAACTAGAGCACACTCCTGTGGCTTATGAAATTTTGCTCTGTTCATTGTGTTTGAGCTGTTTTGTATCCCTTCATTAACTCCAGGTAACTGAAAAGGTTTGTTATGTGCCTGTAAATTGGACTGGATCCTGTCTTTTTGCACATATTGTCAACCCTTAACAACATCTCAATTACTTCAGGTTCCTTCATTATCGGGCTATAACACTCCAAACTACTTGTTTCCAATCTTTCTCCCACCCTCCTGATTTGGCATCACTGAGAACTAAACCCTGACTGCCCAGATTCTTAAAAGGATTCTAGGTTGCATTGTAACTGATCTTTACCCCAGGATCTAAAGGAACCCTGTGAGCTAAAGACCCCCTACATGACATGTAACCTCAAAGGACTCATCACTGCAGCCGATCATGCATGGGCTGAATTTCTCCCTGACAAGCCACTGATTGAGTCACTGAGGAAGACTGGCATTCTTCTTTTATGATGCCTGACCCTAAAACAACTGTCCTAGGATACCACCTCCTAAGAGATGGTTCAACTGATTTTCCAGGAACCACGCCAACAGGAGAATATTTCTTACACTGTACTTTGCCTCACTCTGATTTGTTCAGACAAATGAATATCATCCATCATGAACAAAAGAGGGAGTTGTTAATGCTGGATTTTACCTGAACCCTGGGATCCTGGAAAGTGGCATGTGTTAAGAAATCTCCCACTCTTTGTGTTATGAATCAAGATGGCCTTAATTTCCTAGCCTTATTAAACATTAGAAATACTTCTTGTCTCTAGACCCCTGACCTCCCTCACCTTGGCCCCTACATTGTACAGATAGAACATGTTCCACCTGGCTTCTACACTAACTCTAAAGATAGCATTCTGTGACCAACACAGCCTATTGTTTAACCTCTGCCTCCAGTACTCTATTAGCTCATCTAGTCCTCTGCTTCAAGGAGTTAATTCTCTCTCTCTCTCTCCCTCTCCCCATCCCCCCTTCAATGCCCCATCCTTGTCTGTTTACAAATACTCTGCTTAGAGATGGCCTTATAATAAAATGGTGAAAAAAATCATCCCAATGTTTAGAACTCCAAGCAATCTATCTCTTTTGCACTGTGTTTAATGCCATGTCTAACTGGTTGAAGACTGATCAGAGATTTGGAAATATAAAAGTTGAAAGAACATTTCAGAATAAGAAGAATATGAAAATAAGTGTGTTTGAACCAAATGTTCACCAAAATGCATCCACTGCAGGAAAAAACAAGTGGACAAGATGACTCTTCTGTAAATATCCTCTAGCCTTTTGAAATTTTCATGACACTGAGGAAAGAATTCTTAAAAGTTGCTATTCCAGGATTGTTTAGTCCCATGACCATGGTGATACTGGGTTGCTGCTACACAATGGGGGTGAGTAGAAACTAGAAATAAGCCTGGAACACAGAAGATTCCTTCAGGTGCTTTCTAGTACTCACCTGTTCAATATAAAGATCAGTGGATAACTCTGGCAACACTCTGGAGATAGAGTTTTGGATACTAGAAGAATAGTTTTGGGGAAAAAATTTGGAATTGGTGGTGAAGAAGGAACCATTTACACAGGCAGGACTATGGATATAGCCCTTTCCTTCCTGCTTTTGCTGCTATCTTGTGCAAGGAGTATTCGTAATTTCTACCATTACATTGTAAATTCCATGTGGGAGCAGGACTGAACTGACATTATTCCATTATCTTAGGCTGACTGATGCAAGTTTGTGCAACCCTGTGTTGGAGATAAGGAGATAATTTATCTGTATAAAGGGCAAAAATGCACGCTCAGTGGCAAAATCTGTGGGTTATTCTTGATTTGTAACACTCCACCCTAATCTGTTGTTCACTTTTTTCTATTTTGTTCTGCTCTACTTCCCAAGGCTTCCTCTCCAGCTGACTACATGTTGGATTTGGCCAGTTAGGAGGCAGCATGGAAAAATTGGAATGCAAGAGCCAGAGTGTTTGGAGATTTCTGTAAGTACAGATAGTTACCCACACAAGGTCACCAAAGGCTGAGCTGAGAAGACATGTGCAAAATTGGCTCCCCAGAGACAATGCAGTCAACTTCAGTAAACCTCTGCCTAACAACAGCAATGCCTTCCCACTGTTGCTAGACTGAGTTTTCAATCTTTCCTCTTTGTTCTAGTAAACCTGTCCTCACCTCTGTATAAGAAGTACTTTCATTCAATCTCTTGAACTGTGTGAAATAGTGTCTATGTCATGCAGAATCTTGACTTACATGGAAACTTTTCTCTTTGTGTTGCTAGGATTTTCCAAAGCATTTGACACATAGAAGGTATTTGCAAACTTTTATTAAAGGATTAACATTAAATATGAGCTATGATAGGGAAGATAAGTATCTTCAAATAATTTGTGGATAGTAATTTTTTTCTGTTCCCAATACAATTAAAAAACTCAAGAATTTAAATAAAATATTGTTAATTCGGTAAAAAACTATTTAGCAACATTTTAAACAATTTTATAAAAACAACAAATAACCAAAGTATTTGTAAATATTTAATTAGTTAGGATTTAACAATATATATTAGTAAAATAACTACTTCTGTATGTTAAGCTCACAGACATAATTTTTCTTAGATGAACTATCATCATAATATAGCTTTCTCTTATACATGCACAACTATTGTTCTTCCTTTCCAGAAATATTAACCTACGTGAGATTTTAAAAAATTAAAAAAGATGTGGTATATGCAAATGCCAATTTTATCTCAACCTTAAAATTAGCCACAAGAATAACAAAAAGAAAAAGAAATAAAACACAACAAATATCAAATCAAAACAAGAAGAAAACAAAAGATCCTGAAGATTAGTGGTCTTTAATACAAAACATTAGGTTAAACAGAAAATACTACATGGTGCCTAATCTCATCCTCTTTGTTCAGGTGGAATTATAGATCAAATAAGAAGTAAGAAGAATATGATAGAGATTTATATGATCTATAAACTCAATTATTTCCTACCAATGGTCTTCATATACCATGATGCTTTAATTTTTCCTGGTTGCTCTTTCTGTGCATTGTATAGGTAATTGAGAATTAAAAATCCCACATACCCTCAGAAATGTTCATTTCTCTAAACACTATACTTACAGGCTTTGGTCTACTTTCCTGCCATCTTCCCATAACCAAGACCCATTGGTTTCATTCGTTTTGAGACTAATCCATCCTTCAATTCCAGAGATTGAGAACATTGCCTATTGGGAAAAATTTATAAACCAGAAATGTATGTATATTAGAATCTACTCATTCCTTACTCAAGAACTGATCCTAAAATGTGTCTTAAGGACTTGCACATGTCCCCTCCTTGGAATTAATAGGCTCTTTCTCAGGTTATTTCATTTGTTGTTTCATTTCTTAGGGGCATTGGATATTCAAACAATTGAGTTTCTCTAACTTCTCTTTAAGAAACTTGAGTCTATCTAGAAAATATCACACTTTTGAAATCTTCACTGATACTTGCAAAACAATTATAATTATCGTATAACATAAAAGCAGAAGTGTCTGCTCTACCAGCTCTTCCTTGATAGCTATCTTCAGAAGATGGGAATTCACTTCTGCACTGTCAGCTTGGCTCTCTAGCCAGGTTTTGATTTCATTGGAAATATGCCAAAAACTATTGCCAAATCTAATCCAGTGGTTTAGACAAAGACCACAGGAACAATCTAGAAAATAATAAACATTAAAAATAATAATTACTAAAACAATTACTAGATTTATAATATGTGTTTTAATACAAATGTACATTAGATAGAAAGTAAAACTTAAGAGTTTTTGTAATATGTCTGAGCCCATCTTTCAACAACCCATAGCTAACAATAATGTTTTATTCGTTTTTTTAATTTAAAAGTTGTTATAAAATTACACTCAAAAGGAAGTTACATTTCAAATAATATAATCATATTGGATGAAATATTTATATATTCAAATGGCTAAACAATGTCATCATATTAACAAAGAAAGCAATTAGTAAACTTTCAATTTTGTTGGAAAATTTATTATTGACAGTTTTAAATATACAGAACAAAATTAAGTTTTAAAGCATCATGCTCCAACCTTTTAGTAAATATTTACAATTTACAAACTCCCTTCAAATCTTTTTTATAAACCAGCAAAAATATAGAGCTAAAATTACTTTTGCCTTGAAGAAAATGATTGTTTTCTTTTTTCTCTGAGGAGGGAATTTGGTCCATACTCTTCCCATCAGGATTATTGAAATATTTATATTCATGTACTGTATAGAGAAATAAAAATATATTACCTTACATTTTTTACTTGTTTGATAATAACACATTTTCTACCCAACATTATTTTTGCAGGAATTTTGCTTGTTGACAAGTTCCCATGTTCTTGAATTTATGATTAATATTTTTTCACATGTCAAAGAATGCTATAACAAAACATACCTTTACACTTCTTTCAGTGAATCTCCATAAGAATCTCTTTAAGGTAAATAATGAAGAATGAAAAGAATAATTTATAAAGAATGCATTTGTTTGCTTTTTCTCATATTACAATTTTGCCAACATTGCATAAGTCTCCCTTTAATATACTTATTTTGCTAAAACTTTAAAAAATCTATACCAGTCTACTAGATGTAAAATGATATGCCATTGTATAATAAAAGTATTTCCTTTTTATCAAAGGAATACCTTTTCATATATTATTTACATTTTGAATTTCACTTTTATGATATTTTTGTTTCACATCCTTTGTCCCCACCTTCATCCTACAATTTGTTCTTTTTTCTCTTTTTCTTACTGATATGAATGTGTTATTCCGGATACTAATCTAATACACCAATTTAAAGCATTTCTCTTTAAAAAGATATGGCTTATCTTTGACCTTATTGACATGTTTGACTTCCCCTCCCATTACAGTGGAGTTTAAAAAAAATTAATGAAGTCAATTTATCTATCTCTTCTAAATTGTTCTTTCTTATTTTTGTCTGAGTTCATAAATATTTTCCAACCCCCGTGTTATAATTATTTTCTTTATTTTCCAATGGATTTTTTTGTGTTAGGTTTTTAATACACTTTCAATCATCTAGTGCAGTTTAGTGGGAAGAATGAGAGGGGCTACTTTTAGTTTATTTTGTTCACAGAGTTACGATGAAGTGGCAGATAGTCCACTGTCACCATGCAGATTTGTGTGGTTCAAGTAATTTGTCATTCATTGAGAAGTCTCCACTTACCACAAATAAAAATAGAAAACCTTTTCAATTCTATTGCATCTAAATGCCATGTGTATTTCCTTAACAGCAACCAACGTAATTGGAAACAATATATTTGTTAAAGTCTACATCTTATTTTCTCATCATTAGATGTGAGCATCTTAAAGACAAAGATTTTTACACAGACATAATATCTGCTTGGAAGAGAATTTGCAATATGTACAGAACACATTTTCATCAAATAGATTGCCGTTCATGATCATTTTGGCATAATTTTCCTTCTTTCTGAATTATGGCCTATACAAAATCTTCAGTGAAGTTCATTGGTGGTGCAATTTCAATTTACCTAAGATGCCATATGTTTTCTTTTCATCATCATCAATAACTGATAGTGTAGCTAGGTTTGAAAGCCCCAGTTGAAATGTATTTACTATTTTTTTTCTCTTAGTGCTTTGTAAATATTATTCTATTGCAGTCCTCTAGTGTTGTTGTTTTTTTAAAGATTTATTTTACTTATTTCTCTCCCCTCCCCCCCCCCCCGCCCCATTGTCTGCTCTCTGTGTCCATTCACTGTGTGTTCTTCTGTGACCGCTTCTATCCTTATCAGCGCAGGGGATTCTGTGTTTCTTTTTGTTGCATAATCTTGTTGTATCAGCTCTCCGTGTGTGCAGCACCATTCTTGGCAGGCTGGAATTTCTTTCGGTCTGGGTGGCTTTCCTTATGGGGCGCACTCCTTGCGTGTGGGGCTCCCCTATGCGGGGACACCCTGCGTGGCACAGCACTCCTTGCGCGCATCAGCACCGCGCATGGGCCAGCTCCACCCGCATCAAGGAGGCCGGGGGTTTGAACTGCGGACCTCAAGGTGTTGTAGATGGACGACCTATCCACTGGGCCAACTCAGCTTCCCTCTAGTTTTGTTAAGAAAGGGACTGTTCATCTAATTGCCATTGTCTTTAGAGAATAAGAGTTGTTAAGATCATCTCTTTGTTACTTGTGCTCTTTATTCCACTATGATGTTCCTAAATGTCTTGCTTTGCAATCTTGTACTTCCTAAATCTGAGAATTTGTGACTTCCATCCATAAGACAATATCCTTATAAGCCATTACAACTGTGCCTTTTATCACCTTCTCTTTTATTTACCCTCCTTTAATTCAGTTTAGCAGTTGATAGGCTTGCTAAGTCTATTTTCATTGTCTTTTAATCTCTATACTTTTGTATCTACCATTTAGTCCCATTGACTATTCAGTTATGTTTAATCTGCTTAAGCTGTCTACTGCATTTTAATTACAATGATTAATATTTTTATTTTTAGAAGTTGTATTTGGCAAACATTTTATTTACTTCTTAAGAAGCCCTCAGTAGAGCCCACCACCTGGACTACCAGGCTGCGGCCACTAGCCACTTGCCTTGGAAATATTCACTTCTCCCCTTGTTGCTGCCATTGTGCGGCCTGAACAAGCATCACTCACATGGCACAGCTGATTCTTTGCACCATTTTCAAATTTGGATGAAAGAACATAAACTAGGGCTTGGAATTTTGTAGAGAGGCTGGAGTGATTCAACCTAGAAATGCAGGAAATATTTCTTCCACCCAGGAGAAGTTTTTGACCAGTGGGATGCAGCAGCTGGTATGTAAATGTTTCTGCTTTCCCCTTTCCTATGCCCAGGTTCTCATTGCAACCCTTCCCAAACAGTTCAGCAGCCTGCACAGATCACTTGCTGAGAGAATTGTGCCTTTTTGATGCTTGTTGTGAAACAATAGCTAACATAACGCATTATCTTTCTGATTTCAATCTTTGTTGCCTGCGCCCTTCACTTTGTCTTCCCCTTCACTGCCCTGTGTTTGTCCTTATAAGTAAAATAGCATTTTATTTCTTGCCTCAGCCTCTATTTCTTAACATACCCAAGCAAAGATAGTTTTTGTTCGGTTCTTTTGTAAAATCGGTCTGATATTTTTCACATTGTTCTTTCTTATATTTTCAATTCTACTTTCAATCATTCTCTGTTTAAAGACACCTAGACTTTTTTCTCTACCTGAAATTTCCAATAACTGAATTTATTGGTATGTAAATTTTCTGTTAATTTTAGCACAATACAGTTCATGATTTTTTTAATCAAGCAATTTAATATTTTAAATTATTTTTTTTATTCCCCACCCCCAAGATGGCTCCCTCATCTCTTCGCTTGTTGTCTAGTCATTGTTGTTTCTGTTTTTGTTTTGTCTTTTTTTGCTTGTTGCCTGTCTTTTTCTTCTTTAGGAGGCACTAGGAACCCAACAGGGGACCTCCCATGTGGGAGGTGGGTGCCCATCTGCTTGAGCCACATCTGCTCTTTGTTCATTTTTTGTTTTGTTTCATTTTTGTTTGCTGTCTGCTTGCTGTCTGCTCATTGTCTTTCTCATTGTTTTTGCTTGTTGTCTGCTCATTAATTTTGTTTGTTGCCTGCTCATTGTTTGTCTTCTTTAGGAGATACCAGGAACTGAACCTGGGACCTCCCATGTGGGAGGCAGGTGCCCAACTGCCTGAGCCATATCAGTAGTGAAAATGGCATGGTATTGGTACAAGGATAGACGTACTGACCAATGGAGCCAAAATGAGAGTTCTGATATAGATCTTCATATTTCCAGTCATATGATATTGGGCAAGGCCACTTAACCCACTGAACTGGGAGAGAATGGCCTCTTCGACAAGTGGTGCCTGGAGAACTGGATATCTGTATGCAAAAGAATGAAAGAGGATTACCATCTAACACTTCGCACAAAAATCAACTAATTTGATTGAATATAGTTCATTGAATGAACTATATTTCTCCCACTGTTTTAAAATGCTAATCAGTAGGTGAAAACATTGTTTAACCAATGAATAGTAAGTAATTTCAGTGATAAAATAAGCTTTATATTGACCAGATTTGATACAAACTGATACATTACTGCCTTTTGAATGTAGCTTAACCAAATGCACATGTGATTAAATGCCTGCTTTCCTGTACACTGTCCAGGTCAGTGCAGTTTCATTTGGTTTATCAATATGTACTGATTTGATTGAAGTGATATATCATTAATATTTTAGTTTGCATTTTTTTGTAATGAAATAAAATCTTTTAATGTACTAATTCATAATAAAAGTATTTATATTTATTATCAACAAAAATGATGTTTCTGTAGTTTAACCTGTTTTGCTTTTACATTTCTTTCCTTACCAGTATCTGGTGAGAAAGTTATAATTATTTACCTGTACTTGATTTTACTATTTTGCTAGTTTTATTGTCTCACGGTTTATAATTAAACAGGCAAGAGGTAATCTACACAGAGCTTTAATTGTCCAAATCTCAACAGAAGCAAAGAATATACCACATTTAATTTATCTATTCATCTGTTGATAGGCATTTGAGTTGATTCCAACTTTTGGCAGTAATGAACAATGCTGCCGTGAACACTGGTGTGCTTATGTCAGTTTGTGTCCCTGTTTTTAGTTCTTCTGGGTATATACCCAGCAGTGGAATTGCTGGGTCATATGGCAAATCTATAGCTAGTTTTTTGAGAAACCGCCCAACTGTCCTCCAGAATGGCTGGATCCTTCTGCATTCCCAAAAGGAGTGAATGAGTGTTCCCATTCCTACACATCCTCTACAGCACCTACAGTCTTCTGTTTTTTAATAACTGCCAGTCTCATTGGAGTAAGATGGTATCTCATTGTAGTTTTGAATTGCATTTCCCTAATAGCTAGTGATTTTGAGCATTTTTTTCATGTGCTTTTTAGCCATTTGTATTTCTTCTTTGGAGAAGCATCTGTTCAAATGTCTTGCCCATTTTTTAAATGAGTTGTCTTTCTATTTTTGAGATATAAGAGTTCTTTATACATGCAGGATATTAGTCTTATCAGATATATGGTTGCCAAATATTTTCTCCCATTGGGTAGGCTGTATTTTCACTTTCTTGACAAATTCCTTCGAGGTGCAAAAGGCTAAATTTTGAGGAAGTTCCATTTATCTAATTGTTCTTTTGCTGCTTGTGCTTTGGGTGTGAGGTTCATGAAGCCATTTTCTATTACAAGGTCCTGTAGAACTTCTCTACATTGTTTTCCAAGGTCTTTATGGTCTTGGCTCTTATATTTAGATCTTTGATCCATCTTGAGTTGATTTTTGTATAAGGTGTGAGATGGTAATCCTCTTTCATTCTTTTGTATATGGATATCCAGTTCTCCAGGCATCATTTGTAGAAGAGGCCATTCTCTCCCAATTGAGTGGGTTTGGTGGCCTTGTTGAATATCACATAACTGTATATATGAGTATCTACATCAGAACTCTCATTTCAGTTCCATTGGTCAGTATGTCTATCCTTGTGCCAATACCATGCTGTTTTCACTACTGCAGATTTGTAGTATGTTTTGAAGTCAGGTAGTTTGATTCTTCCAATTTCATTTTTCCTTTTCAATATGTCTTTGGCTATTCAGGGCCTCTTTCCCTCCCAAATAAATTTCATAGTTAGTTTTTCTAGTTCATTAAAAAATGCTGTGTTTGTTTTTATTGGAACTGCATTCAATCTGTAGTTCAGCTTTGGTAGGATAGACATCTTACTAATATTTAGTCTTCCTATCCATGAACTGGGAATATTTTTCCATTTATTTAGGTTTTCTTTGATTTCCTTGAACAGTGTTGCATAGTTTTCTGTGTATAAGTCTTTTACGTCTTTAGTTAAATTTAATCCAAGGTATTTGATTTTTTAATTTACTATTGTAAATGGTATTTGTTTCTTGATTTCCTCCTCAGATTGCTCATTATCGGTGTACAGAAATGCTACTGATTATTGTGCACTGATCTTATAACCTGCGACTTTACTGAACTCATTTATAAGTTCTACAAACTCTGTTGTAGAATTCTCAGAGCTTTCTATGTATAGGATCATGTCATCTGCAAAGAATGAAATTTTGACTTCTTCTTTTCCAGTTTAGATGCTTTTTGTATCTGGTTCTTGCCTCAGTGCTCGAGCAAGTACTTCTAACACAATGCTAAATAGAAGGGGTGATAGTGGGCATCCTTGTCTTGTTCCTGATCTTAAAGAGAAAGATTTTAGGATTTCACCATTGTCAATGATGTAAGCTGTGGGTTTTTCATGTATACCCTTTATCATGTTCAGAAAGTTTCCTTCTATGATGATCTTTTGCAGTGCCCAGTATGTTGGACTTACCCAGGTCAGCTAACAGGGAGGTGAAGATGGTTAACCACCACACCAGGAAACCTATACTGCAAGCAGGAGAATTGCATCCATCATCCGTGTGGAATCTAAACCCCCTCTTGATATAGAGGTGAAGTGGACATCACCATCCCAAGGTCCACACAGTGGAGGAATACAATACGGATTAGAGTGGACTTACTGATATCTTACTATGGAACTATTGTGACTAGTAATGGAAGAAATTGTAGCATTGATGTGGAGAAAGAGGCCATGGCAGCTGCCGAGGGTAGGGAGAGGGAAGAAGACATGTAATGTGGGGGCATTTTTGGGCCTTGGAGTTGTCCTAAATGATATTGCAGGGAAGGATGCTGGACATTTTATATCCTGCCATAACCCACTGAATGCACTGGGAGAGAGTGTAAACTACAATGTAAACTATTATCCATGTGGTGCAGCAGTGCTACAAAATGTATTCACCAAACGTAATGAATGAATGTGCCACAATGATGAAAGTAGTTGCTGATGTTGGAGGAGTGAGGAGAGGGGGGGTGGAGGATATATGGGAACCTTTTATATTTTTGAATGTAACATTAAAAAAAATAGATCATAGAATCAAAAAAAAAAAAAAAGAAAAAAAAAAAAGCAGCAGCAAAGAATACCCAAGACTGACCAGAGCAATGTCATATCAAATGAACAGCAGACAAATTATATGGAACTGAAATTTCACAAATCTTACCTCCAGGAAAGAAAATGGTTTGTTACAGGAAAAAAGAAAAAGTACAGTTGTTCTTATACATATTTGATTATTAGCATGATCTTGATTCTTGGTGTTAGAAGATTACCTCTCTCTAAATCATTATAAAATCACTCCATTACACTAATTACAGATCTTCAGCAACTTCATTAACTATTTCAGACTACTACTGTGGAATAGTTTTTGTCTCTGAAATAGTCCTCCACTGTGTTCATTTGTTCCAAAATATCATTGACCCAGAATCCAAAAGAATTGTATACTTATAAGAATAATTTCTTTAATTTAAATGTATGGAGATTGCATACATTCTAAGTTTCTTTCTCATGCTGTTTTCAGCTTTCAGTTCAATGTCGTCTCAGTCAGTTCCACTAATAGTTACTGAACTTTTACTTTGGGTCTGTTTTGGACTTATCATGGAACTTATAAGGAGGAAGGAGCAATGGTCAGCTTCAAAGAACTAAGGGAATTTATTGTTATATGAAGGAAAGATTATAAGAAAAGCTTAATGGATTTTGGAGGTAAAACTTAAAAGACTTTATGTTAGATTGATTATTGGAAGTAAAGATGAGACATGAGTAAAATATAAAGATATATCCAGCTTAAATGATTTGGGTAGTTAGTCATCTCACCCACTCTTCAAAAATCAGCTAAAGATAACGATCAGTCCAGTAAAAGTTAGATGATATGGTATTTGAATGTTTGGAGGAAAATGTTGATGATGAAATTGCATTTATGAGGCTGGAAATCTAGGTGAGGATAGAAGAATATTGAATTATATGAGTAGTGAGATGAAGACTACATGAATAGAAAGAAAGATATCTTATGAAAAGTTTGACTTAAACCATTGAGCAATTGCTCATCCTCTGAAACTAAAAGGAAGGAAATGAATAGGATATGAATCTGTAATGGTAATATCTGTATATGTAGGTATCAGGTGGGGCAAGTTAAGGGAATTTATGTATGTTGGCTTCAACTTCCTTGGTAAACTAAGTGGCATGTCTGTCTGCTTAGATAAAGGGCTTGATGCTTGGGTAGAGGCTAATATTGAGCCACCTAATTGTTTAACCCCTAAACCTGGAAGTTTACTTTGACTCCTCATGCTCTCATATCCTTAATGCATTCAAGCACTCACCAAGGGGAGTATATTCAAACCAACCTGCTCTTCTCCTCTGTGATGTCTGACATTTTTTGTTTGTTTGTTTTGTTTTGTTTTGTTTTTGAAGAGGACTGCAACAGCCTTTCTAGGGGGCTTTTCGCTTCCCATCTAAGTACTTTTCAATCCATTATTTATACTGCAGGCAAAATGTTCATTACTTAAAGAAAGTCTCTGCAAAATTTCCTACTGTTCTTGCAATTGAAAACAAAATCCAACAACATAGTATACTCAGTTCCACAGGATGTGACTGTTACTGGTCTTTCCACATCTACTCCCTCCTTTGATCTCCAAATTCCAGATGACTATAATTTCAATTCATGGAATGCAGCAAGCTGGCTCTCACCTATATAGATGTTATTGATGCTCATCCCCCAAATATCCCACAATTCAAGAAATAATAAATTCCTACTTTTCTTTCAATTTTCAATGCCATACCATCCTTTTAGGGAAACATTTCTGTGCTTATGGGTCTAAATTATAATCTGGTAAACATACCCATATTTATTTAATTTATAGTACTTATTTCTTATCTCAACAAAAGAAAAATGTCTTTTGCTGTTTCCCCATTGCACATCAGCAGATATTGAATAATAAAGTGTTTGAGGAATACATGAATGTTAAAATTTATGTGGAATTTGAAAATCAATGTTTTATTTGCTTGACAGTTTCATTTTCTCTTGGTGTACTTAATTTTCCAGTTTACTAGCAGGGAGAATAAGACTTAAAATTGCTCAGAGTTTATAATTTTTGCAAGTCTCAGTAAAGGATGATCAAAGATGCTGGTAAGGGTGGTTCCAAGTTTCAGGTAACATAACACTGATCCTCCAGATGGAGAGGGATAGAATAAACTCAAGAGGGAGCTGCCTGCCAGGGTAAAAACTTGGGGATTAAATAACTGGAGTTCTTCATGTGGCTTAGATAGTTGTGTTGAAGATGAGTACATTCAAGAATTAGAAAATGGAAGGTTACCTTTTGAGGGTGAAACATAATGGTATTAAAATTTGTATTTGCTTACTTCTGGGAAATGATAAAATTCATTCATTGTCTCTTCTTTATCAGTTCTCCATTCTCCATCATGGAAAGTGATTGCTGGAAGCCTAGGAGTCTTGTGTTTGGCTTGTTGACAACAGTGGGTGCCTTGCTTGCAAACTCTAAGTACTTAAGAAAGGAATCCACTCTGATTGCAGTCAGCACAAAGGCAATATTATATTAATATATTTCAGTGATTTGCTATCAAGACTGAATTTTCACTTTGCCTTAGTAATTTTATCCTAATAGTAATAACCATCATGATTTTCGTCACAGTATTTTCTACAAAAGACAAGCAAAAGAGGAAAAACTTAGTTATTCCTACTTCATCTTAAAAAATGGTGAGTACTAACTCTGTCTAGTCCTTTTTTTTTTAAAGGAGGTACCTAGAATTGAACCTATGACCTCATACATGGGAAGCAATCCCTCAACCACTGAGCTATATCTGCTCCCCTAGTTCGTTTTTAATACTTGAGTTGATTAAGGCTGGAGGTTATATCTTCTTTACAGCCACAAAACTTTAATGGTAATGGTAATCAAATGCAGTTCAAGAACAAGATATTGATTTTTGTGTGTTCCATCCCTTATCAGGGAAATACTCATGTTGGGTAAAATAAGAAAAATGACACATGAGAATATGCAAAGATCCAAAGTATTGTAAATATAAGGTATTATTTTTTATTTTATAATTAAGATGAAACTGGGATTTAATATGTATTGAACAACTAATATGTGCCAGTCATATCAAAATCAGAATCAAGCAAATAGGAAAACATGCAAGAAACCACAGTGAGTTACTAGTACACACCCACTGAATTGATTAAAACATGAAAAGACTTGACAGTACCAAGTGTAATAAGAATATGGACCAACTGGTACCTTCTCAGATACCCAGTAATTCTGCTAGTAGACATTTAAAGAGGAGAATTCAAAACATGTCCTCAAACAGATTTGTATATAAATGTTCACTGTCATTTAATTCATAGTAGCTCAAAAATTTTTTTTATTTTTATAATAACTAAAATTTTAAAACACTTCAAACATGCATTGCCAGATGAAATGCCTAACAAATTATGGTTTAGTCATCTAATTGAATACTTCTCAGCAGTATAAAGGAATGAAATATGGATACACACGATTACTTGGATAAAGTTCCAAAATATTATGATGACTGAAAGAAGCCAGCTGCAAAATAGTTCATGTTGGGAAGGATTGCATTTATATGAGTTTCTAAAGAAGGCAAAAAATAATCTACAGTGATAGAAATCAGATCCATGGCTACCTGGGATTGGGTGGAGTGTGTGGAGGCATTGGCTGGGAAGGAACATGACTGGGCTTTTGGGATGATGGGTATATTCTAAATATAACCGAGGCAGAAGTTGCATAGGCATATTCATTTGCTAAACTCATCAAAAAGTGCACTTTGAAAAGTTACTGTTTATTGTATGCAAATTAGTTCTTAATAAATCTAATTAAAAAAATAAAACAGAAACATGAAGGCATGATTGAGAGCAGTGATTCCCTGCCTTCCTCTTTTTCCTCCCTTAGTTCTGCTGCCCAGACATAAATGATCTCAATCCTTCAAGCTCTATCCTCACTTCCTCCACAATTCAAAAAAATATTTTTAAATAGCTACAGCTTGTTTTATCCATTTGACCCAGTATAAATTGTTTTCTTATCATTATCAATTAAAAAATGGACATGCTCCCCTTCCACTTTTTCCCTCACATGCTATCACACCCAAATGCCGACCTCCCCCTAGAGTCCTTTGTTCTCCATCTCAAACCTGGATTAAATGCACTCTATGTAGGAAGCTCAACTACAGGAGATTTTTGTTATATCTCCTACATGGATTCAATCTTTTCATTTTACATAGCTTCAGTGCACTATTATTTATTTTCTTCTGGATGTAGAGAACTTAGCTACTTCTTAAGAATTGGATGTGTGACATACATATTTTGAGTCTTTTGCCTTCCTGATTCAATTATAATTAAGAATTCTTGGTTTGTTGAGAAATAAAAAGCATAACCTTGCAAAAATATCTAACAAGTCACTTCTGGCCTCACTTCTGTGGATTGGCCTGTGAGGGCAGGGCTTGCAAGAAGATATCAAGTGAATAACTCCTGCCCCCTGTTTCTGTAAATCAGCCCGTGAAAACATGGCCTAGTAGAAAGATATCAAACAAGTGACTCCCTGCACTCCCTGCTTCTGTAAATCAGTCCACAACCTCACAGCGGCAGTCTGCCTCTGTAACCCCACTTGCAAAACTTGGCCTAGCAACACGTTAGCCAATGAACAAAAGTTATGCTGATCCCACCTGAAATTCTATATAAACCTATGAAAACCAAAACGGGACTCAAAATTTGGAGACTGACTCTCTCTTGGCCCACGCATAATAAATCTGTTCCTCCACTTCTCCTGAGAAGCTGGTTTTGGGTTTTTCTGCGGTTCAGAACTCCTGGCTTTGCTGCAACAGGTTGAAAAGTACATTTTATAAGACATAATTTCACTGTTTTCTTGCCTTCAGGGTATTAGCAAACCCAATGTTATTTCGATTTCAGATCTTTTGTGACATTTAAAAATTGCTGTAAAATTTTTTTACCTTATTTTCTTTGTCTGTAGTTTCTGAAATTTAACAATGATATGCCTTTGTGTGGATTTGTTTATTTATTTTAATTCACTGTGCTCTCGGTGGTTTCTTTTAGTCTGTTGCTTCATCTCCTTCAATTCTGTGTAATTTTTATTGAATTATTAACTTTAATTTTTAGTTTTTGTTAGTTTTCTCCCTTCCATTTCCTTTTTTATTCTAGGACTGTCTGAAATTGTATCAGCTACTTCTTATTTTCTTATCTTCCTCTTCTACTTTCCACATTTTTATGATTTTTTCTATTCTGTTTTTTCAGAATTATCTTCCAACACTCCCATATTGTAATGATCTCATTTTCATCTTCTTTTATGTTTTCTGATCTTTTTTTATGATCTTGTTCTTCTTTCAAAGACACAATATCATATATTGCAGGTAATTTTATATCTAGTGATTTTATTCTGGCACTTTAATTTTCCCCCAACACTATTTCTGTTTTCTTTGAGTTCATATTTAAATTTGATTTAATTTTTTTCCATGCTAGAGTTTCATCCAGTATCTTTCAATATCTGGCTATATAGACACATTTAAGAGTAATGAATTAAAAAGCTGAATAGAGATTCTGTTTGAGTAAGAGTGTACTTACTGCAGATTGTTCTGGTGTTGGTGGCCATTTGGTTGAATGATCACACATTGACAACCAATTTCAGTATCTAGAAGAATTACACCCCCACTCCTGCCCTCATTCCCTGCTCCAGAATTTATATTCCCACTCACTCTTGTTTTGGGGAAAAAAAGGGGTGATGGTATAGCACCATTCACCAGTATACATTTATGACTTCTGCTATATTTCTGCTTTGCCCTTGAAACCTGCCCTCTTCCTCCCTGATGTTTTTGGATCTGGCCCCTGTTTATGTCAGTTTCCCAAAGAATTAGCATCCTTGAGACCTGTTTGCAAGGTAGACTAGGGGAAGAGTAGGTTAGAATGGGGTTTGTGATATGGGAAACCAATTATTGTGAACATACTTGCAATCTATCCCTTATCCCCCCAGGCCTGACCCCTTGTCCTCTGGTAGACTCAAGGTTTCTGAGGAGTGAAAGCTTGCTAGCTTTATTCTCTGCTGATGTTTTCTCATTCTTTCTACATTTCTCTTCCTCTTTTCCCGCCTTTTAAAATTTTAATTATTTTTACTATTTTTCTTTAAATTTTTAATTCTCATTCCTTTACTGCAGCTTTTTCCTTTCTACCTCCAGCAGTTGATAGGTGTGAGGCAAGCGCCATCACCTGAGGAGAGAGGAGGTCGAGGGTTGCTGGGAGGGAGGCGGGACCCAAAGCTGCTGCTCCAGCCTCTTCAAAAGGGCCGCTGCTCTCCAGTCCAGGCACCCCTGTGTTATGCTGAGAGGCCAGCTTCTCTCTCCTCTTGTCTAACTCTCTGCCTCACAGGCCTAGATGGGTAAAATCCAAGACATTTATAAATTTCTTGTTAGTTTCACATATAGGCTTGCAATTAAATGAACGAAATCAACAGGAACAAAAATAGAGAGAAAGCTTAAAATCAGAGTGGTATGCTGACTCTGAAGTGACCCTATTTTGGGGTACTTTCCATCTTGGTAACTGCACAGACCCATATGTCTGTCTCCTAAAACAACTCCTCAAGGCAAGAGCAGCCGAGGCCAGTGAGTCTCGTATTTTAGAACTCTTACAGATTATAGAAAAATATTGCTCATAGTTCCCAGCAATAGGAAGTTTAGAATTAGGAGATTAGGAAAGAGTAGGGAAAAAAGTTAAAATTATTACATGTACAAGGTGTTCTGCTCTCTGTTACTATTTGGCCCACTTGGACTATTATTAAATCTGTTTTGATACTAAATCTAAAGTTTTGCCTTTAGCTTCTTCATTAAGTGACTTCAGAAAGTCAATTTCCCCTCCCATACCCAGAGATGCTGACACCTCCTCCTCCTCCCATACCCAGAGATGCTCAGCTTTACAACAGGACATCTTGAAGGCAAAATGGAGGGAAATCATGGTGAGCCACTTGTGCAAGGAGAGGTTAAGTCACAAATACAATGTCCTGTGCAGGCAAAAGTGCTAAATAAGGCTCTTGTTAGTGAAATTATGCTTGTAAGAAAATTCTCTGCTAAAGTGTTGACTAAGATAAGGAAAATATTCTGGCAGCAGCTGTGCAAACTGCCTGCTGTCTACATGATAATGTTGCTGTGGATTAGTGGAGGCTAATAGAATTAAGCCACTAGAAGAGGAGGAAACTATGGCAACATTGGGGTTCTGTTTTGTTTCCATGCTGATTCAGATTGGGCCTATTTAGTCAAATTAATAAAATTAGCACACAATTTTTATCAAGGTGTTAAAAGGAATTTGTGGTTTTGAATCAATAGCTTACTCCTGGACTTTTAGTGTAGTCTTAAAGAGTAGTAATTCAAAAAATATGTGTTAACAGTCTGTCTAAACTGCTATGGACACTGCATTGGGACTCTTATAAAAATACAGCTACTATTTTCTGACTAGAAAATGAATCCTCACAACAATGGACTAAGTTTAAATTCAACACTTAGTTGTAGCCCCAGCTCCAGTAAAGATGCGAACAGCAAGACCAACGAAAGCATTGAAATTATGAGTGACAGTTCCAGCTGCCCCACAGCCCAAAATGGGGGAGTAATAATAATTTGTTGCTGCCTATGCCTCAAACTATTCAAACTGGGGGAAAGTGAGGTCATTTTTGATCGAGTACTGGCCTATATAGCCTTGCTGGTTGGAAATCTTAAGCCCATGAGAAATGAAAGTCTATTCATTAAATGTCTGCTAGTTGGAAGTCTTATCATTTATTGTATAATCTACTGCAATTATCGATTATGTATAAAATGCAGCTTTGAGCTTGGTAGAAGAATTACAAACTAAATATGTGCTTATGCCTACAATGTGATTGGAATGTATCTGGTTATTTGTGTGACACCCTATGTATATAATAGCAGTGATGTTCCTTAGGAATCAGCGAAACATCATATGTGTGGTCATAAAAACAATTTAAGCTTAAATATTTCTCAATTACAAGCCCAAATAACAAGCATTCTGCATGCTCATTTGAAATTGCTTCCTGCCTCACAAAATATGACAGAATTGTGGATGGATTAAGACCCCTGAACCCTATAATATGGGATTAATAGTAGGGGAGAGGGTCTTCTAGGAGGTATATTAATTGTCTGTTCCTGTCTATTTTGTATATATTTAGTCCTCGGATGCACACAACAAGCCCTCCGGGGTGTAATGCAGCAAGAAATTGCCAAATCTGCCTTCACTGCTTTGCAAAAACAAAAAGGGGGAAATGTGGAAAAATAGCTTGAATTTGAAACGTTTCCATAATGCAGATAAAAAGTTTGGGCTTAGGAACAACGGTCTAGATAGAATGCTGTCTGTTCAGCACAAAAATTGTTTGCATGAGGAAGCAGTTGAACTTTGTATGACCTGTTCCCTAGTATTTGCAGGTGCTGCAGCTTCAGTTACAACCAGTCTTGAAAGTAAACATAGATAACAACTGCTTTGTAATTTCTAATAAAGACAGTGTGGAAACTAGGGTTGAGGCTCTCAGTTGCAGAAACATTGAGTCCCTTGGTCCCATCTTTATTTTCTCTCCTGTGTCTTTCTTTCTGTCCTTTTATTTCTTCCGTTCTGCACCACCTTCCCTTTGTGCAAACCTATTGCTGAATTGGTCTCAGCAAGACTCCACAAGGTCTAGTACTCACGATGTTTGCCTTTCTGGTGGAGCCACTCTGCTCCTTCTCAGGTCTCAATTGTATGATTCTGGATCTTCATGAGGCATCTGCCTCAACAGTCCTGAGAAGGATGTTATAAAAGTGGGCAGGGACATGACAGGTGTACTTGTCACTGCTGGCAGGTGTCCCAGATGTTCTTCCACAGATCTCTCCCCCATAGAGGGTGATTCACAACGGCCCATCATTTTTGTCTTGCTTTTAGTATTCGCATTCCACCCCTGGATAGGGATGGCAGTCTTCAGAGTAACCAGACATTATTGGGTTAAGATTTTCACTTTTAGCAGGGCTTCCTATGCTGCACACAATTGCTTTTTTATATTGTACTTATTGTCTCTTCCCACAATTGTGACCAAAACCTGAGGGGTACTCAATTAGTATGTTGCCTTTGCCACAAACCCCACCTAAAGCCAATATTGGTGCCGGCTATATCCAATTCACCGGCAAAATCAATATCCACCTTCTCTCCCCTTTTTAAATTATTATTTTTAAAGCAGCCTGCTGGAGGTCCTCCTACTTCCATGAAAGACCTTTCCTATTGGCATATTTCAATGAGTGATAAAAGGTTTTTAGTATTCCAAGAATATTATAAATTCTATTAACATGAGAAAATATTGTACATTATCAATTACAACAGAGAGCATAGTTTTGTCTTACCCAAACAACATTTAAGAATTTGTTACAGAAGCAGGGACCTTACAGCTTGTCCCAATTGTTTGCCTATTCCAGGCCCTTAAGATACCATTGTCTCTGATGTTTCTTAGTAGGGTCACTCAACAGGTTTCTTCTATGCAGCCAAATTCACTGCCATCAGGCCAGGGCAGAAAGCCTTGAAGAATTGCAAAAATCCATTGTTGCCCTTTTCTCATAGTTTTTATGCTTTTTGTATTCATTAAGTTTATTTTACTTTTACAAAACATTATTTCACTGAATGGTACCACAATACTTTTACAACTTGCTAAATGCATACTAGTTTTGCCCCACATATCTTCATTTCTGATTTTATAAAGCTAACCATTTAATTTTAGGACAAAATACACCTTATTAAATTTCAGTTAGCATTCCCACAAACTTTTTACCTTTTTCAATATTTGCTAAACTTTTACATCTTTCATTTTATCCTATGAAGAAAAATAAATTATTCATTTTAACTTAAGCAAGAACTATTTTTTATGAGGATACTTGTAGTAATTCTATTAATCAAGACTAAAAACTATAGAGATCTCATTAACATTTTAAACTTAAATAATAATATAAGTGCTTATTTAAATTTTGGCCATTTGAATAGAGCTCTTTCAGAACCTTTTATCTATCAAATTATATTACCATCTGGAGGTATCAAAATATACACTATGGACAATCACAAAAACTGTTACAACATACACTAAAACAATTACAACACACACATACTGACACTGAACAAACAAACACAAAAGCAGTTCCAAATCTATTAACTTAGAATTTCTTCACTTCTTCCTTTTTTAATTCAGCATTTCTTTCCCAGTTTTCCTCCTCTCAATTAATTTTCTTAATCTCTTTCTGTCCCCAAGTTATACTTGCTTTATGATGCCATGCTTATACAAATTCTGTAGGTTAGATACTTTGATGTAAAGCCATTCTAGTCTTTGGAATGAGACCCAGCTGTGCAGTTTCCAGTGTTTGTCTCTCCATTTGCATGACTGGAGGTTCTGGGTGCTACAGAAAATTTTATCACCTCTTAGCATTCTTGGCATGACTCCATCCATTGAGCTGGCACCCACACAGTGTGTTCTCCATCTCAGCTTCTGGGGAAATACAAGCAAACCTTTGAGGACTTTGAAGGCTTTCCTAACCACTCAAGGCTCTGCACCATCACTCCAACTTTAGTTTTGCTCAAGGCAATCTTTATTTCCTTCACGTCCCAGTTTGCGCACCAGTTGCTGAGCTTAGCCCCACATTGGGCACCAGTTGCTGAGATCAGCTCAACAATAGGTGTGTGTGAAGGCAAGGTGGCATATAACTTAAAGAAATAAAAGACAGAGAGAGACACAGACAAGACAGACAAGAGAGGAGACAAAGATGGAACCAGGGGACTTACAGCTTCTGGAACTGAGAGCTTCAAAACTAGTTTCCACATATTTATTTGAAAGCTAATGAACAGCTGTTTGCTACAGGAAGCAACATGCAACATTTTCTACAATAGCAGGAAGCAACTTGCAACATCTACAGTAAGATAATTTACAATAACAGAAAGCACTTGCAACATCTTCTGCAATAACAGGAAGCAACAAATAGGTAAGCCATTTTCCCACAACACTAATCCAGATCATCCATGAAGTGTGAGGAATATCTTTTTCCAGTCTTTCAACCTGATTGTGTCCTTACATCTGAAGTGAGTCTTTTGTAAACAACATATAGATGGCTCATATATTTTTTATCCGTTCTATCAGCCTATGTCTTTGATTGGGGAGTTCAATCCATTAATACTCAGTGTTATTACCGTAAAGGCATTACTTGATTTGTCCATTTTATCCTTTGATTTTCCCTTGTCATATTTCATTGTTGTCTGCCTTTTTTTCCCTTTAAGTTATTCTTACTAATAATCTTCATTTCTACATTCTTCAAATCTCTCACCCTTGTTTTTTACTTTTAGGCTCTAGCACTCACTTTAGTATCTCCTGCAAATCTGGTCTTTTGGTAACATATTCTCTCAGTTTTTGTTTGTGAAGACCTTAAACTCACCCATTTGTGAAAGACAGTTTTGCCAAATAAAGAATTCTTGGCTAGCAGTTTGTCTCTTTCACTTCTTTAAATGCATCATACCACTGCCTTTTCACCTCCATGGTTTCTGATGAGAAAGCAGCATTTATGTTCCCTTGTATGTGATGCATTACTTTTCTCTTGCTGCTTTCAGAATCCTCTTTATCTTCTGTATTTGGAATTCTAAATAGTAAGTGCTTCAGAGTAGGACTATTAAGATTGTTTTTCTGTTTGCAGTACCTTGTCCTTCTTGGATATTGTTATTTATGCCTTTCATAATTGTTGGGAAGTTTCGGCTCATTATTTCCTCAAATAATCTTTCTGTCCCTTTTCCATTCTCTTCTTCTTGGAAACTCTTAAATCCTAGGTTTGTGTGCTTTACATTGTTATTCAATTCCCTGAGAAACTGTTCCATTGTTTCTATTCTTTTTTTTGCCCTCTACTCCTATTTTTCAGATTCAGATGCTTGGTCCTCCAAATCACTAATTTGGTTCTCTCAATTCGAATCTGCTGTTACATGCATCTCATGTATTGTTTTTAATAACAAATCAATTTTACTGATACATATTAATAAAGCATAAATACATCCAAATTGTACAATCAATGGTACTCAGTATAATGATATTGCTGTGCATTCATCATTTCAATCATTTTTAGAGCATTTTCACTATTCCAATAATAATAATAATAATATAATAATATACAACACAAAAACCAATCAATCAAACAAAACTCACCAACTCTCAATATCTATTTCCCCTGCTCTACATAGCTGGTATTCTGTTTCCAGAATAGTTTATTTGTATTTATATTTTGTTAAAACAGTCTTACATATGCAATATCACCCATATTTTTACCTCGGGTTTCACTGTGTTATGATTCCCTGTTGCAGTTTTTAGCTTTCCTTCTAACAATATACATGTCCTTAGTCTTTTCCTTTCAACCACTGTCATACCTATATAATAGCTCTCTTAGTCACAAACACCATGATGTGCTCTCACAATTTCCATTCATTTCCAAAGATTTACAAACAAACTTTTAACCAATTCTGCACAAAATAACCCTCAGCTTTCCATTCTCTTCCCTCATTCTATTTTCTGGTGAACTATGTTCTAATTATTAATTCCATGAGTTTACATCATACATTTAGCTCATAATAGCACAATCAAACAGTATTTGTCCTTTTTTATCTGGCTTGCTTCACTCAATATAATGTCCTCCAGGTACTTCCAAGTGTCATATGCTTCGCAACTTAATTTCTTCTTATAGCTGCATAATATTCCATCATGTGTATACATCACAAAATATTTCTCCATTCATCGTTTGATGGACACCTCGGTTATTTCCAAATTTTGGCTATCATGAATAACACCACCATGAACATCGGTGTGCAGATTCATGTCACTGCTTTCATTTCTTCTGGGTGTATACGTAGGAATGGTATTCTTGCGTCCCATGACAAGTCTATATTAAGCTTCCTTAGGAACTCCCAAACAGTCCTCCACATAGGCTGCACCATTCTACATTCCCACCAACAATGTAGTTTTGATTTGCCCTTCCCTAATTGCTAGTGATGTTGCACTTTTTTTATATGTCTCTTTGCCATTTGCATTTCTTCTTTGGAAAATTGTCTTTTCAAGTCTTTTGCCTGTTTTTAAAAATTGGGTCATTTTTTATGTGTCTCTTTGCCATTTGCATTTCTTCTTTGAACAATTGTATCTTCAAGTTTTTTGCCCATTTTTAAAAATTGGGTCATTTGTCTTTGTAGTGTTGAGTTATATGATCTCTTTATTAATTATGAATATTAAACCCTTATTGGATATGTGATTTCCAAATATTTCTCCCATTGAGTTGGTTGCATTTTCACCCTTTTGACAAAGTCCTTTGAGGTGCAAAAGTATTTAATTTTGAGAAGGTCCTATTTATCTATTTTTTCTTTTGTTGCTCAAGATTTGGGTCTAAGGTTGAAGAAACTACTGGCTACCACAAGAGCTTGAAGATGTTTTCCTACATTTTCTTTTAAGAGTTTTATGGCTGTTGCTTTTATATTTAGGTCCTTGATCCATTTTGAGTTAATTTTTTAATAAGGTGTGATCAAGGTGTCCTTTTTATTTCTTTTGGCTATGGTTATCCCATTCTCCCAGAACCATTTGTTGAATAGACTATTGTGGCCAAGCTGGATGGCCTTAAAACCTTGTCAGAAATCACTGACTGTAGATATGAGGTTCTATTTTTGAGGTGTCAATTTTAGTTCCATTGATCAATCTGCCTGACTTTATGCCAGTACCATACTGTTTTTATCTCTGTAGCTAGGTAATATGCTTTCAAATTAGGAAATGAGAGTCCTCCAACTTTGTCCTTTTTAAAGATATTTTTGGCTATTTGGGGCCCCTTATCCTTCCAAATAAATTTTATTATTGTCTTTTCCACTTCTACAAAGAAGGCTAGTGGGATTCTTATTGGAATTTCATTGAATCTGCAAATCAGTTTGGTTAGAATTGATATTTTAACAATACTGCTTTGGTTTCTTTTTGCAATGTTTTTACTTTTCTGATAACAGGTCTTTTATGACTTTGGTTAAGTTTATTCCTAAATATTTGACTTTTTTTGGTCACTATTATAAATGGATTTTTTTTCTGATTTCCTATTCAGATTGCTCATCAGTAGTGTGTAGAAACATTATTGATTTTTGCCTGTTAATCTTGTATCCCACCATTTTACTGAACTCATCTCTTGCAGATTTTTCAGGATTTTCTAAGTATAGGATCATATCATCAGTAAAAGTTTTGCTTTTTCCTTTACTCTGTGGGTTACTTTTCTTTATTTAGCCTTATTCCTCTAGACATAACTTCTAGCACAATATTGAACAACAATGGTGAAAGTGGCCATCCTTTTCTAATTCCTGATCTCAATGGGAAAACTTTCAGTCTTTCACTTTTGAGTACAATGTTAGCTATATATTCTTCATATATGCTCTTTACCATAATAAGAAAGCTTCCTTTTTTCCAATATTTTGGAGTGATTTTATCAAGAAGGGTGTTATATTTTGTCAGATGCCTTTTCAGCATCAATTGAGACAACCAGATGATTTTTCTTCTTTAATCTATCAATGTACCAACACAAAATGATTTTCTTGTGTGGAACCACCCTTGCATACCAGGGATAAATCCACTTGATTGTAGTGTTTAATTTAATGTGCTTTTGGATTCAGTTTGCAATTACTTTGTTGAGGATTTTTGCATCTATACTCATGACATTCTTTCCTGTTCGGTTTTTTTGAAGAGCAATATTTGTATTAGATCGACTTTGAATAGTTGTTAGAATTCACCTGTGAAGCCATCTGTTCCCAGGCTATTCATCTTTGGGAGGCTCCCCCGCCCCGCCCACCTTGTGACTTGCTTGCTGTTTGCTCTCTGTGTCCATTAGCTGTGCATTCTTCTGTATGTCTGTATTTATATATATTTTTTATTCTCTCCCCCTGCAGCTTATTGTCTGCGCTCTTGTCCATTCTCTTCTGTGTTTTTACTTGTCTCCCTTTTTGTTGCATCACCTTGCTAAGTCGGTTCTCCACAGTGTGTATGGGCTGGGTGGGTCTCTTCGGCTCCTGGTCTGGTGGCTCTCTGCAGCGTGCGAGTGAGCCTGCCTTCACAAGGTGTCCCTGGTAACAAACCCGGGGCCTTCCATATGTTAAACAGGAGCCCAAATGATTGCGCCACAGCCTTTTCCCTCTTTGGGAGGTTTTTATTACTCTTTTAGTTTTTTCACTTGTGATTGCTTGTTGACATTTTCCATGTCTTCTAGGGTCAGTGTAGGTGTTTCATTTCTCCATATTCTCTACATTGTTCAGTTTTTTGGTATACAGTTGTTCATAGTATCTTCTCATGATCTCCCTTATTTCTGCAGGATTAGTAATGTCTCCTCTCTGATTTCTGATTTTTAAAATTTGTGACTTCTCTGTTTTTTTTTTTCTCTGTCACTCTAGCTAAGGGTTTATTGATTTTGTTGATTTTCTCAAAAAACAAATTTGATTTTTTTATTCTATTTTTTTCTTAATTTCATTTATTTCTGCTCTGCTCTTTACTATTTCTTTCTTTTGGCTTGGTTTGGGATTAATTTCATATTTTTATTTAATTCTCTCAGTTGTGTAGTTAGAACCTCAATTTTAGCTTTTTTTCTTTTCTAATATAAGCAATGAGTGTTATAAATTTCCCTCTCAGCACTGACTTTTTGGTGCCCCATAGGATTTTATATGTTGTGTTCTTATTTAAATTTGTCTCAAGATATTTGCTGAATTCTCTTGAAATTTATTCTTTGATCATCTGATTATTTAAGAGTGTGCTGTTTAAGTTCCATATATTTATTTTTTTCCATTTTGTTGATTTTTTCCATCATTATTGATTTCCAGCTTCATTCCATTATGATCACAGAAAGTATTTTGTATAATATCAATCTTTTCAAATTTATTGAGACTTGTCATGACCAAAATATGTTCTATCTTGGAGAAGGAATCCTGACCACTTGAAAAAAAAAATGTATTTCCTGATCTTTTGGGGTGCAATATTCTATAAAAAAGAGTCTTTAAGGTCTAGTTCTTTTAATTTGCAGTAGAAGGTTGCAGTTATCAGACCATAAAGCATAAGTTACTTGCCTTACCAAATTCTATTGCCATGCTTTGGAGCAAGATGGCTGCTGAATCTGCTAGGGTTCAAGCTTCCTGGGTTCCTCTCTTCACAGGCTCCTTTCTGTCTGGACTCAGCTGCTCTGATTTCTCCACAAGGCCAGTTGTGGACTATCAGGCTCAGTCTCTTTCCCTGAAGCCTCTGACTGTGTTTAATGGAAACTTCTCTCTTTTGTCACATATCTGCTTCTCTCCGTGTGTACTTCCTGGGCTCCAGGGTCAAAACTCCAGCTAACTCCTGTGCCTCAAATTTTCTCTGTGAGTTCCCACCCATCAAGAGGGTTGGGACACAACATCCTACTGACGTGGCCCAATCAAAGCCTTATTCATTATTTAATCAAATAAAAGTGAAACTTCTGCATCCAATACACTTTAATATGCACAGAGGAAAAGATCGATCTACAAACACAATCTGAAATCTCTTTTTGGAATTCATAAACAGTATCAAACTGCTACAACCATCAACCACAAATTTCATCCACCTCTGTGTTTACTGTGTTATTCAGTCCCTAGGTTATTCTCTAGTTATCTTTCAATTGACATTTACATCACTAAAGTACCATTTCAAGCCATATTCCCATATATAAACCAGCTATTGCTCCAAATAATGTGTTACCATCAACCCTATACTATTCCATATATTTACAGTAAAATTAATTAAAACTTTCTGCATACATTAAGCATCAGCAGTCCATCTCAAAGCTTCCCTTATCTCCTTTAAGAATCCAGTACCTACTACCAGGTCTTGAAGATGTTTTTCTACATTTTCTTCTAGAAGCTTTATGGTTCTTGCTTATATATTTAGGTTTTGATCCATTTTGAGTTAATTTTTTGTAATGTATGAGATAGGGGAACTTTTCCTTTCTTTTGGCTATGGATATTCAGTTCTCCCAGCATCATTTGTTGAATGGACAGTTCTTTCTGAGCTGGGTGGTTTCGAGAGGCTTGCCAAAAATCACTTGATTTTATATATGAGGGTCTGTTTCTGAACCATTGGTTTGGTTCCATTGGTCTATGTCTCTATCTTTAAGCCAGTACCATGCTGTTTATACCACTATAGCTAGGTAATATGATTTAAAGTTCAGAAGTGAGAGTCTTCCAACTTTGCTTTTCCCTTTTATAGGTTTCTGACTACTTTGGGTCCCTAATCCTCCAAATAAATTTGATAATTGTGTTTTCCATTTATTTAAAAAATGCTGGTGGAATTTTTATTAGGATTGCATTGAATCTGTATATCAGTTTGGGTAGAATTGGCATCTTAATGCTATTTAGTCTTCCAATCCATAAGCACGGAATATTCTTCCAATTATTTAGGTCTTTTTTCACTTAACATTGCATTGTAGTTTTCTGGATACAAGTGCTTTACATCCTTGGCTAAGTTTATTCCTAAATATTTGATTCCTTTAGTCCCTATTGTAAATGGAATTTTCATCCTAACTTTCTCCTCAGATTGCTCATTGCTATAGTCTTTTAAAGTCTGTTTCATTTGATATAAGTATATGCTGACTTAAAAACATTTTTTTTTAAATTGCATGCATGGAATATCTTTTTCCAGCCACTCATTTTCACTCTATTTGTAACCTTGGGTCTGAGGTGATTTTCTCACCGACAGCTTATAAATGGCTCATATTTTCTTACCCATTCCAGCAGTCTGTGTCTTTTGATTGGGGAATTTCATCCATTAATATTCAATGTTATTACTGTAAAGGCAGTTCTTATTTCACCAATTTTGACCTTTGGCGTTTGTCTGTCATATTTTATTTTCACCACTCCTTTGAGACTTTTAGTCACTTTTACTCATATAATCTTCATTTTTAGACTCTCTTCCAAGTCTCTCTCTCCTGTCTTGTCTTTTCAGACTGTAGCACACCCTTTAGTGTTTCCTGCAAAGCCAGATCTCTTTGTTATACATTCTCATATTTTCCGTTTATCTGTGAATATTTTAAACTCACCCTCATTTTTAAAGGCAATATTGCCAGATATAAGATTCTTGGCTGGAAGTTTTTCTCTTGCAGTTCCTTAAATATATCATACCACTGTCTTCTTGCCTCCATGGTTTCTGATGAGAAATCAGCAATTAATCTTATTGGGCATCCCTTATATGTGATACATTGATTTTCAGTTGCTGCTCTCAAAATTCTCTTTTTCTTTGTAGTTTGACATTATGATTATTGTAGGTCTCAGATTTGGTCTATTCAGATTTATTCAGATTGGAGTACATGGTGCTTCTTGGACATGGATATCTATGTCCTTCAATAGGGTTGAAAATTTTCTACCATTATTTCTTCAAATATTCCTTCTGCCCATGTAGCAGTTTGATATACTTATTAATTCCAACAATACAATGAATGTCTCATGATGATGGAGGAGATTGTTGTTATGGGGGGAGTAGTGGGGTGAGGGGCCTGGGGGGTATATAGGGACCTCATATTTTTTTAATGTAATATTAAAAAATAAATAAGGACAAAAAAATTCCAACAATAGATATTGAATTATGTTCCTATCTGGTCTGTACCTGGGCATGATTAAATGATGATTAGGACTTTGATGGGCCATGTCAGTAGGGTGATGAGTCCCCACCCCTTGGTGATCAAAGACATGGCAAAGGAGAAAGGTGGTAATTTTGATGTTGGAGTTTTGCTGTTGCAGTTTTGATGCTGGAGTTTTGAGCTGTAGCCTGGGAAGTGAACACATAGGAAAAGGACAGAGAGGAATAGAGATGGTTCCTTAGACACAGCAGAATCCCTGGGGAGAGGGACAGAGCCATTCACCTGATAGTCTACAGCTGACCTTGTGCAGAGCTGAGCCCAGAGAGGAATGAACCTCAGAAAGAGAGGAACACAGGAAGCCTGAACCCTGGCAGACATTGGCAGCCATCTTGTTCAAACATATGGCAAAAGACTGGTGATTTCAGTAACTTACACTAATTGGCTTGGTAACTACAAGCTTCTACTCCAAATAAATACCTTTTATAAAAACCAACCAATTTCTGGTGTTTTGCATCAGCACCCCTTTGGCTGACTAATACAGCCCCTTTTCTCTATGCTTCTCCTTCTGGGACACCCATGACATATATGTTTACATGTCTCTTGCTGTTGTTTAGTTCCATGAGAACTTGTCCAGTTTTTTCCATTCTTTTCTTCATCTGTTCTTTTGTATGTTTGCCTTAAGAAACCATGCCTTCAAGCTCACCAATTCTTTTTTCTGCACCCTCAAACATGCTGTTATATGATTCTAGTGTATTTTAAGTTTCATTTATTGTGTCTTTCATTACCATAAGCTCTGCTTTTCCTATATATGCTTTCAAATTTTTCTTTGTACTCATCCAATGTCTTCTAATATCCTTAATCTCTTTAGCCATTCCATTGAATTTATTAAGAAAATTTGTTTGAACATCCATGATTGGTTGTTTCAATTCCTTTATGTCATCTGGAGTCTTACCTTGTTCCTTTGACTGGGCAATATCTTCATTTTTCTTGGTATGGATTGTAATTTGTTGCTGGTGTTTTGGTAACTGGCTTACTAGATGAATTTATCCTGAGGGCAGTAGCTCTCTTTAGTTTAGGACTTTCTTGCCCTTTCTCCCTTGTTGGTTGTGTAGTGGAAGCCAAGGATGTAATTGGTGCTGTAAGCTGTGGAGCTCTAGCTGCCTGCTATGCCCTAGGGATTGGGATTGATGAAAATTTCCCACCTTTTTCCTTTGCCAAGGGTAGCTACAAAGCCATAGCCATGCATAATAATCCAAGTTGTGCAGGTCTAGACAATAGTTGCCCAGAGAGAGTGATGAAACATCATGCGTCTTCATCACTTGCCTAGGGCAGGGCAGAGTTGCATTTGTGAGCAGCAATCTATGCCATGTGGATCCAAAATGACTGCAGTTGCCCTGGTAAATTTCTGACTATGCAGTCTGTGCCAGCTGAATGTACCTGCAGTTACCCAGAGAGGCTGATGCAGGTCCCACCTGCTTCCTCTCTTACAGAGGTAGTGCTGAAGGTTGATGCTGAAGGCTAGTGCTGCAGTCCAATCTGGGTAGAAAGAAGTCAAAGCCAGTCCCTGCCATCTCTATGATTTTAATCAGCCTGGCTTCCTCTGATCTGTGGGTGGAGTCAAAATCACAGCTACTGGCATCTTTCTGACTTGGACAGGTTCAAACTTTAACTATTCTTAAGGTTATATTTTAGCAAGCTGTATTTAGTCATCAGTAGCTGAAGTTGGTGTTCAACCATTTCTTCCTCCCCCATTTTTGTGAAGTGGAGCTTCCAATCCCAGCTATGGAATAACTCCCCAGGTGGCTGTGCCTCCAGTGGAGGATGGGTACCAGCCTCTGTGGGAGTGTTCTAATTATAAATCTTCAATGCAGATGGGCAGTCTCCTCCTTCCACTCTTTCAAGGTTATCTTCTGGTCTCTTGGAGCTCCCAAACAGGTGCTTTAGATAAGTCTGCATGGTCACTAACTGCCCTATAGTGCTAGCTGACTCTGGGAGCTCCTTATTCTGCTGCCACTTTCCTGGTTCCACAACTGATTTTTGCTTGTTCATCTTGCAGCTTCCAACTTTGCTGAATTTTTAAAATAGTTTTAGTAGTTTTCTTGTGTATTCTTTGGAATTTTCAGTATTAAGTACCATGTCATCTGCAAACAGAGATAGTTTCACTTCTTCCTTTCCATTTTGGTTACGTTTTTTCATCTTTTTCTTGTTTAGTTGCTCTGGCATGGACTTTCAGTGCAATGATAAATAGCAGTGGTAAAAGCAGGCATCCTTGCCTTGTTCCTGATGAGGGAAGGCTTTCAGTGTTTCCCCACTGAGCGTATTGTTAGTGATGAGCATTTTCATAAATGCCTTTTATTATGTTGAGGTAGTTCGCTTCTATTCCTTTTTTTTTTTGGAGTGTTTTTACCATGTGTGGGTGTGGATTTTGCCAAATAACTTTTCTGCATCATTTGAGATGATCATGGGGTTTGTCCCTTCCTTTTGTTGATGTGGTGCATTTCATTGTCTGATTATATTATGTTTTACTTTCTTATATCCACCCTTTCATTCTGGGAAGGATATTTTATACTTGTATGTGTATTCTATACTTTCATGCTTTGTGAGTGTATGTATTCATGTGTTGGTTAATTGTTTAGTTTACATCCTTTGATAGCCTTGTTAATACATGAATTTGTTCTGTAAGTACTGTGAGAAGTGATTACATCTCCATTTATATTGCTTATTTTTTCACTTCTTTCAATTCTGTGTTGAAGCTGTTTATTCAGCACACACAAATTTAAAAAAACATATTCTTAATGATTTAGGTAGTATATAATTAATAAAGAGGCTTATTCATTTACAATAATGCCTCTTCACTTAAAATATAATTTAATTACAAAACCTTCCTACTATTGTGTTGCATAGTATATTTTTTCACTGTTTTAAGTTTTATCTTTACTTTATGCTCATATTTATTATGTCTTATTAAAGCAGGAAACAGCAACTTCAGTGTACTTTAGGACTCCTTTTTGGCATTGAATAATTATTCTATTTATATTTAATAGAATTATCTTTCATTTGGTAGAAATCTCTCACTTAATTTTTTACAGGTAACTAAATAAATATTATTTTTCTTTGTGTTCTAGCTTCTTTTTGGAATAAAAAATATTTTTATTTTTTCACCTACTCTATAAAATCTTTTTATTTAATGTGTTGAATTATCATTTTAATGATGCTATACATTTTATAACATAAATTCATTACTCATTAAAGTCTAAGTTAGTACTTTTACCACTTTCCAGACAGTGAAAAGAACTTAGTACACTCTACCTTATTTATTGCTTACTACCATATTTGCTCCCTTGCATTTTTAACTCTAATATATATTTCCAAATTTGAAAATTCATCAATTATGGTTTAAGCAGTCAATATTCATTAGATATAACCACATAGTTTAATTTTCTTCAAACTGCCTTTCTTCCTATATATCTAAGCTTTAATATGGCATAAATTATTTTTCTGCCAGAGGAATATATTTTAATATATTTTTTAGTGAGAGTCAGCAGACTCCTAATTCTTTAATTTAAAAAAATCTTTGGAAACAACTTAATTTTTCCTTTATATAGGAAAGATATTTTCACTTGGTATGGAGTCTGTTTTCCATTTCTAGCATCTCCCATTTTCATCAGCATCATAGTCGTATATTTCTGTGGTTATATATTTGTAAATAAGTGCATACATATATGTATGCACACAGAGAGAAAAAGAATGTTATTAGTTTATTTATTTTACTTAATTTATTAAAATGTAATGAATATAAATACACTAATAGTATAAAAACACTAATAAAAATGAATATAAGTACACTATCATTATTTATATCAATAGCTATGTTTATATAATGATATAAGTATAGCTACCTTTATTGAGGGCAAAAATATAAGTAATGAATTCATGAACAAATCTATGGATTTAAATGCCATATTCCTACAACTGAGAAAACTTAAGGTATGACTTTGAATCTGTCCTCAATCTCCTAGTAGTGGCAGGGAAGAGAATTTCCAAAAGAATGCTAGGTAAAAAAAATAAAAAAAAATCTCTCCCTTTTCTTGATTCGAGATAAGGAATGATTAAAATAATTCTATTTGGTACAGTAGATAATCTTGCATTTAAATTTTATTTATTTTCATACCCTTGTGTCTTTCAACTTGTGGGTTAAAATTTTCCTTTTTCTACTTCCCCCATTTTTGGTTGGAAGAGATTTTAAAAAAATAATTTTCATTGTCCTATGTAGTTTAATGTGAGTTTTGTCATTTTCAACTAAAGATCCCTAATAAATTACAATCATTTTTGATTATAGAATGAAAAATAAGTGAGCCAAATGTGTACATACTTGACATTTCAATTTTTAGCAAGCTGATATATTTCAATATTGTAATTTTATCTTTATAAGAGACATTTATTTTTATCGGGAATATATGAAGATAATACAATTTATTTTAAAAGAAGTAGGTTATATTCCATATATAATTTTAAGAACTAGAGCGGAGAAACCAAGGAGATAAGTCGTGGAGTTACGGTATTGTGTCAGCTATTATAACATAGAAAATGTAGTAATTTCTTAGGTAATTGGTGACAAAAATCTTTACCTGTTGATAATGGTGTTGTATATTTTAAAATATTTGACCTCATTCTAGAATTATTATATGAAGGAGATATATAAAACAAGTACGTCATGGCAAAATTTAGTAAACAACCCTGAATGTAGGGCTTAAACATTTAAGATTGTGTTAACATGGTCTAAATTTGCAAACTCTGATTGACCTAAACAGGTTAACTGCTTGTATGATTTTTAAATACCATTTTAACTGTTTTTTGTGGTTCTGTCAAAACAGCTATTTTTCAAAATGTCACTATTCTCTTAATAATCACATTAAGATGACCTAATTGAATAGTGCTACTTTTTTCGAATGGTTATCTTCCACCAAAATCCATTGAATGTGAAACCTTTTTATCACCAACAATTGAAAAGGACAGTCACACCTTTCAAGGTAGACTTTATACTTTCAATAGGAGTTCGAGGTCTCCTATGTCTGTAGGTGTGCAGGATGATAACTGTCTTAAAAATAACCCAATCATGAGAATTTCCTGTTCATACCTTAAGTGATAGATTCATGAGCCACCTATTATTTACACTCTGACTTCACTCTGAGTCAACACAGGACAGTCTATGAAGAGCACATGCTCTTGCCCTGGATTCATCCTTTAAACATCTCCTTTCTTCCCAGCTATGCCAGGCGTCTTTAGGAGAGTCAGCCAAGGATGCATGACTTTCTGGCTGATGAAGGTATGTCTGTCCACTGCACCCGTTTTCCTGCTCACCCCCCTCATTGAGTGTGAGATTACAAATGCTGTGCTGCTACAGCTGCAGCTGCAGTATTCCAAAATATTATATTATATTAATTATATTATATAACATAGATTATATTATAATATATTATTATATTATGTTTCTACCATAATAAAAACAAAGTAGAACAATTGGAGTCCTTATTTGAATAGTATGGGATAAAAAACATACCTCAGATATGAAATATTTCGTTCACTTTTTAAATTGCTCTAATCATTTCCTGTGGAGAATAGTCAAATGAGTGCACACACACCCATTGGGTTTGTTGATTAATGTAATTTAAATGGAAATTACATAACCATCATGACAATGAATTATTAATTTTGAATTTTATAATTGATTAAATGTCATCATATAACAATGCATTCTATTATAATTAATTAGCCCACAATTTATAACTGTGTTCTTAAACAGGAATTCATTGAATGATGCAAGGCAAAATATAATTTCTCATAAAAATTAGTTTAAATGTATGTGTGGTTTTTTTTTTTTTTAATTCGGAGTGTGATCAATTCCCTAAAATGCTAATTTAAATTTAAGAAACCCTACGAGGTACATTAAGTACCTATTTAAAGGCCACACATTTTAAGTTTCAAAGCTGCCAGAGTTAATTTCTAGTTATCACTGTTTCTAGAAACTTTGACTGAATTATCAAATCGTTATTAACTGATTAATTGCAATTACTTACATAAATAAATGAAACTTCAGCTTCCTTGACAACTATAGTATCTTTCTGGAAACTTGAACCCATTATGTGGTTCCATAAATTGTCTGCATATTGATTTGTCAGCTTATGGTCCTGTATTTTAGCATTTGGTCAATTGACAGGTATGTCTATAAAAGAAATACTTGAAACGTCTTTTTTCTTGGGTGGTGCTTCCAATATTCTTTGGGTTGTATATAAGTTTAATATGTCATATGATGTTTTAAGACATATAAAATATTTCCTTAAATTTTCAGTGAGTTTTCAAAAATTTGTACACACTCACTAATAAGAAAAATGACTACAAAAATATCATATCTCCTTAAATAAATAAGTGAATATCACTAAATCAAAATAATTTTGTGTAATAAATTAAATGTATGCTAATTTTCCATTTTCCCCATCTTTAGAGCACTCAGTATTTGTCATTGGATTTAAAAATTATCATAAAAATTGATGCATAATTTTGTCCAAGAATTTAACAGAGGTGTCATAGTGTTAAAATATTTCAGTGGAATCTGAATTTGAAAAATAAGGCTATTCTTATTTATGAACTTTATTCCTCAATAATTTAGTTTATGTCATCCAAACGATAGCATTTTGTCAAATGCAGTATATTTTAAGAAATATTTACTATACTATGTGACTCTTGTTTAACTCTCTGATTAATTTAGAACCAGACCTTTAGATACTTCAACTGAGAAACCACCACTGTCTTCTGCGCACCTGCTCCCCTCCCTCCGCTGGTGTGGGTGGACTAGGGACATGCCATTTTATACACCACGTATCAGCTTAAGCACAGTTACCACAGAGCAGAGTCTCTTTTGCCACTGAGCTGCTGAGATGGATAACGAAAGAATAACCTAGGCAGAACTGAATCTGGCCAAGAACTCAAAGAGGAAGCAAATCAAACCTAAGGGCACTAATTGCTCCATTGCAAACCTTGAGCAGGAAATAATCTATGTGGAACTAAACCTTCAAAGTGCTTCTCAAGGGAATGACGAGAATTCACACTGCAAAGGTAAAACCTGCAAAGGGTTCTCAATATAACTGCTCCAGGATGTGCAGTTGGGGTGCAGAGGAGAGGGGAAGGTAAAGATTGTAGACTTGGAACATGGATAGTCAGATTTAGTGAATACGCTCATTTGTTTTTTTCATTTTTGTGGATCAGAACTCAACCTGTGGATATGGTATTCCAGTATGAACTCTGAAGAGCAATGGTATTCAGACTTGCAGAGCATTGTATTTCCTGAAAATTCAGTGGTATGTTCTGAGCGAACATTACAGTGGTGAATGTGGTTATGGCGTCTAGCATTTAAGAATATGTAAACCAAACACTCACCTCCATCTACTCTTGCTCTCCCTGCAGATTTCGCATCACCTCCGGGAAGACTCATTGTTGGGATCCTGGGAATATTGTGCGTTGTGTTGATGGTCTCTGTAATAACCACGGTAGTCATAACTATTGCTCCATGTAAGTGCGTTTTTGAGAGGTTGTAAGGGAATTTTCATTTCAATGATTTTGAAAATGCATTGAAATATTTCATAAATAAGGACTAGAAATAGAATTCTCATTTTAAATTATTTGTTTGCACTGAATGTTTGTATTTGAGTAAATGTAGAAGGTTATTGCAAATTTGTTTAAATGTAAATAAAAGAATGGTTGTAGAGAGGACTTATTTTGAAAAATAAGTCTATGTATACATACATACATATATACATACACACACACAACACATATATGAGCTTCTGATCTCAAATCACAGATTTGATTTAGGAAAAGCAAGTTTATTGAAACAGCTTACTGAGGAATACAAATTAATTTTTGACAGTCGTTAAACCAAATCTTGTACAAGAGGTAGATTTTGATCTACATTGCTCTTGAAATTATTTTCGCCAAGACTACTTGATCTATTAATCTTCCTTGATAAAATAAAGTATATATTAAAAAATAAAATAAAATATCAAGACAGTTCTGCTTAAGTATTGAAAAATAGTCAACAATACTGATTTAAATTTTCTCTTTTGAAATACAAATACATAAGTAGAAATTCATAAAAGAAATGCCTATTTGAGTTATTGTGTGGATCTCCACCCACCAAGACTACGCCCCGTGCACACTGGAACATACTCCTATGCCTTAGAGGAATACCCCTTCCCATACCTCCCCCTTCTATGACACCGTGAACCAGTGATCTTTCCCTGCCACTGTTGTGAAAAATGAAGCCAACAAAATAACCAAATAAATTATTTAGGAAATGGAATAATTTTTGAAACCCAATATTATGAAAAGAAAATTAAAATTTTTCTGAAATAATGAAAAAAAGTTTAGACATAGTGTCTTTCATCACTGTAAGATACGCTGTCTTGTATGTACAGTGACATTTTCTTCCATATATTTCCCCAGTGTCTTATTTTTATCATTTAGAATACTGAATTCCCATCCTGGGAAGTTCTGCTACATTCTCTATTAGGAACAAGAATCCACAGAGTTGCAGGGCCAGTGCCTAGTGAAGGAAACAGACCACTATGCCAGGCTCTTGATATTGATAATTGTACTTATGAAACTTTTCTAGTGAAATTGAAATTTGGCCTAGAATTCTGTGTTGCCTAAGAATTACCTAGTGATAGCTTTTTTTTGGTCAAATGTGGACAATCTCTAAGCCACACTCAGCAGATAAACACAATAACACCACCCCCCACATGGTGTGGGACATGAATCCTGGGGATGAGTCTCCCTGGCACCCAGGGACTATTACCAACTGCCAACTAGCAATGCATCTGGAAAGACTTTGACCAAAGTGGGAAATATTAAATACAAGTGTCTTTATGGCTAAGAGATTTCAAAGTGAGTTGGGAAGTCATTCTAGAGGTTACACTTATGCATGTCTCAGCTAAGCAGAATCTCATTGACTGCCACAGTAAATACCCCTTCGAATAGTGGGGCACGTGAGGGTTCTAGACATCCAGAAACTATAAGCAGAGCAGGCAATCTCAGGAATTCAGCATCCTGTCAGTGGAACTTAGTTTGGAATTTATGCTCTCTGGTGTAACAGAGTTAGACTCATTTATAGGTTTCCTACACATGGCTCTTCTGTCCCTTTTGTTTTATTTGAACTTATAATTAGCATTATACTTGATAAGTACATGTCCCAAAGACATTCATCTTTGGTCTGTCCATGTACCAGTTGAGACCTGAATTTCAGCAGAGTTGCAGCCCCTACTCTCCAGTTCTTTGGACGCACCCAGGACAACTAACAAGGAGGTGGTGATGGACAACACCAGTCCCAAGAACAGAGAGTGTCTGCAACTGCAAGATCGTTCCATTGGAATGCCCCATGGGACCCAAGCCTCTCTCCGATAGAGGCAGAGTGAACCTGACCTCCCCAAATCCCAAGATTGGGGAATGAACAATGGACTAAATTAGTAATAGAGGAACTCATTGATATAAATTTAGTGGCCACCAGAGTTTCTAAAGGATGGGAGAGGGAAGATTAGGTGTCATGTGGGGGCATTTTCAAGATACTTGAGTTGTCTTACATGACACTGCAGTGATGGATACAGGCCACTGTATGCCTACATAACTACGAAGTTGTGCTAGACAGAGTGTAAAGTATAATGTAAACTATAGTCCATGGCTCATTGCAATACTTTAATATGGGTTCATCAATTGTAACAAACGTACCACACTAATGAAGATTGTTGATACTGTGGGAAAGAGTGGGAGGTGGAGGAATGGGGCATATGGGAATCCCTTGTTTTGTTTATACAACATTTGTGCAATCTAGATCTTCTTTAAAAATAAAAAAAATTAAAATTATAAAATAAAATTACAGACAAAAGAATATCTGCTGCTGAACATAGCAATAGACACAAAACCTCTTTACCACCCAGGTTAAGACATAGAACTTATCTTGAAAAATCACATGTATACACTTTTTCATAAAATTTCTCTTCGTTATCCCTCAATGCAACCAGTATTCTTACTTCTTTGATGATAACACCATTGCTTTTCTCCTCTAGCTTTAACATGTACAGACACATCTTTAAACTGTATAATGTATTGTGCTCTTTTTTTAGATTGTAAGTGAAGTAAAGTAAATTCTATGTTATTTTATGTCTTGTTTTTTTTAATTCGATGTTACACTTTTAAAAATGTATTTTTATTTCTCCATATTTAGCATTTGACAATTTTATTGTTCTGTAATATTCCATTGTATTACACTCCTGACCCACAATCATTTCTTTGCAATTCTGAAAGTTTTGTTGGTGGTTTAAAACAAGTAGTTTTTGGTTGTGATTTTGGTGCATTAATTTGTAAATAAATGTTTATAGACACATAGATATTCTTTTGGTATATTGAAATAAAATTGATATTCATACACAATTTTTGTCCATAAGTTTTTTGTTCAACTTTCTTGTTTATAGTAGATTATCTTTGGATCATTTTGACTTTCTTTCAAACACAATAGATAACTACAAATAATTACAATTATTTTTCTTAGTTTAAAAATCTACATATCCTTTACTTCTTTATTCCTGTACTATACTTGGTAGCACCTTCTTTCAAAGCTTGAAGAGAAGAACTCTTATTACCTTGTTCCTGATCTCAGAAATAAAGCTTTAAGTATGAAGTTCCTACATTTTAAAATAAGTTGTCTTTATCAGGTAAAGGAATTTCTATTTTGCTTGTAACTACTTTAATTTTTAGAGCAGGTTTAGATGTACAGAAAAAAAGTACAGAACTCCCATATACCCTCTTTCCCTCCACCCCACTGTTTCTCTGTTATTGATATCTTGTTTTGGTATGATACATTTGTTACAATTGATAAGCCAATATCGATACTATATTATTAACTAAAGCACATAGCGTGTATTAGGGTTCACTGTGCTTTACAATTCTATGGACTTTGGCAAATGCATAATGTCATGTATCCACCATTCTACTATCACACAAAATCATTCTGTATTAGAATGCCTCTTTCTCCACCTGTTCATCTCTCTGCTCAACTACCTGAACTTCTGGCAAACACTGATGTTTACTATAGTTTTACCTTTTCCAGAGTGTCAAATAGTCGGAAATGTAGTTTGTAGTCTATTTTGACTTGCTTCCTTCATTTGGAAATAAGCATTTAAGATTCTTTTGCGTCTTTTTGTGTCAGTTCATTTTGTGGGTTAAAGTCTCCATTTTATTCGTTCCCTATTTTTGTTTAGAAGAGATCTTTAAAAGTGCTTTCAATTGTCCTACATAGTTTGATGTGATTTGTCATTTTCACCTAAAGTCTCCTATTAAAAAATAAAATTATTTATGATTGTGAAATGAATAAATAAGTAACATAATGGGTAGCTATTTGACATTTCACCTTTTCACAAGCTGATATATTTCAATACTGTTATATTTTATCCTTACAATAGATGTTTGGTTTTATCAGGAGATATCTGAATATTAAATAATTTATTTTAAAATAATTAATTAATTTTGAATATAGAATTTTAAGAACTAGAACAGAGAAACCAGGGAGATAAGTTGTGGAGTTAAGGTCTTGTGTCAGTTGTTATAACAGAAAATGTAGCAATCCCTTAGAATAATTAGTGACTTTATCCCTATTGATAATGGTGATGAGATTTTAGAATATTTGTCAGATAATAGAACTGTTATAATAGGGAGATATATAAAAGAAGTATGTCATGCCAAGATTTAGCAACCAACCCTAAATGTAGGGCTTAGACATTAAAATATTGTTAATATGGCCTAAATGTGCAGAATCTGTGATTGAGTTTGAAACAAGTTGACTGTCTTTTTGTTTTTAAAAGCAACATTACTTTTTTATGTGGTTCTGTCAAAACAACTATTTTTCAAAATGCCACTAATCCCTTCATAACCATATCATGATGCTGTAATTGAATAGTACTACTTTTTGCAAATGGTACTTTCCCACCAAAATCCATAGAAGGTGAAACCATATTATGAAATGCAATTGAAAGAGATTCCCAACTTTCAAGGTAGACTTTATAGTTTTAATAGGAGTTCGAACACTTCTATATTCTGTAGGTGTGCAGGGTGATAAACTGACTTAAAAAAAACTCAATTATGAGAATTTTTCTTCGTACCTTAAGTGACACATTCATGGGCCACCTGCTTTTTACCCTCTGACTTCACCAGAGTCAACAGAGCACAGGTATTGTTTGCTCTGCCCAGGATTGGTCCTTTAAACATCTCCTTTCTTCCCAGCTATGCCAGGCCTCTTTAGGAGAGTCAGCCAAGGATGCATGACTTTCTGGCTGACGGAGCTATGTATGTCCACTGCCCCCCTGTCTGCCTGCTGCCACACCTCATTGAGTGGGAGATTACAAATGCTGTGCCTGCTGCAGCTGCGGGATTCATATATAAGAAAAACAAAGTGGATCATTCGGTCTTTGTTTGAATATTTTGGGATAAGAAGCACACCTAATTATGAAATATTTGGATCACTTCTTAAATTATTCTAATTAGTTCCTATGGAGAACTATCAAATGTATGCACACACTCACATTAGGTTTGTTAATCAACAGAATTTAAATGGAAATTGTATAATCACCATGACAATGAATCATTAATTTTAAATTTCATATTGGTCAAAAGTTTGTCATCGTATAATAATGCATTCTATTATAATTATTAAGCCTACACTTTATAACTGAGTTCTTAAAGAGGAATTTATTAAATGTTGCAAGGCAAAATATAATTCCTCATCAAAATTGGTTTAAATACATGCAGTTTGATTTTTTTAAAAAAATAGGATGTGATAGCTTCCATAAAATATTAATCTAAAGTTCAGAAACCCCAAAATGCACAGCAAGTAATTATTTAAAGGTCACACATTTTAAGTCTCCTTGCCAGAATTAAATTCTAGTTATTATTCTTGCCAGGGCCTTTGACTGAATTATTAAGGCAATATAACTAAATGATTACAATTACTTTCATAAATAAATGAAACGTCAATATCTTTGACAACTATAGTATCTCTCTGGAAATTTGAACCCATGATGCCATTCCAAAAAATGCCTGCACATTGATTTGTCATCTATGGTCCTATATTTTAACATTAAGTCAATTGACTGTTATTTCTATAAAATAAATATCTAATATGTCTTTTTACTTGGGAGGTGCTTCCAATATTCTTGGGGTTGTAAATAAGTTTAATATGTCATATGATGTTTTTAGACATGAAAAATATTTCCTCAAAATTTTAAAGAGTTCTCAAAACTTTCCATCAACTCGTTAATAGGAAAAGGACCAAATAAAATATTGTATCTTCTTTAATAAATAAATGAATATCACTAAATCAAAATAATTCAGTGTAATAAATTAAATGCTGATTTTCCATTTTTCCCAACTTCAGAGTACTCAGTATTTAAATTGTCACTGGATTTCAAAATATCATAAAAGTTAATGGATAAATTTTTCCAAAATAAAACATTGATATTTAATATATGTGTTTAGTGTTAAAATATTTCAGTATAATCTGAATTTTAAGAAACCAGGCTATTTTTGTTAATAAACTTCTTTATGCTTCAGTACTTTAGCTTTATATCACTCTACCCAACAGCGTTTTGTCAAATGCAGAATATTTTAAGAAATACTTACTATACCATGAAACACTTCTTTAAACATCTGAGTAATTTAGACCCAGACCTTTAGATTCTTCAACTGAAAAATGACCACTATCTTCAGCGCACCTCCCCCCTGCCCCACTCATTGTGGGTGGACTAGGGATGTGTTAGTATACACACCATATATCAACTTAAGTGCAGTTATCATAGAGCAGAGTCTCATTTACACAGAGCTGCCAGGATGGATAACGAAACAGTAACCTTCACAGAAGTGAACCTGGCCAAGTACACAAAGAGGAAGCAAATCAAACCTAAGGGCACTAATTGCTCCTTTACAGACCCTGAGCAGAAAATACCCTATGTGGTGGAATTAAACCTTCAAAATGCCTCTCAAGGTCATCAAGAGAACGACAAGAACTCACACAGCAAAGGTAAAACCTTTAATAGATTCTCAATATAACTGCTCTAGGATGTGCCGTTGGGGTGCAGAGGAGAGGGGAAAAAAAGATTACAGACATGGGACATGAATAGTCAGATTTAGTAAATAAGCGCATTTATTTTTTTGTGCATCAGAACTCTTGGTGTGTGGGTATGGTATTCCAGTATGAATTCTGAAGAGCAATGGTGTTTGACTTTTGGAGCATTAGATTTCCGGATTTGGATTGTATAATCTGAGAGAAAGATTACCCTGGTGGTTGTGGGTTTGGGGTCCAGCATTTAAGAAGATGATTCTTTGTATCTTTGCCTCTATCTACCCTTTCTCTCCTTGTAGATTTCCCATCATGCCCGGAAAGACTCATTGCTGGGATCCTGGGAATATTGTGCCTTCTCTTGAAAACCTCTGTAATAACCATGGCAGTCATAATTACTACTCCATGTAAGTGAGTTTTTGAGAGGTCATAAGAAATTTTCATTTTAATGATTTTGAAAATGTCTCTATTTATTTCATAAATTAGGGTTAAATATAGAATTCTCAGTTTAAAGTATTTATTTGGACTAAATATATGTATTAGGGTAAATGTGGAAGGTTATTCATTATTTGTCAAAATATAAATATGGAATGGTTGTAGAGAGTATTTTGGATTCTAAGTCTATACATATATGTATGCAATATGTATGCAGCTCCTGATCTCCACTCTTAAAGATACACAGAAGTAAATTTACTGAAAAAATTTACTGAGAAGTATAAATTAATTTTTGACAGTCATTAAACCAATCCTGTACAAGAGGAGATTTTGGCCCATTAGGCTCTTGAAATTATTTTCTCCAAGACCTTAATTGATATACTAATTTTCCTTTGTAAAATATTTTTTATTTTACAGTATTCTAATTTCTAAATAATACATGAAATTCTAAGCTAGGAAACTAAAACTATTATGATTTATTAATAGCAGTTAATGTCATAAGAATTACAATGATATTTCTAGCTTCTGAAATACAGGAATTGAAAAATTATTCCCTGATGAACAGATCCCAGAAAGGTAAGTAATAAGTTTTAAATTTCTCATATATTGGCCTATGTTACATTTTGTCTGTCTTAGGATTCACAAAAATGATTCTAAAAAGTTATAAACCTGAGCAATAATTTTTCACAAATAAACATTATATATGGACATTCCTTGTAGTTCAAAACTAAGGGTATCCATTTAAAATGAGTTTTGCCAATTTGTTGTAATATTCTACTGCTCCAATATTATAAAAAGCAAACATTTTCCTATTCTAATGAAATGGTTGTGTAGTGATTTTCAGGACACATATAGGGTGGAGTTTTGGATTGATTGCTTTATATGGGTACATAAATTAGGGGTTAAGCGGCTGACCTTTTCTCTATGTGTGTGCGTTTGCATGGGGTGTTTTATACTTGTCAGTCTGTGCGGGTGGACAAAGAAGGTAGGTATATATATGTTTATATATATGCAGATATTTCAATTATTTTTTCTATTTAAAATTCAAATGTAAAATGGATATAGTTCACTGTTTGAGCACCTGCTTCCCATTACAAGGTCCTGGGTTCAATCCCGAGTACATCGTATAGGAAAAAAAAAGATGCATTGAATATAAGAAGATATTTATGCGAAATAATGAATGTATTTTTTGTGCTATCAAAAGGAAAGAAGGATAATTTAGTTCAATGAATTTGTCTGGTTGTCTGAGAACAAGAAAGAAAGTAATTGTAAAGCTAAAAAAAAAATCCAAATAGTTTCTGAACAGTAATTCATAATCTTTCTTCAGCCTTTCATTGTTGGCATTGCCCAAAGGAATGGTTTACATATTTCAACAACTGTTATTACATTAGTCCTGACCTCAAAACATGGAAAGAGAGTTTGATGGCCTGTGTTTCTAAGAAATCTCATTTATTTTATATGGATACTGAAGAAGAAATGGTAAGATTTTAAGTGATAGATCTCCAGTCTATTAAGTTTATTTTTTCTCATCCTTTCTTTGTGATGTTGACCTTTCTACATTATTATCTAATTGATGGAGCATAATGTATAAGAGGGATGATCATTTCTCCATTCTTTTCCATGGTGCCTTTGCCATAAACTAAGTATGTGAGTGTAGACGACTATGTGTGTGTGTGTGTGTGTGTGTGTGCTTGGACATCACTTGTATTCCACTGTTCAATATTTTTTGCACCAAGATCACATAGTCAAATGTACTTACATTAAATATTATATTTCTACATTATATAATTCCTTCACATTGTTCTTCTTCAAGAGTACCGTATTACACTTGGACTTTTAACTCTCTTCATGAATAATTCTTAAAAATATGCTGTAATTTTAGTGAAATTATATTTAGTTAACAAATAAATCATTGAAAATTGACATGATGCATTAACATGTTTTTTGCCTTCCTTTATTTTCTCTCATGTCAATTTTATAATTTTGTGTATCTCTTCCATATTTCACTTGATTTGACTCCAGCTATCAGTCCTCTTCTATATTAACTTTTCTGCTGTTGCTAATATATCACACTAAAATTGATTTGTGTACAATGACTGTATATCCACCAATATTGCAAAAATCACTTTTAAAATCTATAATTTACTTGGGAATTCCTTTGAGTTTTCTACATACACAATTTTATCATCTATGAAAGTGTCAGTCTCCTTTCTCTTTTTCCGATTAATGTATTTTTAAATTGATTCTTACTGTTTTTCATGTAAAAGGCTGTTCAGTGGAAAGCTGATTAAAAATAGTGACATAGGACATTAGGTCTTATTTAGAAATTTCAGAAGGGTGCACTTCAGCATTGAGTGGGTTTGTTGTTGCTTTTGTGGTTATTTTGGTGATAATTCTATATGAATAAGGATGTTCACTATTTTCTATTTTAACACATTTTTAAGGTATAATTGATATATAAAGATTTGCACATATTAAAATCATATAATTAATAAGTATTGAAACATTTTCAAACTATGAAATTATCAGGCAACTATGGTTCTACTTTCTTTACCATGCATTAGATAGAAATTCTAGAATTTTTTATAATCAGAGTAATACAATGCATATACTTTTAGTCTGGATACTTTCATTTGAAATAATTAATTTGAGTTTCATCCATCTTACAGGGTGCTTCAGCAATTCATTCTCTTGTTTGAAACAAATCAAATTTCTTGATATATATTAATAAAGCATACAATTCATTCGAAGGGTACAATCAATGGTATTTGGTATAATAACATTGTTGTGCATTCATCATTTCCATCTTTATTATAGTATTTTCATTATTTCAATAATAATTATAATAATAAACAAAAAGCAGACAAACAAATACTTCACCTTTCATTCTCTCTATGCTTCCCCTGCTGTACATTGCTACTATTTTGGCTATTCTTGCACATTTATTTATTTACTTATTCATTTAGCAGCTTTTAAAGGTATATTCACAAACCATAAGATCTATCCAAACTGTATAATCAATCAAGAGCTTTTAGTATAATCACAGTGTTGTACATTCATCACCACAAAAATTTTAAAACAATTTCATTACTCCAAAATGAAAACCTCCAGATGTCCTAACCGTCAGCTCTCAATCCTTGTGTCCTGAGCCCTACATAATCACTAATTTAATTTTATCTTTATGAATTGATTTACATTTATATTTTATGTAAATGGAATCATACAATATGTAATACTTTGTGTCTGGTTACTTTAACTCAGTATAATAGTGTTTTTTTTTGTTTGATATTAACATTTTGTAGTATTAACATATATTAGTTCAGTTTCAAAGAAAAATGATCTTCTACATACAATTTTACCCATATTCATATTTCACATGTGATTTTATTGTCCTATACATTTCCAAGTTACATTTTTTTAGCTTCCCTCTTAGTTATATACATGACCTTAAACTTTTCTTTACAACCAGTGTCATACCCTCATAATAGTCCTGCTAGTTACAAACACTACCTTGGGCTTTCACTTTTTCAATTCATTTTCAGAGATTAACACACATCTGTTTTACCAATTTTGCACAAGTTAACCCTCAGCATTCCGTTCCCTAAACTCATTCTATTCTCTGGGGACCCTTTATTCAAGTTATTAACTCCATAACAACACACAATATGTTAATTTATAGTAGTGCAATCATACCATAATTGTCCTTTTGTATATGACTTGCTTCACTCAACATCATTTCCTCCAGGTTCTTCCATGTTGTCATGTGTTTCTTGACTTCTTATTTATTACAGCTGCATAATAGTCCATCGTGTGAATGGACCACAATTAGTTTCTTCATTCATCAGTTGATGGACATCTGGGTTGTTCCCATCTTTTGGCAATTGTGAAAAACACAGTCATGAATGTTGGTGTGCAGATATCTGCATTTCCTGAGCAAAAGTGCTGTTGCTGGGTTGGAGGTGGGAATTTCCGGGTCTACATTTCTTCCTTCTTTTGGGAGAGAAACATGAGATATGCCAGCCTATATTCCCTTCAGTCTTGGTGTTCCAAAGAATTGTGCCTTTACCCTTCAGACTTTCAGAGTTGCTTTTTACTTATGTCTTTCTTCATTTCTAAGCTTTATACTTGTACATAGGAGAAGGAAGCAGGGAAAACTTTACTGTGCCACCTAGTCTGGACCCTTGTTATTCTACCAGTATAGAAACAGATAAAAGTGGGGCTCATCTACTTAAAGAACTGTGTGGGTCCCAGAAAAGAAATTTTGGCCTTCATGTCATTTTTCTCTTCAGTGGCAACCTCTTAATTTCCTTCACAAAACCCTAACTCTAAGAAACATAGAAAAACACATTTATTTAGATGTAAAAATGTCAAGGTATCTGAAACTTAAAAATCATTGTTTTGTTAATATTGTAAACCTGGTTAATTACTAACCGACATAAAACTCAATTTTCACTGTTAACAGTAACATAAGGAAAATTAAATTATAAATTATAAAAATTATGAACTATTTTTAAATCAAAATATAAATATTTTGAAAGATTTTGGAAATATGAACAATGTTTTCCAACTTTAGTATTGTTTTATTATTGGGATAGAACCCAGTACTCTCATCGTGCTTTAAAAATAATGAACATGGAAGAGAACTTGGTCCAGTGGTTAGGGCATCCATCTACCACATGGGAGGTCTGCGGTTCAGACCTCGGGCCTCCTTGACCCGTGTGGAGCTGGCCCATGTGCAGTGCTGATGCACGCAAGGAGTACCCTGACACGCAGGGGTGGGGTGTCCCCACGTAGGAGAGCCCCATGCGCAAGGATCGGGCCCCATAAGGAGAGCCACCCAGTGCAAAAGAAAGTGCAGCCTGCCCAGGAATCGTGCAGCACACATGGAGAGCTGATGCAACAAGATGACGGAACAAAAAGAAACAGATTCCCATGCCGGTGAAAACAACAGAAGCAGACAAAGAAGACATAGCAAAATAGACACAGAGAACAGACAACCAGGGTGGAGGGGGAAGGGGAGAGAAATAAATAAATCAATAAATCTTTAAAAAAATTAAAAAAAATAAAAATAATGAACGTATGAAAGAAAACACTACCTGCATTAAATATATTAATCTTAAAAATGCATGTTTATATGAGATTTATTTGTTTTCTGATAGAATATGCTGAGTTCCCTGTCAGTAGACCCATGGGTTGGACTTTCTCGTAAAACCAATGTCTCATCCTTGGCAATAGATAAATGACTTAATTTTCAAGAAAAAGTAAGTTTTTTCTGAATGATGCTTATAGAAAAAGAAAAGCTATAAAAACAAGAAAAGTTCAGAAGAATAATACTAAAAAATTTGTTTGCATTATAGACATGGAGAAATATATTGAAATTAGTGACATGTATGTCAGTGTAAACATTAGTTAAGAATGGTATACTCATTGCTCAAAATATCTGGGGCAATTACTAATATTACATGAAATGTCATTATCCATTCTCACAATATTCCTCCCATACTGTTTGTTGGCAAATGACATTGTTTTATGATTTACTCCTATAAAATATAACTGAATTATGCATTTTTTCCATTACAGAGTGAAAAATCCACCATATCATGCATATAACTGTGCTTTTCTACGTTCAAATGGCCTCCAGGCAGACAGTTGTATATCTCCAAGACACTTTATTTGTAAGCATGTGTTTTGAAGTTAGAATGCCTGAGTTTGGAATCCTAGTAGTGACTTCATGTTTCATGAAATGGAGATAATATTAGACTAGCAAAAGTCTCATAATGAATTCTATTTGTTCTAGCAATGATTATGTATTTCAACATATGTATTGAAATATAATACAGGCATACACTAAAAAACAGAAATCATTATTTTACCACTGATGATTTATGTCAAAGCAAATATACGCTTGTAACCTCAACCTAAGTCAATAATATGAAATATTAGAAAACCAGCAACTCAGAAGCCCCACGCCTGCTAGTTCCCATCCACTTTATCTTGCCAAAACTCACAATCTTCTATTTTTAACACCTTTGATTTGAATTGACTTTGTTTTACAGGGTGATAAATCACTTTATTAAGAAACCTAGAGCAGCATTAACATTCCATCCATGTATTGTCTAGCAACAGTCATATTTGTGGAACAATTGGTATGTATATTTTTAAATATAAATTGATATTTAGATTACTGAGAATGGTTACTGTATATATATGATATATGATTAACTTAGAGCACAGAGTTCATCAAGCAGGCATGAGAAATAAATTGAACAACCAATGTAAATTATAAAAGAAAAATTGAAGAAAAGTATCCAAAGACTGTTGTATAGACAAATGTTCTCAGAAAATTGTTTCTCCATACTTATTTCCTCAAATTAAGGATATATTCATAAAATAATGCCACAGAGAATTTTCACCCTGGCTAATAAAATGTGTTACAGGTGCACTCTCTTTATTGACTTTTAAAATTTATGTAATTGAAACCATACCACAGGAATTGTTCCAGGCTTGTTTTCCATTTCATGTATCAGTTTTATATATGTAATGGGAAAAAGATCCCATATGCTATGCTTTCATTCATATGAAGTTTCCAAAATAGGCCAATCCATATAGATATAAAGTGGATTAGTGGATGGCAAGGGCTGAGGGGAGTTGGAAATGGGAATGACTATTAGTGGAGAAAGGATTCTTTTAGAGCTAATGAAAATTTTCTAAAACTAGATAATGGTGATGATTGCAAACTCTCTGTGTATATGAAAACCATTGAATTACACAACAAAAAAGGTTGAATTTTAAGTTATATGAATTTCATCTCAATAATGCTCTAATGAAATACTCTGCAGTGATTTTGCTTAGGATTGCTGTAAACTTTGAAGTGATTTGTAACAGTTCTTTGTTTCATTCAACATAATGTCCACAAGGTTCATTCATATTGTCATATGCATCCCGATTTCATTTCCTGTTACAACTAAATAGTATTCCATTGTGTGTACATACCACGTTTTCTTTATCCATTCCTCACTTGGTGGCCACTTGGGCTGGTTCCATATTTTATCAATTGTGAATAACCCTGCCATGAACTTTAGGGTGCAAATGTCATTGGGGTCATTACTTTCAGTTCTGAGTATTTAGGGCCATTTATCTTCCAAATCAATTTGATAATTGACTTTTCTATTTATGCAAAGAAAAGAAAAGCTGTTGGGATTTTGATTGGGATTGTGTTGAATCTGTAAATCAGTTTGGGGAGACTTGACATCCTAGTGCTATTTAGTCTTCCAGTCTATGAACATGGAATATCCTTATATTTATTTAGGTCTTCTTTCATTTCTTTTAGCAATGTTTTGGAGTTTTCTGAATACAGTTCTTTTTACGTCCTTGGTTACTTTTATTTATGAGAAGTTGACTTTTTAGTGTCTAAATTAAATTGAACTTTTTTCTCTGATTTCCTCCTCAGAATGCTCTTCAGTAGAATGGAAGACCTACTGATTTTAGGATATTATTCTCGTATCCCACCACTTTGTTGAACTCATTGTTTAGTTTTAGTAGTTTTTGTGGATTTTTCAGGATTTTCTAGACTTAAGATCATATCATCTGAGAATAGCAAAAGTTGTACTTCTTCCTTTCTTATTTGTGTTCCTTATTATTACTTTTTCTTGACTGATTTCTCTAGAGAGAACCTTTTGCACAGTAGTGAATAACACTGGTAACAGTGTGCATCCTCGTCGTGTTCCTGATCTCAATGGGAAATCTTTCAGTCTTTCACCATTGACTACAGTGTTAGTCATGGGCTTTTCATTGATCCACTTTGTCAGGTGGAGAAAGCTTCCTTCTATTCCTATTTTGAAGTGTTTTCACAAGAAATTATTAAATGCCTTTTCTGTGTCAATTGAGACGATCGTGTGACTTTTTCTTCTTCAATTTAGAACTGTAGTTTATTACAATGATTGATTTTCTTGTGTTGAACCACCCTTGCACACCTGGGAAAAAACCCACTTGATAGTGGTGTATAATTCTTTCATATGCTTTTGGATTCTCTTTGCAAGTATTTTGGTGAGTGTGAGCATTTTTTTACCTATTAGAGGAATTGTTCTGTAATTTTTTTTCCCATAGTATCTTCCTCTGGTTTGCTATTAGGGTGATGTTGGCTTCATCAAATGAGTTTGCTGTCATTCTTTCCTGTTCAATTTTTCGTAAGAGCTTGAGCAGGAATGGTATTAGATCATCTTTGAATGATTGTTAGAATTCACCTGAGAAGTCATTGGGTCCTGAGCTTTCCATTTTTTTGGAGGTTTTTGAAGATTGTTTCAATCTTTTTTAGTGAATGGCATGTTGAGGATTCCTATTTCTTCTAGGGTCAGTGTAGGTTGTTCATGTGTTTCTAGGAATTTGTCCATTTAGTCTACATTGTTTACTTTGTTGGCATACAGTTGGTCATGGTATCCACTTATGATCTCTCTTAGTTTTTCAAGGCCAATGACAGTGTCACCTCTCTCATTTCTGATTTTATTTATATGCTGCTTCTCTTTTTTTCCATTGTCAGTTTAGCTTTGAGTTTGGAGATTTTGTTTATCTTCTTAATAGACTAACTTTTGCTTTTGCTGATTCTGTGTTTTGTTGTTGGTGCTATTATTTTTCTCAGTTTCATTTACTTCTTCACTGACCTTAATTATTTCTTTCCTTTGGCTTGGTTTGGGATAAATTTGCTATTCTTTTTCTAGTTCTTCCCAATGTGTAGTTAAGTCTTCGATTTTAGCTCTTACTTCTTTTTTTAATTATTTTTTTAATTTTTAAGGAAGCTTTAGATTATATACCTTTTACATAAAAATATAGGAGATTTTCATATGCCCTTCTCTGCACCCCTCCCACACTTTCCCATGTTAAAACATCTTTCATTCCTGTGACACATTTGTTAAAATTGATGAACATATATTGAAGCATTGCTATAAAAGATGGACTATAGTTTATGACATGCTAGTTGAGCAATGAATCTCAGCAGCATCGCACCACCTATGCTCCAGTTCATCAGACTCACCCAGAACAACGAATAAAATGATGATGATGTGCAATGAACATCCCCATAAACAGAATGTATCTACAATGGCAAGCAAGACAGGCCCTCCACCTGTCCCATGGGATCTCATTCCCCTCTCAATCAGAAACAGAGGGGGCATCACCATTCCGAAATCCTCAGGATTGAGGAATGAGCAAATATAAGGAGGGATGCAGCTATGGACAAAAGTAGACTTATTATTATTGTAGCAATGGATGATCTTGTATCATTGATATAAAGGCAGAGGTGACCAGAGATTCTGACGGAAGGGAGAGGGAAAAAAGGTACATCATTGGGCATTGGAATTGTTCTGCACGGCATTGCAATGATGGTGACATTGCAAAGATGGATACATTTTTCAAACCTATAAAAATGTTTGGTGCGAAGTGCAATCTGTAATGCAGACTGTGGACCATGGTGAGTAGCAATGCTTTAGTATGTGCTCCTCAAGTCTAACGAATGTGCCTCACTAGAGAAAGATGTTGTTCATGGGCAAAAGTGTCAAAGGGGAGAGGTGGTCTATATGAGAATCCCCCTAAATTTCAATGTATCATTTATGTTAATTGTATCTTCCTTAAAAATGAAATAAAATATAATTTTAAATAAGAGTTCTGGAGGCCATTATGTGACAGTAATTATTAATAAATGCATTCTTAAATAGCTCATTAAGTATTAAAATCCAACAAAGAAACCTCCTTTCCCGAGACAATTATTTCAGTCAATTTGGGTACTGTTTTGTTGTCTTTACTTTTTCTGAGCTGTTCTCTCATAGGTATCACATAAAATCGTTATTTCAACAGATTTAATTCTTTCACATTTATCAGTTTCTATAGCTGTAGATTCTCTGTTGTTACCATGGAGACCATTTCTGAGATTCTGGTCATCAACATTTTAAAATTAATAATCATTGTGACTATCATAAAGTCATAATAATTCTTGTTAAGTCAACCATTGGGACAACATATGGAATCTGTGCCAGAAGAATACAGATCTGAGAGGCTCTGTTTTAATTTGTCAAAGACCTGCCAATGCAAAGTGCCAGAAAAGGTTTGACTTTTACAGAGTGGATTTATTTGGGTAAAAGTTTACTCCTCCAAGGATGTGCGATGTCCAAACCAGGGTACCAATAGAGGTGCTTTCTCATTAAAGTCCCCTACTGTTGGTGCTGGCACTGTAGCCATGTGGGGAAGCAAGATGGCTGCTGAGCTCTGCCAAGGTCTCACCTTCCCCTCCAGGCTTACCATCTCCTCTTCTTTTTTTCTTTTTTCTTTGTCTTTATTTAATTTTTAAATGTTACATTAAAAAAATATGAGGTCCCCATATACCCCCCACCACCCCATCCCACTCCTTCCCCCATAACAACAACCTCCTCCATCATCATGAGACATTCATTGCACTTTTTGAATACATCTCTGAGCACCTCATGGTCAATGGTCCACATCATAGCCCACACTCTCTCACAGTCCACCCAGTGGGCCATGGGAGGACATACAATATTCAGTAACTGTCCCTGCAGCACCACCCCAGGACAACTCCAAGTTCCGAAAACGCCCCCACATCACATCTCTTCTTCCCACTCCCTACCCCCAGCAGGCACCATGGCCACTTTCTCCACACCAATGCCACATTTTCTTCAATTACTAATCACAATAGTTCGTGAATAGAATATCAGTAAGTCCTCTCTACTCCATACTCTATTCCTCCATCCTGTGGACCTTCGAATGGTTGTGTCCACTCCACATCTATATCAAGAGGGGGCTTAGATTCCACATGGATGCTGGAGGCAATCCTCCTGCTTTCAGTTGTAAGCACTCTTGGCTCCCTGGTGTGGTGATTGACCTTCTTTACCTCCATGTTAGCTGAGTGGGATAAGCCCAATAAACCAGAGTGTAGGAGTTGCAAGTCTGTTTAGGCTCAGGGCCTGGCTATCACATGGTCAGTCCAGAGTTTCAGGTGACCTGAGTATATATTAAACCCCAGCGCCAACTACAGATCCGGTAAAAGTAACAGGAGAGGCTTGTGAACAAAGATCACATCTGAGTCCAGTTCCATCACACAGAAACACAAACTCCAAAGTAGGGCCAACTGACATGGCACTGAACTCCATCTGCCATGACCATAGAACCTGTGGGCCTCTGTAGCCCTCAGAAAAACCAATACTTGGGGTTGAATCTACTTTATCTGTCTCTGGGTCTCTGCTGAGGTGTGCATAAGGGCGACCCCTCTGATAACCTCCCGGCTCTTTTTGGAGACTCATAGCCTCTTGAGCAGCTTTGTGGGCTCAGTCATTCTCAGACTCTGAGGGATTCTGTTTTCCTACAATATTCTCTCTCACACATTGCAGAATCAAATATGCCAGCTTCCATTTCCTCTGGGTCTGTGTGTATTATTCCATTTATATAAGACCCAGAAGGGTGTGAAGCCTCAAACTGATGGAGACTAATCAAAAGCCCTCAGTCAAACTCAAGAAGTATCTAATCAAAGGCCCCTCTTTTAAATTTAATGCAGTCAAGGTTACATGCTAATTTATAAAATATTACTTTGTTTGGGATTCATAAGAAAAAATTTCCAACTGCCACAGTCCCTCTGTCTTTTTTATTTTTTTCAGATAATTTTCTCTTTTTCATAAGAGCATTTTATAATTGAGGTGTGAGTTGGTTTATGTTGTATCATGAGAAATCAGGCTCAGGCACAGCAGACACCCGCAGCAAGTGACCGCTTTTTTGCTGACACAGTACAAACGGTCCAAAAGAGCTGGGAAGAGACCTCAGCATGGCTGGTCAGGGTTGGTGGAGGACAGTTCTACACAACAAGTTACAAAACTGTGCTGCCAATGGTAATCTATTTATAAGATCCCTGGAGAGGGAACCCTGCCAATCAGAGCTTCCTGCCTCATTAGGATCTGGAGCTGGGAATGGAAATAAATAAATAAATATTAAATAAATAAATAAAATAGCAAGACTGCTCTGCTTAAGCATTGAGAAAAAGTCAACAATATAAATTATATATTTTCTCTTTTGATATAAATTTTCTCTTTTGAAATACAAATACATAAGTAGAAATTCATAAAAGAAATGACTATTTGGGTTATTGTGTGGCTCTCCACCCACCAAGACTACGCCCCGTGCACACTGGAACATACTCCTATGCCTTAGAGGCAGGCCCCGTCCCATACCTCCCCCTTCGATGACACCGTGCACCAGTGATCATTCCCTGCCACTGTTGTGAAGCTTCTGTTATCCAAAACTTCTAAAAAATGAAGCCAACAAAATAATCAAATAAAATTATTAAGGAAATGAAATAATTTTTGAAACCCAATACAATAAAAAGAAAATTTAAAATTTTTTTGAAATAATGAAAAAAAGTTTAGACATTGTGTCTTTCATCACTGTAAGATATGCTGTCTTGTATGTACAGTGACCTTTTCTTCCATATATTTCCCCAGTGTCTTATTTTTATCATTTAGAATATTGAATTCTCATCCTGGGAAGTTCTGCTACATTCTCTATTAGGAACAAGAATCCACAGAGTGCAGGGCCAGTGCCTAGTGAAGGAAGACAGACCACTGTGCCAGGCCCTTGATATTGATAATGGTACTTATGAAACTTTTCTAGTGAAATTGAAATTTGGCCTAGAATTCTGTGCTGCCTAAGAATTACCTAGTGATAGCTTTTGTTTTGCTCAAATGTGGACAATCTCTAAGCCACACTCAGCAGATAAACACAATAACACCACCCCCCACATGGTGTGGGACATGAATCCTGGGGATGAGACTCCCTGGCACCCAGGGATTATTACCAACTGCCAACTAGCAAGCGTCTGGAAAAAGACCTTGGCCAAAGTGGGAAATATTAAATACAAGTGTCTTTATGTCTAAGAGATTACTTACGCATGTCTCAGCTCAGCAGAATCTCCTTGACTGCCACAGTAAATACTCCTTCGAATAGTGGGGCACCTGAGGGTTGTAGACCCTCTATCCAGAAACTATAAGCAGAGCAGACAATCTCAGGAATTCAGCATCCTGTCATTGAGTCTTAGTTTGGAATTTATGCTCTCCAGTGTAACAGAGTTAGACTCATTTATAGTTTCCCTACACATGGCTTTTCTGCCCTTTTATTTGAACTTATAATTAGCACTATACTTGATAAATAAATGTGCCAGAGACTTAAATCTTTGATCTGCCCATGTGCCAATTGAGCCCTGAATTTCAGCAGAGTTGCAACTCCTACTCTCCAGTTCTTTGCACTCAGCCAGGACAACGAACAAGGAGATGATGATGGACAACACCCATCCTAAGGAACAGAGTGTCTGCAACTGCAAGATAGTTCCTTCAGAATGCCCCATGGGACCTAAGCCCCCGCTCAGTTAGAAGTAGAGTGGGCATTACCATCCCCAAATCCTCACGGGGAGTGAGCAATGGACTAAACTAGATTTATTATTGTTCTAGTAATAGAAAAACTCTTACTGATATAAATTTAGTGGCTAACCGAGATTCTGAAGGATGGCTAAGGGAAGATTAGGAGTCATGTGGGGGCATTTTCAAGACATTTGAGTTGTTTTACATGACACTGGAGTGATGGATACAAGCCACTGTATGCTTACATATCTTCAAAGTTGTGCTGGACAGAGTGGAAAGTATAATGTAAACTGTAGTCCATGGTTCATTGCAGTACTTCAATATGTGTTAATCCATTGTAACAAATGACCACACTAAAGAAGGTTGTTGATAACGTGTGAAATTGTGGGAGGTGGAGGGAGTGGGGCATATGGGAACCCCTTACTCTTTTATAGAACATTTGTACAATCTAAATCATCTTTAAAAATAAAAAAAATTAAAATAATAAAATAAAATTGCAGACAAAAAAATATCTACTGTTGAACACAGCAATAGGCACAAATCCTCTTTACCACCTGGATAAGACATAGAACATATCTTGAAAAATCATGTGTATACATTTTTTTCTTAAAAATTCTCTTTGTTATCCCTAAATGCAACCAGTATTCATACCTCTTTGATGATAATACTATTGCTTTTCTCCTTTAGCGCTGCCTTATACAGACACACCTTTAAATTGTGTAATGTACTGTGCTTTTTTGTTAGTTGTAGGTGAATTGAAGTAAATTCTATATGTTATTATGAAGTAAATTCTATATGTTATATCCTGAGTTATGTGGTCATAACTCAATGTTATGCTTTTAAAAAGGCATTCTTATTTCTCCATATTTAGCATTTGACAATTTCATTGTTCTGTAAAATTCCATTGTATTACTGTCCATACACACAATCATTTCTCTGCAATTCTGAAAGTTTTGTCGGTGGTTTTAAAAAAAAGGTTTTTTTGGTTGTGGTTTTGGTGCTTTAACTAGTAAATAAATGTTTATAGACACATAGATATTCTTTTGGCGTATTGAAATAAAATTGATATTCCTACACTAAATTTTTGGTCACGATTTTTTTGTTCAACTTTCTTGTTTACACTAGTTCATCTTTGGATCATTTTGACCTTCCTTCAAACATAATTGATAACTACAAATGATTACAGTTATTTTTCTTAGTTTAAAAATCTACATATCCTTTTCTTCTTTATTCCTGTACTATACTTGGTAGAACCTTCTTTCAAAGGTTGAAGAGAAGAACTATTATTGCCTTGTTCCTGATCTCAGAAATAAAGCTTTAAGTATGAAGTTCCTTTTCAAAAAATAATTTTTCCTTATCAGATTAAGGAAATTCTATTTTGCTTGTAACCTCTTTATTTTTTTAGCACAGCTTTAGATGTACAGAAAACTTACAGGGAAAGTATAGAATTGCCATATACCTTCTTCCCCTCCATCCCACTGTTTCTCTGTTATTGGTATCTTGTTTTGGTATGATACATTTGTTACAATTGATGAGCCAATATCAATACTATATTATTAACTAAAGCTCATATGGTCTATTAGGGTTCACTGTGTTTTACAATTCTATGGACTTTGGCCAATGTTTAATGTCATGTACCCATCATTCTACTATCACACAAAATCATTCTATATTAGAATGCCTCTTTTTCCATCTATTCATCCCATGATCCCACTTCCAGAACTTCTGGCAAACACTGATGTTTACTATAGTTTTACCTTTTCCAGAATGTCGTAGAGTCAGAAATGTACAAATTTGTAGCCTATTCCGACTTGCTCCCTTCATTTGAAATATGCATTTAAGATTCTTTTACATCTTTTTGTGGCCTGAGAGTGCATTTCTTTTTATCAATGAATAATATCCCATTGTATGGAAATACTACTGTTTGTTTATCCATTCACCTGTTGGAATATATCTTGGTTATTTCAATTTTTGGCACATATAAAAATGCTGCTATAAACACTGTGTGTCTGTCGCAGTCATGTATTGATGTCATTATATTTTGTATATAGGTGCATACATATATATATTTAGATACATAGAGAATATTATCAATTTAGCTTATGAAAATATAATGAATCCAAATACAACTATTGCTAGCCAACATAGGCTATTGTTATTGAGGACACAAAAATAAGCTGAGAAACCAGGAAAAAGGCTGGATTTAAATTCCATACTCTAGAATTAACAAAGCTTAAGGTTTGGCTTTGAATCTGTCCCCACTCCTCTAGCAGTGGCAAGGAAGCAGTTTCCTTAGGAATGCTAGGTAAGAAATGAACAAACATAACTCCTTTTCCTTGATTAAAGATGAGGAATGATTAAAATAATTTTATTAGGTACAAATAGATATTCTAGATTTTAAATTTTATTTATTTTCATGCTTTTATGTCATTTCATTTTGTGGGTTGAAGTTTCCATTTTATTCCTTCCTATTTTTGTATAGAAGAGATCTTTGAAAGTGCTTTTAATTGTCCTACATAGTTTGATGCGTTTTGTCATTCTCACCTAAAGGCTCATATTAAAATAAAATTGTTTTTGATTGTGAAATGAATAAATAAGTAACATAACGGGTAGCTATTTGACATTTCACTTTTTTGCAAGCTGATATATTTCAATATTTTACATTTTATCTTTACAAGAGACATTTATTTTTATCAGGAGATAACTGAAGATTAAATAATTTATTTTAAAAGAATTAATTTTGCAAATAGAATTTTAAGAACTAGAGCAGAGGAACCAGGGAGATAAGTTGTGGAGTTATGGTCTTGTGTCAGTTGTTATAAAACAGAAAATGTAGTAATTCCTCAGAATAATTAGTGACATTAACCCTGTTGATAATGGTGATGTGATTTTTAGAATATTTGACATCATAATAGAAGTGTTATAATAGGGAGATATATAAAAGTAGTATGTCATGGCAAGACTTAGCAACCAACCCTAAATGTAGGGCTATACATGAAAATAGTGTTAATATTACCCAAATTCGCAGAATCCACGATTGAGATTGAAATAAGTTGACTGTCCTTTGTTTTTAATGAAATATTACTTTTTATGTGGTTCTGTCAAAACAACTATTTTTCAAAATGTCACTTATCTCTCCATAGCCACATCAAGAAGACATAGTTGCACAACTGAGCAGAGTCAGAGAGACAGATAAAGCAGATACAACCCCCAGATATTGGTTCCTTTGAGGGCTAAAGAGACCCATGGGAGTTATGGTCATGGCCGATGGGGTTAACTACCAGGGCAGATGGCCCCTCTTTGGAAATGGTGTTTATGTGTGATGAATCTGGACTCAGATGGGATCTCCCTTCATAAGACTTTCATGCTAATGTGCTGGAGGTGCAGTTAATGTTGGGGTTTAAGATATATTTAGGGGATTTGAATCTCTGGACTGACAATGTGATAGCCAGATCCTGAGCCTCAACAGACTCCAGCACCTACAATCTGATTTATTGGACTTACCACACTCAGCTAAGATGGAGGTGAAGAAGGACAACCACCACAACATGGAGCCTAGAGTGATTACAACTGAAAATGGGAGGATTGCATCCAGCATCCAGGTGGAATCTGAGCCTCCTCTTGACATAAAGGTGCAATGGACACAACCAATCCAGTGTCCACATAGAAGAGGTGGCATTGGATTGGGAAAAGTGGACATAATGGACAAAGGGTATGAGGAAAGGCAGGAAGAGATGAGAGGTGGAGGCGTCTTCGGGACATGGAGCTGCCCTGGATGGTGCTTCAGAGGTAATCACCGGACATTGTAAATCCTCACAGGGCCTACATGATGGAATAGAGGAGAGTATGGGCCATGATGTGAACCAATGTATATGAGGTGCAGAGGTGCCCAAAGATGTACTTACCAAATCCAATGGATGTGTCATGATGATGGGAACGAGTGTTGTTGGGGGGGGGGGGAGAGGGGGGGGTGGGGGGGTGGGGTTGAATGGGACCTCACATATATATTTTTAATGTAATATTATTACAAAGTCAATAAAAAATAAAAAAATTAAAAAAAAAAAAAAAAAAAAAAAGAAGACATAGTTGAATAGTACTACTTTGTCCAAAGGTACTCTCCCACCAAAACCAATAGAAGGTGAAACTATTTTATTCACAGCAATTGAAAGAGGTGTGCAGGGTGATAAACCGACTTAAAAATAACCCAATTACGAGAATTTCTCTTCATACTTTAAGTGACACATTCATGGGCCCCCGGCTTTTTACCCTCTGACTTCACTCTGAATCAACACAGGACAGTCTGTGAACTGCACAGATATTTTTTCCTCTAACTCTGGACTGATCCTGTAAACATCTCCTTTCTTCCCAGCTATGCCAGGCATCTTTAGGAGAGTCAGCCAAGGATGCATGACTTACTGGTGAGGAAGGAATGTGTGTCCACTGGCCCCCTGTTTAACTGCTTACCCATATTTTAGAGTGGGAGATTCCAAATGCTGTGCATGCTGCAGCTGTGGTATTCATATATAATAAAAACAAAATGGAGCATTGGAGCCTTTATTTGAATATTTCAGGATAAAAAGCACACCTAAATATGAAATATTTGGAGTACATCTTAAATTATTCTAATTAGTTCCTGTGGAGAATTGTCAAATGAATGCACACACACATACATTGAGTTTGTTAATCAAAATAATTTAAATGGAAATCCTATAACCATCATGACATTGAATCATTAATCTTGAATTTTATAATTGGACAAAAGTTTGTCACTGTATAATAATGGATTAAATTATAATTATTTAGCCTACACTTTATAACTGTGTTCTTAGAAAGCAATTCATGGAATGATACAGGGCAAAACATAATTCCTAATAAAAATTAGTTTAAATACATGCAGTTTGGTTTTTTAAAAAATTAGGATGTAATAGTTACCATAAAATGCTAATCTGAACTTAAGAAACACCAAAAAATTCACTAAGTAATTATTCATAGGCCACACATTTTAAGTTTCAATGCCAGGATTAAATTCTAGTTATTACTCTTGACAGGGCCTTTGACTGAATTATTCAATGTAACTGAATGATTGCTATTACTTACATAAATAAATGAAACTTCAGTATATTTCACAACCAGAGTATCTTTCAGGAAATTTGAACTCATTACATGGTTCCAAAAAATTCTGCACATTTGACTTGTCAACTTATGGTCCTATATTTTAGCATTAAGCCATGACAATTATCTCTATAAAATAAATATTGAAAATGACTTTTTTCTTGGGTGGTGCTTCCAATATTCTTTGGGTTGTAAATAAGTTTAGTAAACTATATGATGTTTTTAGACATAAACACTGTTTCCTTCATTTTTAAAGAGTTCTCAAAACTTTCCATCAACTCATTAATAAGAAAAAATACCAAATAAAAGATTGTGTCTCCTTTCATAAATAAATGAATATCACTAAATCAAAATAATTTAGTGTAATAAATTAAATGTTTGCTAATTTTCCTTTTCTCCCATCTTTGGGGAATTCAGTATTTAATTGTCACTGGATTTCAAACTATCATAAAAGTTAGTAGATAAATTTTTACAAAATAAAACATTAACATCTAACACATGTTTAGTGTTAAAATATTTCAGTATAATCTGAATTTTAAGAAATCAGACTATTCTTATTAATAAACTTCTTTATGCTTCAATAATTGAAATTTACATCACTCTAACCAATAGTATTTTGTCAAATGCAGAATATTTTAAGAAATACTTACTATACCATGAAACACTTCTCTAAATCTCTGAGTAATTTAGAACCAGACCTTTAGATTCTTCAACTGAAAAATGACCACTTTCAGCCCCCTGCCCCTGCCCCACTCATTGTGGGTGGACTAGGGATGTGTTATTATACACCATGCATCAACTTAAGTGCAGTTATCATAGAGCAGAGTCTCATTTACCACTGAGCTGCCGAGATGGATAACAAAACAGTAACCTTCACAGAACTGAATCTGGCCAAGTACACAAAGTGGAAGCAAATCAAACGTAAGGACACTAATTGCTCCATTTCAGACCCTGAGCAGGAAATAACCTATGTGGTGGAATTAAGTCTTCAAAATGCCTCTCTAGGTCCTCAAGAGAATAATAAGAATTCACACAGCAAAGGTAAAACCTTTAATAGAGTCTCAATGTAACTGCTCTAGGATGTGCCATTGGGGTGCAGAGAAGAAGGGAAAACAAAGATTATAGACATGGAACATGGATAGCCAGATTTAGTGAATAAGCTCACTTGTTTTCTCTTCTTGTGGATCAGAGCTGGTGTGTGAATATGGTATTCCAGTATGAATTCTGAAGAGCAATGGTATTTGACTTTTTGAGCATTAGATTTCCTGAAAATTCATTTGTATATTGAGAGAAAGATTACAATGGTGGTTGTGGGTTTGGAGTCCAGCATTTAAGAAGATGATTCTTTTTATGTGAACAGAATACTCACCTCCATCTACCCTTTCTCTCCTTGTAGATTTCCCATCATGCCTGCAAAGACTCATTGCTGGGATCCTAGAAATATTGTGCCTTGTCTTGAAAACCTCTGTAATAACGATGGCAGTCATAGTTATTATTCATGTAAGTGAGAATTTGAGAGGTCATAAGAAATTTTCATTTTAATGATTTTGAAAATGCTTCTATATATTTCATAAATTAGAGCTAGAAATAGAATTCTCAGTTTAAAGTATTTATTTGGACTAAATGTATGTATTAGAGAAAACATGGATGATTATTCCATATTTTTGAAAATATAAATAACAGAATGGTTGCAGAGAGTATTTTTTTGAATTCTAAGTTTATATAAATATGTATGCAATATGTATGCAGCTTCTGATCGCAACTCTTAAAGACCTACTTTGAGAGAAGGAAATTTATTGGAAAAACTTATTGAGAAATACAAATTAATTTTTGACAGTCATTAAACCAAATCCTGTATAAGAGGTAGATTTTGGTCCATTAGGCTCTTGAAATTATTTTCTCCAAGACCTTATTTGATATATTAATTTTCCTTGGTAAAATATTTTTTTATTAACAGTAATCTAATTTCTAAATAATACATGAAATTCTAAGCTAGGAAATGAAAACTATTATCATTTGTTAATAGCAGTTATTGTCATAAGAATTACAATAATATTTCTAGCTCCTGAAATACAGGAATGGAAAAATTATTCCCTGATGGAAAGATCCCAGAAATGTAAGCAATAAGTTTTAAATTTCTCATATATTGGTACATGTTACATTTTCTCTGTCTTAGGATACACAAAAATGATTTTGAAAAATTATAAAACTGAGAAATAATTGTTTACAAATAAACATTATATAAGGACATTCCTTGTAGTTCAACACTAAAGGGTATCCGTTGAAAATGAGTTTTGCCAATTTGTTGTAATATTATAAGAAGCAAACATTTTCCTATTCTAATGAAATGGTACTGCACAGTGATTTTCAGGGCACGTATAGGGTGGAATTTTGGATTGATTCCTTTATGGAGGTACATAAATTAGGGGTTAAGCGACTGACTTTTTCTCTATGTGTGTGTGTGTTTTCATGGGTTGCTTTTTATGTTGTCAGTCTGTGAGGGTGAACAAAGAAGGTACATATATATTTTTTTATATCTATGAAAATATTTCAATTAGTTTTCCTATTTAAAATTCAAGTGGAAAAATTGATATAGTTCACTGTTTGAGCATCTGGTTCCCTTGACAAGCTCCTGGGTTCCATCCCCAGTATCTCCTACAGAAAAAAAAAAAAAAAAGATACATTGTTAACAGGGAGATGTGTATGCCAAATAATGAATGTATTTTATGGGCTATCAATGGAAAAGAAGGATAATTTTGTTAAACAAATTTGTCTGGTTGTCTGAGAACATGAAAGTAATTGAAAAGATTTTTTAAAAATCCAAATGGTTTCTGTACAGTAATTCATAAACTTTCTTCAGCCTCTCATTGTTGGCATTGGCATTGTCCAAAAGAGTGGTTTACATATTCCAACAATTGTTACCCATTAGTCCTGAACTCAAAACATGGAAAGAGAGTTTAATGACCTGTGCTTTTAAGAAATCTCATCTGTTTTACATGGTTACTGAAGAAGAAATGGTAAGATTTTTGTGTTAGATCTCCAGGCTACTAGGTTTATTTTTTCTGATACTCTCTTTGTGGTGCTGACCTTTCTATGTCATTATCTAATTGATGGAGCATAATGTATAGCAAAGATGATCATTTCTCCATTCTATTCTATGGCACCTTTCATAAATTAAGTATGTGAGTGTATAAGTGTGTGTGTGTTTGGACATCACTTGTATTCCACTCTTCAATATTTTTTGCACCAATATCACATGGTCAAATGTAATGATATTAATTTTTATAGTAGTACATTATATAATTCCTTCACATTGTTCTTCTTCAAGAGTACCATGTTACACTGGGCTTTTAAATCTCTTCATGAATATCCTAAAACTATGCTGTGATTTTATTGAAAATATATTTAGTCAACAGATCAATTGTTGAAAATTGACATCTTTTTGATATTATGTATTAACATGTTTTAATCCATTATTTATTTTCTCTCATGTCAATTTTATAATTTTGTGTATATCTTCCATATTTCACTTGCTTTGACTCAGCTATGTTTTATATTAACTTTTCTGCTGTTACTAATATATCACACTAAAATTGATTTGTGTACATTGACCGTATATCCAGGAATCTTGCAAGACTCACTTTTAAAATCACATAGTTTACTTGGGAATTCATTTGGGTTCCATACCTTTACAATTTTATCATCTATGAAGGTGTCAGTTTCCTTTCTTTTCTTCCAGTTAATGTATTTTTTATTATTTCTTACTGTTTTCCATTGTAAAGCATGTCCAGTTGAAAGTTGTATAAAAATAGTGATATAGGACATTATCATCTTACTTATAATTTGCAGAAGGGTACATTTCATCAGGTTTGTTGTTTGTTTTTTGGTTGTATTTTATTTTTTGGTGATAACTCCGAGTAAGAAAGTTTCATTTTTTTCTCTTTTAACACATTTTGAGGTATAGTTGATATACAATGAACTGCACATATTTAAATCATATGATTCATAAATTTTAATACCTATATACAAATTATGGAATCATCAGGCAAATATGGGTCTACTTTCTTCATCATGCATTAGATATAAATTCTAGAATTCTTTGTAAATAGGCTCATACAATACATATTTTTTTTGTCAGTATACTTTGCTTCAAAATAATTAACTTGAGATTCATCCATCTTATAGGTTGCTTCAAGAATTCATTCCCTTTTTTACACAAATCAAATTTATTGATATATATTAATAAAGCATACAATTCATCCAAAGTGTACAATCAATGGTTTTTGGCGTAATAACATTGTTGTTCATTAATCATTTCAATCATTATTAGGTTATTTTTATTATTTCAATAAAAAATAATAAAAAACAGACAAATTCTTCACCTTTCAATCTTTCTATGCTTCCCCTACTGTACATGGCTGCTATTTTGGCTATTCTTGGGTATTTATTTATACTTATTTATTTAGCAGTTTTTGAGCTATATTCACAAGCAATATGATCTATTCAAAGTGTATAATCAATAGCTCTGGGTGTAATCATAATGTTGTACATTCATCACCACAAAAAATTTTAAAACAATTTCATTACTTCCAAAAGAAAAGGTCCACATCTGTTAGCAGTCCTTCCCCAGTCCTACATAATACTAATCTAACTTCATCTTCATAAATTGATTTATATTATATTTTATATGAATGGAATCATGCAACATGTAATAATTTGTGTCTGGTTGCTTTCACTTCACATAATGGTTTTTTTGTTTAATATTAATATTTTGTAGTATTAACATGTATTAGCTCAGTTTCAAAGAATAATGGTCTTATACATGCCATTTTACCCATATTCATATTTCACATGCAATTTTATTATGCTATACATTCCCTTTACATTTTTAGCTTTTCTTTTATTAATATACGTGACCTTAAAATTTCCCTTTCAACCAGTGTCATACCTCATAATAGTCCTGCTAGTTACAAACATTATATTGGTCTTTCACTTTTTCTATACATTTTCAGAGATTAACACACATCTTTTTTTTACCATTTAACCCTCAGCATTCCATTTCCTAAACTCATTCTATTTTCTGGTGACCCATATTTAAGTTGTTAACTCCATTATATTACACAATATGTTTTAATTCATAGTAGTGCATTCATACAGTATTTGTCCTGTCATGTCTGGCTTGCTTTATGCAACATAATGTCCTCCAGGTTCTTCCATGATGTCATATGCTTTATGATTTCTTATTTCTTACAGCTGCAAAATATTCCATTGTGTGTATCAACCACAATTTGTTTATTCATTCCTCAGCTGATGGACACCTGGGTTGTTTCCATCTTTGGGCATTTGTGAAAAACACTGCTGTAAATATTGGTGTGCAGATGTTTACATTACCTGACCACCTTCTGTTGCTGGGTGTGGGTTGGGAAATTCCAGGCTTATGTTTCTTTCTTTTGTTGACTGGAAAGACATTAGACACGCTGTCAGTCTGTTTTCCCTCCAGTCTTGGTGTCCCCAAAATTGGGCCTTTACCTTTCTGCCTTTCAGAGTTCTGTTTTGCTCATGTCTTTCTTCGTTTCCAGGGTTTATATTTGTACTTAGCAGAGAGTAACAGGGAAACTTTTGGCTCTGCCACCTAGTCTGGACTCTTGGTATTCCACCAATATAAAAACAGGTAAATGTGGGACTAATCTAGGTAAAGAACTGTGTGGGGCCCAGAAAACAAATTTTGGCTTCATGTCATTTATCTCCTCAATGGCAATGCCTTAATTTCCCTCACAAAATTCTAACTCTAAGAAACATAGAAAATACATTTAGCTAGAGGGAAAATGTCACAGTATCTGGAAAGTTTTAAAAACATTATTATGCTAATTTTGTTAAGGTAGTTAACTACTAAAGGATATAAATCTAAATTTTCACTGTCAGTAATAACATAAGAAGAAAATTAAAATTATAACAAAATTTTTTGAGTTATTTTATAGTCAAAAGTCTAAGCCTTTGAATTTTTGGTAATATGAACAATTGGTTTTCAACTTTAATATGTTTTTACTGTTAGAATAGAATCCAGCTTTCATATCTTGTTTGGAAAATTAATGAACATAAGGAAGAAAACACTACCTGCATTAAAAATATTAGTCTTGGGAAGCGGACTTGGCCCAGTGGTTAGGGCGTCCGTCTACCACATGGGAGGTCCGCGGTTCAAATCCCGGGTCTCCTTGACCAGTGTGGAGCTGGCCCATGCGCAGTGCTGATGTGCGCAAGGAGTACCCTGCCACGCAGGGGTGTCCCCCGCATAGGGGAGCCCCACACACAAGGAGTGCGCCCTGTATGGAGAGCCACCCAGCGCGAAAGAAAGTGCAGCCTGCCCAGAAATGGTGCCGCACACACAGAGTTCACACAAGAAGATGATGCAACAAAAAGAAACACAGATTCCCATGCTGCTGATAAGGATAGAAGCGGTCACAGAAGAAGATGCAGCAAATAGACACAGAGAACAGACAACCGGGGTGGGGGGGAAGGGGAGAGAAAAAAATAAATAAATCTTTTAAAAAAATATTAGTCTTAAAACATGAGAAGTTTACTTTTATGAAGAAAACTACCATGATGCATTTTGTACGAGAAGCATGGGGACATATGTTTTCAATTTTTGTGAAATTATATTGGAATTGCTGTATTAAAGGCAAAGTATAATTTTAGATGAGAGTTTGAAAAGAAATTTTGGCATATTGTTTTCCATGTGCTTACATTTTCCTCTGCTAAAATCATTTATGAGGTTACCTTGTTAACATTTGGCTTTGCTAATTATCAGCTTATCATTTCATTGAGTGATCTTTGATGTTTTTCCAGAAAATGGTTTCACCACCAAAATTTCCTGTTTGTTAGCATACAATTGTTCATATATATTAATACATTTACATCAGTAAGATATATAGATATTTCTCCTCTTTCATTTCTGTGTGTGGAATTTGTGTCTTCTCTTTTTGTTTGATCTGCCTGCCTGGAGGTTTAGCAACTTAATTGATCTTTCAAAGAATCTTATTTTTGTTTTATTTACTTAGGCCCATATGTACATATATCTTCCTTCTTGATTTGGTTTTAATTTTATTTTCTCTTTCTTTTTTTAAGTGGAAGAATTCTAAATATTACAGCTTTAAAAGTGACAGAATTAAAAATAATCTTCCAACCGTTTTAGTAGTTAACCTTATGTGTTCCACCTAATGTAATATAGCACATGACTTAGGTTGTCACTCTCTTGTAGTCTCAAGAGTATCTCATGATAATTTCAAATGAATGCTATGGACTGTTCCGAACTGTGTTAACTTCTAAAAAATGCAAATGTTTGCTTGTGAGATAGTTGTAAACTCACCTGCAGGGCCCCCTTGCTAGTGCCACTGGAGCCTGGTGTCTGTGTGGGGGAGGTGTGCCTGCTGACTTTTGGGTCAAAGAGACTTCCTGGGAGCAGCATTGCCCTTATGGACCCTCTCTGCTGGGGGAGGAGCAGCTCTGCCTTTGACCGCTTACTGTTGGCACATCTCTTGGTGGATGCCTCTCTCCAGTAGTGCTGGGTTCACCTGGTGTTGTTGCAGGACTCTTATGATCCAGAGAAAGATTGAATTTACCTAAGCCACCTTCTGTTACTGGGTTGGGGCCTGGGAAATCTAGGCCTACGTTTCTTTTTTCTGTTGGATGGAGGACAGAAGATACTCTGCCTGTCTGTTTTACTCGCCTTGGGGACATAAATGATTTTGCCTTTCTCTTCCCTCCTGTCACAGTTGTCTTTCGCTTGTGTCATTCTTCATTTTCAGTGTTTGTCCTTGTACTTAGCAGATAGTAGCAGTGAAAAATGTGTCTGTGCCACTGAGTCTGACATTATCTATATATTTCGGCAATATAGAAATAGATAAAAGTGGGACTAATTAGTTAAAAAATTGTGTGGGGCCCAGAAAACAACTTTTGGCTTTCATGACATTTATCTCCTTAATGGCAACACCTTAATTTCCTTCACAAAACTCTAACTTTAAGAAACAGAAAAATATATTTAGTTAGAGGGAAAATGTCACAGTATCTGGGAACTTTTAGAAATCATCTGCATGTTAATTCTGTGGAGCTGGTTGACAACTAAATGATATAGATCTCAATTTTCAGTGTCAACATAAACATACAAAGAGAAATAAAATTATAAGATATAAAAATTTGTAAGTTATTTTGTAGTCAAAAGTCTAAGCTTTTGATTTGCTAATATGAACAATTGGTTTTCAACTTTAATATGTTTTTATTATTAAAATAGACTCCAGCATTCGCATCTAGTTTAGAAAATTAATGACCGTAAGGAAGAAAACACTACCTGCATTAAAAACATTAATCTTATTAAATGATGATTTAAATGGAAATTCTTTGTTTTCTGATAGAATGTGCTGAGATCCCTTTCATTAGGATTATAGATTGGACTCTCTCATTAATGTAATACTCAATCATGCCTATGGGAAAAGATCTTAATTATCCACAGAAAGTAAGTTTTACTGAACAATGCTATAGAAGAAGGGAAGCTATAATAAAAGAATCATTCAGAAGACTAATATTAATAAATTTGTTTGCATTATGGAAATGTAGGAAAATATTGAAATTAGTGACATGATAAGTCAATATAAACATTAGTTAAGAATGGTATGCTCATTGATCAAAATAACCAGTGCAATTATGAATATTTCATGAAAGATGTTATCCATTTTGAAAATATTCTTTTCACACTGTTATTTGTAAAATAACATTGTTTCATGGATTACCCTCATGAAATATAATTTAATTATGCATTTTTCTCCATTACAGAATGAAAAATCCATATCATACATATAACTGTTCTATGCTAAGCTCACATGATTTCCAGGCAGTCAATTGTGAATCTTCAAGATGCTATATTTGTAAGCGTACATTTTCTGCTTAGAACACCTGAGTTTGGAGTCCTTGAAGAGACTTTATATTTCATGAAATGGAGATCATATGATTGCAAAAGTCTCATAATGAATCCTATTGTTTGGTCTAATAATTCTAATGTATTAAAAAATATTAAAATATAACACACACTAAAAAACTGGAACGGTTAATTTGCTTCTTGCTGATTTATCACAAAGTAGAGATCTCCTTGTAACCTCAACATAACTCAATAACATAAAATAAAATAAAACCAGCAACTCATAATCCCCTCTCTTACTAATCATCTATTTTTAACACCATAGATTTGTACTGAATTTAAAACTTTATGTATTAGGGAGTGGAAGTGGCTCAAGTGGTTGAGCACCCACCTCCCACATGGGAGGTTCTGGGTTCCCAGTGCCACCTGAGAGAATGAAAACAAACAACAAGGAAAAACCAATGAGAATGCCAACTCAAGGAAACTTGCGTTGCTCAGTAGTTGAATTCCAGCTTCCCATGTATGACTCCCTGTGTTCAACCCATGGCCCTCAGTACCAAAAAAAAAAAAATTATGTATATGAAATCATACTGTTGATATTATTTTGTGTCTGGCTTCTTTACAGTTTCATATTTTGTCATTCATATGTCACAAAAGATCACATATCTTATGATTTCATTTATATGAAGTGTCCAGAATAGACCAATCCATACAGATATAAAGTGGATTAGTGGATGCTAAGGGCTGAGGGAAGGTGGGAAAGCAAATGACTGCTAATGGATTTCTTTTAGGGGTAATGAAAATTTTCTAAAACTGGATAGTGGTGTTGATTGCAAACTCTTTGAGTATAAGAAAAACTACTGAACTATGCAATTTAAATGGTTGAATTTTAAGTTATATGAATTTCATTTTCAATAAAGCTATTAAAGTAATACTCTGACATCATTTTGTTTAGGACTGTTTTAAGTTTCAAAGTAATTTATAAATATTTGTTTTTTTGTTTTTTGTTAAAGATTTATTTATTTCTCTCACCCCCCGCCACCCCCCACCCCGGTTGTCTGTTCTCTGTGTCTATTTGCTGCGTCTTCTTTGTCCACTTCTGTTGTTGTCAGCGGCACGAGAATCTGTGTTTCTTTCTGTTGTGTCATCTTGTTGTGTCAGCTCTCCGTGTGTGTGGCACCATTCCTGGGCAGGCTGCATTTTCTTTCACGATGGGTGGCTCTACTTATGGGGCGCACTCCTTGCATGTGGGGCTCCCCTACGCGGGGACACCCCTGTGTGGCAGGGCACACCCCTGTGTGCATGGGCCAGCTGCACACAGGTCGAGGAGGCCCGGGGTTTGAACTGCGGACCTCCCATGTGGTAGACGGACACTCTAACCCCTGGGCCAAGTCCGCCGCCTATAAACATTTGTTACTTGGTTCACTCAATAGTTTTCACAAGGTTCATCAATTTTGTCATGGCAATCCAATTTCTTTTCTTGCAACAGCTTAATAGTATTCCATGTATGTATGAACCATGTTTTTATGTCCATTCATTGCCTGATGGATACTTGGTCTGGTTCCATTTTTTAGCATACGTGTAAAGGCTAGTCACTGTTTACAATTTTATTTCCGAATTGCAAGGATTATTTCATTTTCTCCTATTTTTAGACTTTCCATTCAGTCTTTGCTGCCATAACCAGATGTACAGAAAGAATGAGGACCTTATTTTTCTTCCCTCTGTAGTGGATTTCTTAGCAACAAATATTAACTGTTAAATTTTCTATCAGGCAAAAATTACATTTATCTCAACAGCTCAAAGTGCAAATAGAGCAAGTCAGTTCACATAGATTTTAGTTATAGATTGAAGGATGAAAAGAACTTGACATACAAAAATTAGAGTGTAAATATCAGAAATAAAACTCAATTTAAAAATTTCAAGTTGGAAAACATTTAGACTAGTGAGTGCCCACTGGCAAGCCAAGTGCCCCCATGAGTACCTGCGTTTTGAGTCAGTGCCTGCGCAGTGAGCCATTGCCCATGCAGTGAGCCAAGTGCCAGTATGAGTGCCCACGTGCTGAGCCAAGTGCCCATGTGAGTGCCTGCATGTAAGCCTGAGCCTACGTGGTGAGCCAGTGCCCATGCAAGTGAGTTACCTAGCAAGATGATGATGCAACAAATAGAGATGAAAGGGAGAGTCAAGGTGAAGCACAGCAGAGACCAGGAACTGAGGTGGTAAAATTGACAGGAAAACTCTCTCCACATCAGAGGTACCGAGGATTGAATTCTGGTGAATCCTAGATGAAAAAGACAAGAAGACAAAAAAAAGAGAAATAGATATAGAAAATCAGACAGCAAACAGACACAGCAAAAACAGCAGGGCAGGGGAGGGGAAGAAAAAAGTAAATTAAAAAAAGAGGAAGAGTGGAAAAGATCAGGGCTGGCTACTTGTGATTTAACAGCTTCAGTCATTCATTTCAGCAACTTATGTGATTCAACCCAGGATATTTTGATATTTACACAAATCCTAAAAAAAGTTTAAAATTAAATATAAGGCTGTGTTAGTGGTGCTGATGCAAAATATCAGAAATCTGTTAGGTTTTATAAAGGTTATTTATTTGGGGTAGAAGCTTATAGTTTCCAGGTCATAAAGTATAAGTTACTTCCCTCACCAAAGCCTGTTGCCACGTGTTGGAGCAAGATGGCTGCCGATGTTTAGAAGGGATCAGCTTTCCTCTTTCTCTTAAGGCTACATGACCCAGCTTCTTTCAATATCTCCTGTAGGCTGGGATAAGTCTCTTCTCTCTCCCAGGGCTCATTTCTCTCCAGGATCAGCTGCTGTCTTCTCTCCACAAAATCAGCTGTAGATTATCAGGCACTCTTTCTTTCTTCCCATAGCCCTCTGCTATGTCTATGAGCCATCTCTGTTCCTTTGTGTCCTTCTCCTGTGGACTCCAATATCAATATCCCAGGGCTCCAATATCAAAACTCTAACTAACTCTTCCATCTTGTCATTTTATCTTTGAGTCCCTGCTCACCAAGGAGCCTACTGACATGGCCCAATCAAAGCCTTATCATTATTTAATCAAGTAAAAGTGAAACATCTGAATCCAAGGCAGTCTATATGCCCAGATGGACAGACCAGTTCACATACATAATCTGATACCTATTTTTGGAACTCATAAGCAATATCCAACAGCTATAGAGGTTAACATCATACTTCTAGGAGCTATTTAAAATGGGCCCTATCTATTTAAAGACATGAAGGGCAATTTCAACTAAAGGCCTATAGTATTGCAGCAGAAAGTAGATAAGTTAATACTTCCTCTAGTGTTTAAATATTTTTTAAAAGGTTAGTAATATGGCCTTTAAAATTTCTTCAAAAAACTGTATATAAATATTTACTTTTTTTCTACATATAGAGAACTTGTATGTAAAGTAGAAGAAGTTCTCACTAGAAATACAGTTAAAGGTGTTAATGTTCTTTTATCACTTAGCACACAAGGCACATGAATCCACAGAAGCAATGTTAGCTCCTATTTTCAATTCAGGAAAATGTGTATCTTCAGGAAGCCCTATTAAAAATGATTATTTAGTCCTTTTCTTAAACTTCTTCTTTTCAGTGTAGGCAATAAACAGAGCATCCATCCAATACTTCTGTCCCACACTGTCAATGTTGAACCATAGTTTCTGATGAAGATCATGTAGTGAAAACCATGATGCCAAGAACCAGCATAGAAAGGGATGAAATTTAAAGAGTTGAGAGGAATATCATAACCACTCTGGCCAACATGGGTTTTTATCAAATACATGGTTATCCATGCCCAAAGAAGAATTACATGGTCACACAAAATCATGAGTCCAGTGAAAAATCCATAAGAATTAGCATTTTCAGCAGATGTGCTCCCATTCAAAATGGAGCCTCTAACTCATGATAAATTTTATGAATATACTTATACATATTCTTTTGTGGTGTAAGAGCCTATTCAGGAAATAGTGCCAAGTGTCTTCAATCACACAGCAGTTGCATTTTGTCAGAAGCAAATACCATCTTGGCATTCTTTCCCAATTTTAAGGAATACTGATACACTCTCAAATAATAGGTTCCACAAATCAAAGGCAGCTGGATAAGAAAGTGATTAAAGAAAGTGATTTAAAACATTTCCATTGGCCTTCCGATGTTCAAAATATACTTTTGAATTTTACACTTTTTCAAAAATCCAGGTTAAGAGAACAAGATTTTACACATTTTCAAAAATACAGATAAAGAGAACAAGAAATCCAGGGCCTCATAAGCTGTAATGGATCCCCATATTGTAATCTGGAACCCAGTATAATTACTCACCATATGTTTCCAAGCATAATTAAATGGTTCTTGCAGAGGATTCTCAGGGCTATATGAATTGACATATCCACAGCCAAACATTCTGAACTAAAGATGCTGACACTGAAATTTGTTGCCATTTACCAAATCTCTTTAGATAGTTTTATGGTTCTGGACATTTGCTGGAGGATTGTGGTACTAGGTGCTAGGATCTCGCCACCTGCCTCGCTTCATCCAAGTGTTTAATTTTGAGGAGGTCCCTTTCATCTATTTTTTTTTTTTCTTTTGTTGCTCTTGCTTTGGGTGTAAGGTTTAAGAACCTACCACCTGCCACAAGATCTTGAAGATGTTTCCCCTACGTTTTCTTCTAGGAGTTTTAGGGTTGTTGCTTTTTATGTTTAGGTTCTTGATTCATTTTGAGCTATTTTTTGTGTAAGCTGTGAAGCTGTGAGATCTTTCTTTTGGATATAGATATCCAGTTCTCATAGGACCGTTTGTTAAATAGACTTTTTTGGTTCGGCTGGAAGGGCTTGACAGCCTTGTCATAAATCACTTGAACATAGGTGTAAAGCTCAATTTCTGAGTTCTTTTAGTCACTCTTCTAAACAGAATTTTTTTTCTGACTTCCTTCTCAGACTGCTCATCTTAATGTATAGAAGCTCTACTAATTTTTGTGTATTAATTTTGTATCCTGTCACTTGCTGAACTTGTTTATTAGTTCTATTAGCTTTGTTGTGAATTTTTTAGTATTCTCTAGAATTTGTATCATTTTGTCTGAGAATAGTAAAAGTTTTACTTCTTCCTTTAATAATTGGGTGTCTTATTATTTCTTTTTCCTGTCTAATTGGTCTAGGTAGTACTTCTAACATAATACTGAATAAGAGTGGTGACAGTGGGCATCCTTGTCTTGTTCCTGATCTCATTGGGAATGCTTTCAGCCTTTCGCCATTGAGTATAGTTTTGGGTTTTTCATATATGTGTTTTACCATGTTGAGAAAGCTTTTATTTAATCCTCTCTTTAGGATTGCTTTCATCAAGAAAGGATTCTGTATTTTGTCATATAACTTTTTTGTGTCAATTGAGAAAATCATGTAATATTTCCTCTTCAATTTATTAATGGCGTCTGTTAAACTAATTTTTTCTTGTGCTGAATCACCCTTGCATACCTGGCATAAAACCATGTGATTATAGTGTATGATTCTTTTAATATGCTTTTGGACTTTGTAGGTATTTTGGTGAGGATTTTCTGTCTACTAGAGATATTGGTCTGCAATTTTCTTTTTTCATAGTATCTTTATCTGCTCCAGATTAGTGTGATGTTGGCTTCATAGACTGAGTTTGGTAGCATTCTTTCCTGTTCAATTATTTGGTAGAAACTGAGCAAGACTGGTATTAGATCATTTTTGAATGATTGTTAGAATTAACCTATGAAGCCATCTCATCCTTGGCTTTTCCTTTTTGGGAAGTTCTTGATGGTTGTTTCAGTTTCTTCACTTGTGATTGGTTTATTGAAGTCTTTTACTTTTTCTAGTATGAGAGGTTGTTTGTATGCATAGTAGTCCCCTAAAGGGTTGCTGATGCAAATTACCAGAAATCTGTGGCCTTTAAATATAGTATTTATTTGGGATAAAGCTATCAGGTACATGGCTATAAAAAGCCCAATTCAAGGCTGCCATTTTTTTCAAATTCCATTGTTATGGTCACAGTCCTAATGGACAGACCTTTTTTAGCATTAAAAATCAGTCCTCTGGGAAGCGGCTGTGGCTCAATCAGTTGGGCTCCATTTACCATATGGGAGGCCCTGGGGCTCACATCCCGGGGCCTTCTTGTGAAGGAGCGCCGCCTGGCCCACAAGTGCTGCAGAGAGCCACCTGGCCCACAAGCACCATGGAGACCGGTTCAGCAAGATGATGCAAATAAAAAGGGAGATAAGTGAAAAAAACACAGAAGAGGGCTCAGTAAATGGACACAGAAAGCAGACAGCAAGCAAGTCACAAGCAGGGAGGGGAAATAAAAATAAATAAAAATATAGACACAGAAGAACGCACAGCAAATGGACACAGAGCAAACAGCACACAAAAAATGTCATGGTTGGAGGATAAAGGAAAAATACAAAATTGTCCACCTAAACATATGCAACTAATTTAGGCCATATACCCACTACATCCTATAATTACACTCTACTCTTTAACACTACTATGCTACACTAGCAGACAGATTTAAAGGCATCAAGCAAACATCTTGACTCAACCCTATTTTGGAATGACTGGTCAGTAATTAAACACTACCTACACGAATAAGTGATAAAAATTATAGTGAGGATGTACTGTGCTTTAATAGCTCTTATAGACAGATCAAATTGGAGTAGGAACACAAACAGGGCATTTATACATCTTAACCAGATTAAAACCCAGAAAAACCCCTAAAAATATCTTCCACCATTCCTTTCCTGAGATCCCCTCTGTCAAACCAAAGCTAATATATGATCATTCCAAACCCTATTACTTTCCTCTATGCATTAATGTAATATATGGAAGAATCCAAATATTCAGCATTCCTAATCACCCACACTATTACTACATCCCTTCAGTCCCCTGAACACCACTAATGCTTGCTAGTACAGGTTTTTATTTTCTTTGTGGGAATACCGCATACCTAACCCTTCCTACAGCGTGGATGGGAACTTGCAATATAGTATCTATCATCCCAAAAGCCAGAATCCTAAAATCCCAAGACATGGCCTCCTATGGACAAATACCTAACCTTGGCTCTTTTCTTGAAACCTCACTTCAGCTTCAACAACTAGATGAATGGAAAAAGGGCACTTTTTAGGAAACACAGATTTAAATATCACACCCATAATAATCCAATCCTAGAAAAACCTAGGCTAGGACATACCACCTTAGCACTCTGTTCTGGTTGCAGGTATTCCAACATTAGAGTAAGCAATTTTGAATATCTCCTTCCAATTACAAATATTCTGGAATGCCACCACAAAGAGCATTAACATTCAACAATTAGAAATTAACAACCTGGCATCAGTAGTCACACAAAATAGAAGAGCATTGGATATCTTCACCACTGTCACAGGAAGCACTTGTGCAATCATAAATAAAACTTGTTTCTATATTAACAGAACAGGACAGGTAGAAGAAAATCTCAAAATTTTAAAGGAAAACATAGAAATCATTCAGAAAGCCCAAAACAAGAGCTATGGAAATCAATCATGGTTATCCTCACTTCTCTCTTACTTTTCCTCATCCCCAAATCAATCATTTTACTATTTTAAGAGCACTACTAATAGTATTACTTCTTCTTTCTGGTCTTTTCTCTTACAGCTTGTCGGGTTCATACACCAAACAGTACAGTCAACAATTCAGGAATATGTGAACAGCGTTTTCCTGCTGGTGAACAGCAGTACCAACCCCTGCGAGACCAAAAGTCAAAACCTACCAAGTATGAAGGAAGAGAACCCCTCTCCACTTCCTAACATCAGGAAGTAGCCAGACTGCACTGACACACCAAATCATCTGATCCTCTTGTCCAGCCCAACACCCTATACCCCAAGGTCCCCAGGTTGATCATCACACACACGTACACACACACACCAAAGAGAGGTTCCCTATTGTAAGGTTCACAGTGTATGATTAACAGACTTTAACATAAGGAAAGGCAACCCCCATCCAGGGGCACATGAGTGGTGGAACAAACCATAGCCTATGCGCATAAATGCAACCAACTATCTCCTCACAAGAACAAAGGAACCATATGGCACAGAGCATGGCCACATAAGGCTCTCCATTCCCTTCTGACCAAAATTTAGTCAGCCCCTCTTACATTCCAAGAATTCATCATTTCCTAGCCCACTAACTCATTAACCACACAAGGGAAAGAATTTGTTTGTTCAACCCATCATTGGCTCTGGGCTATACGCTGTCTCTAACCCCACCACATGGACTAACAATCCCAATCCCCCCTCACCCCCCCAATTTTTGCAATACTGTATAAATTCCTAACCACCCTGCCAAGGGTGCACTGAAGTCTATCCTTCAGGCCCCTCTGCTGGTAGAACTTCTCAATAAACTTCTTGCCCGCTATCATCAGTCTCCATTTCCCTATGAGTGCCATTTTCCTCTTACGAGGGGACTATAGTATAGGTGCTAGTTGAGCACTGAATCTCAGCAGCATTGTAACACCTACACTCCAGTTCACTGTACTCACCCATAACAACTAATAAAATGGCGATGACATACAATGGCCATTTCAAAAACCTGAGAGTATGTAAAGCTGCAAGGAAGATGTTTCCATCCATCTGACCCATGGGATCTAAGCACCCTTTCAATCAGACACAGAGTGGGCATCACCATCCCCAAATTCTAAAGAGAGAGGAATAAACAAACATAAGTGTAGGAATGCAAATTGGAATAAAGTAGATTTGTTACTGTTCTAGCAATGGATGATCTTGTAACATTGATGTAAAGGCAGAGGTCACCAGACATTCTAAGGGGAGGTAGAGGATGCAATATTGGGCACTGGAATTGTTCTGCATGACATTGCAATGATGGATACAGGCCATTTTACATTTTGAAGAAACCTATAAAAATGTGTAGTGCAAAGTGCAAACTGTAATGTAAACTGTTGACCATGTTTAGTAGCAATGCTTTAGTATGTGCTCATCAAGTGCAACGAATGTGCTGTACTAAAGAAAGATGCTGTTAATAGGGAAAAGTGTCAGAGAGGATGGGTGGTCTGTATGGGAATCCCCCTATAATTAGATGTATCATTTAGGTAAATTAAATCTTCTTTAAAAATTAAATTAAATATTAAATTAAATCATAAAATAAGACTTCTGGAGGCCATTATCACACAGGAATTATTAAGATATGAATTCTCAAATAGCTCATGAAGTATTATAATCCCACAAAGCAACCTAGTTTTCTAAGACAATTATTTCAGTCAATTTGGGTACTGTTTTGGTGTCTTCACTTTTTCTGAGCTCCTCTTCTCTTACAGCCAACACATAAAATCCAGTTATTTCCACAGATTTAAATCTTTCACAATTTCTCTGTTTTTATCCCTGTAGATTCTCTTTTCATATCATGGAGACTCATTGCTGAGATTCTGGCAATCAAGCAACATTTGAAATGAATCATCATTGTGGTTATAACAATCATAATAATTCTTGTTAAATAAATCATTGAGACAACATAAGGAATCTGTGCCAGATGAATATGTATCTGAAAGTCTCTGTTTTAATTTGTCAAAGACCTGCCCTTGCGAAGTACCAGAAATGTTTTGACTTTTACACAGTGGATTTATTTGGGGTAAAAATTTACACCTGCAAGAATGTGAAACATCCAGATCAGGGCACCAGAAGAGGTTCTTTCTCACCAAAGTCCCCTACTGTGAATTCTGACATTGTAGACATGTAATGAAGTAAGATGGCTGCTGAGCTCTGCTGAGGTCTCAGGCTTGCCCTCTGGGCTTACTGTCTCCTCTTGAGCTACTCCATGGGCCTGGCCACTCTCAGCCTCTGGAGGAATTCTGTTTTCCTGCAATCTTCTCTCTCACACACTGCAGAATCATGTAATATGTCAGCTTCCATTTCTTCTGTGTCTCTGTATGTTTCCATTTATATCAGCCCAAGCAAGGGGGTGGAGACACAACCTGATGTACACTAATCAAAAGCCCTCACTCAGACTCATAAAGTAATCTAATCAAAGGCCCCTCAACTAAATTTAGTGCAATCAAAGGGACAGGCTAGTTTGTTAACTAAGTATTTCACTTTTGGGAATCATAAAATAATTTCAAACTGCCACAGACCTTCTGTCTTAATATTATTTCAGATAATTCTCTTTTTCATATAGGAACATTTTATAATTATGGTGTGAGTTGGTTCATGTTGCACTATGAGCAATCAGGCTCAGGCACAGCAGACAACTTTGGCAAGTGACCACTTTATTACTGACAAGGTAGAAAGGCTCTAAATGTCAGGAGAAGAGATCCCATCATGGCTGATCAGGGTTGATAGAGGACCAGTTCTGCACACTCCAGTTTGCATCAGAGGGAAGTGACAAATCTGTGCTGCCAAAGGTGGTCTATTTGTAAGAACCCTGGAGAGGGAACCCTGCCTTTCAGAGTTCCTGCCTCATTAATATCTGGAGCTGCTTGTTCCTGGCATCCAGGTTTAAAGTACAGTTGTGTCTTTTCATTGGTACAAACATCTCCCTAGGTCTATGGAATGGAAACCAATTGAAACATCTGCACACAAATAGAATAGGCAGTGGGGGCGGCAGGGGTGGAAGATGGCCCCTGAGCATGTGTTCGTGACTTCAACAGCAAAGGGAATTAATGAGTCTAAAAGATTTTCTCATTTTGCAGTTACGCGTTCTCTCCATGTTTCTAAAAGTAATGAGATTGCTGAACATGGTGGTTGAGTGAGTGCACCTTATAGTCTCTCCTGCAAAGAAGTGGCTGGGCAGCGTTAGAAATTCTTCAGGACCAGGCTGTTTTGGGATTTTGCAGGGCAGGTGGTGTCTGGACATCGATTTGGTGGGAAGGTAACAGAGAAAAATCCATGTAAAAGATAAAATTGAGGCTCTTTTACATGGAGTTAGGTGTTGTGCGCAGGACATTCCTCCCTGGGGCGAGTGGAACTCAGCACCGGCACCACAGTGGCAATTTGTGGAGGCTCTGCGTTACTGGGGAATTCATAAGCCCTGAGCGAGCAATTAAGGGGCTTACAGGGCAGGAAGCCTTCGCAAACCGGTTTGGTGAGACAGACGGGAGTTTTTTGTGAGGCGGGGAATTTTTGATATCTGATGCAAATAATAGCGCTTCTGGGTAGAGCCCCGTCCCCAAGGCCAGCTGCCGATCTGCAGCAGCCTTAAATCGCTCGCAGTAAAGAGAAGTCACCAGGAGGCTATTTCAGGGGATTGCAGGGTGGGAGGCGTCTGGAAGCCGATTAGGGGATCTTTTGCGAGGAGTGGGATTTTCAGTTTCGAACACTGATACAGTGCTTCCAGTTAGAGCCCCGCCCCCTAGGCCTGGCTGCGGATCTGCAGCGTCCTTAAATTGGCTGCAATATAGAGGCGCCCCCAACTGGCTGTTTCGGGGGCTTGCAGGGCAGGAGGTGTCCTGAAGTTGAACTGGTGATACAGCCTCAGAAGAGACCCTAGTGAGAGGGGGAATTGTGGATTTCTGACACATAGGTCACAGTTTGAGGATTTGACCTCCCCCATAGGGCTGGCATCCAGCTGCAGGGATCCCTGAAGGCTGTCTTGCACTGCGGTGCTCCCAGTCTCCCTGTTAACTGGATTTGAGGTTGCCAAGTCTGTGTCCACTAACCCCTGGTGGCCCACACCCCAGAGACTCACACCTCTTGAGTCTGCAATATCACAGACTTTCCATCCCTGAATCCACCACACCCTGAGGCCCATCTGAGGTCCTTGATTGTCCTAGCCCTCAACGTTTGCTTTTTTTAAATTTAAACTTAAATTTTCTTTTTTACATTTTTATTGTCCTGGTTGCTAATATTGCATTAATTCCTAGTCTTTTCTCCCATTGTATCCCCCAAGGTCTTTTTTTTTCATTTAGTTATGGGTTTTGTGTTGTTGCTGTTGTTGGTGTTCTATATCTTTTTTCTTTTCCTTACTTGTTCTCTCCCTTTTCCTTACCCACCCCCCCTTTTTCTTTCTTTCTTTCTTCTCTTTTTTTTTCTTTTCTCTTGTCCCTCATTTTCTTCTTATTTTATTTTATCTTAATTATACAATAGGTGCTGCAGGGGACACCTCACATGTGCTGGGTTTCCTCATCCTCCGTTACCTCATTTCTGTGTGAATTGATTTTGGCTACCTACACTATCCCCTTTCCCCCACATCTTGATATCCTCCATCATCTACTGTCTCTCCTATATTCCACCTCCCTTTCTTTGATTCCCAAATTGTCTAACTCTTAATTTCTAATACCTTTGTTTTGTTTTCTGTCTTTTATCCACTCTTGAAACTATTGCCTTTCTTTTCTCTTTCCCTCTCTCACAAAAACACTAGCTTTTTAATTCATACCATGTTCCTCCTATATTCAGTCAACTACCTCATTATAGGTACTCTACCTACTGCTATAACTCTACACAACTTACATGAATCTAATATCCATCCTCCTAGATCTCATATTGTTGCTCTGTTAACATTTATTACCAATACTACTTTACACATTTTCCTTTCTTACACCATTGCCTTTCCCTGGCCCTAATACTTTCCTTCAAAGTGAACTTAGCCAACAATAAGAAATTAGAATAAGAAAAACAAAGTGACAAAGAGAAGATATAACACTTACGCAAAAACAACAGCTAATTAATCCCCAAGACTAGACAAAGAAGCTAAGGAACTGATTAAACCCATCAAGATAAAATGATGACCAGACAGCAACAAAAATTTACAAACCAAACCAGTAATCAGGAAAACATGGCTGAATGCAATGAACAAACTAAAAACCAGGAAGGGGAGCAGAACTTCGCACAAGTAAGTAAAGATCTCAGAACATATATCAGAGACAAATTTAATGAAGTAAAGAAAGAGGTTAACAATATGAAGACAACACTTGGAGGGGAAATTGCAGACATATGAAAAAAGATAACAGATATGATGGGAATGAACACCACAGTTCAAGAAATGAAAAATACACTCGCAGCAAATAGCAGCAGATTAGAAGAAGCAGAGCAGAGAATTAGTGATGTGGAAGACAGTACATCGGAAATCAAACAGATAGTAGAATTGATCGATAAAAAGGTAGAAAAAATCCAGCTAGGACTTAGGGACCTGAATGACAATGCAAAACACACAAGGCATACAGAAGGAGAAGAGAAGGGAAAAGGATCAGAAGGAGTGTTGCAGGAAATAATGGCTGAAAACTTCCCAAATCTACTGAAAGAGACAGATGTACATATCCAAGAAGCGCAACGTACCCCAAATATCATAAACCCTAACAGGCCCATCCCAAGATATATACTTGTCAAATTATCCAATGCTCAAGAGAAAGAGAAAATTCAAACAGCAGCAAGAGAAAAGAAAACCATCACATATAAGGGAAGCTCCATAAGATAAGTACTGATTTCTCATCTGAAACCATGGAGGCAAGAAGGCAGTGGTATGATATAGTCAAGGTACTAAAAGAAAATAATTTCAACCAATAATACTCTATCCAGCTAAACTAGCATTCAAAAATGATGGAGAGTTCAAAATATTCACAGATAAACAGAAATTGAAACAGTATGCCAACAAGAAACCTCCCCTTCAAGAAATCCTAAAGGGAGTTTTGCAGGCAGAAAGGAAAAAACAGGACAGGAAGAGTTGGAGGAGAGTGTAAGCGCCACAAAAAGACAAAAAGAGAAGAAAAAACAAACAAACAAACAAAATATGACAAACACAAGTCCAATCAAAATATGGCTAACATAAATAATTCTTTGAAAGTAATAGCACTGAATGTCAATGGATTAAACTCACCTATCAAAAGATTCAGACTGGGACATTGGATAAGGAAATATGACCCATCTATGTGCTGTCTACAAGAGACACATCTTAGACCCATAGATTCATGGAGGCTGAAAGTGAATGGTTGGAAAACAATTTTACAAGCAAACAATAACCAAAAAAAAAAAAAAGGCAGGAGTAGCTATATTAATATAAGACAAAATAGACTTTAAATGGGAAACAATTGTGAGAGACAAAGAAGGATACTGCATATCAGTGAAAGGGACAATTTCTCAAGAAGAACAAACAATCATAAATATTTATGCTCCTAACAAGGGTGCCTCTAAATATGTGAGGCAAATGCTGGAAAAACTAAGAGAAATAATATATGCATCTACAATTATAGTGGGGGATTTTAATACACCACTATCAACTCTGGACAGAACATCTCAAAAGAGAATCACTAAAGAAACAAAATATTTGAACAGTATAATAGAGAGGCTGGGTCTAATGGACATATACAGATGATTACACCCAAACACAGCAGGATATACATTTTTCTCAAGAGCACATGGATCATTATTTAAGATAGACCATATGCTAGGCCACAAAGAAAGGCTTAATGAATTCAGAAAGACTGAAATCATACAAAATAATATCTCTGACCACAGTGGAGTGAAGCTGGAAATCTGCAAGGGCCAGAGGCCCAGATTTCACACCAAGATATGGAAATTAACAGCACACTCTTTGAAAAACAGTAGGTCAAAGAGGAAATCTCAAAAGAAATCAGTAAATACCTTGAAACAAATGATAATGATAACACAACATACCAAAATTTATGGGATGCAGCAAAAGCAGTACTCAGAGGGAAATTTATAGCCATAAATTCATACATCAAAAAAGAAGAAAGAGCAAAACTTGAAGAACTATCTGCACATTTGGAGGAATTAGTAAAAAAACAAGAAAGTAATCCCACAGGAAGAAGGAAGGAAATAACAAAGATAAGAGCAGAATGAAATGAAATAGAAAATAAGAAAGCACTTAAAAAGATAAACAAGACCAAGAGCTGGTTTTTTTTGAGAAGATCAATAAAATCGACAAACCTTTAGCGAGACTAACAAAGAAAAAAAGAGAGAAGATGCAAATACACAAAATAAGAAATGAGAAAGGAGATATCACCACTGACCCCACAGAAATAAAGACTATCATAAGAGGATACTTTGAAAAACTATATTCCAACAAAAATGACAATTCAGAAGAAATGGATAAATTCCTAGAAACACACAAGCAGCTTATATTGATGAAAGAAGAAATTGATGATCTCAACAAACCAATCACAAGTAAAGAGATAGAATCAGTCATTAAAAACCTCCCAACTAAGAAGAGCCCAGGGCCAGATGGCTTCATAGGTGAATTCTACAAAACATTCCGGAAAGAACTAACACCAATTTTGCTGAAACTCTTCCAAAAAATTGAAACAAAAGGAACATCGCCTAACTCCTTCTATGATGCCAACATTACCCTAGTACCAAAGCCAAACAAAGACACCACAAGAAAGGAAAATTACAGACAAATTTCTCTAATGAATCTAGACACAAAAATACTTAACAAAATACTTGCTAATAGTATTCAACAACATATTAAACGAATTATACACCAGGACCAAGTGGGATTCATTCCAGGTATGCAAGGATGGTTCAACGTAAGAAAATCAATCAATGTAATACACCATATAAACAAATTGAAGGAAAAAATCACAGGATTATATCTATAGATGCTGAAAAAACATTTGACAAAATATAGAACCCTTTTTTGATAAAAACACTCCAAAATATCAGAATAACAGGAAATTTTCTGAACATGATAACATCATTTACATTGGTGAAATCCTAAAATCCTTTCCTCTAAGATCAGGAAAAAGACAAAGATACCCACTCTCACCTCTTCTATTTCACATTGTCTTAGAAGTACTTGCTTGAGCACTGAGGCAAGAGCCAGATATAAAAGGCATTCAAATTGGAAAGAAAGAAGTCAAAATTTCATTATTTGCAGATGACATGATCCTATACATAGAAAACCCTGAGAAGTCTACAACAAAGCTTCTAGAAATCATAAATGAGTTTAGTAAAGTCGTAGGTTATAAGATCAATGCACAAAAATCAGTAGGATTTCTGTACACCAATAATGAGCAAGCTCAGGAGGAAATCAAGAAACAAAAAACATTTACAAGAGTAATAGGAAATGACTTCATGTACTTCACAGCAAAAGCATGAGCAGCTAAAGAACAAATAGATAAATGGGACTTCCTCAAACTTAAAGCCTTCTGCACCTCAAAGGAGTTTGTCAAGAAAGTGAAAAGAGAGCCTACACAATGGGAGAAAATATTTGGTAACCATGTATTGGATAGGAGACCTATAACCTGCGTATATAAAGAACTCCTATATCTTGAAAATAAAAAGACAAACAACCCATTTAATAAATGGGGAAAAGATTTAAACAGAGACTTCTCCAAAGAATAAATACAAATGGCTAAAAAGGACCTGAAAAAATGCTCCAAATCTCTTGCTATCAGGCAAATGTATATCAAAACTACAATGAGATACCATCTTACTTCCACAGGATTGGCTGCTATGAAAAAAACAGAAGACTAAATGCTGGAGAGGATGTGGAGGAATGGGAATACTCATCCACTGCAGATGGGAATGCAGAAGGGTCCAGCCATTCTGGAGGATAGCTTGGCAGTTTCTCAGAAAACTAGCCATAGATTTGCCATATGAACAGCGATTCCACTGCTGGGTATATACCCAGTAGAACTGAAAACAAGGACACAAACCGATATATGCACACCAATGATCATTGCAGCATTGTTCACTCTTGCCAAAAGTTGGAAACAACCCAAATGCCCATCAATAGATGAATGGATAAATAAAATGTGGTATATACATACAATGGAATACTACTCAGCTTTAAGAATGAATACACTACAAACACACGTGATAACATGGATGAATCTTGAGAACCTTTTTTTTGAGTGAAGCAATCCAGGCATTGAAGGAAAAATACTACATGACCTCAATGATATGAAATAAGTAAACCAAGTTGCCTCAGAGAGCTAGAGACTGGATGATAGGCTTAAAGGAAAATGGGGGTAGAGGAAGGATGTAAGCTGAAATCTACATGGATGAAATCTATGATAAGCTGGAGGTAAGTATTTGTACAAGGAAGGGATAAAATGGGAGCATAGGGTTACCTTTGAGTGGGGCTTTGTGGGCTTGAGGGGGGCTAGGGATGGGAAGATAGGTAATATTGCCCAAGAAATTGGGGGGAGCGTGGGGCAACATACAAACATAGGAGATTGTCAGGTATTTGGTTGATAGTATAATGCTGAGAAAACTTTTTCAAAAATATAATCAGGAAGGTTACCTGTTTAAGATGCTTAAAGGGGTTAATCTGACGCAGGACAGGCTTCTAGGGCATATGTGAATGCTCATTTTGCCATAGTCGGTTATATCATTGGATGAAGATTCATATAATGAGAGTGAAAGTATACCCACATCCTGGGGAGGACTGATGCCCTCAAATAGAGGGAATCATATCTCTCAAGAGAAACGGTGGCTCCCAGTGCATTAGGGCAGTTGAGCATGTCAAGCCCTCAACACTGTGCAAGTATCTCTGAAAATGGCCCTTCAAGCAATGAAGATTGACTGTCACTGTGGGCCCTAAGGGGAGGGGGAAAGAGGTATTGAATAGATGGAACCAATGTATATTTGTGAGCAATGAAGTGTTCCAAAAGAGTACGCAAGGATGGATATAAGACATGTAAAATTACACCAAAATATATAGGGGCTGATAGGCTAAAATGCAAATCATAATGTAAAACAAGTAAAAATTTAGAAAATTGTATAACCTAAAATATAAACTACAGTGTAAACACAAATGTTACCTTGTTTGAAAGCTATTGTCTCAATATTTGTCCATCAGTTTCAGTAAATACAGTATGAATATGTAAATAGATTATTGCTGTGGAAGGGAAAAGGTTTTATGTTGGATCTGTGGGAGTACTGTATATTGTATATATGAATTACTGTGATCTAAAACTCTTGTGAAAATAAGCTTAATAATTAGAAAAAAGAAAAATATAGGACATAGACACTGAGGAAAAGACAGAAGTAGTTGCCTTGCCAATTTGCATACAGTACAACACTTATTGCAGTGAAGGAAGGCTAAACATCAAAAACAAAGCTTTTGCATTTTTAAATTTTTTGATACCCCAATTTATTTTTACCTTAGTTTTTCCAAATTAATATGTATTCTATATCTAACCTTTAAACTCATCATACTATTAATGCAACCTGGCAATATATTGGGCTTCACTTTTCAAGAAGTTTTGGATCACAGAGCGGTTCAATAATGGCAGGGAAGGAATACTAGTGTGGGATGTTATTGACAGGGGACACATGGTTGACAGGGAGTTCTACCGGGCATATATCCAGGGTACATAAAAATATTTGGATATTTTCATAGTGGATACAATTAAAAACAACAACTGAGGGAGTGCTGAGTTCCTAGCCAGGGGAGCTCTATCACAGTCCCTAAAGGAATAACATCAATTCCCCAAGTGCAATGGTAAAGACCAAAAAAAAAATGAAGGTCCAACAATGAGCCCTTGATATTAATGACTATGCTTGTGAGCCTGTGCACCTGAAATAAGAACAAGGCCTAGAGCTGCAGGGTGCCTAAGAGTTACCTCCTGAGAGCCTCTGTGTTGCTCAATGTGGCCAGTCTCAAAGCCAAACTAAGCATGTAAATGCATTGCCTTCCCCCCAGCGTGGGACAAGACTCCTGGGGATGAGCCTCCCTGGCGCTGAGGGATTACTACCAAGTACTAGCTGATGATGTAACTAGAAAATGACCTTGAATAAAAGGGTCAACTCAGACCAGCAGAACATCTCAATCCACATATAATACCAGGAGTTAAAAATGCTTTTTAACCTGAATCAAAGGGGGAAATGGAAAGGACAAATGAGTTTATAGGGCTATGAGTCTCCAAAAAGAGCTGGGAGGTTATCAGAGGGGTTGCCATTATGCACACTTCAGCAAAGTCCCAGAGACAGATAAAGTAGATATACTCCCACGTATTGGTTCTTCTGAGGGCTACAGAGACCCACAGGTTCTATGGACATGGCAGATGGAGTTCAGTGCCATGTCAGTTGGCCCTACTTTAGAGTTTGTGTTTCTGTGTGATGGAGCTGGACTCAGATGTGATCTTTGTTCACAAGCCTCTCCTGTTAGTTTTACTGGAACTATAGTTGGTGCTGGGGTTTAATATATACCCAGGGCACCTGAATCTCTGGACTGACCATGTGATAGCCAGGCCCTGAGCCTCAACAGTCTTCAGCTCCTACACTCTCGTTTATTGGACTTACCCCACTCAGCTAACATGGAGTTGAAGAAGGCCAACCACCACACCAGGGAGCCAAGAGTGCCTACAACTGAAAGCAGGAGGATTGCATCCAGCATCCACATGGAATCTGAGCCCCCTCTTGATATAGATGGGGAGTGGACACAATCATTCCAAGGTGTACAGGATGGAGAAATAGAGTATGGATTAGAGTGGATTTACTGATATTCTGTTCAATAACTATTGTGATTAGTAATCAAAGAAAATGTGGCATTGGTGTGGAGAAAGTGGCCGTGGTGGCTGCTGGGGGTAGGAAATGGGAGGAAGAGATGAGATGTGGGGGTGTTTTCGGGACTTGGAGTTGTCCTGGGTGGTGTTGCAGGACAGTTACCGGACATTGTATGTCTTCCCATGGCCCACTGGGTGGACTGTGGGAGAGTGTGGGCTATGATGTGGACCATTGACCATGAGGTGCAGTGGTGCTCAGAGATGTATTCACCAAATGCAATGAATGTCTCATGATGATGGAGGAGATTGTTGTTATGGAGAGAGGAGTGGGGTGAGGGGGTTGGGGGGATATGGGGACCTCATTTTTTTTATTGTAATATTACAAAAATAAATTAAGACAAAAAAAAAGAAGAAATGAAATTAGGACACATATGACAGAAGATTTCAACAAGCCAAAGAGACTGAAGCAGTAAACAAACAACACCATGAAATGAAAAGCCCAAGACCAGATGGCTTCTCAGGTGAATTGTACTTAGCCTTCAAAGAAGATGTAATACAAATCTTACTCAAACTCTTCCAAAAAAATTGAACAGGAAAACATGCTACCAAACTCATTGCTCATTGCTCATGAAGCCAAAACCACCTTAATACCAAAGCCAGATAAAGATATTATGAAAAATAAAACTACAGACCCATTTCTCTAAAGAATATGACTGTGAAAATCCTCAACAAAATACTCCCTACTCAAATCCAAAAACTTATTAAAAGAATTATTCATTATGTTCAAGTGGATTTTTTTCCAGGCATTCCAAGGGTGGTTCAACAGAAGAAAATCAGCATAATACAGCACATTACTAAGTCAAAGAAGAAAAAACACATGATCCTATCAATTGGTGCAGAAAAGGTATTTGACAAAATCCAGCATCCTTTCTTTATAAAAACACTCAGAAGTAGGAATCGAAGCGAGCTTTCTTAACATGATAAAGTGCATGCATGAAAAACGCACAGCTAATGTTCTCAGTGGTGAAAGACTGAAAGCTTCCCCATTCCATTAAGATTAGGAATAAGACAAGGATGACAAATGTCACCACTGTTGCTCAGTATAGAGCTAGAATTTCTAAATAAAGCAACCTGGCAAGAAAAAGAAATTAAAGGTGTCCAAATTGGGACGGAAGAGATAAAACTTTCACTATTTTCAGATGATATGATTCTATACCTAGAAAATCCAAAAAATCTACAACAATGTTACTAAAGCTAATAAAAGAATTTGACATAGTGACAGGATGCAAGTTTAATATGCAAAAGTTAGCAGTGTTTCTGTACACTAGTAATGGGCAATATGAGGAAGAACTCAGGAAAAATATCAATTTGTAACATCAACAAAAAATCACATATTTAGGAATAAACTTAATCAATGAACTAGAGCACTTGTTCCAGAAAACTAAAATGCATCGCTAAATGAAAAAAAGAAGACCTAAATAAATGGAAGAACATCATGTTTTCATGGATGGTAAGACTAAATATCATTAAGATTTCAATTCTACCCAAATTGATATACAGATTCAATGCAATCCTGATTTTAAAAATTCCAACAGCTTTTTAAAAAAGAAGTGGAAAACTCAATTATGACATTCATTTGGAAGTGTAAGGTGCCCTGAATAGCCAGAAATACCTTAAAAAAGGAAGAACAAAGTTGGAGACTCTCACTTCTGGACTTAAATCATATTACCTAGCAACAGTGGTAAAAGTAGTATGGTCTGGCATAAGATAGACATATAGAGCTTTGGAACTTATGTGATGGTTCAGAAACAAACCCTAACATCTATGGTCAAGTGATTTTTGATATGGCTGTCATATCCACCAACTCAGGCAGAACAGACTATTCCAGAAACGGTGCCTGAAGAACCAGATATCCATAGCCAAAAGATAGAAAGAGGACCCCAATCTCACACATTCTATAAAAATTAACAGACCTAAAGCTAAAAGTGAGTACCATAAAACTCCCATAAGAAAATGTAGGGATGGTGGTGGACTTTGCCCAGTGGTTAGGGTATCTGTCCACCACATGGGAGGTCCATGATTCAAACCCCGGGCCTCCTTGACCCATGTACAGCTGGATGCACAGTGCTGATGCACACAAGGAGTGCCGTGCCATGCAGGGGTGTCCCCCACGTAAGGGAGTCCCATGCACAAGGAATGTGCCCCGTAAGGAAAGCCACCCAGCGCGAAAGAAAGTTCAGCCTGCCCAGGAATGGTGTTGCACACATGGAGAGCTGACACAACAAGATGATGCAATAAAGAGAAACACAGATTCCTGAGCCACTGACAACAACAGAAGCAGACTAAGAAGACGGAGCAAATAGACACAGAGAACAGACAACCGGGTGGGGGGGGGGGTGGGGAAGGGGAGAGAAATAAATAAATAAATAAATAAATACTTTAAAAAAAGAGTAGGGATCTTCTTCAAGACTTGATGGTGGTGATTTCTTAAACCTTACACCAAAAGCACGTGCAACAGAAGAAAAAATGGATAAATGGGACTTCCTCAAACATAGACACTATCTGCTTCAAAGGACTTAGTCAAGGAGGTGAAAAGGCAGTTCATTCAATGGAAGAAATTATCTGGAAACCACATATCTGACAAGCATTTGATTTCCATGCTATATAAAGTGATCATATAACTCAGCAATAATAAAAGCAAGTTATCCAATTTAGAAATGTGGGTATTAGTCAGCCAAAGGGGTGCTGATGCAAAATACCAGAATTGGTCGGTTTTTATACAGGGTATTTATTTGGGGTAGGAACATACAGTTACCAGGCCTAAAGCATAAGTTACTTCCCTCACCAAAGTCTATTTTCACGTTTTGGAGCAAGATGGCTACCGGGATCTGCAAGGGGGTTCAGGCTTCCTGGATCCCACCCTCCCAGGGTCTTGCTTCTCTCTGGGTTCAAGGTTCCTTTCTTCTGAGGGCTTGCTTCTTTCTGGGCTCCGCCTTCCTCTCTCCCTGGGGCTGTCTTCTCTTTCCTTTGTGAGCTTGCTTCCTGGGGTTTCAGGTTAAGGCTTCAGCATCAAACTCCAACATCAAAACTCCAACATCAAAACTCCTCAACTCTGTCCTTTGCCATGCTTTTTACCTGTGTATCATGATTTTTAACACCCTAATGATGTGGCCCAATCAAAGCCCTACTCTAACTCAATCATTCCCAGGTACAGATGAGATTACAAACATAATACAATATCTACTTTTGGAGTTCATAACCATATCAAACTGCTACAATGGGTAAAAGACTTAAATAGATATTTCTCTGAAGGGAAAATACAAATGGCTAAAAAGCACATGAAAAAATTTTCCATATCACTTGCTATTAGAGAAATGTGAATCTAAACAATGAGATTTCATATCACATATCTAGAGTGGCCATTATTAAAGAAAGAGAAAACAATAAGTACTGGAGAAGATGTAGAGAATTAGGAACACACCTGTTTTGTTGCGAATGTAAAGTGGTACAGGCTCTGTGGCAGAGAGTTTGGCGTTTCCTCAGAATCTAAATAAAGAAATGCTGTATGATCTGCCAAGCCCCACTACCAGAATATACCCAGAAGAGCTGAAACCAGTGACATGAACAGATATTTGCATACCAATGTTCAGAGCAGCAATAGTCACAATTTCCACAAGAAGGAAATAGCCCAAATGTCCATCAACCAATGAATGAAACTGGGACACATGATAACATGGGTGTACCTTGAGGACCTTATGCTAGATGAAATAATACAGACAGAAAAGGACAAATATCATATTTGTCTCACTAATATGAACTATAATACAAAGAATAAACACATTGAGTTAAATCCTAGACTATAGTTACTAGGAGATAGGATGGGGACTGAGAAGGGTTGCTGATATTTAATGCATGTAGAATTTTCAGTTGGCTTCACTAAAAGTGTGGAAATAGATAAAGTTGAGGGTAACACATTACAGTAAGTATAAGTAACATGGCTGTTTATCAATGGGATTGTGGTTAAAAAGTGATAATCTAGGAGTGTAAATGTCAATTGAAAGAAAGCTGGAGAGTGATCTAGGGACTGAATAACACAATGACCCTGGAGGGGGAGGAGGGTTGTGGTTAATAAACAGATACAAAAATGTTTTTCTATGAACTAGAACAAATGCAGGTCACTATTATAAGGTGGTAAGAATAGAGTGATGCATGGGAAAATACAATTCATGTAACTTATACACTGTAGTTAACAGCAGTGTTGTAATATTCTTGCGTCAATGTCAAAGAAAATACTATATCAATGTTAAGTTTCAAGAACAGGGGGTATTTTTTTCTTTTGGACTAAGAAAACATCAAAAATTTACTGGATGATGACTGCAAAACCCTGTGAAGAAAGTGAGTTTATACTGAGTGTTACACTTTTGATGGACAGTACAAGGCATGGGACTATATAACACAGTGAGCATGTGGTGGAAAGTGGACTGTGGTTAACAATACAAATCTGAGAGTTTCTCATGAATTCTAACAAATGTAAATATGAATACATGGTGTTAATAATAGGGGGTGTATGGAAAAATAATACCGAATGGACACTATGGACTGTAGTTAGTGGTAATAATCTGATGATCTTTCACAACCTGTAACAAATATTCCACAATAATGTAAGGTGTTGGTGGAGGGGTGATGAATAAGAATTCTGCACATTATGACTGATTGTTTTGTAAGCTCACAACTTCTCTAATAAAAATAAGGCAATTTTCCAAAAACATTCATTAGAATAATATTAGAATGCTTAAAAAATCACACACACAAACACTTGCTTTGGCACCTGCTTTTGTATGAGGAAGAATGATTGATTGTATTTCTAGATGCTAAATCATAGATCAAGGCCCCTGCTGCAAAGATGCCACATCTACCTCTCCATCCCACATTTGACTTCCCCATTAAAATCCTCTTTTGGGAAATATAGTGTAAGTTGGAATATCAGTATATTATCTGAATTAGATAACATAGTAAATAATTATAATCATTAACATGTTAGTAAAAATAATGATTACGAAAGCAGCTGAAGCCATGTTCAAAAACTCTAAAGAAATGGAACACTGAGGAGTAAGATGTTGAAAGAAGTTTTTAGGCTGCTCTGAGTATGTCCCTGAAGTTTAAGCTTATATCAGCCTAGGCAACTTCAGAGCACATACTTGTGAGTTTGTTTTTGTGTGTTTGTATGAAATGATGTGAAAACCTTCTAGTTCTTTCTATTTGAATTTCCCTGTCCTGGATCGGTTAATGAGGCAGGAATGGAAAAACACAAAAGATATTGGCGAGAAAGACTACTCTATGTGAAAGGAAAGAAATAAAAATCTCCATAAATAATAGACAGAGAGTTGGGCTTTGTATGAAATATATTGCATGTGTGCTCTGGACCAGGACTGCCTGGATTCAAAACTGGTGACATTTAGCAAGTTACCAAGCACTACTCAGAATTATTACTAGGTTTCCATAGCTTCTTCCACATGCAGATTTTCTTAGTATCTTTCTGAGGACTATTTTGAGAAATAAATGAGTTTATATATATATATATATATATATATATATATATATATATATATATATATATAGTGTTTTACACTGATGTTTGAGACAAGGTAATTACTCAATAAAATTTCCTATTATGAAGTAGGAAAATTATGCCTAAAATTTTATTGCACTTAGTAATTTCACTTCTTGTTTGTCCGTCTTTTTCCCCATTTACCAATGTAGTTTTAAACGATGATTTGAGGTTCAGACATTAAAGAAACTTCCTCTTGCCTTCCTTTATCTCAAAGTGCTCCTATTACAAAGTACACTGATAATTTCCTGTATTGTGGTACCCAGAACATTTTAGAAGCTAGTAAGCGTACTGCTTCCTCCGTATCACATACCTATGTGGCTACCAATAGATGATTCAACATTACTAAAAACCCATTATTCTCTTCATTTAAAATTTATTTTTATTCAACTTTCAGAATCTGTAACTTCCAGCTGAACTCCGATGTCAAGTTCTACTCTTCAATAGTGATCATTGAACTTTTTCTGCATCAAATTTGGAACATAATTTCTCATGGCAGGTATGTGCAATGTCGATTGGAAATTTTTAAAAATAAAAAAATAACCAAAGAAGAGCAATTTAGGGTATGTCTAACTTCAGGGCAGTGTGATAAGAGAAAAATAGATATTTTTAGGCTTGCCATGTGTCAGCACTTTCTGCTTTTATTTTAATGTCTTGTTTCTTCATCTGGCAACTTAGGAAATATTTATGAAGCTTCTCTAACAGTTTTAAAGAGTGGCTTCTGATATGCACACTCTAACTTCTGAAAAGAATCTGAATTTACCTTGTTTTATTATGATGAACATAATTCTAGAACAGAACTAACTGGAAAATGCTCTATGTAAGTAACACAATATTTTAAAAATAGTTTATTTTTAATTCACAAATTACATTCTGACATCCAAAGGTCATTCACATCTCTTACTGGGAAGACACCTAATGTAATGCACAGTCTCCTAAAGTTAAACTGTTTTATGCAAAAAGTCTATCACCAGGTAATTTTGAGTATAGACAACGTAATGATCTTGGTCTGTAAAATGAATGCAGCTCAGTACGGTGGAAGCTCTCATCCCTCCAGGTCCACAATCCTCCTATCTCTTCTCATCCCTAAAATATTTCTACAAAGCAATGAGCAACTAGACATTTTTCGGGGCCGAAGTTGCATTGAGATTAACAGGACACGTTCCCAAATAGCATTACAAACAGTGATAATGATAGCATATGTTAAATGAAAAACTCTGAGCTCAATCCTGAATTTTATTTCTCACCTGGATGATTACTAGTTTGATGCCTTGAGAAAATAACGCTCTTCTAATAGGAATCATACTACCTCCTTTGTCAATCTGTGAGAGAATAAAAGTAAATATCAATTATATAAATCCATAAAGAAGAGCCTGTTGTTCTCTTTTTTATGCTGGATCACAATTTTTCTTTGCACATTTAAAAAACAAATAGCAAATCTTCTTTAGTGTGTTTTAGAAACAGAGCTAGTATAGAATAAAATGTATGTATAAGCTCCTGAAAGATAAAGCATACCCAATACAAACTATGGCATTGAATGGTATGTCTTCTTTTTTCAATGGCTCATTGATAAGATGACTATGCTACCAAATCAAAGTCCTAGAGATTGAAAGATGCCTTTTTAAATCCACTGAGTTTATGATGAAATTTTGAGATTTTCACGGACTTCTACTTTTAAGAACTCAGCCCCTGTGTTTGTTCTTTAAATCTTTGCCCTTTGTCTTTTTTTCTACAGCTTTTCGGACCTCTCCATAGAATTTGATTTCTGGGATATTAGGAGTATTGTGCCTTTTGTTGATGGCCACTTTGGGAATTTTGTTGAACTATTGTAAGGAATTTTTATAAATTTTAAAATTTTATGAAGATTAATACTGTGGTTAAGTTATTTCATAATGAAGCTTATATTTTATTAACATATAATATTTTACTACTTCATGGATACACTTAAGCCTGGACCTAACTACCCAAATTTCTAATCATCCCATATAGCACATACTAAACAAAGTCTTCTGTCCACCTTGTCTTCAGGACCCACCAGAGAACCCCAGGAAGGTAGGTGTTTACTCCTAGTCCATACTTTCCTCTCAATCTTCCTTTGCTGCTAGTGTCCTAGTTCTGCAATGCTAAATCCTATTCATCCAGGGAGTCTCAACTCAATGTCCAATTTTGAATTTATTTTCCCCAATTGAGTGCCAAGTCGTCTTACACACTGGTATGATCTATAGCACTTCATTGATATCTCTTCAGCTTCAGAATCATTCATTTTGCAAGTATTTAAATTTCTACTGTGCTTCATGAGTTCTTTTATTGAAGATAAGACATGTTATAAATGCTATCACTGCTTAACCATGTCATCAGATTTCAAATTAATTGTTTTATTCATCTTCATTTTTTGGAAAAAGCCCCTGAAAATAGCAATTTACAGTGAATACAGTAGCTTTTCAAAGATTATTTGAAAGAAAAAATGGATAAATAGCAAATTTTTGTATAAGTAAAGAGCAGTGGAAATTCTGAAATCTCCAGTTTCATCAGTCAGGTTGTATTTCTTTCTCTGCAGGTTCTGACTGCTGTTCTTGTCAAGAAAAGTGGATTGGGTACCAATGCAACTGTTACTTCTTTTCTACTGAAGAAAAATCTTGGAAAGAAAGTAGGATTGCCTGTGCTTCTCAGAATTCCACTCTCCTTCAGCTGGAAAGCAGAGATGAATTGGTCTGTACTTAATTCTGTTTCCCACATTTTCATTGATCTAGGAAAGCATCAAATCTAAATAAATGGAACTTTGGCTCAAGTTCTTAATCAGATAGGAAATAGATGATTATATTTGGGCAAATGGTTAATTCCCTGTACCTTGACACAATTGCTATGAAACCTACATAAAATTCATCAAAGATTTAAATTATTGGGATAAATGAAAGATGCCAGATAATGTGCAAGAAGCCTTTCATGGAAAATTCATAGAAGAATTAATAGATCAGTAATTTTAGTCATTTTATTCAAAGAACCAACAAAACATCTTTGAAATTTTTGGTCCTTTTAATTAAATTTATAAATTATTTTTTAAACATACAGCTGTTATCAACTCTCTGGGACACAGTATAGAACAAATATGGAGGCTCTGATCATAAAAATTGGCCACCTCTTAAGAGAAGGGGAAGGTGTTCCAGATGTATTTAGAAATGGTGTTGAATGCTGGTTGAGACAGTTAAACCCATGAGAGGTCATTCCCCAAGATACAGTTGATGTGGGAGATTTTGGAGATAGGATTTCTGGTCCCCTGTGATGGAAATGTTAGAAAAGAACCCTAAGCCCCTTTATAAAGGCCCCTTTATAAAGTTTTTTCACTCTTAGAGGAATGAAATTATGTGGTGTTTCTTTCTCTCTAAAGGAATGGGCTGTAAATGACAAATATGAGCCATGTGACTATGCGCTCTAGTTTCTAGAAACTAGAAGTTTAAAATGGTTTTAGTCTGTGTGATTGATAGTATGGGTCTGATGTTGGGACATTGATTTTCTTGTTCCCAAAGTAGAGTCAAATTAGGTTAATTTGTTGTTCTCTGTTTCCAATCAGGGTTTTGTAAGCTCCCTTCAATATTATCACTGGATTGGGCTCTCTTACAGTGATGTCCACGGTGCCTGGCTGTGGGAGGATGGCTCCACTCTCTCCTCGGATCTGTAAGTTTCTGTCACTAGGATGCCTTTTATTTATTTTTTATCATGAGATTATCCTTAGATCTGATCCATGCATAACATAGAGGAGAAGGGTAGCTAAGGGAAGAGAGCACGTGCAACAGAATAACCATTCTAGCCTCACCCAGGACTTTGAAGTGTATGCTAAAGTAACGTGAAGTTAGTATTCTTGTGATTATCAAATAACTTTTGATGTACCCTTTGTCTCATTTTGCTTTGGACAAACACATGGAAGTGTCTGTATAGGCACACATCGCATGTGCACACTCTCTCTAATTTTGAAGTTCTGGAAGACCAGATAAAGCAGTGTATATCTTCCTTTATTTATTCTGTTGGTGCCCAAAATTCTTGGCCTACTCCCAATATTTCAACTATTCCAGGCTTATCTTCTGCATATTTTTAACCTTTGAATTATATGTTCATGGGTTTTTCAATTTCATATGACAAATTTTGTGCTCTTCTTTGGTTTCTTAGACTAAGTCTGCCAGTATACCTTTAAATGCACCATACAGTAAAAGAACTAAGCCCAAAAGAACAACAAAAATCCCTGGCTTTATTCTATTCATTATTGAAGCAATAACTAAGTTTTCTGTAACAATATACTCTGAAATCTTAAATACTATGGTTATTAAAAGAAAATACAAAGAATGCTCGACTCAGAATGTTAATATTTCATTCAAATGTTTTTTAAAAGTTCTTTCATTTAATGAAAGAAACATTCCCCAACACTCACTTTATCTTTCCCCATATGTTAATACATTCTTCTTCATTACAGATTTTCCTTATCTCATCAAATCCAGAAAACTGTGTATTGTATAAATCAAGCGGAAAAGTTTTGGATGAAAACTGTTTCGAAAACAACCACTATATCTGTAAGCAATGGCTCATTTAAGTGTCATTTAAGTATTTCTAGGGGTAGAAGCAATGCATGTTCAGAAAGCTGAGAACAGTACCTCTTACCTCCTATTACTTACTAAGTATTTACTGGAATCTGTAAAATTTGTATGTATTTGAAATAACGTGTTTTAAAATTGATGAAATATGTGCTTACATCTGAACCTACAAAGAATCAAATAAAGAATTTTATGAAAATGTTCTATTTATTTTATTAGTAAAAATACTTCATCTTTATTCATCTTGTCTTGAAAATCTCTGTGCACAAATTTAAATAAAGCTGAGTGAACACCAAGGAATATATACCAACATAATTTCAGTGCTTCATATGGAATACTAAATTCTGAAGTCCTTTCCTCACTTCTCTAAAATTAAAAATTATTTAATACCTTTTGTTAGCTCTTCTTTCTGGAGATTTAAACATATATGTTCCTTTTTCCTCATATGCATAATCCAGCCTTACAGGGAAAATGGCATGTGCATCTTTTTAATGCTCCTGAGTTCTGAAGAACAATTTGAAAATCAATTTTCACTTTCATTGGCTTATGGCTTAAATTGGTAATTGATGAATATACCAGGATGATTGTTACAAAATTACTTTGAAATGTATGCTTTCCATGTGAATGCTTCCGGATTTTACAAAGTAAAAGGGAATCTAAACCTTGGTCACAGGAATATACAATTTTTTTTTCTTGCCCTAAATCTTCCTTGCTTTATGTTTATTCATCAGTAAGAGTCACTTACTTATATATTGAAGGTCTTATTTTCTGATCAATCCAGAAGATTCCTTTACTAAAAGTCATGTGTGAAATACTACAAAATTCCCATTGAAGGTAAAGGGAGAGCAGGTCTATTTTTGAGGATTTTCTTAGGAGATAGAAGAGGCCCAGGTATAACAACGAGGTCTGATGCTCATGGTGTGACTGAGATCTCCCAGTCCTCACAGCCACCAATAGCCAATTTCCTTTACAGCTGTTCCAGGTACATGTTCCAAAATTTGGACTGACAGCCCTATTTGCTTTCCAGTTTTATGTTTCAGTCTAGTGAATATAATTAAATACCAAAGTTAATTTCCATAGAGAAAGAGCCAGAAGAAGAAAGAATCTCTTACATCTTATTTCTCAAAATATAAATATAATAGGACTACAAAACAGAACTCTTTGCACTCATGTATGAAAATTGATTTAGGAAAAATATGCTTAAGTTATATGATGAAAGCAGTAGGTTAGAATTTATTATCTGTCTTAATACAGACTAAGATGGCTTATGCATTGCACTTTCTGGATTTTTAAAATGTCCATTTGTTTTCAAAATAATACATGTTAATTAAACTAAAAAAAAGGAATACCTGCAGTTTTTTCTCATTGTGTTTATGTTATCTATTGCTGTGTACCAAAACACCCCAACCTAATGGCATAAAAACACTCAGGTCTTTTTGCTTATGTTTCTGGGGTTGGCTGGGGAGGGCTCATCTGGGGTAGCTCTTTTTCCATTCCTGGGCTCATCCTGCAGTCACAATTTGCACTGCAGCATCCCTAACAGCAGCCACAAGCCTGGCCCCTCGGCTGAGATGACTGGAAGGCCGGGGTCTGTCTCCTCTTGGTCTCCCCCTTCTTCGTCATGCATTCTGCTGGCTCTTTCTCTGCCATGGAGAGACCACCTGCTGTCCACGGCAGCTCTGCTCTTCAGCATAGCAAAAGCTTCAGGGCCTCTTAAGGACTAGACTCTGGAACTAGAGGAACTTTAGGTCTACCACGTTCTATTGCTCACAGCAGGTCACAGAGCCGGTCCAGACTAAATGTTGGAGGGAACAACATAAAGTGTGACTACAAGGAGATCACATGCTTTGGGGCCACTTTATAAAAATCAGCCTCGTATAATCATCAGTTATCTATTCAGTCATAAGCCAATGAAAGTGAAACCTGAAATTCAACATTGTGCTACTGACCATTGCTGTTTAGTGACTGATTCCCTATATGACCCCACTCAGTCAATCAAAAATGACTTATTTCGTTTGATTGGCTTGATGCAGAAAGACAATCAAGCAAAATCTGGACTTGGGAAGATGACTCAGTTATCTCTACTAAATTATGAGTAATGAAAATCATAGATTTTGGATGTTAGAATGGATTTTTGATCACCTCTAACTACACAGTTTTCTATTTTTAAAGGTAGTAACCTTTGGGGCTTTCACAGGCAAGATGTAAGGAAAGATAATTGTTAGGGACTGCTAGCATTAGGCATAATACCTCTGGATTTATATCATATTTGTTCACATCTCTGTCTAAGCTTTATTTGAATAAAAGGTTTTTTCTCCTTTAAAAGCTTGACAGGATGAGAGAGAATAGGATTTGGAAGCTGCATTTGTTATTTAGGAACTCACTTTTGTCATTAGTTGATGTTAACTCAAATAACCAGTCTAAAGAGTCTAATGAGTTTTGGTTATTACACGATGAAGGCCATAACTTGAGCGAAGCGCATTGTTGCTGCTACCAGTGGAAGACTGAGCTGGTAGAGAGAGCCACGAAGACACTGTACGTACCACCCCACATTCTCCCCACATTCTCCCCAGCACAGCTCATCAAGATGGAGGACACTGTAACCACTGTATGACACTCATTTGGAAGCATGTTTGCGCTTCCGGAAGGCAGCCGGCGGCCAATCACAAGAGAGGAGCCACTCTTACCTTTGCTCTGGTTGGTTTGTTTCCACTGTAATCTAGCCCTGAAATGGTGGCCACTGGCCCAGTTCTTACCCTGTTCATAGGTTTCCCCCTGCTTTGAGCCACTCTTATGTTGCAGGGGATTCTCTTTGGGGCTAAAATGGTGACTCCGGAGATTCAAGATGTCAGAGTAGGTAACTGCAGGCTGCACTCTTCTCCAGAGACTGCGGGAAGGTAGGCAGGTTTACTGGCCAGAAGGGAAGCCACAGGACTGGGGGACAATCAGAGAGGGCCAATAGAGGGGGGGGTGGGTTTTTTTTTTCCCAGTTTACAAGGAAAGGGAAGCTGTGGGAGCTAGGACAAGCAAGCCAACACCCAATTGGCTCAGAGGTAGAGGGGAGCTGGGGAAGAGATTTGGCTGGAGACCAGTGCTCAGCTGGCTTTGAGAGTGAGGAAGGCCACTGGGCAACCAGGGTGCATCCCAGTGCCAGCAGGCTCACATAGTGTGGGAGCAGTGGGGCAAACTATTTGGGGATCAGTTCCCCGCCCGCTCAGGTGGAGAGAGAAGTATGAGGTCAGACCAGATGTGAGCCAGATGTCCAGGAAAAGGGGAAATGCCAGCTGGTGCTGAAGTGCCCACAGAGAGCGGGGAGGGAGGAGTTGATCAGGTGGGCTGACACACCTGCTGATGCTGGGAGAGAGAGGAATTGGGTCAGTGAGGGGGTTTGCTGTCAGGCACCCAGCTGCCCGGATGAGAGGTGGGCTGAAGAAGCAACAGTGATCCCTCAGACAAGCAACCTGAGGGAAAGGGGCCGAGGAAGGCAGCCCCTGAGCAGTCTGGTACCCAAAAAGCCCAAAAGAGAAGGCAACCAGTAAGCAATCTGGAGATTGTCAGGCACGCAGTCAGCAACCTGCGGAGAAAGAGCTTCAAGACAAGCAAAGCAGCCTTGTGACAGGGAAATTAGTCTAAGATTTTTTTTCTTTTAGATTCATTTATGTATTTATTCTTTATTTGCTTTTTTTTCCCTCTTTGCATCCAGGTACTTTATCTACAGAGCAGGAGCCTCAGGGAGACTGATTGGTGAGCAGCCTGAGATGGTTGCTGGGGGCCTGAAGGGGAGACCTGGTTATTGTTTTTTTCCTGTTATTTTTTCTTTATTTCTTTTTCTGTTTTCTCTTTATTTTCTTTAGTTCTTTTCTTGCTCTCGTTTTTTCTGTCTTCTTTGGGTTTTCTTTCATTCACCTTCCCTTGTTTGTTCATTTTCTTTCTTCTTTTCTCATCTTCCTAGTTTTTAAATTATTTTATTGTTTTTCCTGTTTCTTTTCATCTTCCACCTTTCTCATTCTTATTCCCTTTTATTTTTTTATGATTTTTCACTCCTATTACTTTTTCCCTGTTTTTTATTGTTCCTTTTCCATTTCTTTTTTTAATTATTTTTCTCTTCTTCATTCTTTCCTTTTTTACAGAAGAAAAATCACATGAACGATCCTATCAATTGATGCAGAAAACTTGTCTGACAAAATCCAGCATCCTTTCTTGATAAAATACTCCAAAAGATAGGAATCAAAGGAATCTTTCTCAACATGATAAAGTGCGTATATGAAAAACCCACAGCTAATGTTGTTCTCAATGGTGAAAGACTGAAAGTTTCCCTGTTAAGATTAAGAACAAGACAGGGATGCTCACTGTCACCACTTGTTCAATATAGTGCTAGAATTTCTAAATAGAGCAATCAGGCAAGAAAAAGAAATTAAAGGTGTCCAAATTGGAAAGGAAGAGTTAAAACTTTAACTATTTGCAGATGATATGATTCTATACATAGAAAATCCAAAAAATCTACAACAAAGTTACTAGAGCTAATAAAAGAATTTGACATAGGGACAGTATACAAGTCTAATATGCAAAAATCGGCAGTGTTTCTATACACTAGTAATGGGCAGTGTGAGGAAGAATTCAGGGGAAAAAATCAATTTATAACATCAACAATAACTTAATTAAGGATGTAAAGCACTTGTTCCAGAAAACTAAAATACATTGCAAAAAGAAATTAAAGAAGACCTAAATAAATGGAAGAACATTGTGTTTCACAGATGGGAAGACTAAATATCAGTAAGATGTCAATTCTACCAATATCAATATACAGATTCAATGCAATCCTGATAAAAAATTCCAACAGCTTTTTTAAAAAGAAGTGGAAAATTCATTTATCAAATTCATTTGGAAGTGTAAGGTGGCCTGAATAGTGAGAAACACCTTAAAAAGGGAAGAACAAATTTGGAGACTCTCACTTCTGGACTTAAATCTTATTACCTAGCAACGGTGGTAAAAGAAGTATGGTCTGGCATAAAATAGACATATAGAGTATTGGAACTTATTTGATGGTTGAGAAACAAACCCTCACATCTATGGTCAAGTGATTTTTGATACGTCTCTCATATCCACCAGCTGAGGCAGAAACAGTCTATTCAAGAAATGGTGCTCAGAGAACTAGATATCCATAGCCGGGTTTTTTTTTTATCTCACACCTTATATGAAAATTAACACATCTAAAGCTAAAAATGAGTACCATAAAACTCCCATAAGAAAATGTAGGGAAACATCTTCAAGACTTGGTGGTGGTGGTTTCTTAACCTTTACCGGAAAGTACAAGCAACAGAAGAAATTGGATAAATGGGACCTCCTCAAACATAGACACTATCTGCTTTAAAGGACGTTGTCAAGGAAGTGAAAAGGCAGCCCACTCAACGGAAGAAATTATTTGGAAACCGCATATCTAATAAGCATTTGATTTCCATGCTATATAAAGAGATTATGCAACTCAACAATTAAAAAAAAAAGCAAGCAATCCAATTAAAAAATGAGTGTTTAGTCAGCCAAAGTGGCGCTGATGCAAAATATCAGAAATTGGTTGGTTTTTATAAGGGCTATTTACTTGTGGTAGGAGCTTACAGATATCAGGCCATAAAGCAGAAGTTACTTCCTTCACTAAAGTCTATTTGGAGCAAGATGGCTGCCAACATCTGCAAAGTTTTAGGCTTCTTGGGTTCCTCTATTCCTGGGGCTTGCTTTACTGTTGCATTAAGATTCCTTCCTGGGACTGGCTTCTCTTTCCTCTGTGTGCTTACTTCCCGGCTCTTCAGCATCAAACTCTAACATCAGAAATCCGCAACTCCGTCTGCTGCCATGCCTTTTATCTTTGAGTCCCACTCACCAAGGGGTGGGGACTCAATGCCCTAATGAGATGGCCCAACAAAGCCCTAATCACAACGTAACCATGCCCACGTACAGACCAGATTACAAACATAATCCATTTTCTATTTTTGGAATTCATAACCATATCAAGCTGCTACAAAGGGTAAAAGATTTAAATAGATATTTCTCCAAAGAGGAAATAAAAATGGCCAAAAAAGCATGAGAAAAATGTTCTATATCACTAACTATCAGGGAAATGCAAATCAAAACAACAATGAGATGTCATCTCACTCATCATAGAGTGGCCATTATTAAAGAAAAAGAAAACAATAAATACTGGAGAAAATATAGAGAAATAGGAACATTCCACTGTTGGTGGGCAGGTAAAGTGGTACAGCCTCTGTGGCAGACAGTTTGGCAGTTCCTCAGGAATCTAAATATAGAAATGCCATATGATCCAGCAAGCCCTAAACCAGAATACATCCAGAAGAACTGAAGCGATGACATGAACAGACATTTGCATAACAATGTTTGGAGCAGCATTATTTACAATTTCCAAAAAAAGGAAACACCCCAAGTGTCCGTCAACCAATGAATGGATGAACAAAATGTGGTCTATAAATACAATGGAATACTATGCTGTTGTAAGAAGAAATGATATTGGGACATATATGATAACATGGGTGTACCTTGAGGACCTTATGCTAAGTGAAATAATACACAAAAGGACACATATTCTATTTGTCTCACTAATAGGAACTAAATACAAAGAGGAAACACATGGAATTAAAACCTAGTCTATAGTTACTAGGAGATAGGATGAGAACTGATAAAGGTTACTGATACTTAATGTATGTAGAATTTTCAGTTGGCTTGACTCAAAGTGTGGAAATGGATAAAGGTGATGGTGACACCTTATAATGAGTATAACTAACACGGCTGGTTTATAAATGGGATTGTGGCTGAAAGGGATAGTCTAGGGATGTAAATGTCAATTGAAAGAAAGCTAGAGGATAATCTAGGGACTGAATAACACAGTGAACCTGGAGGTGGATGAGGGTTGTGGTTAATAGACAGATACAAGAATGTTTTTCTATGAACTAGAACAAATGCAGATCACTATTATAAGGTGGTAAGAATATAGTGATGCATGGGAAAAATACAATTAATGTAACATATATTATAGTTAACAGCAATATTGTAATATTCTTGCGTTAATGTCAAAGAAGGTTCTATATCAATGGTAAGGTTCAGTAACAGAGGATTATGGTATTTTTTTCCTGTGGACTAAGGAAAACATTCAAAAATTTACTGGGGCGATGACTGCACACCCTGTGAGGAAAGTGAGTTTACACTGAGTGTTACCCTTTGGATGGACTGTTCAAGGTATAGGACTGTATAACAAAGCAAACCATGTGGTGAAAACTGTATTATGATTAACAGTGTAAATATGAGAATGTTCTCTCATGGACTCTAACAAATGTACAATATGAATACATGGTGTTAATAATAGGTTGCGTATAGAAAAATTATACTGAGTGTATGCAATGGACCATAGTTAGTGGTAATAGTCTGATGATGTTCTTTTACAATATGTAACAAATGTTCCACAATAATGTAAGGTGTTGGTGGAGGGGTGATGGGTGGGAATTCTGCACATTATGCAGGGTTGTACTGTAAGCTCACGACTTTTCTAATAAAAATGAGATAATCTTACAAAAAAGTTTAGTTAGATTAATATCAGAATGCTTAAAAAATAAAACACAAAAACTTGCTTTGGAGTTTGCTTTTGTATGAGGAAGAATAGTTGTATTTCAAGATGCTAAATCATAGATCAAGGTCCCTGCTGTAAAGACACCTAGTCTAACCCTCCATTGCACATTTGACATCCCCAATAAAATCCTCTTCTGGAAATAACGTGTAAGTTGGAATATCAGAATATTATCTGAATTAGATAACACAGTAAATAATTATAATCACTAACATATTAGTAAAAATAAGTGTTATAAAAGAAGCTGAAGTCATGTTCAGAAACTCTAAGGAAATGGAACACTGAGGAGTAAGATGTTGAAAGAAGCTTTTAAGGCTCTGAATATGGCCCTGCAGTATAGGTGTATATCAGAGTAGGCAACTTCAGAGCACATGTGTGTGTGTGTGTTTGTGTGAACTGGAATGTGAAAACATTCTAGTTCTTCCTATTTGAATTTCCCTGCCCTGGATGGGTTAATGAAGCAGGAATGGAAAACCACGAAGATGTTGGAGAAAACGACTACTCTATATGAAAGGAAAGAAATGAAAATTTCCATAAATAATAGACAGAGAGATGGACTTTGTATGAAATATATTGCTTGTGTGCTCTGGACCAAGACTGCCTGGTTTCAAAACTGGGGACATTTAGCAAGTTACCAAGCCCAACTCATTTTTATCATTAGGTTTCCATAGCTTCTCCCATATGTAGGTTTTCTAGTATCTTTTTTTGGAGCTATTTGAGAAATAAATGAGTTAATATATATAAAAAGAGCTTTACACTGTGTTTGGGACAAGGTGAATACTCAATAAAATTTCCTATTATGAGGTAGGAAAATTATGCCTAAAATTTTATTGCACTAAGTAATTTTACTTCTTGTTTGTCCATCTTTTTTCCACATTTACCAATGTAGTTTTAAACAATGATTTGAGGTTCAGACATTAAAGAAACTCCCTCTCACCTTCTTTAATCTTAATCAAAGTGTTCCTATTACAAAGTACACCGATAATTTCCTGTATTGTGGTACCCAGAACATTTTAGAAGGTAGTAAGTGTACTACTTCCTCCTCATCATATACCTACGTGGCTCACCATTAGATGATTCAACATTATTAAAAACCCACTTTTCCCTTCTTTTAAAATTTCTTCTTATTCAACTTTTAGGTTCTTTAGGTTTCAGCTGAACTCTGATGTCAAGTTCCACTCTTCAAGAGCAATTATCTTTCTGCATCAACTTTGGAACATCATTTCTCATGGCAGGTATGTGCAATGTCAATTGGAAAATTTTAGAAGAAAAATAATATCAAAAGAGTTTTTAAGGATATGTATAACTTCAGGGCAAAGCGTTAAGAGGAAAATAGATATTTTTAAGCTTGCTATGTGTCAGCACTTTCTGCTTTTATTTTAATGCCTTGTTTCTTCATCTGGCAACTTAGAAATCATTTATGAAGCTTCTCTGGCAGTTTTAAAGAGTGCCTTCTGATATGCACACTTCTAACTTCTGAACGAGATCCTAATTTACCTTGTTTTATTATGATGAGCATAATTCTAGAATAGAACTAACTGGAAAATACTCTATATAAGTAACACAGTATCTTAAAAATTGTTTATTTTTAATTCACAAATTGTATTCTGACATCCAAATGTCATTCAGATCTCTTACTGGGAAGGCACCTAATGTAATGCAGCATCTCCTAAAGTTAAACAGTTTTACACAAGCAGTCTATAACCAGGTAATTTGGGTATAAAGAAAATAATTATCTTGGTCTGTGAAATGAACCCAGCTCAGTATGGCACTGCCCATGTATAGGAGGTGGAAGCTCTCATCCCACCAGGTCCACAATCCTCCTATCTCTTCTCATCCCTAAAATACTTCTATAAAGCAATGAGCAACTAGACATTTTTCAGGGCCAAAGTTGCATTGAGATTAGCAGGACACATTCCCAAAGAGTGTTACAACAGTAATAATGATAGAATAGGTTAAATGAAAAACTCTGAGCTCCATCTTGAATTTGATTTTTCACCTGTATAATTACTAACTTTGATGCCTTGAGAAAATAACATTCTTTTAATAGGAATCATACTATCTACTTTATTATTTTAGGAGAGAATAAAAATAAATATCAATTATGTAAACCCATAAAGCCGAGGCTGTTCTCTTTTTACGCTGGATCACTGTGCTTCTCTGTCCATTTTAAAAATAAATAGGAAATCCTCTTTAGAGTGTTTTAGAAACAGAGCTAGTGTAGAGTAAAATGTATGTATAAGCTCCTGAAAGATAAAGCATACCAAATACAAACTATGGCATTTAATGGAATAGCTTCTTTTTTCAATGGCTCATTGATAGGATGACTATGCTGCCAAATCAAAGACCCAGAGATTAAAAGATGCCTTTTTAAATCCATTGAGTTTATGATGAAACTTAGAGTTTCACAGACTTCTACTTTTAAGAGCTCAGCCCTTGTGTTGTTCTTTAAATCTTTGCCCTTTGTCATTTTTTCTACAGCTTTTCAGACCTCTCCATGGAATTTGATTTCTGTGATATTAGGAGCAATGTGCCTTTTGTTGATGGCCACTTTGGGAATTTTGTGGAACTATTGTAAGGAATTTTTATAAATTTTAAAGTTTTATGAAGATTAATACTGTGGTTAAATTATTTCATAATGGAGCTTATATTTTATTAACATGTAATATTTTACTATTTCATGGATACACTTAAGCCTGGACCTAACTACCTAAATTTCTAATCATCCCATATAGCACAGACTAAACAAAGTCTTCTGTCCACATTGTCTTCAGGACCCACCAGTGAAGCCCAGGAAGGTAGGTGTTTACTCCTAGCTCACACTTTCCTCTCAATCTTCCTTCGCTGCTGCTGTACTTATGCCTTAGTATACAGTGTCCTAGTTCTGCAATGCTAAATCCTATTCATCCAGGGAGTCTCAACTCAAAGTCCAATTTTGAATTTTCTAGTTTTCCCCAAGTGAATGCCAAGTCGTCTCACACACTGATGTGATCATATAGCACTTCACTGATATTTTTTCCCTTCAGCTTCAGAGCTATTCATTTTTCAAGTATTTAAATTACCACCATGCTTCATGAGTTCTGTTACTGAAGATAAGAAATGTTATGGATGCTATCACTGCTAAACCATATGATCAGACTTCAGATTAATTGTTTTGTCTTCACTTTTGAAAAAACTTACTCAAAACATAAAACATAATTGTGTCAATGCAGTGTTCTTTGCTCTCTCACAAAATATGCTGAAATGCTCTCTTCCTTTTAATCTATCTGGTTAATTCCTTTTTCTAAGGTAGAGCTTAGCCTTAGGCCACCCAGTTAAATATAGTTCTTCTCTTCTCTTGCCACCCCATGCTTTGCTACATGCTGTTTTAGCATACTAATTTTTTTGTAAACTTATCAAATTATTATTCAGTATAATTAATATATGTTTGAAATTTCAATAATTCTATCTGTAGAATAAAATTTCCATGAAGAAAGAAGATCGTGTGTGACGAATTCACGTTTATAACCCCTGAAAATAGCAACTTACAGTGAATATAGTAGATTCTCAAAGATTATTTGGAAGAAAAAATTGATAAATAACAAATTTTTGAGTAGTAATGAACAGTGGAAATTCTGAAATCTCCAATTTCATCAATCAGGTTGTATTTTTTCTCAGGTTCTGACTGCCGTTCTTGCCAAGAAAAGTGGATTGGGTACAGATGCAACTGATTAATATACAAGGCAGATTGTTACAAAATTATTTTGAAAAATATGTTTTCCATGTGAGTGTTTCGGAGTTTATAAGGAAAGAGGATATCTAAGCCTTGATCACCGGAAAGTATAATTTTTTTTCTTGCCCAAATTCCTTGCTTTATGCTTATTCATCAGTAAAAGAATCACTTACTTATATATTGACTGTTTTATTCTCTGCTCAATCCCAAAGATTCCTTTACTAAAAGTCATGTGAGAAATACTGCAAAATTCCCATTGAGGGTAAGGGGAGAGCAGGTCTATTTTTGAGGATTTTCTTCGGAAATAGAAGAGGCCCGGGTATAACAAAGAGGTCTGATGCTCATGGTGTGACTGAGATCTTCCAGTCCTCACAGCCACCAAAAGCCAATTTCCATTTACAGCTGTTGCAGGTTCATCTTCAAAAATTTGGATTCACAGCCCTATTTGTTTTCCGGTTTTATATTTCAGTCTAATGAATATAATTAAGTACCAAAGTTAATTTCCATAGAGAAAGAGCCAGAAGAAAAAAGAATCTCTTATGTCTTATTTCTCAAAATTTAAATATAATAGGATTACAAAACAGAACTCTTTGCACTCATGTATGAAAATTGATTTAGGAAAAATATGCTTAAGTTATATGATGAAAGTGGTAGGTTAGAATGTATCACCTGTCTTAATACAGACTAAGATGGCTTACGCATTGTACTTTCTGGATATTTAAAATGTTTTGGCTGTATGGTCCATGTGTTTTCAAAATAATACATTTTAACTAAACTAAAAAAAAAAAGGAATACCTACAGGTTTTTCTCATTGTGTTTATGTTATCTATTGCAGTGTACCGAAACACCCCATACTTAATGGCATAAAAACTCTCAGGTCCTTATCGCTTGTGTTTCTGGGGGTTGGCTGGGGAGGGGTCATCTGGGGTAGCTCTTTTTTCCACCCCTAGGCTCACCTGCAGCCACAATTTGCACTGCAGCATCCCTGACAGCAGCCACAAGCCCGGCCCCTTGGCTGGGATGGCAGGAAGGCCGGGTCTATCTCCTCTTGGTCTTGCCCTTCTTCGTCATTCATTCTGCTGGCCCTTTCTCTGCATGTGCCTGCCAAGCAGGAGAGACAACCTGCTGTCCACGGCAGGTCTACTCCTCAGCACAGCAAAAGCTTCAGGGCCTCTTAAGGACTAGACTCCGGAATTGAAGAATTTCAAGCCCACCATGTCCTATTGCCTATAGCAGGTCAGAGATGGTCCAGACTTGATGTGGGAGGGGACTACACAAAGGTGTGACTACAAGGAGATCACATGCTTTGGGGTCACTTTATAAAATTCAACCTGATATATTCATCAATTAACCATTTAGTCATAAGCCAATGAAAGTGAAAACTGAAATTTAACATTGTGCTACTGACCATTGCTGTTTAGTGTCACAGGCAAAGGCAGGCTTATGTTCATAGATTGATGGATCCTGATTCCCTATATGAGTCCATTCAGTCAATCAAAAATGACTTATTTAATTTGATTGGTTTGATGCAGAAAGAAAATCAAGCAAAATCTGGACTTGGGAAGATGACTCAGTTATCTCTATTAATTATGAGTAATGAAAATCATAGATTTTTGATCACCTCTAACTAAATGGTTTTCTATTTTTAAAGGTAGTAACCTTTGGGGCTTCCACGGCAAAAATGTAAGGAAGTTAATTGGTAAGGACTACTAGCATGAAGCATAATACCTCTGGAATTGTATCATATTTGTTCTCATCTCTGTCTATGCTTACTTGAATAAAAGTTTTTTCCGATTTAGAAGCTCAAAACAATGACAGAGAATAGGATTTGGAAGCTGAATTTGATATTTGGGAACTCAGTTTTGCCATGAGTTGATGCTAACTCAAGCATACCTGAGCTAAGTGCATTGTTCCTGCTCCCAGCGGAAGACTGGCCTGGTAGAGAGAGCCACGAAGTACTGTTTGTACCACTCCACATTCTCCCTAGCACAGCTCACCCAGATGGAGGACCCTGTAACCACTGTATGACACTCATTTGGAACCGTGTTTGTGTTCCAGAAGGCGGATGGTGACCAATCATAAGAGACAAGCCACTCTTACTTTTGGTCTGGGTGGTCTGCTTCCATTGTAATCTAGTCTTGAAATTGGGGGTACAGGCCCAGTTCTTACCCTATGCATAGGTTTGCCCCTGCTTTGAGCCTCTCTTATGTTTCCAGGGATTCTCTTTGGGGCTAAGTGGTGACTCTGGAGATTTAAGATAGCAGAGTAGGGCAAGGTAGGCTGCACTCCTCCTCCCGAAACTGCCGCAAGTTAGGCAGGTTTACTGGGCAGGAGGGAAGCAGCAGGACTGGGGGATAATCAGAGAGGGCAGATAGAGGAGGGATACCCCATTGACAGGAAGAAGGAAGCCATGGGAGCTAAGGCAGGCAAGCCAGAACCCAGTTGGCTCAGTGGGAGAGGGAAGCTGGGGACTCTTCCCTGGAGACCAGTTCTCAGCAGGCTCCAAGAGTGAGGAAAGCCACTGGGCATCTAGGCTGCATCCCAGTGCCCAGCAGGCTCTCAAAGTGGGGAGCAGCAGGGCAAACAGTATTGGGGATCAGGACCCAGACCGCTCAGGGGGAGAGAGAAGTATGGGGTCAGAGCAGATGTGAGTCAGATGTTCAGGAAAAGCAGAAATGCCAGCTGGTGCTGAAGTGGCTGCAGGGAGAGGGGAGGGAGGAGTTGATCAGGTGGGCTGGCACACCTGCCGATGCTGGGAGAGAGAGGAATTGGGTCAGTGAGGGGGTTTGCTGACAGGCGCCCAGCTGCCTGGATGAGAGGGGAGCCAAAGAAGCACCTGGTGGGCTCTCAGACGCCCAAGCAACCTGAGGGAAAGGGGGCGAGGGAGGTGCCCCCGAGCAGTCTGATACCCAAAGAGCCCAGAAGAGAAAGGAGCCAGAGAGCGATCCGGAGGCTGTCAGGCACCCAAACAGCTCTCTGGGGAGTGGGAGTTGCAGGACAAGCAAGGAAGTGTTGTGACAGGGAATTTAGTCTAAATTTCTCTTTTTTAAAGATTTGTTTATTTATTTATTTGTTTGTTCCGTATTTTTTTCTCTACATCCAAGTGCTTTACCTTTGGAGGGTGTGCCTCAAGGTAATTGAATGGTGAACAATGGCAGCCTGAGATGGTTGCTGACAGGGAGACCTGGTTGTTTTTTTATTTCTGTTAAAATTGCAAAAAACAAAAAGAGTAACTGCCTTCAAGTGAAAGAAAATGAGAACTAAACATTTCAAAACTTATGGAGTGAGAGAGCAGATATAGCTGATATAGCTCAAGTGTTGAGTACCTGCCTCTGACATGGGAGGTCCCAGGTTTGGTTCCTGGTGTCTCCTAAAGAACACAAAGAAACAATGAGCAGACTATGAGCAGACATCAAGCAAAAACATTGAGCAGGCAATGAGCAAAACCAATGAGCAGACAACAAGCAAACAACAAGTAGACAATGAGCAAAAGCAACCAAGTAGGGAGTGGACATGTCTCCAGCAGTTGAGGAGGTTCCTGTTTCAGCTTCAGTGCATCCTCCAGAAAAAAACAGGCAATGAGCAAACAGAAAGGAAAATAAAGCAAAACAAAACAAAACAAAACAAAAACAAAAAGCAAAACAGAGCAGGGAAAAGAATAAAACAATGGGCAAACAGACAAAGAAGTCATCTCAGGGAGAGGGTGGGAACTTATGGGATGCAGGAAACCAGTGCTGAGATGGAAATTTACAGCCATAAATTCTTATATTAAAAAAGAAGAAAGCACTAAAATCAAGGACCTAACTGCACATATGGAGGAACTACAAAAACAAAAACAAAAACAGAAAAACAAAACAAAAAAAATTAATCCCAAAGCAATCAGGATTAAGGAAATAACAAAGATTAGAGGAAAACAAAATAAATAGAATTTAAAATAAAACACTAGAAAAAATTTACAATACCAAACACTGGTTCTTTGAGAAGATTAATAAAATTGACAAACTCTTAGGTAGACTAACAAAGAGAAAAAAGAGAGAAGATGCAAATAAAATAAAAAACAATAGAGAGGTGTCACCACTGATCGCACAGAAATAAAGGGTATCATAAGAGGATACTTTGAAAAACTGCATGCTAAAAAGATGGATATCTTAGATTAAATGGAAAAATTTCTAGAAGCACACCATCAACCTACATTAATGAAAGATGAAATAGAAGAACTCGACAGATCAATCCCAAGTAGTGAGATTGAATTTGTCATCAAAATCCTCCCAACCAAGAAATGCCAGGATCAGATGGTTTCATGGGTGATTTCTTCCAATTGTTCTGGAAAGAACTACACCAATCCTGCTTAAACTCTTCCAGAAAAATAGAAGTGGAGGGAGCATTACCTGACTGATTCTATGATGTCAACATTGCCCTAACACCAAAGCTGCATAAAGATATCCCAAGAAGAGAAAACTATAGACCAATCTCTCCAATGAATTTAGATGCTAAAATCCTTAACAAAATACTTGCTAATTGTATTCAAAACCTATCAAATTACTTATACACCATGATTAACTGGCTTTTATCCCAGGTATGCAAGTATCAAACAGTGTAATACACCACATTAACATACTAAAAGAAAATAAGTCACAGCGATCTTCTCTATTGATGCAGAAGAAGTATTTGTCAAGATATTGCATCATTTCTTGATAAAAACACTCTGACAGTTAGGAATTAAAGGAAACTTCCTCAACACGACAATGATGCCCACTATTGCCTCACTTATTTAACATTGCATTAGTTGTACTTGCTTGAGCACTTAGGCAAGAAAAGAAATAAAAGGAATCCGAATAGGAAAGGAAGAAGTAAAACTTTCACTATTTGCAGATGACATGACCCTATATGTAGAAAGCACCTGAAAATCTACAACAAAGCTGAGTGAGACCTGAAACTCAGCAGAGTTGTAGTCAACACCTTATCTCCAGTTCATTGGACTTGCCCAGGATAATGAAAAAAATTCTGATTAGGGGCAACCCCCTACTCCCCAAAAAAACAGAGTATCTAAAAATACAAACAAAAGCAGTTCCTCCCATCTGCCCCATGAGATCTAAGCCCCCTCTCCATCTCAGGCAGGGTAGGCTTCACCATCCCCAAATCCTCAAGGTTGAGGAGAACAAACATAAGGGATGAATGCATCCATGGATAAAGAAACTTATTAATATTGCAGTAATGGAAGAACATGTAACACTGCTATAAAGATAGTGGTTACTAGAAGTTCCAAGAGGAGTGGGAGGGAATAATAGGTGGAACATAGGGCATTTATAGGGCATTAGAATTAAGCGTAAACCACAATGTAAACTACAGACTTTTGTTAGTAGCAATGCTTCAATATTTATTCATCAATTTTAAAAAGTGTACGACACAATTGTGGGGTGTTATTAATAGGAGAAGTAGTGGAGGATGTATACTTTTGATGTACTTTTTCCATACTCTAAAATGTCTTTAAAAATAAAATTTAGTATTTTTTTTTAAATGCTTGTTTCTCTTGTAAGGAAAACTCCTGAGTGCAGCCTATCTTGAGTTTGGCTACTAATTTGTGCTCCTCATGGTGATATCTGTATGTGCCATTAGCTTAATTTAAAGGAATAATTGAGAAGAGTTTAGAAACTGATCAGTCCCCTGTTAATCATTTCCACCCTATCCCCTGGATGATTGCCATACTGTTACTAGTGATGCCCCAGAGAATTGCTGGACAGATTTCCCCTCAAGAAGCTTAAGTACAGATGTTGGCTATTTCTGATTAAAAGGAGATACATTTATTTTCAAAACAATTGAAAGAAAATCTATGTGACATTCTCTAATGAATATAGGATAATTTAGGATACTTGAAAGAATGATGGTCATCCTATATTTATATATGCATATTTAGTATAAGGAAGTATTTCTAGGATCAGATTATAATTGTGACCTTATCCATGGATACGCACTGTTCAGAGCTTTTTTGAACTCTCTCTCACTGTAAGACCTTCCCTCACAACTCCATGTAAAATTGCATCTCTCCCAGGTCTTCCAATTCCCCTTCTTTGTTTCATATTTCTCCCTGTTTCTTATTCCATTTGAGAAACTATTTTACACATGCATATTTTTATTTCTGACTCCTGGGATGGAGAAGGAGTTCAGAGAAGACAGACTTCTCTGATCTGTGTTAAAGAACACAGTATCCCCTGCATCCAGAAGACTTTCCAGTCCTGAGCAGGCAACCAGTAATCATTTCTAAAATGAAATTGTATCATATTTTCAACACAAGTACTGATGCTTGGGACCATAAAAGTACAGAAAATCTTAGCAATTTAGTTGTAAACTATCTTTAAAATAGTGATTTCATTTCAAAATACTGATTTTAATTAATCCGAAACCAGCACACTTTTCTATTTCCTTTGTATCCATAAAAATCTCATAATTAAATGAGGAAATATTTTTCTGTTCTCTATAGATAATTGTGAAGGGGAAGAGTGAAAATCATTCAGATTAATAGCCATTTCAGAGAATTCAACGTATAATTTTAGAGATTTGACCACAAATAGAAAATACTTTCCTATTCTTCTTGGATGCCCCCAAATGTTAATCAACAGTCTTTCAGTTTCCATAGTGGAATAATGACATCCAACACTTACTTCTTTATCTGATCAATCATTGGCAAGAATAAGACAATCGATTACATTCAAAAGAGCTGGGAGGAAAAAACTAAGTGGAGTACAGGCCATTTATGATTCTTTTTCAGCTTTCTGCACTTTGAAGCATTCTATAATCATCATGAAAAACTGATATTAAGCAAATAAATTTAAAATCTTAGTGTGTATTATATAAAAATCATTGACTATCCAAAGATAATAAAATGAAATTATTTAGCATGGCAGAAAAATGTTCTCAATCAAGAAATTTTATTATCTGTTTCATCTCATGAAACAGAATTCAAGTACCTAACTCAGTTGTTTCAGAGCATGTTGTATAAACTTCTATTATTAATAACATTGTAGTATAGTTTTTAAAAATTTTTTACTAGACCAAGATATTAAAGTAAGGTATCCCATTTATTCACACAATTCTACTCCTTACTGTACACCAAGAACACTGTAAACATGATATTCAAATGTAGTGAAAAGTAAATATCGTTCAACAGCTATATTCAAATTATAATGCTTACTTTGCACTTAAATCTTTTAGGTCAAAAATTTCTCATCTCTCCTTCCCTCACCTAATTTCCCATCCATATACAAAGATTCCCTACATAATAGAAGGGGCAAGAAATAATCCATCTTCAAAAAAATGGGAAAAATTCCATGAAGGACCCTCCACCTTCATGCCAATATCAATTGTTTAATGTCCTAAATTATCACAAAATTCACAAGTAGATATTGGTGTATTTATAAACTGACAGATTTTTTTTTCCAGAGGCATTTTCTTTTTTTTTATTGACTTTGTAATAATATTACATTAAAAAAATATATATATATATGAGGTCCCATTCAACCCCACCACCCCCACCCCACCTCTCCCCCCACCCCAGCAACACTCATTCCCATCATCATGACACATCCACTGCATTTGGTAAGTACATCTTTGGGCACCTCTGCACCTCATGGTCAATGGTCCACATCATGGCCCATACTCTCCCCCATTCCATCCAGTGGGCCCTGTGAGGATTTACAATGTCCGGTGATTGCCCCTGAAGCACCATCCAGGGCAGCTCCATGTCCCAAAGACGTCTCCACCTCTCATCTCTTCCTGCCTTTCCCCATACCCATCAGCCACCATGTCCACTTTTCCCAATCGAACGCCACCTTTTCTATGTGGACATTGGATTGGTTGTGTCCATTGCACCTCTATGTCAAGAGGAGGCTCAGATTCCACATGGATGCTGGATGCAATCCTCCCACTTTCAGTTGTAATCACTCTAGGCTCCATGGTGTGGTGGTTGTCCTTCTTCAACTCCATCTTAGCTGAGTGTGGTGAGTCCAATGAATTAGATTGTAGGTGCTGGAGTCTGTTGAGGCTCAGGACCTGGCTATCACATTGTCAGTCCAGAGATTCAAATCCCCTAAATATATCTTAAACCCCAACACTAACTGCACCTCCAGCACATTAGCATGAAAGTCTTATGAAGAGAGATCCCATCTGAGTCCAGATTCATCACACATAAACACCATTTCCAAAGAGGGGCCATCTGCCCTGGTAGTTAACCCCATCGGCCATGACCATAACTCCCATGGGTCTCTTTAGCCCTCAAAGGAACCAATACCTGGGGGTTGTATCTGCTTTGTCTGTCTCTCAGACTCTGCTCAGTTGTGCATAAGGGCAATCCTTCTGACAGCCTCCAGACTCTTTTTTAGAGACTTTCACATACACGTGGCTAAATTCAGTCTGATTTTTCTTATGGAGGTAAAATCCAGGTTTAGGTAGATAATTAAGACTTTGTTGCCACCATTATTTGTGTAACCTATGTCATAAAGTTTTGTCATGATTTCAGGTATGTTTCATTTCCTGTTTTGTCTCATTAAATAACTTCTGTCTTCTAAGAAGCCTAATTTAATTTAAAAATTAATTAAAAAAATTAATTTAAAAATTAATTAAAAATTAATTTTAAAAACTGATAGATTTTAAATTAAATTAATTAAATTAATTAAAATTAATTTAAAAATTAATTTAAAAATTAATTTAAAAAATTAATTTAAAAAACTGATAAATTTTTAAATTAAATTAGGCTTCTTAGAAGACAGAAGTTATTTAATGAGACAAAACAGGAAATGAAACATACCTGAAATCATGACAAAACTTTATGACATAGGTTACACAAATAATGGTGGCAACAAAGTCTTAATTATCTACCTAAACCTGGATTTTGCCTCCATAAGAAAAATCAGACTGAATTTAGCCACGTGTATGTGAAAGCATATATATGTATATGTATATATATGCAAAATAGGCTATTATTATACAATAAATATGCATTCAATACAATTGCAGATATTTATATATCTAAATTCAGAGACTCGAAATCCCTGGATAATTATGCTAAATAACATATGATAGTCTTAGAATTATGCAAAATTCCTCTACATTTTAATTTATACTAAGACCAACCTTAGAGAGACTCAACCATTGCTAGTTAGGGGATTTGAAAACGTCTACTTAATAATGCTCTGTGCCCACAAGAACGAAATTTAGGAAGTAATTTTGCCAATCTCAGAGGTTATATGAAGATTAAATTAATGCATGCAAAGTATTTAACACAAAGCCTGGCATATAGTAAACATAGAAATTACATTAAATTTTATAGGAAATTATTCCATATGATCAATCATAGACCACTCCTCTATGAATAAATTATGAATCAAATTACAAATGCTTTCAATAATCCATTATATAACTTTTTTCCAATCTGTTTTAGAGCTTACTGGAGCTTGGAAAGATGTAAACTCATTTTACTCACTGGATGAGCATTTTGTCAGAAAGTTAAAAGATGAATCATTTAAACAAAATGTCACTAGTTTGATAATTCATCTCCTTTTTGGGTACTGATGCTTCTTACTCTTCTAAGAGAATCCCTTTTTCTTCCCTATTCTCTTTTCCATTCAGATCAGAGAGCTTTGCAACAAAAACATTTTTGCCTAAAGGCCAAGAAAGAGTTCCAGTGATATTTCACTAAAACTTAGTAAAACTGCTTGTGATTAGGACTACAAAGAGTGACCAATTTGTCCTTGTTATTTCAGAATGAGAAACCTAAAGGTCCACCCAACAGCTCACCACAGAGAAACTGTTTCCAGCCACACAGGAGCTGACGAGCTGTAGCTGCAGCCGAGCTCTTTGCAGCTTTCATGAGGTTTTAACACCTCCCTTAAGTCCCTTATGACACATTGACTCATCAATTAGAAGATATGTGCATTAAGGACTGAAATGAAGAAATTTTGAAACAAGTTATATGTTTTCTCCTCTCTGGCTTTTGAGCCTCTCCCTACCCTAAACAATTGGAAATTCCAATGTTTTATTCAAAAAATATATTATAAAATGCCACCATTATTTGAACATTTCTTAATCTGCACACATTTACTTTATAAATTAAATATTAGACAGTGTCAAGTGTCCAGAAAAATGTAATGATACCCAAATCTTTCACACTGTTCTATTTCTTTCTTTTGGGTCTGAGTAAATTATTCTTACCAGCCAGATGCTGAATTGGTTACTGCTTTGGTTTTCTTGCTTCTTTAATTGCTGGTATCTTTTGGTGGTAACAGTTCTCTTGGTACTTTTAACTTGAAGTAGTGTAAAAAGAGGAAACTTTCTTTTATTAATGTCCTTGCTGAATATCTTTGAGTGAATTTGTAACAATCAGTTAAAACAGCAACTGTCCAACGATACCATACTTGTAAAACAAGATGGAACTTAAAAAAAACAAAATATAATTAAAGATTTTGACTATCTTCAGAGATAAAATCAAAACAATATGATTAATAGGAACTGAAAGTCAGTATCTTTCCCATTGACCAATATGTCCTCACTTGGATTAAAGCTGCCAGATGGTCATCTCTGTCCCTTAGTAATAACTAGGTAATTTGTTCCAAAGTCTATTCAATGACAAAGAACTAAATTCAGAGTGCTTAATGTGCTTAATTTTAACATATTTTTCATTGCCTCCCAAAGGAAAATGTGGAAAATCTGATTTAAGAAAATATTGATTAATCTCTAGTCTCTAACTGAAATCTTGGAATTCTGAGAATCATAGATACTTGACTATATATCAAAAGTTTTTCTTCATTAGAGACCAGGTCACACTTGCAACTGTTCCCAATTGACTCGTCTGGAACAGAACAGGGGAAAACCTTTTTATGAACTTGGCTATATTCATCAAGTTTTACTGGTATTTACTCATTACTGGCATTTAGTCATTCAAAAAGTGTGTTATTCATCCTTCCAATTTTCAACAAACTTTCATCAAATAATTAGTTTTCAACTGTGAACAACTCAGACATGACCCTTACCTCTGTGGAAACTCCATTCCAGTGAAGGAGAGAATATTTTAATTGTCCAATTTTTTTAAACTGCAATTATCTGTACTTAGGGTAAGCATGCAAAGAAGTGAAGGATGTTTAAGTAGTTATGGAAAGAAGTTTGGAAAAAAAAATTTTTTTGATACATTGAACTATATCCTAAGATCTGAAAAAAACAAGTAAGATTAAACAAAGTCTCAGGGTGTGAAAATTGAGAGAAGAACGGAAACAAGTCAGTGATTTGCTTCATCCAGTTGACCCCAGTGGACTCAAAGGATGAAAGTGTTCCTGTGCCCCCACAAATTTTAAAATCAGGCTTTCGGGTGTAGCTCACTGATTGATTGAGCACCTGCTTTGCTTTTACGAGGTCCCTGGCTCATTATCCAGTACCTCCTTAAAAAAAAATCATGCTTTCTTCTCATTTGTACATACACAGACACACTAGCACACACAAAATCCATCTCTTTTTGGTCAGCCTAGGCAGTCCCAAGGAAGTTGTGAAATCAAAATCATTGTATTTGTAAGAAAAAGCTTAACTCTCCTTTTTGAATGAAAAATTCAGTCTACATGACTGGAAATAGAACGTCTTACATTTTAACAAAAATTTTCCCTCCTCTATCTCTAGATGGCTTTGAAATACTTCAAGGCATATTTTATCTCATTGTAAGACATAATTATATACATTAAAAAATTTTAATTTCTACTGATAAAATCTCTGTTTCTTCACCTGAAAATAGGAAACATCAAGATAACTAATTTTATAAATATCCTATTTAATGTATTTTATAAAAACTAGATGAATATTTCTTTTCCCCCACATCTTGGTCCCTTAAGATTCTTTGAACACAAATTTAATATAAAGCTTACTTAGCATAAAATAATATCTATCAATAATATTTCAGGGTTATCATACTGTAATAAACTGGCATATCCTTCTTTCCCCTTTACTAATTAGAAATTGTTTCTAAGTTGTTTGTCTAGCTCTCTTGATTACTGCAGATTCTCCCCTTACATTACCCATTCTCAAAGGGAAGTGAAGTTGGTTTATCAATTCTAAATGGTCCTGAGTTTGCCAAAAAGCGGAAGTACTTGACCAATTGCTTGGAAACCATGATCCATTGAATGATTGCCTTTAGATTTTCCCCAAAGAAAAACAATCTGTGCCATGATCACTTGAATTCTGCACTTTCTCATGGGTTTTTCTTGCCTATGTTTTTCAGTCAATAAAGGAGTCACTTAGCTGTCCTAGTCATCCTGATCAATGCAGAAAACAATTCCTAAATATCAAGTCAAATATTGTACAACTCAATAATGTTATGTTACACATATTTCTTAAGAAACATGATTGACTTCCTTACTTCACATCTCATTTTATTATTCAAGTCTATTAATACCATTAAGCACATATGACTTGCTTTTATTACATGATGTGCTATTGTAGGAAATATAAACTCCATTTATTTCTTAAGATAGAAGCTCTGTAGGATGATCAAACTGAACCATTTTCACTCTTGAGTAAGGAGAAAATTTAGAGACATTGACTTCAGTAATATGGTGAGAGATGCAGATTAGAAAAGCTGTCCTTTATACACATGAATTCCAAGTAAAATAGTTATGATTCATTCTCTTTAGAGATATAAAATTGTTTTGCTTAATTTTCCATTTTTAATCAAAGTGAAACATTCATACGCTTTAAAATGCCATAGTACAGAGGATTTTATGATGAAAGTTAACGTTCTCTGTTCTGCATCCTTATCCTGCCCTAAGAGAGAAAGGATTCTTAAGAACGACAACAACAACAACAACAAAACAAGCTTTATATTGTACTAACATATAGACAACTAAAAATTTACCATTTAACCACTTTCAAGTATACAATTCAGAGGTATTCATTGGATTTACAATATTGAATTACCAACAGCCATTATCCCAATTTTTCATTCCCTCAAGCAGAAATTCTGCACATATTAAGCATTAACCTCCCCTTCTCCTCACCCACCCCCCTTCCTGGTAACCGTTATCTGCTATCAGTCTCTATGAATTTTATTTTAGGTGTTTCATATTAGTGAGTTTAAACTGTATATTTTTGTATTTTCTTATATCATTAAACATGATGTCTTTAAGGCTCATCCATATTGTAACAAGTATTTAAACTTTATTCCTTTTTATAAATGAATTATATTTCATTGTATGTATCTGCCACGTATTGTTTATCCATTTGTCTGTTGATAGATACAGTTACTTTCAACTTTGGGCTACTGTGAATAATGCTGCTATGGACATTGATGCACAAATATCTTTTCAGTTTCCTGCGTTCAGTTCTTTGGGATATATATGAAGAAGTGTGATTGCCAGGTCGTAATTCTATGTTCCACTTTCTGAGGAACTGCCAAATTGTTTTACACAATGGCCCCACCATTTACAATGCCACCAATATTGTATGTTGAATCCAGTTTTTCTGCATACTCACCAAACCTTATTATTTTCTGTTTGATAGTTTTTTAATAATAGCCATCCAAGTGGATGTGAAGTGGTATCTCATTGTGGTTTTGATTTCCATTTTCCTGGTGATCAATGATGCCCAGCATCTCTTCATGTGTATTTTGCCATTTGTTTATCTTTTATGGAGAAATATCTTTTTAAGTTGTTTGCCCAATATTTTAATGACGCTATTTTTTGTTTTTTTGTTGTTGGGTTGCAGCAGGTTTTAGTATATTCTAGATATTAAAGCCTTATCAGATACATGGTTAGCCATTGTTTATCTGCACCCTGTAGGTTGTCTCTTCACTTTCTTGATAATGTCCTTGAGCATAGAAAATGTTTAATTTTGATGAAGTTCATTTTATCCATTTTTTCTTTTGTTGCTTGTCCTTTGGGAGTTTTATATAGGAAACAACTTACAAATCCGAGGTCATGAAGTTCCCCCTATATATTTTACTCTAAGCTGTTTATGGTATTAACCTTAAAGTTAGGTCCTTGATTCATTTAGAGTTAATTTTTGTATGTGATATGAGATAGGAGTCCACCTTTATTATTTTGTAAGTATAAATGCAGTTTTCCCAGCATTATTTTTGAAAAGATCATTCTTTTCCCAATTGAGGTCCTCGGCACCCTTGTAAAAATCAGTTGTCTGTAGATGTATGGGTTTCTTTCTTAGTTCAATTCTTTTCCATTGATCTATATGTCTCTTTATGCTAGTATCATATGGTTTTGATTTCTGTGGCTTTGTGGTAAGTTCTGAAATCAAGAAGTATGAGAATTCCAACTTTTATCTTCTTACACTACCGATTTGGCTATTTGGGACTCCTTGTGATCCCATGAGAATTTGAAGATCAGCTTTTCCATTTTTGCAAAAAGACTGCTTGGATTTTGATAAAATCGCACTGAATCTGAAAAGTACTTTGGGTAGAATTGACATCTTAGGAATAGAAAGTATTCCTATCTTTGAAAACATAATGTCTTACTATTTATTTAGGTCTACTCTAATTTCTTTCAGGAGAATATTCTAGTTTTTCATGTACAAGTACTTTCACCTCCTCAGTTAAATTTATTCTCAATTATTTCATTTTTATAAAAAGTTATTGTGATTGTAATTGTATTTTTAATATCCATTTTGGAATGTTCTTTGCTAGTGTATGCAATAACAACTGATTTTTTATTTATGTTAATCTTATAGCCTGCAACTTTGATGAATTTGTTATTAGCTCTGGTAGTTTTGATTCTTTGGGTGTTTCTATATAAAGGAATATGTCATCTGTAACTAGTAAAAACCACTGGTGTTTTCTACTAGTTCTGTTATTGGCATGTATATAAAGAGACTACACCAGATTACAGTCATTCTTTGTTTCTCCAAGATCCCTAACCTCTTCAAAATCAGGATGATAATTTGCAGCACGATGCTAGCAATCTCCTCTTCACTCAGAAAAGGCAAAAAATGTCAAAACACTGAAAAAAGTTGTTTTTCTTAATTGTGGTTATAGGTATATATACTATGATAGCATTCAGCAGTATTTTGTTATACATTTCCAGGCAGTGAAAAGATATCAGACCTCATCGTTCATATCTTAAGTGGATCTAAGTTTCTTCTCAGGTATCTGTTGAGGTTTGAATGACATTTTAGTTATTGGAGTTATCACTTGTCTTGAATGAGAACTCTACATAAGCAGTAAATAACGGGAATTAGTGCGGCAGCCTGCCGTGGACACCAAGGGAATGGAGTTCCTGCAAAGAGAAATGAGGGCACAGTTCCTACGTCTTTGGAAAGGAGATATAAATTTCAAAAACAAATTCATAGAAGTGAAAACTGAACATCAGCATAATTTCAGTTTGGGTTTCCTTTAAAGCAGAATCTGAGAAAGATTTGAAGTGCAAATAGTTTAGTTGGTAAATGCATGGAAAAAAATTAAGGAAGAGGTTATTTATATAAGGAAGGGAAGCCAATTAGGTTTTCGCTTTTATTCTTGAATCTAGAGTGGGAAACAGTGTGTAACAATGTTGAGTGACTCTGGGAAATGAGGCAAAACACAAGGTCCAGAATTCCCTACCTTAGGGCCGAGATTGCTTTACTACACCACCCTTGGCAGCTCTAGGAGAATAAACAGTCCCAAGACACAGAGACACAGATACTAGACTCTCAGAGTTTATCAAATATCCGGATATATATGGGCAGGCAAAAAAATACGTGTGTACAAGGGTGGATGGATGGATGGATAGATAGATTCAACTATTTTAAGAGTGATTTGATAGTAGAGTTCTTGAATTGGACATTGCTCTGCTAACTTTTATTTCTGAGTCAGTAAACTAAAATGAATACGAAAACAATGAATTATTTAACTCTCACCAACCACAGTTCTGAAAACTTAGAATAACTTGCCAATAAAAGTGGTACTGTCAGTGCTCAAAGCATATTCTGTCACAGTTCTCACAAATTTGTTACATCCCCAAAAATAAAAAAAATAAATAAATGAAAGCAAAATCCTGAATTCCTTTGTTTATATGGGGCAACAATGGGCAACAACAGGCCACTTTCTGTGGATTCAGTTTTGTCCAGCACTAAACCCAAGACAGGATAGACTTCAAATGAGTTAAGTGATCATTTTATTAATACCATGTTTCTCAACTTGGATTTCCACTAAAGCCAGATGGAGGGATTTTCAAATTCACATTCTCTAGTAAAGATACAGACTTCAGCAAGTTTGATCGTTGAGTGAAATCTATGTGTATGATGTAGATAAATTAACAAGTTGTAAAACTTGACTTCCTGAAAATTGACTAATCAAACCACAATCTTTCGGGGAATGGTGATGAAAATTTGATTTTACAAAAAGATTCATTTAGGGTAATATTAGGATGCTTAAAACGCTACAACACAAACCTTATTTTGGAGTCTATTTTTGAATGAAGATGAAGTGTTGGTTGTATTTCTAGATGCTAAAACATAGATGAAGGTTCCTACTGCAAAGACTTCTAGTCTACCTCTTCACCCCACATTTGAAATCTCCACTAATGTCATCTTCTGAAGACAAAAAGTGTAAATTGAAATTATAGTATATTATCTAAATATAATATATACACAGTAAACAATTGTAACATAGTAAAAAATTATAATTATTAATACCTTAATAAAAATAAGGTTTACAAGAGTAGCTGAATTCATGTTCAAAAGATACTAAGGATATGGCATGTTGAAGAATAATGAGTTAGAAGAAGCTTTTAAGGTAAATGTGAGTGAGGCAGTGAAATGTTGACTTACATGGTAGATTGAAGTATGCATCCTAATTTAAACATATTCTTGATCTAGATCTGCACTCACATTGTAAATAGCTGTTAAGGTTTGGCCCAACTGAATGAAGTTGCCTTAGTCCACATTAGAGTAGTCCTTTATCAGTAGGTGAAATTCAGACATATAGAGAGAAAACCACATGGAGGAACTGGAATCCGGAAGTCAGGGGAACATGGAAGAGAAAGGAGATGACATCACCATGTGATAGAAAAGCGGAGGCACCCAACGATGGCCAGCCAGCAGAATGCTACCAACCCTGGGAGGAAGCAAAACCTCTAACCTCTGAAACGGTGAGCCAATACATTCTTGATGGTCCAGCCAAAACCAGGTTATCCTATAACCTGGAAAACTAAGAGAGTTTATTTCAGCTTGATGCAGCATTAGAGCAAAGATTTGTAAGTTTTGATGCCTAATATAACAATTACCCAAAGATTAAATTACATTGGGTGTGCATCAATTATATATAACATATAATGCTCCATTGCAAATAGTAGATTCCCAAAGATTATTTGTAGAAACAATTGAATAAATAAGAAATGTCTTTATAATGAGTGAAAATTCTATTAAATGTTCAATGAAGTAAATCTCTTTTTTTTTTTTATCCTCCACTGTTAGGCTGTGACTGCTATTCTTGCCACAAAAAAATGGATTGAGTACTGATGTAACTGTTACTTCTTTTCTACTGAAGAAAAATCATGGTAAGAAAGTAGGATTGCCTGTGCTTCTCATACTTCCACTCTCCTTTAGCTGGAAAGCACAGATGAATTGGTATGTACTAACTTTTGTTTCCTGCATTTTCTTTGCTTTTTTTTTTTAAACAAATCAATTTCATTGATACATATTAACACAACATAACAATTTATTCAAAGTATACAATCAATGGCATGTCCCACTTTTTCTTTGACGAAGAATACCTCATGTCTAAATAAACTTAATACTTTGATTCAAGTCCTTAATCAGATAGTAAATTTAGAGGAGTATATTTGAACAGATAACAGTTTAATTTCCTTTACCTTGAAACAATTATTATAAAACCCACATAAAGTTCCTCAAAGATTTACATCAGAGGGATGAAATTAAGATGCCAAAAAAAAAAAATGCAAGAAATTTGTTAGGGAGACTTGAAAGAAGAAAATTTTAACCAATGGTCCAACTAAACCTTTTAGCAACTTTTAACTCTTTAACTGAATTTACAATTTCTTTTGTAATTATGTAGCTATTATCATCTGTCTGTGATATAGTAGAAACAATATGGAAGATATAATCATAAAATTGACCCAATTTTTAGGAAAAACTGAAAATTTCTCTTGTACTGAGAAATTGGCTGAGTAGATTACTGGTGAGATTTATTCCTCAGTATAGTGTTGGGTGGGCGATCTTGAGGCTGGTATGTCAGATCCCATGTAAAGATGTGCTTCATGAAAAATTTAACTCCCTTTATAATTGTTTTCATCTATAGTAGTGAGATTCTTTTTTATGTCTTTTTCTCCATAAATGAATGGACTTGATGAATGAAAAATCTGAACCTTAGGACTATATTGTCTCAATATGAAGTTAAATGTTATTTAATTTGTGTGATCAATAGGCTGACTGTAATGCTGAGACACTGATTTTCTTAAAAATATGCTATTTCCACAGTAGATTCAAATTAGGTTAATGTGTCTGCCTGTTTCCAATCAGGGTTTTCTGCTCAAGCATCAGTCTTTTTACTGGATTGGGCTCTCCTACAATAAAACCCAAGGTGCCTGGGTGCGGGAGGATGGTTCTACTCCCTGCCCTGATCTGTAAGTTTTTGGTGCTCATGTGCCTTCTTGTGTGCATGTGAGTTTGTTCTTAGGTATCACTGGTGCAGTGACCATCCAGGAGCCTGGTGGCAAAGGAAACCTGTGTAGGGCATGGAATTACAGAGAAGGGAAGAGGTACAATAGAAGAACAATTTTAACCCCACACAGAGCATCCAAGTAAAAGCTCAAGTATGTGAAAGTTAGTGTTCTTGTGCCAGTAAAGAACTTTTGACACGCACTTGTCATATTGCCTTGGGATAAACACACGGATGTGCCTGTGTGTTTGCACACATGCTTAAATACATTATCTCTGATTCAGCAGTCCCAGCAATCCAAGTAAAGCTGTATATTCATTCTTCCCTTTATTTTGATGGAACCCCAAAATTTTAGCATACTCCCAGTGTTTCAGATATTCTGGGCTTATCTTCTGCATATTTGTAAACTTTGAATCTTGTTTTTATTCATAAACACAAACTTTACAATCTAATGAGATGATAAATTGAATACTCTGATTTGTTTTCCTAGACTAGATCAACCAGTAAATCTTTAAACAAAATCAAAGTAAAGCATCTCATACGTCACAATCGTGAAGAAAAAACACATCAAGAACGAAAACGCTTGTTTTCAAAACTATTGATTATTAAGCTGTACTATGTACTATGAAGCCTTGAAAACTGTGGTTATTGATTGAAGAAAAATGCTTGACCCAATATGATACGTCATTCTTTAAAAGTTCTACATTTGATTGAAAAAACTCTCATTTTTTTCCCATTTTATAAATATTTTCTTTTTTCCTTACAGATTTTTAGACCGTCAGGATCTGTCTCCCAAGGATTGCACAATATTTCAGCTAAACAAATATGTTTTCATTGAAAACCATCATTATATCTGTAAGCAATAGCTTCAAATGTTTCATGGGACTGTGGGTTTGGGTGAATGATGTAGGTCCAGCTTTACTAAGAATCACATTTTCACTTTTGTTGTTCTTAATTTCCTACTTCTGGGGTCCATAAAAAGCTACAATGTATGCCTTATCATCCAATTTGTATGTATTTGAAATACGTGTTTTAAAATTGATGAGATTTCTATGTCTACAGTTGAACTGATAAAGCTTCCAAATAAATAATTTTATGAAGATTTAGATTTTATTTTGTGCCTTTATATTAAAAGTATTGCCATTTCATACATCTTTAGTTGCAATTCATCTCTGAACAAATTTAAAGAAAATTTACTTAAGACCAAATAATATATACTAACATGATTTCAATGCTTCCTATGGCAAACTATATTGGGAAATCCCATCCTCACATTTCTAAAAGCAGAAGTAATTTTAATGCTTTTTTATTAAGTTTACATTTTTTAGGAACTGTCAGCCTATTTTCTAATCAGACGTTCCATCTTACATTCCCTTTAGCAGTTTTTGAGAGTTCTATATTCTCCATATCTTCACCAGAACTTGGACTGGTCAATCTTAAAGCCATTCTAATAAGTATGGTTCATTGTGATTAAAATTTGCATTTCTTTAGTATATAATTACACTGATTATCTATCTACTTGTTCATTAACTGTAATTATTATCTTTCCTGGTGATGTATTTATTCAAATATTTTGGCCAATTTTCCTGTTTATTTTGTTTTTATTTTATTTTTGTTGAGTTTTGATGGTTGTTAAGTATTCTGGATAAATGTCCTTTATTTGTGGCATACCTTGGAAACATTTTCTCCCAATCTGAGACATGTCTTTTCATACTCTTGACAGTGTTTTGAGTTGTGTCTTTTTTGTCATTTCTAAGAAATCTTTGCGTAACTTAAGGCAATAAAAGATTTATCTCCATTGTTTTCTCTAGAAGCTTGATAGTTCCAGGTTTTACATTAAGGTCCATGATTCACTCTGAATTAATATATGTACTTAGTGTGAAAGGTGAATCCAGGACTTGTAGTTTATCTGTGTGTGTGTAAAGATATCTACTCTTCTACCACAATTTATAAAACGATTATCCTTGTTCCACTTAATTATTTCTGCACAGTTGTTAAAAATCAATTCTGCAAATATTTGTGACTCTGTTTCTGTACACTCTATTCTGTTACATTTATCTATATGAATATCTTTACTTTAATGCGACACAATTTGTGATTACTCTATCTTTATAAGTCTTGAATTTAGCAGCAAGTAACAGTCCTCCAGCTTTGTTCTTTTTAAAAAATGTACTAATATATATCTGAGCTAACTTCAGACATTGCTTGTATATCAGACAGTATAATTAACTATATATATATAACTTACAAATTGCCTTGCATGAACATTTTCTATTTGTTTTATTTTCCCATTCTTCATTCTGTAATGTAGAAATCATTTTAAGCAACTTTTCAAGTGGGTTTGAAAAGTGGGTTGTATTTATCCTAGCTCTGAATTATAAGTGACAATCTAAATTCACCTGGTTAATTTATGATGAACAAAATTCCAATGTAGGCAAATATATATGAAACAAAACGTAAAGGTCAGAGTGCATAAAAGCCTTATTTCACAATTTAGTATGTATTCTGGGACCTGAAAAGATGAACCAGGCACACATCTTACATATTTTGAAATGCTGTACTCTTCTTTTTTTTTCTTCCTTAGCACGTACCAGGGATTAAATCCGGGTCCTCACACATACGAAGCAGTTGCTCAACCACTGAGCTACACCCGCTCTGCGGTGCTGCACTCTTATCACTGCCAACACACACACTTCATTACCGTGCAATTCTGCTAATGTTAATTCAATTTCTAGTGAACTTCGGTTTTTTTAGGGGGAAAGCCAATAGTCAGTATTTTGATTACGAGCAAATGAAGATGAAAAATAGAATGTTCTGGTAAAGAAAATAGTTTATATAGCATATGTCCATTTTGTGTGAAATAAGTGAGAAAATGCAGCTCTCTAACCCCACCCCAATACTAGTTCTGTACCTACATACTGACTGTGGAACTTCTCACCTTCTCTTATAAACAGGTCAAGAATGATCATGTCATTTCCCTACTTAACTCTGCAAAGCTCTCTGGCAATTAGAAATCACTTAGAGCACAACCCTAACTAACATTGAGAGAAGGGCATGTTTCTAAAGAGCAATGAAAACACTAAACTAAACACTAAACACTACAATACTTCACATTTAAAGATTGAAGTCTTTCAGGCATATTGCAAATTGAATTCTTGGATCTCTACTATATTTGAAGACTTGAGCAAGCAATGTTATTCTCAGATCCTCAACTTTCTCATCTATCTAAAGGGAATCATAATATCTACCATGTGAATTTGTTGAGAAGTACAAATAAATACCTGCAAAATAATGACATAAACAGAAGTAGGAACATGGTAAGTACACATTAAATTGAGACAAATTTCATTCTTCCTACCTCACATTTCTAAGCTTTTTGCCATGTTACTGCCTTCTAGAAGCAAAGGAGAAGAACTGAGGGGGGTAGAGGAAAAAAAGGTAAAAATAATCTCCCTGAAGAGTTGAGTATAATGTGTAAAAACTTCAGAACTCAAGATATGCCTGGAATGCCTTCTTTTTTCAATGTTTCACTAGTTGAATGACTATGGAGCAAATAAATGACAATATTGAAAATTCTAATATTGTTAATACCTTTTTATTTTTCACTCTTTAAGCTCTGGTTCAGTACTTGTCCAGAAAAGGGGATTGGATGCAGATGCAACTAATGAAGAAGAAAAAAATTGGAACAGAAGATTGGGTACTCTGTGGTTTTCAAAATTCCAGTATACTTCATTTGGAAAGTAGGAATGATTTAGAATATACTTGATCCTGATTTCCCAGATTTCCCTTTTTTCCCCCTTTGGAAAGCAGCTTGATATAAGAAAATAGCTGTGTAAGCTAAAGATTTTGATCTGGCTCCTCATTCAGATATTAAGGAAATAGTTATATTTAAACATGACCGTTAATTCCCTGTACCTCCAAATACTCATTATAAAAACTGATACAAAATGCCTCAAAGATTTACATGATATGAATAAAAATGAAGATACCAGATAGAACATTTGTAACATTTCAGGGAAATTCAATAAACAATGATAAATCATCACTTATATGCATATAATAAACTGCTGTGAAGCTATGAAATTAAAATGGTTTCGGTAACATCAAAACACGTTCATTTCAGTTTGTTAGTGTTGATGTATCATTTATGGAATTTATTTTTCCATAATTTTTCCCCTTAGATGATTATAAATAAATGCACCATGTAATTCTAAGTTTAAACACAAAGTTCTAATATTGGTGTCTTAACAGCTGTTTCATTCAAAGAACCAAATAAACTGTTCTGTTATATTTACCTCCTCCAATGGAATTTATCATTTGCTTTAACATCATGTAGCTTTTGTCATGACTTTGAAATATGATGTAGAATAAATATGAAGGATCTGGTCCTAAGAATCACTTCATGCTTAGGTGAGAGGAGAATTTATGCTAAGTGCAGACTCAGTGGGTCACACCCAGGATATTTACCATTCAAGATATCACTGGAAGGGTGTGAGGCCACAGCTCTTGGATCCTGGAAAGGAAGTCCTACCATAATTTATGTACCGACAGTTCCATAATGATTGAGATTTAGTGGGTCTGATAATGAGAATTATAAGCCATGTGACTGTAATCTCATCATTAGAAGTTAAAAATATTGTACAATTGACCCCCTGTGTCTGAAGATGGGATCTTGACATTCCTAAAAGTATGTGGTTTCCAAAGTGGATTCGAGTTACTTAATATGCTTGTCTCTGTTTCCAGCCAGGATTTTATGATCTTTCTACCATCTATACACTGAATTGGGCTCCTTTGTAATGAAGGCTGGTTGTGGTAGAATGGTCAGTTCTCTCCTGATCTGTAAATTGCTGATAATTGGATGTCTATCCTTATAGCTAACACACCCAGTCAATCCAGTAGCTCTGCACTGAGAGCAACATGTCTAGGGTCTGAGATTACAGAAAAGACGTATGAGTGAAACTAAAAGTCTCTTAGCTTGACCCAAACTTCCAAATTTATGCTCATGTGTCATGTCATTTAGTTGCCTTCTGTCCATAAAAGAACTTTTGACAAAATATTTTATGTCATAAATGTTTCTGTTATCCTTTTGCTCTGCCGCACACATGTTCACACCATCTCTGATTCATCTGCTTTTGCATCAGGAGAAAGGGATCAAATCATCCCATTCATTGGTGGAGCCTAACATTGTCAGCATCCTCATACTTTTTCAAAGATTTTGAGCTCCTTTTCCATACGTTATTAATTTTGAATCTCAATTCCAGTTATAAACATGGAATATACACGTTTATATGAGCCTAAATTTTATTCTCTAATTAGTTCTCCTAGTCAAGACAATTAGTACTCTCATTCTTTCTCCTTAAAGAAAATGAAAATAAAGCATATAAAGACTCAAGATACATGAACCACTCAAGAGAAACAATAAATCTCTGGTTTGAATACTGTAATTGAATTTTATTACTGGGGGAATAAATTAAACTTCTCTAACCAACTATGAAGTCTTGAAAACTTTAGTTATGCAATAAATGAATGAATGAATAACTTAGAATGCTATTATCTCATTGAAATACTTTTCTATCATATAGTTACAAACAACCTCATCCCTAACATCCTCAATTGTTTTTATATGTTAACCTTTGCCTTTTCATTGTAGATTATCATTCTGTGAGACTCCAAATCTAACTGCTTGCATACATACCAAGAACTAACATTTTAAAATAAAAATATAGCATAAGTGCATGCCTACTTAATTATACTTAGATATACACACCCTAACCTTCTACATGGTATACAGGTTTAACTCCTATAATATTCAGATTGCTTAAGAGCCAAGGTAGACACCAGAATGGGTTTGAATCCTGACTTGCATTTAACCTTATTCAAGTTACTCACATTCTGTCTTTGTTTCCTCATATGTAATGCAGAGCTAATAAAAGGGCTAAATTCATAGTATTCTTTTGTGAGTTATGTGAATTAAAATATTTAAAGCAACAGAAAGATGATCTTGCACATAATAAACACTCAGTAAAATGTGTGCATATATATATATATACAGACAACACACATAAATATTTTACCCATGCTCTAGCCATTCTAATTTTCACAGAAACCTGTTATTCATTTAATAACTTTGGGAAAATGTAACATTTTCACCAAGTTTCTATTCTGATTTTAAAAAACCTAATGTGCCTTTCCCTTGCAGAACATACTTATTAAATTTCTTAAATCAAATATTCCAGATTTCTTCAATGTATCCTCATTTTGTTGCCTTCATAAATTCCTATACATAGTAGAAATCTAGTATTTATAGATCTCTCACTTAAATTATCTAAATTTTGACATCTTTCAGCAATTACATCAAGTCTTCCATGAAACATCATCTTGATTACTCCAATTTATATGGAACTATTCAAAATTTAACCCTTATAAATGAATATCATAATTTTTAATATCGAGTGTAAAGATTTATATCCCAGCAAAGCAAGTAATTTTCTAGGTAAAGAATAGACTTATTTATATTTTATGATTTATAATTTTTATGCACTAAGTCTCTTGGGTTGCCTGTAAAAGCAAAACTATTAATATCAAGATATTCTGATATTATTTACCTTTTTCAGTCTTTCTCTCTCATGAATATATGGTACAGTTTTTCTGACACTTTTTGAAGTGCAATATTGCAAGACTAAATGTTTAAGTAGATTTGAGAATTCAGCCATTTTCTTTTAAGCCAGACATGAAAGAGAATTGCAAAAATACAAAACAATACCAGTGTTATCACTACTTTTTGTTTTGAAAAATATACTTATCCTTATATTATTTAATAACATATAATAGATTTATTATTTTTCTGTATAAATGAATGAATTTGATTTATTTTCTCAATTTTACTTTCTGTCACATGTAAATAAATAAATCCTAAATAAAATTTCTTTGGGAGTCTCAACATCTTTAAGAGTTTAGAGACCAAGATTTTGAGAACTGCTCTTCTAAAAATAAATCACTGATTTTCCAAACAAAATATTAGTGTGTAAAAGGTAATCAGGGCATTCTAGAATATTATTAAACATAAATGTAAAAGATTACAATGTTGCCTGAGAACAGATAAAATGATTTCATGATGGAAATAACCATATCCATGATCATAATTTTTAGCCAGAGAGAATCTCTTTAAAGTTTTCTTTTCATTTCTAAAAGGCAATTTTAAAAATTTTGATATATTTTCAGTTTTATACTCATATACATATTTTTCTTTCAACAAAATTGGGGTAATACCTTATGTAAAATAATTTGCCCAGACTCAGTTATTCCCATATCATTAAAGAGTCAATTTTTATTGGCCCATGAAAACCCTAATATGGTTTTTAAAAACTTTGAATAATTTATTATTCTAACAAAAGTACAAAGTTTGGAAAAGTCGTGTATTTTAATCTTTTCAGAGTGGAGAAAATGTCACACTAGCAGATAATTCAAATTTAGCACCCTTGGAAAGAAATATCAGAGTGGACATACAGCTTTTGACTTCCTATAGTGAATTACATGTCAGGCTTTTGGGATGCCATTTGTGTAACAGGGCAGTCATTTTGGATTTTCTCTACACTTTGATAGTGCCACAAAAAACACACACATAAAGAGAACAGGAAAAGTATTCACTGAATTCACAGTTGATGGTTAGAAGAGGAAATAGGAATGCTGAAACAAAAGGAGAAAACACAAGCTGGACAAGGAAGCAAAATGGAGAGTCCAATGACACTGACTGGGCAGTACACGGTCTTGTTCTCCCATCTTGATGTGGGCTATGAGTGGGAGGTTCTTTGTCTCTTCGAAGATAACCTTAACCTAAGCTGTCTGTCCTGACTTGTGGGTGTGGGATGGGAGAGGCTGCAGTCCTGCCCTTGGTGACCATGCAACGACTCCAGTCCCAGGAAAGAGTTTAGCAACGCAAAGTCTATAAACTTTGGATATTCGGGGAAAATGCAAACCAAATGTGCTAAAAGCTTATCTAGAATTTATGAAGTCGATGCTAAAAACTTACCTAGGATGTGGAAGATATATGCTAATTCAAACCTCTTGAGAACTGAAACAAAAGGACCATTTGGCCTTTTGTCTCTGGGACTCAAAAATCTTGTTCGGGGCTCGCGTTTGAAACAGAAAGCTCCCGAGTCCGGCCGGCTGTCAATAAACAATTTTTCCTTCTCAAAATCATTCAAGAGTCCTGGCCTTTTTATACGCAAATAATTGAACCTCTCTCAAATTCTACAACAATCTCACAGTACAGCTCCCGGCAGTAGAGATGTTCCAGAAGCCAGAACTTGGGTGTAATCCAGCTCTAGTCTTCTGCGTGATGACACAGGCCACAATGTCTTTAAATGGTTTCCTCAGCTTAGTGAGCTGGCTTAAAGTTTGTTTAACAACATTGTGGCCCACTGATTCACTTTGCTATGTTTGCGTAATCTTTGGAAAAATATCGCTTTGAGTCCTTTGCCTATTGATCTTTAATGGATTCATCATCTTTTTTGTTATTGAGTTGTAAAAGTTCTTTATGTATTCTGAATACTAAACCTTCTCAGATATAAGATCTGTGAATGTTAGTTCCCATTCTGTAGGTTGTTTTTTAAAAACTCTATTGATAGTGTTGTTGGATGCACAAAAGTGTTTAAATTTGATGAAATCCTATTTACCTATTTTTTTTTTCTTTTCTTGATCATGCTTTTGGTGTCAAACTATTGCTTTGAAGATTTACCCATATGTTTTCTTTTAAGAATTCTATAGTTTCAGATTTTATATTTAGATATTTGATTCAAGTTAAGTTTTCTTCATGATGTAAGGTTGGGTTCCGAATTCATTTTGTTGCATATTGATTTCCACTTGCCCCAGCAGCATTTGTTGAAGAAACTAATCTTTCCTCATTGAATGACATTGGGCCCTTTATTAAATGTGGATTTATTTCTGGACTTTCCATTCTATTTCGTTGATCTATATGTCTATCCTTACACCTGTATCATGCTATTTTATTACTGTAAGTTTGAAGTAAGTTTTGAAATCAGAAGCGTTAGTTTTCAAATTTTGCTCTTCCTCTTCTACAGTGCTTCAGATATTTGGGACCCTTTGAAATTCCATATGATCTTTAGGATCAACTTATCCATTTCTATGAAAATGTTCATTGATATTTTGGTAGGGATTTCATTACATATGCAGATAGCTTCGGGGTGTATTGCCATTTTAACAATATTAAATCTTCCAAACCATAAATATGGGATGTCTTTCGATTTATTTAGGCTTTCCTTAGTTTCTTTCAACAATGGGTTGTAATTTTTGGTGCACAAATCTTGCACCTCCTTGGTTAAATTTATCGTTAGCTATTTTATTCTTTTAGTTGTATTGTAAATGGAATTGTTTTCTTAATTTTCTTTTCAATTGCTCGTTGCACGTGTATAGAAATACACACTCAAGGTATGCTGTTGCTACTTTTTGAGGCTTGTAGTTTTCTACATTTCAGTAACTTTTCTATGCTATCTTTTAAAGACTGTCATCTTAGTCACATGTGGTCACAAGCTGTTCAGATAGCTTATGTTCAGCTATTTATTTAATAGAGGTATCTGTAAGTGCCTGGAGTCAGAAAACAACACTCACAGGCAAAAACAAACAAAAAACAAAACAAAACAAAAGCCCAGTCTCTCTGCAGATGGGCTCTGGGTTGGAGCATCCATCAGTGCTCACCTGCCCGTTCACACCCCTGCCTCGGCTTCACTTCCTGCTTCTGTGCAGGCTGAACATCAGCCACAGGGGAAGCCTGGGGTCTTTTAATGTCTGAGTGTGTGCCTAGCCTTGGACAAGCACGTTTCTTCATTTTACGCTCCCCTAGTATTTATAGGCTTTTTATTAAATTCCAGAGTTCCTAGAAGGCTTGGTCTGAGAGGTTTTTTTTTGCCAGTGTTATCACTACTTTAGTGCAGGGACATTGTTTTGGAGTTCTCTACTCCTCATCTTCCTCCCTTCACTTTGGAAGGACACAAGTATTCTGATTATTGATGTATTAAGAAATCTGCCTAAGAAATATTTGTTTTTTACATTTTTAATAAATGGAGAGTGGTTTTTCTTCAATGGAATTGATATACAAAGTTTTGTCCTTTAAAATAGATAATCTTTTCTCTTCTTGTCTTCAATTAAAAAATCTCTGTACTGCCTGTAATCCATGCCAATATGTATTTTAAGATGGTCAGTTACTTGAAATTGACTGCAAAGAAGATGGTCTTTACGTATGTAAGAAGACAAAATATAGAGATTGAATTTTTTTAAGCATAAAGAAAAAAAAAAGAGAGAAAAAAGAATATTTTCCAAGATAATTTTTAATTCATTTAAGACAAACATTTGTAATACCTAAAAAATGTTTCATTAAAATATTGAAACCCATATAATATGAATTGTTACAATATATTAGCAATTAAATTTGTGTGGCCCACTTAAATAATAAGACATATAAATATTGATGTACATGATTTAAAGAAAATTAATAATGAAAATATAAAATTAAGAACAGATAGAAAAGAAGAAAGATAAGTTTGATATTTCTTATCTTATTTGATAAGTTTTAAGTTTATCAAATCTTTTGAAATTCTTCAAATAGAACTGACCCATTATGTATGGCTTCATACTTAACCCCATATTTTGGTATTTTTAGGGGCCTTTGCCTCATCATAGTGACCTATGACAAATGAGAAAGAGGATGAATTTGGCTGATGATGTGACCTTCAAAGAATGAAATTTTTCACTTCTCTGGAATACAATGGGTTAGAATAAATTGCGAAAATACCAGAGAATTTTAAAAAGATTTTCTTGGCTCCAAATTGGGCATGGAAGGTGAGAGTAAATAGTTTTCATTGGCAGTATCTTGTATGTTTTGACTTTGATGCCATCTTGAGCCTTGCCACATAGCGTAGGAGTCAAGAATTGTTGGCTGCCAATCTTCAGGATGAAAGCATTGCCTTGATGATACCTTGATTTGGACATTTTCCCAAACTCTAACCATAATCAAATAAATTCCCATTGTTTAAGCCAAACAATTCATGCTAGTTTGCTTGGAGCAGACTAGGAAACTAAAACAGATATTGGAACCGGAAGAGTGGGGTGCTGCTATTGCGAACACCAATCTTTGGAATTGGGTAATGGATAAAGGCTGGAAGACTTATGAGCTGTTTGATAGAAAAGTCTTAGATTGCTTTGAAAAGACTGTTGGCAGAAATATAAATTCTAAAGTACTTTGAATGAGGACTTAGTGGGAAATGATGCATGCATTATTGAAAACTGAAGGAAAGGTGATCCTTGTTTTAAAATGGCAGAGAGCTTGGAGAAATTGTTTTCTGATGTCAGATGGAAGGCAGAAGTTAAAAGCAATGAGCTTGGATATTTACTGGGGAGATTTACAAGCTAAGTGTGGAAAGTGCAGCCTGGTTTCTCTTTGCAGCTTATAGTAAAATATGAGAGGAAAGGAATAAGCTGAGAACTGAACTCTTGCGCACAAAGACACAAGAAAGTGGAAGTTCAGAAAGCAAGTTTCTGGAAAGCAAATCCCAGAGAATAATGCTCCATGTGAAGGTTTCACTGAACATGGAGCTGGTCAACCATTACAGTGCAAGTCAGGATTGGCAGTGCAGTTATCCAGGAAGGATCTGTGGAAAGTTCTATTGTTGGTAGTTTGGAGCTTGTGCCCTATGTGTAAAACCAACAAGTGTTTTGCCAGATCTATATGAATGGAACCACTGCCAGCCTGGACTAAAAGGGAGAGAAAACAGATAGCTTGAAGGAAAATTCACTTCATGGGCAGAACCATGGAAGCCAAGGTCTGGACTGAAGATACTTTCACAGGCCAAGAGAGATGGCCCACCCATGTGTGTGAAGAGAATGAGTCTGCCCCAGCACATGGAGAGGCTGGGCCTTCCACCCCATTGTTCAGGAAGAGTGTTGCCACTCCAGACTTCAGAGAGCATGGAGCAAATACATGTTGCAGAGAACCTAGCTGCCATCCTGATGCTTGAAGAGGTTGGCATCTTCATCATACACACACTCCCATGCTCAGGGAGAGCATGGCCACTGGGCAAGCACTTGGACAGGACGAGGCTGCCACTCTATCAGTTCTGAAGGACTAAACATCTTTCCACAGATGACTTTCAGACCTTGCAATCTAATGGAGTGTGCCCTGCAGGTTTTCAGAAGGCACCAGTGACCCCTGTTTTCCTTCTAATTTCTCCCAATGGGGACGGGAAATTTTATCCTCTGGTTGTCACTCCTTTGTATATTAGAAACAGATAACTTGTTTTCTAGGTTTCACAGATTTAAAGACAGAGGGGAGTTGTGCCCCAGGACAGACAAAGTCTATCAAATTTTGATCAGTCTGTGTACGTGGTATTGTTATTGAAATGACTTAAGGCTTTTGGGATATTGTGATGGAATTAATGTATTCTTTTAGGTGGAAGGTACATGTCTTTTTGGAATCCAGATGATGATGTGTGATGGTTTGGAACTGTATGTATCCAGAAAAACATGTTCTTAAATTTAATCCATTTCTTTGGGTATATACCCTTCGTAAGTAGGACTTTCTGATGAACCTGCTTATGTCAAAGTGTGACCCACCTCAACCAAGATGAGTTTTAACCTATCATTGGATTCCTTTATTAACAGAATGAAGAGAGAGAGAGAGAGAGAAACAAGAAGCTGATATCAATGAAACCCAGAAGAGAAGGGAGAGAATAGCAAATGTCTCATTCTGCCTTTCCACAAAGCAGAGGAGTCAAGGATCGTGAGCAGTCAATCTTCAGGAAGAAAGCATTGCAGTGATGAAGCCTTGACTTGGATATTTCCCCAGTCTATAACTATACGGAAATAAATTCCCATTGTTTAAAATGAACAATTTCATGATACTTTTCTTGGAGCAGCCAATGAAACTAAAACAGGGACCAAATGAAGAAATAATGTGAGTAAAGGGCATTCTCTTGTAGTTGGGATTGAGGTGACAAGTGGAGGAAACAGTCACACATCATTTACAGATGTGGTCTCTTCCATGTCTGGGCAAATGTTTTGCACAAACTTGATGTGTGAAGTGAACAACATGGGATTGAGTCAGATGAATATAGACTCGTCACAGGTTCATTGTCTTCTCATAGATTCCACACTGAAAAATGGACTCTGATATATTATTGGAGACCCTGAAGAATACATATTCAAAATACAGGTGCATGGAGTTCAAGTAATAGAATATGTGTAGTGTCAACTTTTGGAACAAAGGCCTTGAAGGTCTAAATTATAAAGCCATCAGTACTATCACTAATACAGTCTTTCACCTGCTGTTGAGCTCCTGACAAGTCCATGGAGTGAGTTCTTCATCTCTCACACCAAGTTTTCATTTAGCATTTCCATTTTACTCTTGTAATTATCAGTTTTCTACCAAAGTGCCCTGTATGTTCGTGCTGATTTTCACCTTTCCCTCCAGATGATTTAGCCTTAAATTATAGTTATTTCTAGTTACCCTTCTCGGTTTTTACTGGTCTATCTTTGGAAAATATATCTCACTCAGTGCCCATTCTATCACTCAGGCAGGCAGATTTCCTGACCCTCCCCTGAGGCACGTAAACTCTGTCTTCTATTGGTAGAATGTTGTGTGTGAGGGAGTTTCTAATCTCTCCCAGTCTGAAATCCTCTGCTTTGTCTTACTTCCCATTCCTGAGCATGAACTGGTTTCTTCCCCTCTTCCAGAAGCAGATGGCTTTTGCTTATTGTCAGGGCAGGGTGGGAGCAGACTGGCTTTCTGCTTTCCCCTAGGAGGCAGCAGGTGACTTTCTCCTGGAATAGGTGGAGTAGCTTATCTTTGGTGGGCCCCAGAATCAGGACATCTAGGGCACCAGGTTGATTTTCTTTCTGTCCTGCTAGAGCAGTCAATGACCACCTTTTACACAGGCAGGGCCTAGCGTGTGGAAATTTCTCCTGCCCACCAGACCCTGAAACCTTGGCAGACCTTGGCAGACCCTGTAGACCTATGCAAATGAAAGGGGGTCTCTCAGTCTCTTACTTTCCCTGCATCTTTCCCATGAGTACCCATTGATAAAGGTTTGCAAGTGGGTGTGAACTCCCCCTTGGTCCTTGGCTCCAAGGGATTTTAAAATCTCAGTTTAGCCTGCCTTTGGCCTTGAAGAATTTTCCTGTGGTTTGCAAAAAGAAAACCTCTGTATGTTTGCCTTCTCTTCACAGAAGGACTTAACACACCTTTGGAAGTTATTTCTACAGAGAAGCAGTTGTCTCTTCTGTATACAGAACATTACACCTGGTCAAGATATTGACAGATTTAATCAATGTATGATCTTAATCAGATTCTACTCTGTGAGCAGTGTAAAAGCAGATTTCTATTTTAACATAGAGATTTACACTTTGTAGCTAAGATTCCAAGGGACAAAAGAAGCACCATGTAAATTATCCAGAAAATTGCTGCAATGAATTTCCACAAAAGGTGGAGTAGGGAGATCTATAGAAAGAGATGAATAAATATTGTTATATCCATTTCTAAGTGTTTATTCAGAATTCTGCTTCTCTGAAGACATAGAAAGCTGCAAGGGAACATGGTTTGCACCCTAACAATGGAGAAAAGACAGATAATCTGTCAATCATCAGTTGAATTCAAAAGGCAACCTGGTGTACTGACTTCCAAACAGAAGAGAAAGCATGCACACGCAGTTTCTCCTTTGGCGAAGGAAGAAAAGTAAGTGGCCATTAAAACAGGTAAAGAAAAAAATCACTGAAATTTTAACACATTCTTCAAGGCCAGTTTATTCACGTGAGGGTGAAATGTTGGAAAAAGATTAAGATTTCAGTTTTGAATATGTTGTGTGTGATGAATGTGTTCAATATCCAAGTGGTAATGACACATAGGCAATGGATTTAGGACTCAAGTTCAGAAGAGAGAGCCAAGCAGGACAAAAAACCTTGTCATTATATAGATGATATCAAAACAAGGAGAGTGCTTCAGCTCTCCAAGGGCAAGCAACGTTTAGAAGTGCTTCACAGTCCCAAAAGATGGTTTAGTAATTTTATTTTGCAATTGATTTGTATCTTAATTTAATTATTGTCCTGCATTTTAGCCTTTCTGTATATTCAACAGATTGCTATTATTGTGTTATGTAATTACTACTTTAGATTTACTCACAAAAACATTTGATTTGTTCCACATACTGTTAATACCACAGAACTTCATTGTGATATCTTTATCTTTCAATCACAAATTTTTTCTTTAGAATTTCCTTTAGCAGGGTTTCTAACACAAATTATCATATTTTCGTTTACATAGTTCTCGTTACAGTTTATATTCTTTTATTTCTTGTTGATATGTTCATTGTTCTCTTCTATTAGGTTAAATGCATTGGTTTGAAATTTGTTCCTTAAATTACAATATCTGCATCATTTTTAGTCTCTTGTGTCTGCTGGCTTTAAATCAGGGTGTTCTGTTTTGTGTTGTCTTTTTTTTTTTTACTTTGAGTTCATAGTCTTAGGAAGTTTATTTGTCAAAGTAATCTGGGAACAGAGTAAAAGTTGCTTTCCTTCATCAGGCATTAGTATTTGTAATAAGTTACTATAGACTATTAACCTAGAACCATTTTAAATATATTTTGCCTGTAATTCTTTTGGTTTAACTTTGGCTGACTTTGGGCTGCAACCTTTACCGAGGGGCTCATTTGTGGTTACAAATGCTCAATGGATATTTTTCTTTTCCAGTCTATCTCTTCAAAGATTAAGGCTGGCAAGTGTTGTTGCTACTACTTCTGGTACTTTGGACTGTATGTGTTATTTCTTATATAAATTTTCAGCCTTTGGACATCCCAGTTTTAGAAAGATAAATTATTTTCAGTTCCTCAGGTTAGTTGGTCCCTAGGCTTTCCTTTCTTTTCCCAGTGCCCCTAGACGCCAACCATCAAAACAGAACTCAGGTTCCTTAAATTTCATCTAAACCCTCAGAATGAAAGCGAGTTTCAGTGGTTGCTTTTCTGTTGGGATTTTCATTTTCATTTAACTCTGAGTTTCTACCAATTTCATACCTACTTTTTAGTTTAGCAATGTCTTGATAAATTATAATATATTTTAAAACATTTTTTGTTATTTTCAGTGGAAAGAATTTTAGGCTATCTTCCCCACCTTAATTCCAGAAACAGAAGCAAATATGGCAAACATTTTCTGAGTGCTTGTTAATATTTTTCCATATGATGTTTTTGCATTCTTTCTATAATTTAAATATATCACAAAAAATCCTAAAGCAAATTTGACTAAATGTTAAGTTTTGGTTAATTCTGGATGGTGAGCATTACTATTTTTCAAAGTAGTTTTAAAACTTGTTTGTCTTAACACATTCCTTTATCCTTGATTGACTACATTAAAAAATAAATACTTTTCTCCATGGAATTTTCCACTAAGTCTCCCTCAATCAGCTGTTCATTCTGTACCTTCACCCCCTATTTATTACATAAAACCCACTAATTTCCTATTGCATTTAGGATAAAATACAAAATTACTACTAAGATATACAAAGCTCATTATAATTTAGCTCTATCTCCCTCTCCATCACTTGTTTTGTGCCTTACCCAATCCATCATTCTGCTCCCCTCAAACCAGCTTTCTTTGGAGTTACAGTCTCTTCTTTTCTGAACATTTGCAAGTATCGTCCCATTTGCCAATTATCCTATTCGCTAACAATTTGTCTAGATAATTTCCACTAATTCAACAGATTTCAACTCAAATGTAAATTCTTCCATAAGCAAACTCCGGTCTTTATTTTCTATTCTTTGTGCTAAAAAGTACCATATTCTTTTCGCACAGAGTAATTCAATTTCTCAAAAATATGGCTTCAGCTTTATTAAATTGCTAGTGGCATTTTGAAATTTTTAGGGTGTATTTGTAGATTTTTCAAATTTGATTTGGAAATTTTGATTATGGAAAATGCAATACAATGAACCCTCATTGTAAGTTTATGAATTTTCAAATGTTCGGAGGTGTAGAACCTCTGAAAGCAAAACAATTTCATATGTGTACATATTTAATATTATCACAGCCTCAAATTTGTATCAACCCTCGGTATCTTTCAAAGTTAGAAAATTTAAAAAATGAATATGTACGTTATTTAAAATTAAAACAAATGAAACAAAACAACCTTGCTTTGATAGAAGAAAACTTTATTAATTGTTTACTGTTTGTCTACAAAATTCTTTCTAGGAGATGACACGTATGGATAGATCATTTATAAAAATTGTCTTATTTTTTCTCTTCATGGACAACATTCAGAAAATGGCTTTGTGTCTTCTGTATCTTTTATAATTTCCAAACCATAAGCATCTTACAAATTCCTCTGCATGCAGATATATGTGTTTGGAGTTAAACGGTTTTCAGTTATAACCTTTAAAGCTTGAGCCATAGACTGCACAGGTGCCATTTTGCATTTCAAACATTGTTAGCCTAGATGAGAGAGAAGGACAAATTATATTCATGACTTTATTCAGGCAGTAATGTCAAAATGAAATAATATTATATTTAACTTGCAATATAGGTACTGAAATGATAATAATAAAGGAGATTTTAGAATCATGCCTAGATCTTCTTAATTCACATGTAAGCAAAATATCGCCAAGTCAGGGAGTAAAGGTATTAAATTTCATAATATTTTATATTATATTAATTTTTTAGCAATAGGTGTCTGACTCCATTCATGTTAAATTCTATAAATTGCAAACTAATATATAATGACAGAAAGCAAATCAGTTGCCTGAAGACAGGGAGAGGTAGGCAGGGAGGGACAACCAAGAAGAATCTCAGAAAAGGCAAGAGGGAAGTTTGTAGGTGATAGAAATATTAATTATCTTGATGACATTGATGGTTTTGTGGGTGTATTCTCTTATGTCTAGTTTAGTAAATTGCACATTTTAAATGTGTACAATTTTTGTATGTCTATTATATCTCAATAAGGCTGTTAAAACTTAAAATAACTCATAAAATACTTAACCCCTCTGCTTAGGTCTGCTGATCTAGAAAATGGATATAATACCTTGCATAGTACGTAGCAAATAAGCACTCTAAGTTATACAATATTGTTGTTTGCTCTGGTCCATTCCCTCTTTCCTACATTTAGGTCCGAACAGTTTTTTGCTGAATAGGTTAGAATATAGGAATGTCTTGGGGTTGGGCAAGGCAAATGTGATAGAGTGAGTGATCCTATGGGATAGCTTAGGAACAAATCCACAAATGCAGACCTTATTGTGCCAGAGATTTACTGGTCGGGCAAGAGAATGGAGCCATCTTCCCACTGCCAGGACCCATTTGTTGGAATTTGCACTAGTCCCATCCAATGATATGACTTAATTTGAAGAAATCCTGTTTGAAACCACAGATAAATCACCAGTAATGTCAATGCTCAGTATTTTGACAAGCACAAGGACATAATCATTTCACCATTTCTCCCAATGCTTAGGGAAAATGCATTTTGTCCCCTAATTACTATAATTCCCACATAGACAGCACATACATAATACTTGTAATTTCTGTGCTTTCTTATTTTTAATGCATAAAGATACTGATTTGGTATTAGAATATCTAAGCCCTATTCCTGGCTCTAAAGCATACTGCCTATTTGATATTACATAAATCACAAAAAAAAACATTAAATATAAAGTAAAAGAGACTAAGTTACAGGAGTCCAATGATATTTCCCAAGATCACATAAGGTATGTACATATATTTTCAAATATATATCTTATATATACTCCCTTCCTTCCAAATTGATATCCACTGAAATGACATTATTTAGGTAAAATGGCTTATATGTTGTCCAGCACTCTAATTGTAACATAACATCTTTATTATAATGATTAATTTGTATCCATTGCTTAAAACTCTATAGTCAATTTTCATCTGCTCACATTCTGTATGGTAGGTGGTTATTGATGGTAAAACTGTGAATAAATCAGATTTTGCTTTTGGATTAATTAAATAATTAAGTTAATTAAATTAAAGTTAAAAAATTTTAATGCATAGTATACGTATTCTGTAAATATGTATTCTGTTAGGTCTCATATTAATAGAACTTTCTTACTCGGTCTGACTTTATTTAATTAGCTATAACTTCATATCTTGCCTGAGATGAGTTACTGACTTTGTAACTGCAGGAGAAAGAACATTTGTGTATATGTGTATAGGCTTATAGTCCAGTGAGTTGCTTCACGTGTTTGGAGTCAAACATAGGAAGAGGCGTTAAAACTAATATAAACCTGCTCCACTCTGTTGCATATCTTCAGGAGACTAGAATTTTGCAACATACAAGAATCTTGACTCTGGTACCAGTTTTTGCTCTCATTAGAAAACTGGTAGCAGTTATTTCGAAAACATATCCAGTTTTTGAGGCATGGACCACAGTAGCTTTCTAGAAAGGGAGAATATAATATTAATTCTTCATATATCCAAATAATGTCGCATTTTCTGTTTAGTCAAGTTAAAAGTCTTTTCCATTCCAACTCTAAAATTCCAAATAATTAAATCATTACTGTCATGCCCTATGATACATCTATACACATTTATAGACATATCCAAACTAAGTATTCTCTAAGTTTTAAGAGAATTCCCCTATTTTATCTAAATATATATATTTATGAATCTCTTATAGACATAAACGACAGGAAATTATGGACTAGAATTAATCATTTCCTTACTCCCTCATCAACTCCTTGGATATCTATCTAGATCCTAATATAAATGGATATATATATATCTGTACCGCAAAATAAGAAAACATTTACTTACCTTTCAAAGAAATAGGAGATCCTTTGTTGAATAATACTATTAAAATAAACATATTATTAAAAAGTTTTGTAATGTTAACAACTTAATTTTGTTTGTCAAAAAATAGCTTACAAGTTGAGACCAAGGACAAAAATATTAAGACATTTGTTCAATATTGCTAGGCTATATTTCTGTGCATCTGAATGCTAATCAAAGTAATATATTAAAACTGTTAGATCAAAAATGCTGTGATCCATATATTTCTTATCACTTACAATGATATTGTATATGGTTACCATAATAATGAAATGGATCCCCATTGCTGCAGCAATAAAATGGCCAGGAAAACATGGAGATGCTGTCAAAGAGAATAAAAAGAGAAAGAGAGATAATAAAAAGGATACAAAGCTCAGGTATTTTTTTTTCTTTTTCATTAGAGACGTTGTAAGTTCACAAAACAATCATGCATGCCATACAGGGTTCCCATACATCATCCCACCACCAACACCTTGCATTGTTGTGGAACATTTGTTTCAAATGTTGAAAGAATATCATCAAAATATTACTGCTAACTATGGTCCCTGGTTTATATTTGGTGTATTTTTCCCGTAAACTACCCCATTATTAAGTCATGTATTAGTATTGCATATTTGTTATACTTTATGAGAGAACAGTCTCATATTGGTACTGTTAACCACATCCAGCATCCACCATGGGTTTCAGTGTGTTACGTGGTCCCCTGCCTTGTACAGTCCATCCTAACTGTACACTCAGTGGCTCTCAGTTTCACCAGAGTTGTACTGTCATCATCTCGGTCAGTTTTAGAACGTTTTCATAGCTCTAAGAGGAAAACTCCCATACCCTCTTTTACTCACCTGCTGTTGGCCCTCTGCATCGATATAGTATCAGGTATCTTTTATTTAAGATAAAATTTAGTGTGTTTCTTTGGGGGGGGTCAGTATTAGTACTTTTTCTGCTTTAATTATTTTTCTCAAATAGGTAAATTTTTAAAAAGGTAAATGTTTTCATATATAAGAGTACAAAAATGAAAATGTTCTAGTCTTCCTCACAAATCCTCCAGGACCCCTAGAATAAATCACAGATATTTTTATTTTTCTGTTCAGATACAATAACAAATATTGGCAGCCAGTTTGCTTCAGCCACCATTTTAAAACACATGTTTAAGAAACTATACAAAATATTCTATGAATTTTTTTCATGTAAGAATATGTACCAGTGGTCATTCCATATCATGATTTATAAAGTTATCTCCTTTTTATAAAACAGCTGGCTATATTGAACTCCACTGACAGATGGATTAAATTCTAATTATTGACAGACTTTTAATTTTTTCCTAATAGTTAAATTGTTTCTAACTTTGTGAACATTTCTGAGTCCCTCTCTAGGAGAAATCTCCCCAAAGGTAATTAATGAGTCAAAGGCATGTGCATTTGAAATTTTTGTGATGATTGAAAATTTCAGTAAAAGAGGTTCAGCCAATTTAAACAGTACCAAGAATAAATGTAAATGCCTGTTTGCTCACAATTCCCTTAGCACTGAATATTATTCCCATTTTAAAATTTACTAATCCGATAGGCTGAAGTAGTTCTGTAAATAGCAATTGAGTCAATCCTTCTATAAAGTTTAAAAACATAACCCTAGAGGACATTTTTCTTTCCTTACTCTTCTGTTTTCCATTTCTATTTTCTCTTCCTTAGAGGTATTTGCTTCGGTGATCCCTTAGGAACTCTTGTCTCATTTGTCTTTGGTACTGGGGCAATAGATAGAACCCCAGACCTCATTTGCGGGAAGCCAGCACTCAACCACTGAGCCATGTTGGCTCCTCTGAGTTGGTTTTCTCATTTGTTGGTTTGTTTTTTGTTTTTGTTTTTAGGAGGCACCGGGGACCCAACCTGGGAGCTCCCAAGGGGAAAGCAGTCGCTCAAATGCTTGAACCACATATACTCCCCTCATTTGTCTTTATTATGATAAAGACATTTTTCTACATCATTTTTTTTTCATAATATGAAAAGGTTGGTAGTCCAAAAGTTTCTGCTAATTGTATCATATATTCCAATATGATAGTGGAGTTATTTTCATGTCTGATTTCCTGATGAAGCAAAATAAACTGAATGTTATTGATTTCATTAAATTGTTTCTAACATTTACCTCAGGATACAGTGAGAATTTGGAAATATTTTCCTGATGCATGACTAAAAAAGGGAATAAAGAAAATGAGGACTCATGAAAAATCAGGTAAAATTAATTTCATAAATTTCACTTGGTTGTAAAATAATAGCCAGTTGTTTCAAAGTACCATAAATATATAACTGGTATTTTAAATTTACCTCTTTTAAGATATTTTCCTCCAAATATATTTTACATCCCTGATATTGAATGACAATATGAGTAGTTTTCTACTTGTAGTTGACTCACTTGATTTGGTAGTAATTGATTATTGTTATAGCCAAATGCGAGGGAGATGAGTGTTTTTTCCAAGTACTTTTGATTTTAACTTTTGTCTCTGTTATCATCAGTGTCATCTTTACCAATAAATCATCATCCTCATCATCACTGATAACAAAAATCAACACCATCAGCATTAACAAAAATAAGCTCCCCTGTGCATAGTAAAGATAGTAATCTTTAGTAAAGATAGTAATAGTAATGATAGTAATCTTACAGAGTCTACAGAGCTCTCATAAAAATCATAGTATTTAATAGAAATAAATAGTGCTATTTTAAGTAATGAATTTTCATATACGATCATTATACTTGGAAGGAACGTATATAATTTAGTTCATTTTGCAAGTAAAATTATGCATCACAGAAAGCAAGTGCCTTCAAGAAAATCAGAAAACCCGTAAGTGTTAGAGTTGAATTTGGCATTCAATTATTCTAATCCCAAAAGTAAATATTTTTTCTTCTAGTTTTGTTTAGAAGTGATAAGCATTCCCAGCCTTCATTATTCTATCCCAAGACGTAAGAAACAAGTAGCATTACCTTATATTATAAGTATTTTTAGACACTTTCTTGAACTTGAAATACAGTTCTTCCTTACTTGTGTACTACTTGATAGAAATGCACGCCCTCATGCACAAACAGACACGCACTTGTTCCGAGAAGGAAGGTCCTGGCTCTTGGGAATAAAATGCTCCTTTACAACTAGAAACTTTAAATGCACTGAGTTCCAAAATTTAATTGACATTAGAGATACCCAGTTAATTTCGATTTATGATAAGGGCATGGCAAATATTATTCTGTGCTAATCTTCCTGTTGAACAACCATAGCTCAAACCACAGTTCTGTCTCATCATAACAGAGAAAATTTGGCTAATGAAGTGATCTGGTGTTTGTTAAATGTTGGGTCCTACCAACATTTTGTGACCAAAAATGATCAATTCAGTGATAAGAAAGAGCCCAGAATTTTGAGAGACAAATGATGGGGCTATCATGAATCAAAAGTGAAAAACTATAGTAATATATGGATGTAAGAACTATGTAGAAGTAAACAAAGAAGAAAATTAAATAAACTTTTTAATCACCCTGGGCACTAGCTGTTTTAAGTTTGAGTTATACCAAGCGTGATTCATCATGGGAGTTGGAACCATAGGGTGATACCTTTTATAAGTACATATACAGATATAAACTTTATACAAAATAGAAAATTGGATAATAGATGATGATACACTTAGCTTAAAAAAATTATCAATTCATTGCCAATACTATTTCGTCTTTGATATATGTGGTGTTTCAGGTCCTTCTCTCCTTCTAAATAAGGTTCTCATCTCCTTTATTCTTGCGGTCATTGCTCCATTTGACTCGCTCTTTATTACACAGAACAATAGCACCAAGTCTGCAGGATTAAAAACATATATATACAGCTATGTTATCAAGAGGTTCTGTAAACTCTGACTGTATATTATTAGGCATGCACTCATCATGTGATAAAATAACATGCAAGACAAAAGCAAAGAAGTGATAACTCCAAAATTCTGGATGTGGGAGGCAGTGAGATGGAATATGGTTGAATAGCATAGGCAAATTCAACTGAATTGATATTATTTCTGCTTTTAATTTGGTTGGTGGTTATGTTAGTGTTAATTTTACTATTTTGGTTTATACAATGTGATATATGCTACCTGAATCCTTAATCATAGTGAAATAACATGGACCTCTCAGGGAGCAACCATAATGTAGAACAGGGGTCAGTACACTCTCACTATAAAGGGGCAGATAGAAAATATTTTAGGCTTGCTAGTCATAGAATCTCTGTTGTAATTTCTCAATGTTGCCCTTGTAATTGTCAAAGCAGCTTAGACAATTGTAAATGAATGGATGTGGCAGTTGCTGTTACAATAAATACAAAAACTATTTATAAAATAGGTCCGCAGGTCGGATTTGTTTCATGGGCCAAAATGACCCCTGGTGTGCATTAAAAAAAGAACAAATGAAGATATGAGAGTCCAATAACAACATTGGTTAAATATACATTTCATGCATTCCTTTATTTCAAATATTAAGATATGATAAGGTACAATAAGAATATAAAAGAAAGCATTATAAAATTTTAAGAAAAAACAAAATTATCAAACTCAAAATTTGAAAAGATATGCTAAGGAAGGAAAGCACCTTTTGTGTGGTGGTATATTTCAAGCTGGACAATACAAATATTCATTCAACACATTTTTTGTAGTAACTACTATTTACTATGTACCCTTTAGGCTGAAGGTATATAGAAGTGAACATTCCAGACAAATTTTCTTGCCCTCATGATATTTACATTTTAGTTTAAGTGATAGAAAATGAACAAGTATAAAACAAGTTAAAAATAAATAAGATAAGTGAAAATAAAATAAGTCACAGAGAAAATGGAAATATTTTTTGACATTTTAATATCAGTATTCTTTTCAGCTAGTCAAACTTTTCCACTGATTATTGAAGGTAGTAAAATTAGATCTATATATGGGAATGGTAAACTGATATTTCCTTGTAAACATATTTTTACCAATATTTGGTTTAAAAAGGAAATGAATGAAGGCTTAAATGTAGGCTTTTTATGAGCAAATCTGATTCATATTTGCCTGATAGCTTTAGATTTAACTGGGATTATTTGTCCTTAAATATAAAATTGAGAAAAAGACACAGGAATAAGATATAAACAGAATCAAAATATCCTATAAAATAACAGGTATGAAAAGTTGACTTCCTGCAGACCACTGATTATAAACTTGTAACTGTACCTAAACTGTAAGATTTTGCCTCATCATTTTACAATCTTTGATGGTCGAAGAAATGAAAAACATTGAGACTTTTATACCAGTGAGATTCTAGCTTTTATTTGAACACTTCTAGTTATATAATGAGAAATATAGAACAATTTCAGAAAAGAATGGCGCAACATTGCTCCCATATTAATTTATAAATAAATATTTGTTAAGTGCTTACTCTGGGCCATATACTCATCTAGGCACTGGGAAACAAAATTTTATGTGATATTATCCCTGCACCTAAAAAACTTAACAGCCAGTGTGGGAAGCAACAAAAACATGCCTACAATTGCAATTCCTTGAACAAAGAATTATGATAAAGCTAAGTATGGAAGCTATAGTGGCATATATAAAGGACCTAACCAAATTGATAGAGGGAGGAAAGGATTCCTAAAGGGAAAAGTTCTAAGGATCCAGAAGAGGAGTTTTTACAAAGATGGGTTCAAAGCACATACCTGAAAAATGAAATAATATGTACAAAAAACACTCCAGTTTCTTTCTCAAAGCTGTGCATATACTTACTTGGCCACTATCATGATGAAATATTTATTGAGGATTTGCTGATATGTTGAATTGGCAAAGAATGTGGAAGAGCTTTCATAAAACATCCTTTCTAATAAGTAGAATATGACTAAAAAAAATGAATTTATGCAGAAACAATAGTTTGAGTACAAAAATACAAGTATTAGCTTCATCTGGACCTATTTATCTGACTTTTTAAAACTATTGCAGAAAGAAAGCCACAGTGCCATTGCCAATAGCCCAGATTCAAGTCATTTGAGAACAACAACAGCCACAGCAAACTGGTTTGAAATTACATTTGTTAATCGAGAAGAACCTCCAAGACCTAAACAGCTGGCCTTTTTGGCTAGTAAGCTACTGGCTGACTTGCACTGTTGAGCGTGTATTAAGCCCTTCCTGTGTACCACAAGTGGAGAAGGTGCTGAGTCCCCAGCGCAGCTTGTGGTAGGAAACAGCGCTCTGGACAGGATGCTCACTTCAAGCTGTGACACTAAAACTGAATGTGGTCAGAGATGTTTTCTGGACAATAATGAAAACACAACCTGAGAGGCTACCACCAAGCGAAACCTGCATTATCTTGACTTTTCTGTAAATGGGGTGGGCTGATAAGAGACATGTCAAAAAAAGACTAAATTCAACATTCACATGTACAAGGAAACAAACAACATTGTCAATGTAATTTATATCACTGAATCATCCACTTGAAAGTGCTTAAAATAGGAAATTTTGAGTTTGTACACATATTACTAAAATAAAATGTTTTTAAAAATTTACCCCAATACTGTGATAGAACTGTCCTATATCATAATTTTGGTGGTAGTGACACAATTGCTAAATACACATGTTTGTCAAAACATATTGAATTGTACACTTAAAATGGGTGAATTTTATTATACTTAAATAAACTGTCAAATATTTTAATGAAAGGAAATGGGAGAAATAAAGCTGAATCTTTTGATATGCATGGGCATATTGAAGCAGAAGTGAAATGATAAGCAATATAAAAGTGAAAACTGCAGACGCACTTGAAAATATATACTGGAAGAAGATGAACACGAGACGGAGATTTCATAAATCTTGAATGTGAGCAATACTTTGGGGGAAAGAAATGGAAATTCTATCTTGGCAATTAACTGACATTTTCTGGCAAGGTTTCCTAAGCTGTAAAATAAAGGGAATGATTAAATAATTTCTTGGCCACATCTCAGTTGAAATGTTATAATTCTGAAGCAAAAAAAAAAAAAAGCAATTCTTTTTTCACAAAGAACCATTTTCATTACATTAACTTAGGTCATACAAGTATTCTTCATTTTGTTTGTTTAATTGCAATTTATATGATGTAATGGAACAGAAAAATTACTTTTCCCTGTGGTATTATCTTAGAAATTATGAATAAATATCCATAAATATATAGTGACTATTTTAAAATAACTCTCAGGTGAAACATGTGCACAGCTTATGGACAGATGAATTCAAATTTCTGTTAGAGTCCTGGTTGCTTTCATTTGTTTGCTTGGTTGTTGATTATTTTCCATTTAACTTTACATTTTGGGTCACAGTGATAGTCTCTACATTCATGAAAGAAATGATGCCCTTACTGATTCCTGTATCTTGCATGTTGTGCATTAAATTCAAAAAATCAAAAAATTAGGTGGATGCCAGAAAATGTGCACATTATTTATCCCAAGTGCCTAAGGAAATAAATCTAGCAATAAAGTAATACCTATCTAAAGGAAAATGGCTCATTTGTTATGGATCTGGGTGGAACCAATGTCTCCCAAGTCACAACTTTTTTTTCTTTTATGCTCCTAGTAATAGATGGTCAAATTCTGATTAATTTATTCTTCTTCTTTAAGCCCCAGTAGATTCATTTATGAGCATAAGAATAAAAAATGCATATGGTTTAAATTCCTCTCTTGGAGAGTATGAGAATAAATACAATCTCAATTCTCCTTCTGTGGATTTAGCCTAAAAGCCCTAGATCTTTCCTATTCTGCATTCAACTTTTCTCTATTAGTTCAATAGATTTATCAGCACCAAAGGTTGAGAAAAACAAACACATAAATAATAAGAGGAAATACTGATATTTTCACAAAAACCGTGCTCTATTTATTTATTGAACTAGTATGTGGCAAGCATATTGCTTGACATCTAATATACAAAGTTGAACAAAGTAGAAAGCACAATCCTTATCATCTAGTTGCTTGCCACTCATTGAGGGACAGGCAGGCATAGCATCTGGTTTTAAATGAATACTTCATTTGCAGTGGTAGACATAATTATAGAAGATAATATCATGGATGACAATGTTCCAATAGGCTGCCAATATCAACTATGAGGAAAAGGTGTTAGGGAAAGCTTCCTGGATTAGGTGATTTTTTGGATAAGTTTTTAACAAATATGTGAAATATCAAGGTGAATGGGGTTAAACCATACCAAGCACAGGAAACAGAAATGTCGAAGACAAAGAATAAAGAGAGAGAATTTTTACCATAAGCACAGCTATTTCCAATAGAAGGGCCCACCCAATCCAGCACCACAAAGGAGAAACAAGTCTCTAAGTGAGGTAATTTAATGTAAGTGCACAAGCAAGGAATCTTCCCAAAACCATTTCAAAGTGAGAACAGGAGCTAGAGTTTTTGTAGAAAAGGAGAGGGGAAGGGAAGAAGAAAAAGGAGTGGTGCCAGGTGAGGAGGGTACTTGCCATTTCTCAGTCCTGTGTTATCTCACGCACATTAAACTTGTTCTTGGATTCAGAGGCTAAAAAAACCACAGTTTAGATCTTCTTGTGCTGGTTCAAGGTCTTCATGGCTCTTTTCTCTGCTGACCACTCAAGGAAGTCAAGCTTTTTGTCTCTGAGGAAAGTTAAGCTTTTGTCATAAGGTGCTCCTCACACCATTCTGTCTGGTTTTGCTTTGAGACATTTTCTTATTTCTGTAAGCTAAACTAAGGAGATCTGGTTAACATCAGGGAACTAAGTTCAAAGAGTAAACTTGCAAAATTACATTCAGAGAAAACTGGCTTAATTTTTTTAGAATTTCCAGAGCTGATTAAGTGAAGAAATTTTTAGTAAGCACATTTTCCAGCTATCAGATTGAATGAATAGTTATATGCAGTCCAATATTGTTTTATTAAGAGGGAGTGTGAATAACTGGAGATGAAATGGAGCCTGGAACCACCTAGACTATAAAAAGTGGATATGGGTGAGAAGAAGAGAGACTCATAAACTAAGCTAAGCTGCTTGAGTAGCACCATATAGACAATAAAGATTCTTTCAGGGGTTTTAATCAAGGGATTAGCAAAGTCAGATTTATGTACTTTAGTTAGACAATTTGGCCTTCACAGAAGACAAAGGATTTGGTATTTAATGGGGATAAAGAACAAAAAACAATCGTTATTTTCTAGGTATAGTAAAAGTAAAAGATGTTATTACCTAGAACCATGAGATTGGAAAAGGTGAGGTCAACACTAGTTAGAAGGTAAATTGACATCTGGGGCCATGGAGGGCAGCAGGAAGCAGAACAATATTTTTAGAGGGTAGAAAGAAAAGAACTGTTAATTCAGAATTCTATGTTCAGTGAAATATTCTTCAGAATTGAAAACGAAATCAATGCATTCTCAAATTAATGAAAACTAAGAAAATGTCACCACCAAAAGTTCTTTAAAAGAATGGCTAAAGGAAATTCTCAGTCAGAAAGGAAACCGTAAAAGAAGGAATTCTGGAATATTAGGAAAGAAAAAACAACAACAACAAAAATTAAAAACATGGCTAAATACAATAGACTTTGATTTTATTTTTACATTTTCTAAATTTTGTTGCTCAAAGCAAAATTCTAATATTGCCTCATGTGGCCCACAATGTACCTAGAAGAAATATTTAAGGTAATTATATTATAAACAGAGCTCAGTAAAAGGACATAAAGGGGGGTAAGTTTTCTTCACTCAATCTGATAAAATATCAGTAGCAGTAGTTTGTAATAATCTATGCTTTGTAATGTAATACCTACAGCAACCACAAAAAAGCTATACAAAGAGATACAATAAAAACACTATACAGAAGTTAAAATGGAATTCAAATAAATGTTCAAGTAGTCCATGTGAAGAAAACATGGACAAAAAAAACACAAACAAAACAAAGTGAATAAGAGGGGGAAATACATGGCAAACTTAATTACACCAGAAAGAAATAAAAGTGTGATTATTTATAGATAAAATATAGCTGTTTATGTAGAAAATCCAGGAGAATCTATATTTGAAATTATAGAATTAATACAAAAATCACTGGTCTCTGGATATAAGATCAACATCCAAACCTGGATTATATTTCTATTCATAGCAACAAAATTTACAAAAGGGTATTTAGAAAATTAGGATGCCATTATCAAAAGCATGATAATGACAGCTCTATTTCTATAAGATTCCAATACAGAACAATATAAAATATGACAGAGAAATAACAGAAAACCTAAATATATAAAGATACACATCATGTTTTTTATCAGAAGAGTCAACACTGTAAAGATGACAAATCTTGACAAATAACTTTAAAGGTTAATGCAGTCCCAGACAAAATCGCAGTAGATTTTTAAACAACTTTCCTGAGATTTCATTCACATAGCATGATAGTCAACCATTTAAAGTGGATCTTGGTATAGTCACAGAGTTCACAACCATCATCATTATCTAATTTTAGAAAATCTTAATCACCCCCAAAGGACATCCTGTACCCATTAATAGCCACTTCCCATTGCAGTCTCCTCTCAGTCCTTGACAACCACTTTTCTAAATTCTGCCTCTATGGATTTACATATTCTAGACATTTCATAAAAATGAAATGGGAGAGATGAATACAAAAAATATTATAATATTGAGCACAAAATAATTCTTACAATATGGACTTCCAATATACAGTTTTAAACAGACAATACTGAACCATGGTATTAAAGCAAATGACTGGGGGAGCAGATGTGGCTCAAGTGGCTGAGCACTTGCTTCCCACATGGGAGGTGTGGGGTCAGTCCCTGGTGCCTCCTAACACCACCACCAACAAAAAACAAAAACAAAAAGGGAACAAACAAACAAAAAACCCCAACAACTCAGGGGAGCAGATAAGGCTCAGTGGTTGAGTGCTGGCTTCCCACATATGGGGTTCCGGGTTCAACCTCTGGCCCCGGTACCTCGAAAATAGAAAAGAAAAAAGTATGTGACTGTTAGCTTGGCAAAATGAAATGGGTACTTGTTTCTAAGTGGCAGGAGAGGGGCTTCTAAGTTGCTAGCTCTATTTTATTTTGTTGGATTATATTGAAGTACATTCGTGATAAATCATTGAGTGGTAAAGTAATGATCTCCACATTCTTTGGTGTGTAAATTATATTTCAGTAAAGTTTTTGAATACGTTTTCATATTAGAACAAGTGATGTAATTCATACAAGGCATTTGTGAACATAACATTATTTTCATTTTGTGAACTCAGGTGTTTTATCTCTAAAGCTCATGCTTACAAATATATAATTTTGAAGATCCACAACTGATTGATTGAAGGCCATCTGAGAGTAGCATAGCACAGTTATGTTTTTCATTTGATGCAACTATTGTCCTGTTATGGAGAAAAGTGAATAATTCTGTTATATTGTATAAGGGCAATTCATGAATCAATGCCATTTTGCATGTAACGGTAATAGAGAAGATTATAAAACGGGTAATGACATTTTTCAGGTAATAATTGCAATGGTTATTTTGAGCAATGAGTACTCAATACTTAACATATTTATATGACTATTACAGGTCACTCATTTTCAATATCTTTCTATAAAGTCTTTAATGCGATTTAAACAAATGTATTAATAGTCTTCTGAATTTTTCTTTTTTGTCTCCTTTCTTATTCTATATAGCATCATTTGGAAAAACTCACATTTTGCTGAAATTTGAGCCATGTGCCCAGAGCCATGGTTCACCACTGTGTTTACGGTGGAGTCCAGTCCATGACATATATAATAGAGACTTCAGAAAATTCTATCAGAAAACAAAGGATTTCCATTTAAATAATCATTAAGATGACATTATTATTTTAAAAATACAGGTACTATTTTCTTTCATATGATCTTGAATTTTCAAATATGAGTACTAGAGTCTATTCTAAAAATCAAAATACATTAAAATTGAAACCCCCTTTTCATTTTGCCAAAAATTTTCACATATGTTTATATTTTTATCTGTTGCAAAGTTTATACTTAATAGGATTATTCTTCCTGTGTTAATAAGGAAAATTTAGATAATGTAATTCAATAGTTGTTCTGTTTCATGAAATTAACATAGTACAGATTTAAATAAGTTTCCAGATATTTCCTTTTAAATCAATGTATTTTTCTACTATGTTTCCCCAGTGTTTGGGCTTTTTGAAGAAAATAAAAGGGCTGCTGTTGAGAAGATAAATGACATGGAAGCTAAAAGTTTGTTTTCTTGACCCCAAATTAGATTAGACACTCTCTTGTGTTTCTGCATTGTTGGGATACCAATGGTCCAGACAAGTTGTCTCAGACTCCTTTCTTTCTTGTACTCCCCACTAAGTGCAACTATAAACCATCCTGCTAGTCCCCACTCAGAGTAACCAAAAAGACACAGCAAAAAGAGAACTGTGGAATGTGGAAAGAGAAAAGTGAAATGGCTGGGACAAACTAGAAGAACAGATGGATACAGGCCATTATATATCTTGTCATAATTTACAAAATTGCATGAGACGGAGTGTAAACTGCAATGTAAACTACAATCCATGGTCAATGGTAATGGTTTCAGTATGTGTTCATCAATGGTAATGAATGTACCACACTAATGAAGGATGAAGTTAAAGTGGGAAGGTGTGGGAGGGAGAGGGAATGGGGCATATGGAAATCCCCAACATTTTTATGCAATATTTATGTAATCTAAAATTTCTTTAAAAAAATAATTTTTTTAAAAAAGTGCATCAGGTATCATATACTCAACCCAATAGAAGGTGACCTAGGTCTAGTGATTCCTGACCTTCTGTCTAGTGATAGAAGGTGGTTCAGGTAAATTTATCCCTCCTCTGAATTGAGAGAGTCCTGATTTCATCACAAGGCAAGCCTGGCACTACTAGGAAGAGGAATCATCTGGGAGATCTACTAAAGAAAGAGCCAGGAGGAAGTGCTTCTCCTCCCCCAGAAAGAGAAGATAGAGTTGAAGTGGATGGGGGGGGGAGGAGTTCCCATGACGACAAGTGCTTAGCCCAGCAATGAACCCCCCTCTCCCAGAGAAGACAGGCAGCCTGCCCACACTGCGAGGAGGATCCAGCCACAGGGAGTGGTGAGGGATGCCTCTTCATTCCTGTACACCTGGGATTTTTATCTTCCACTAAGAAACTGGGCAGGCAGGCATTCCCCACAGTTAGGAAAGAACCCACCACAACACACTCAGCCAGGGAAGCTTTGGTCCATATACTGGTTCCACCTACCCAGTGGTACCAGGTAACCTGGTCTGGGGAAATTTCCTCCAGCCTCTCAGGCAGTACCAGTGGAAACTAGTGGGAACCCCAGTAGCACCATATAAATGGAGAAGAACAAAGTGGTACTTCAAAAACCCTAAAAATTAACATATCATTAGAACCACAGCCAAAAAAGTATTCCAGGAACTGTACTTAATCATTAACAGGGTGGCTGCACACTAAAATGTAAAACACACAGTTATACTTGCTGACTTTAGTACATTTCTCTAGGTACATAAAGGAATGCATAGGCAGAAAGCCATTAAGTACACAGAAGGCTTGAGCTACACCATCAGCCATCTTGACCTAATTGGCATTTATACAACACTCCACACAACCGCAAGGAATACCCATTTTTTCCCTATGTACATGGTACATTCACAAAGACAGATCACATCTGGTTCCAAAAAAATCAGCAAATTATAAAGAATTGAAATCATACAAAGTATGTTCTTTGAACATAATGGACAATAATTAGAATTCAAAAATTTTAAAAAAATGAACCAAGATTTAAAAAAGAATGTCACAGGAGAAATTAGAAAAAATTGAGTAGAATAAAATGAAAATACAGCATATCAAAATTTGTCAGATATACCTAAAGCATGCCGTCTCTACATGGGAAAAAAAGAAACAATAAAATACAAATAAATTGGAATGGAAGAACTGAAACAAATTTTATAGATGATTAAATGGATATATAGAAAATCCAAATGAAGGTACTAGTAAATTATTATAATAAAAAATGAGGTTAGCAAGATTGCTGGATGCAAGATTATTGTATTCAAAGCAATTATAGTGTGATATATTTACAACAATAGAAGAGTAAATATAAAATAAGAGTTCAAACAAAAATGTGCAAGACTTCTATATAAAACTAGAAAAGAGTATTGAGAGAAAAATAAATGGCAAACTATGTTAAGACACAATATAATAAAAATGCCAATTTTCAACAGTTATGCTATTGATTAAATATACTCCCCTTAAAGTCACAACATAAATGTGTGGATATATTTATGTAGAGTTTTAAAGGATTAACTAACAAATACTTTTTATTTTAAGATTTATTTATTTATTCCTCTCCTTCCTGTTTGTGCTCGCTGCATTTGTTCATTGTGTGCTCATCTTCCTTTTTAGGAGGCCCTGGGAACCAAACCTAGGACCTCTGTGAAACAAAATACTTTTAAAAAAGAACTTTGAAGAAATTATTTACTGAATATCACTATTTAGAGCTTCGGTAATTTGGTCCTGTGATACTGGTGCAAGAAAAAAACGGAATGGTGAAACACAGTTGTGTTCAGAAACACACACACACACGCTATTTATAACAAAGGGGGCACTGAAAAGAATAGAGAAATGATAATCTTTGCTATGAATTATCCTCCATCAATTAGATACTGATATATTAAAGTATTCTCTTCTAGTTAATAGCATCATAAATACAGTATTACAAAAAATAAACCAAATAAATTGTAGTTTGAAATTAAAAGGTAAAAAATAAAAGAGAGAAAGGAAAAGAAAAAACCTACAGATTAATATAGGAGATTTTCTTCCTGAAATTTGGTTAATTTCTGAAATAGGTGCAAAAAAGCACTAATATCCTCAAAGTAATAAATTGAACTATGTTAACATTAATAAATTCTGTTCATTTGGATTTTTTTTACTATAAACATTTCAGAGTTCTAAAAGAATTAAATTTTGCTTTACTGATTCTTTGAAAATGAATGCTTTACCTCAATGAACCACATGCTACCTTTAAAGAATTGAAGGCCCGCTCCCAAAGTAACACTTTTGTTAATTTATCCTAATTGCTTTGGCTGGGAAAATTGTTATCTCTTTAACAACTCATGCACTGAGCCAATGTCATTCCACAAATCAAATTGGAGCTACAGAATTTATTACTAACTCCCTCACCAATCACTCAGTACGTATCCAAGCTGCAGCACTGCCCCCTTCTTACACCCTTTCCCTCCCCCACAACCCCTTACCATTATACCTACATCACAGAGTATATCCCCATGTACACTCAAATACCACCTCCCCTATGAAGCAAACCCTGCTTTCTCTTCCAAAGCCCCAAAGCTAAATAAGCCATGATTCAAGTCTCCTGGGCTCCAGATTAAGCCTTGTAAGTGCAGGAACTCTGTCTTTGATCCTTCACAATGTCTTCAAGAGAAGACACCCAATGAATGTGAAAGGGAGAGAGAGAGAGAAAGGGAGGAAGGGAGATAGTGAGGGAGGAAGGGAAAGAAAGAAGGAGAATAAATTGAATGATAGATCCATTTCCTGAGTTTAAAAACTCGCTTTATTATTTATTCACATTTATACACTTGTAATTTTAAATCAATTACTTGGATAGAGTGCTCAATGTATATTTTTTTCCCCATTAATTTCTTTCTTAAATGTCTAACTCTCATCCTTCCTTAGTTGACCTTTGGTTAAGGTTTAAGAATATTGCCACCTGGATGTCTATTTCTGTTTCTCTTTTTCCCTCTCTCTTATTCCTTTAAAATATGTGAGCTAAAATAGTTACTCCAAATGACAATTCAATAATATGGTTAAGGCAGTGGATCATATTTGTCACAAACTGAGCAGGACAAAGAGCCCTCATTGCACACTTGAGAATGCTGAACTATCTGGGATCTTTCATTGACTCCTAGTGATCCTGAAAAGTTTCTACTCTGAGACCCAGTGTCCTAATTAAAATGAGAGATTGGATCAGATGTGTCTTCAGGTCCCTTTCAGCTTTAGGTCTTCTAGAGAATTAATTTTCTCTATTCTGCTATGATGGGTTTATCATAAAAAACGAACTCCATGAGTAGGAAAAACAGGAAATGGCCTGAAACAGGGACAGGCAAATGGTGACCCACAGGCCAAATTCAGCCCACTGCCTCTTTTTGTAAATAAAGGTTTTTTGAAACTCAGTCACACTATTAAGTGGCATCTACGGCTGTTTCTGTACTTACAATGACAGAGTTGCAACAGAACTGGCCTGTAAAGTCTCAAAATAGATGGCCCTTTGCTTAAAATTTATTCCAATCTCTAGTTGAAATGATGTGCTTTGAGATGTGTGACTTCCTGCCTAAAGAACTCTCCTACAGACCTGGAATTTTAGCACTATAGGTAAAAATGCATAGATCCTTTGAAAAGACAAAACTCCTTAAATATTAAGTAAACAGATCTTTCATGGAAGTCAAATGACTCCTACCTAGGACACTAGAGGAGAAATGGAGGGGCTCTGGGAGGCCAAAGCAAAGTGGTCAGGCACCAAAACTAAACACGCTTTCACCCTAGCTTTGCCTAGATTGACCTTGGAGAGATGAGTTTCCAGATCTAGAGGTCTAGAGTAGAATCTTAAAGTGCAATTCCTGACATCAACGATGGGTTTTCTTCTAAATATGTAAATATACCCCTTTGCCTCATATCCAACAGTGGACACCTGTGGGTGGACAGAATGGTAGATGACAGGTACAAAAATAAAATAAAATTATCAAGGGTCTATATGCATTATTACCACTTGCAGTTTCTGATAAAATGGTGTGTTTGAATCTCTAAATCCATTACACGTGGTAAAGGATGTCAGGCACACACAAAAACCTATCTGTATCATTCCATTCATATGAATTCCACAAACAGGTAACACTGATCTATGGTGACAGCTGTCAAAATAAGGTTGCCTGGAAGGAAGTGGGTAATTTGATGGGAAAAGGGCATGAAGGAAATTTCTGGAGTGGTGGAAATGGTCAATGCTTTCAAAAATAAATAAATAAATGAGCAAATGAATAAATTATTAAATAAATAAATAAATTCTGTTCATTTAAAGACTCAAATATGAGAGGAAAAATATAAGTCATAGATGGGGGAAAAAACTATTTGTATCTCATTAAGTCAAGAAAAAGCTCAGCCTCAAAATATATCAAGAATTTGAGAGGAAAAGCCAAACAACTGCATAGGAAAAATGGACAAGAGCCAGGAACGGACCCTTCACAAAGGAGAACATCCTACTGGCTAATAGCATATCATAATGTCTTCATTGTTACTGTAATCAGGAAAATGCCTGTTAGTATCATAATGACATTGCGATATAACCTCAGATGTACTACTACTAAAATTTCTCACAATGCTAAGGTTTGATGAGGATGTGGATCAACTGACACACTCAGACAATCTAGGATAAAATGTGTATTTAAAATGAACTGGTGAACTCTTGGGAGAACTGAATAATCTTTAAATACATACATAACTATGGCCCAGAAGTTTCATTCTTATGCATATATGTAATATATAGAGAAAAGACAAAATCAAGGATATTCAGAGACTAATTTCATAACCCAAATATTAGAAACAACCTAAATCTCCATAGAACGGATTTTACCATATTGCATTCACATAACACAGCTGTGAAAATTAACAAACTACAGCTAATTGAGATAATATAGGTGAATTGCATAAATATCGTATGTGAGTGTAAGGAGGCAGACACAGAAATGCATATTATAGAATTCCATTTATATACACTAAGAGTGAAATCAATCTGGATTTTTTAACAGTCAGAAAAATGATGGTAGAGGAAGGAAAATAAGTGATGAGCACAGATAAAGGGCAGGAGCACTGGGAGGCTGCTCCCCTCTAGCTCTTCAACTGATTGATTTGTATTATGTTAAGATTTACATGGAGCCATTCACTTTGTGGACAATCTGCACAGTTTTGATATGTTTAGTTTGCTTTATATATTGTAAAATTAAAATAAAGTTTAGTTTAGGGAAAAGTCATTTATAGCAGCATTGTTTTTCATAAAAACCAAGTACTTGAGCAAATGTGCACTAACGGTATAAAAATATAAACAACATTTTTTAAATTCAAACAATAGAAGGTAATATAGACTTAAAAATAAAGCATATGGCCAGACAAAAACATGAATGAATCCTGCAAACATAATTCGGACTGAAATAAGTAAGACAGTAATAGAAATTTACAAAGTAGGCAAATCTTTATTCTTTAACTTTATTCTTTAACTGCATAGGAAACTTCTGGAGTATCAACAATGTTTTCTGATAAATACTTACTATTCTATCAATATATATATTTCTTTTTGTAGGTTACAGCATATAAAAATTGTTGCAAATATTTAAAATCTTACCATTTCTTCTTCATTATCTAAGTAAAGCAGATTAGATTTATTAGAAGTGCAGGCCATCAAACTTTCATTCCATGTTTTTCTTTCAATACCAATGTAATAACAATTGCTGGAATATGTAAACCACTCCTTAGGACAACGACCACAATGATATGCTGAAGAAAGATTACAAATTACTATCCAGAAACAATTTGAATTTTTAAAAAATCAAAATTGAATGATACATTTGCATAAGAGAGATAGATAAATGCAGCATTCCCGGATGCTACATATAAAGCAAAATACAGAAACTCATACACACGTCCACAGAAGTTTCAGCCTCCCAATCCCTAGTCCATTTACTCATCTGAAGCCAACAAAGAAAACCCCATCCTATACATGTCCTGAAATCACTGAACAACACGTTTATTGTGAGTAAAATTATTTGCTTATTACATTGTATCACTAGGAAATTTGATGAAAATGGAAAAAGGAAGTTAGTGATTTTAAATGAACTCTTCTTATTGTTCACGAGAAGGAATGTTCTCATATAAACGATAGTTGTGAAAATTTATTCCCCAATTTTAGTGCTTTCCAAAAAAATCTTTTATCAATTTCTGCTTGGCCTAAATCAGAGACAAAAATGTAATGTTTAATATGAGAGCTTTTAAAGTTATTACACACCTTTCTGGGTTCTTGTTACCAAAGAAGAATTTTTCTGCTCCAGTATTACAGTAGCTAGAAAAATTAAAGTAATTTTATACAGATTAGTATTTCCTATAAATAAATCATAATAATTTGAGTTTCTTAGTTTGAATTCCAATATATTATTAAAATTTGAATAATGTACATTAACAATGATTTTACCAAGAAAAAATGATAAAGTAATAAGGGGTTTTGGGAAAACATTCTTCAACCTATGGACCAAACTTTCCATTAATTACAGTATTTGATTTAACTACTTTCAAATACTAATTTTTATTTGTCAATAATTTTTTCAGTTTCAATGCAAATCTTTGGGATGTGAGCTCAAAAGTTGATATATACAAATGTACTATGATGTATACATAAACACAATTATATTTATATATTTAGAAAGAGAGAGAGCTGTTATACAAACACAAAAAATTAAAAACAACTACTTCCTTAGAATTCAAAATAAATATTCTCTGCAGCCATTCTGTTATTTATATTTTGACAAATATGGAATAACATTCCACATTTACATACATACTTTTAGTCCAAATAAATAGTTTAAAATGAGAATTCTATTTCTAGCCCTAATTTATGAAATATGTGGAGGCATTTTCAAAATACTTAAAATGAAAATTACCCTTATGACTTCTCAAATACTGACTTACATGGAATAATAATTATGACTGCCATGGTTATTACAGAGGTTTTCAAGAGAATGCACAATATTCCCAGGATCCCAGCAATGAGTCTTTGCGGACATGATGGGGAATCTATCGAGAGAGAAAGGGTAGATGCAGACGAGTATTTGGTTTACATACAAAGAATTATATTCTTAAATGCTGGACCCCAAACCCACAATCACCACTGTAATCTTTCTCTCAGAATATACCACTGAATTTTCCGGAGATATCATGCTCCAAAAGTCAAATACCATTGCTCTTCAGAATTCGTACTGGAATACCATATCCACACAGTTTGAGCTCTGATCCACAAAAACGAAGAAATAAATTAGCTTATTCCCTAAATCTGTCTATCCACGTTCCATGTCTACAATCTTTACTTTCCCCTCTCCTCTGCATCCCAGCTGCACCTCCTAGAGCAATTATATTGAGAATCTATTAAAGGTGTTACCTGTGCTGTGTGAATTCTTGTCACTCCCTTGAGGACCTTGAGAGGCATTTTGAAGGTTTAATCCCACCACATAGGTTATTTCCTGCTCAGGGTCTGAAATGGAGCAATTAGTGCCCTTAGGTCTGATTTGCTTCCTCATTGAGTACTTGACCGGATTCACTTCTATGAAGGTTACTCGTTCATTATCCATCTCTGCAACTCCGTGTAAATGAGACTGCTCTATGACAACTGCACTTAAGTTGATATAAGGTGTGTATAATAACACATCCCTAGAACAACCACAGTGAGCGGGGGCGGGGGTGATGGGCGTTGAAGCTTAGTGGTCTTTTTTCAGTTGAATCTAAAGGTCTGATTTTACATTACTCAGACATTTAAAAAAATGTTTCCTGGTATAGTATGTATCTCTTAAAATATTCTGCGTTTGACAAAATACTGTTGATAGAGTGATGTAAAACTAAATTATTGAAGCATAGAGAAGTTCATTAATAAGAATAGTCTTATTTCTTAAAATTCAGATTTTACTGAAATATTTGAACACTAAACACATGTTAAATATTAAAGTATTATTTTGGAAAAATTTATCCATCAACTTTTATGATATTTTGAAATTCAATGACAATTAAATACTGAGTACTCCAAAAATGGGAGAAATAGAAAATTAACAAATGTTTAATATTTATTACACTAAATTATTTTGATTTAGTGATATTCACTATTTATTAAAGGAGACACAATATTTTATTTGATTTTTTTTCTTACTAATGTGTTGGTGGAAAGTTTTGAGAACTCTTTGAAATTTTAAGGAAATATTTTTTATGTCTAAAAACATCATATGCCATACTAAACTTATTTACAACCCAAAGAATATTGGAAGCACCACCCAAGAAAAAAGTCATTTTCAATATTTATTTTATAGAGATAACTGTCAATTGACTTATAGGACCATAAGTTGACAAATCAATGTGCAGACATTTTTTGAACCATGTAATGGGTTCAAATTTCCAGAAAGATACTAAGTTTGTTAAAGATACTGAAGTTTTATTAATTTATGTATTTGCAATCATTCAGTTATATTGATTTAATAATTCAGTCAAAGACTGAGTGATAGTTAGAGTTTAATTTTGACCTTGATATGTAAAATGTGTGGCGTTTAAATAATTACTAATTGTGTCTTTTGGGGTTTCTTAAGTTTAGATTAACATTTTATGGAGCTATCACATCCTAATTTAAAAAAACCTGCATGTATTTAAACAAATTTTTATGAGGAATTATGTTTTGCCTTGCATCATTCAATGAATTCCTTTTTAAGAACACAGTTATAGAGCGTAAGCTAAATAATTATAATAGAATGCATTATTATACAATGACAACCTTCTGACCAATTATAAAAGTCAAAATTAATGATTCGTTGTCATAGTGATTATACAATTTCCATTTAAATTTTGTTGATTAACAAACCCAATGTGTGTGTGCATACATTTAATTAGAATAATTTAAGAAGCACTCCAAATTTTTCATATTTAGGTGTGCTTTTTATCCTGAAATATTCAAAGAAAGACTCCAGTGTTCCACTTTGTTTTTTATTATATATGAATACCACAGCTGCAGCAGGCACAGCATTTGGAATCTCCCACTCAATGAGGTGGGGCAGCAGGCAGACAGGGGGGCAGTGGACATACATACCTCCATCAGCCAGAAAGTCATGCATCCTTGGCTGACTCTCCTAAAGAGGCCTGGCAAGCTGGGAAGAAGGGAAATGATCAAAGGATCAATTCAGGAAGAGCATGCGCTCTTCTCAGACTGTCCTGTGTTGACTCAGAGTGAAGTCAGAGTGTAAAAAGCAGGTGGCTCATGAATATGTCCCTTAAGGTAAGAACAGGAAATTCTCATAATTGGGTTATTTTTAAGTCAGTTTATCACTCTGCGCACCTACAGAGCATAAGAGACCTCGAACTCCTACTGAAAGTATAAATTCTACCTTGAAAGGTGGGACTCTCTGTTTCAATTGCTGTTGATAAAATAGATTCACCTTCTATGGGTTTTGGTGAAAGAGCACTATTTGAAAAAAGTAGTACTCTTCAGTTAGGTCATCTCGATGTGATTATGAAAAGATTAGTGACATTTTGGAAAATAGCAGTTTTGACAGAACCACATAAAAAAGTAATATTCCTTTAAAAAACAAAAGGCAGTCAACTTGTTTCAATCTCAATCATGGATTCTGTAAATTTAGGCCAAATTAACACTATTTTAATGTCTAAGCCCTACATTTAGGATTGGTTGCTAAATCTTGGCATGGCATACTTCTTTTAAATATATCCCTATTAAAACAGTTTTATTATGATGCCAAATATTCTAAAAATCATATCACCATTACCAACAGGGAAAAAATATTATCACTAATTATTCTGAGGAATTACTACATTTTCTATGTTATAATAATTGACACAAGACCATAACTCCACAACTTATCTCCTCGGTTTCTCTGCTCTAGTTCTTAAAATTCTATATTCAAAATTAATTTATTCTTTTAAAATAAATTAATCTTCAGATACCTTCTGATAAAAATAATTGTCTCTTATAAGGATAAAGTATTACAATTTTGAAATATATCACTTGTTAAAAGGGAAATGTCAAATAGCTACTCATTATGTTACTTACTTATTCATTTCACAATCATAAATCATTTTATTTTGATAGGAATCTTTAGGTGAAAATGACAAAACACATAGAACTATGTAAGACAATTAAAAGCACTTTTAAAAGATCTCTTCTGACCAAAAATAGGGAAGGCGTAAAAGAGAGACTTTAACTCACAAAATGAAATGACACAAAAGCATGAAAATAAATAAAATTTAAAATCTAGATTATCTACTTTTACCAAATAGAATTTTTAAAATCATTCCCCATCTTTAATCAAGTTATGTTTGTTCATTTGTTACTTAGCATCCCCAAGGAAATTACTTCCCTGCCCTGCTAGACTGGGGACAGTTTCAAAGTCAAACCTTATGCTTTGTTAATTCTAGAATATGGCATTTAAATCTGGTTTTGTTCTTGGGTTCTAAGATTATTTTCGTGCCCTCAGTAACAATAGCTAATGTTGGCTAGCAATAGTTGTATTTGTATTCATTATAGTTTCATAAGTTAAATTGATAATATTCTTTATGTGTCTAAATATATGTATGAATGCATCTATATACAAATATATAATGACATCAATACATGACTGTGACCTATACACAAATGTTTATAAAGCATTTTTAGAAGTGCCAAAAATTGAAACAACCAAGGTATACTTCAACAGGTGAAAGGATAAACAAACAGCAGATTATTCTTACAATGGGATATTATTCACTGATAAAAAGAAATGCACTTCAAGCCACAAAAAGACACAAAAGAATCTTAAATGCATATTTCAAATGAAGGAAGCAAGTTGGAATAGGCTATAAACTGTACATTTCTGACTCTATGACATTCTGGAAAAGGTAAAACTATAGTAAATGTCAGTGTTTGCCAGAAGTTCAGGAAGTGGGGCTGAGGGATGAATAGGTGGAGAAAGAGCCATTTTAATATAGAATGGTTATAGTAGAATGGTGAATACATGACCTTATATATTTGTGAAAGTCCATAGGCTTGTAAAACACAGAGTGAAGCCTAATACATGCTTTGAGCTTTAGTTAATAATATAGTATCAATATTGGCTCATCAATTCTAACAAATGTATCATACCAAAACAAGATACCAATAATAGAGAAACAGTGGGGTGGAGGGAAAGAGGGTATATGGGAGTCCTGTAAGTTTTCTGTACATCTAAAGTTGCTCTAATAAATAAAAGTTACAAACAAAATAGAACTTCCTTTATCTGATAAAGACAATTTATTTTTTTAAAAAGGAACTTCATACTTAAAGTTTTATTTCTGATATCATGAACAAGACAATAATATTTCATCTCTTCAACCTTTGAAAGAAGGTTCTACAAAGATAATACAGGAATAAAGAAGTAAAGGATATGGAGATTTTGAAGGTAATAAAAATAACTGTAATTACTTGTAATTACCTATTGTGTTTGAAGGAAGTTCAAAATGGTCTTAAGAAAAACTACTATAAACAAGAAAGTTGAACAAAAAAACTCTTGGCCAAAAATTTAGTGTATGAATGTCAATTTTATTTCAATATACCAAAGGAATATCTATGTTTCTATAAACATGTATTTACAGGTTAGTGCACCACAACAGCAGCCAAAACTTATTTTAAAAAACCACCAAAAATTCTTACAGAATGCAGAGAAATAATTCTGGATATGAACAGTAATACAGAGGAATACAAAGAGCAATGAAATTGTCAAATGCCAAATATGGAGAAATAAAATGCATCTTTAAAAGCATAACATTGAGTTAAAAAGCAAGACAAAATAACATACATATTTAACTTCACTTCACTTACAATCTAATAAAAGAGCATAATACATTACACTGTTTAAAGATGTATTGGTACCTGGTAAAGCAAGAGGAGAAAAGCAATGGTATTATCTTCAAAGTTGTATGAATACTGGTTGCATTTAGCTATAAAGAAGAGAATTTTTATGAAAAAAATGGATACACAGATACATGTGATTTTTAATAATACGTTGTATGTCTTATCCTAGGTGGTAAAGAGGTTTTGTCTCTATTGTTGTGTTCAGGTGTATTTTTTTTTTGTCTGTAATTTTATTTTATAATTTTAGTTATTTTTTTTTGTTTTAAAAATATTTTTAAAGAAGCTTTAGATTGCACAAATGTCATATAAAAAATATAAGCAATTACCATATGCCCCACTCCTGCCCCCTACCACACTTTCCCACTTTAACAACAACCTTCAATAGTGTGGTACAATTTTACAATTGATGGACACATTAAAATATCACAAAGAACCATGGACTACAGTTTACATTATACTTTACACTCTGTCTAGCACAATTTTGTAGTTATGTAAATATACAATGGCCTGTATCTGTCAATACAGCATCATACAGAACAACTCAAATGTCTTGAAAATGCTGCATTTTACACCTAATCTTCCCTCTCCCATTGTTTAGATCTCTAGTGGCCATTAAATTTATATCAATAAGAGTTTTTCTATTACTAGAATAATAATAAATCTAGTTCACTGTTCATTCCCCAATCTTGAGGATTTTGGGATGGTGGTACCCACTCTACTTCTAAATGAAAGGGGGCTTAGGTCCCATGGGGCAGATAGATGGAACTATCTTGCTTGCAGTTGCAGACACTCTCTGTTCCTTGGGATGGATTTTGTCCATCATCATCTCCTTGTTAGTTGTCCTGAGTGAGTTCAAATCTGCTGAAATTCAGGGATCAATTGGAACATGAACAGACCAAAGATTTAAGTCTCTGGGACATATATTTGTCAAATTTAATGCTAGTTATAAGTTCAAATAAAAGGGGCAGAAGAGCCATGTATAGGGAACCTGTAAATGACTCTAACTCTGTTACACTGGGGAGCATAAATTCCAAAGTAAGGCCCACGACAGGATGCCAAATACCTGAGATGGTCTGTCCCGCTTACAGTTTTTGGATATCTAGAACCCTTAGGGACACCACAATTTTAGGGCCTATTTTTGCAGCAGTCAGTGAGATCCTGCTGAGAAGTGCATAAGCGTAACTTCTTGAATGACCTCCCAATGCACTTTGAAATTCCTAGCAATAAAAGATCTTTTTCACATGCATTGCTAACTTGGCACTTGGTAATAATCCATCAGTGCCACGGAGTCCCATTCCTGGGAGTCATGTCCCATACCTTGGGGGAAGGTGGGGCGGTGGTAGTGCACTTATATGCTGAGTTTGGCTTAGAGATAGTCCATATTTGAGCAACAAGGAGACTTTCAGTAGGTAACTCTTAGGCAGAAAATAATACTTGGTTAAGTTTCAATTTCACAAAATAAGGCTCATAAGCACAATCATCAATATCAAGTGTCTGGCATAATGATCTGTCTTCCTTCACTAGGCACTGCCTTGCACTCTGGGTATCCTAGATGTCCTATTAGAGAATGTAGCAGAATTTCCCAGGATGGAAATTCAATATACTAAATGAAAAAAATAAGACACTGGGGGAATATACAGAAGAAAATGTCACTGTACATACAAAACAACAAATCTTACAGTGATGAAAGACACAATGTCTAAAAAATTTTTTATTATTTAAAAATTAAAAAAATTTGTATTATATTCAGACTTTAAATTATTATATCATTTTCTTATTAATTTTATTTGGTTATATTGTTGACTTCATTTTTGAAGAGACTTTGGATCACAGAAGGGTCACAACAGTGGCAGAGGTAGATCACTGGTGCAGGGTGTCATAGATTGGAGATGCTTGGGAAGGGGCATAGACTTTAAGGCATAGGAATATGTTCAAATGTTCATGGGACATTGTCTCAGTGGGTAGAGCTCCACAAAACAACCAGAATACGTATTTCTTTTATGAGTTTCTACTTATGTATTTATATTTCAAAACAGAAAATTTAAAATCAGTATTGTTGACTATTTTTCAATATGTAACTGGAATAGTCTTGATATTTCAGAAAAGAGTCCCTCAGGCTTTCAGTCTAGGTTTTTCTACATTTAGTAATGAAATAACAACTGTTGGGTAGGTAAGCCATGTACGGCAGCAATATATGAAATGAGGTGTTAGGAAAGGCATAGGAATTAATGTTTGAACACAAATTGAATTTCAGTATAGAAATTCTTGGTAGTCATTCACGAGAATAAAGATGAACACATTTGTGTATATATGTGTGCACATATACGTAAATAAATGAAAACCATCAAACTCTTATTCTACAACTTGAACTGTGTAACATTTAAAATGCATTTAAATAAATCTTTTCTTATAAAACTCCAGAAAAAAACAAACAACTGGAGGAGAACCAGCAAGATGGTGGTGGTGTAAGGAGCTCCTAGAGTCAGCTCCTGCCACAGGGCAGTTAGCAAACACCCAGAGCTATCTGGAGCTAGCTGAAGCACCTGTTTGGGGCTTCCATGAGACCAGACAAGCATCCTGCCACATCCTTAAAGGAAAGGAAGGAGGAGCCTGCCCATCTGCAGAGAAGACTTGTAAGTAAAGCGCTCCATGCCCCAAGGCCAATGCCTATCCTCCACTGGAGGCACAAGGTGACTCAGGAACTGTTCCATGGCTGGAATTGAAAGTTCCACTTCCCCAAAACAGGGGAGGAAGAGATGGTTGGGCACCAACTTCAGCTACTGATGAGTATAATTCAGCAGGCTAAAGTATAATCCTGAGAATAGCTAGAGTTTGAGTCTGTCCAAGTGAGAAAGAGGCCGAGAGCCACCATATTAACTCTGCGCCTGGCACAAGGGGAAGCAAGACGGACTGAAAATCCCAGTGCTCATGGGGACCGGCTTCTTTCCATCCAGGTCAGGTTGCAGGTCTAGCATAAGACCCAGTATCACCTCCAACAAGGAGGAAGCTGCGGGGACCTTCACCAGCCTCTCCGGGAAATTACTGGCCAAGCCACGGAAGCCTGTGATTTTCTTACTCTGGTGACACCAGCCACCCCAGGAACTGTTCTGTGACTGGAGTTGGAAGCTCCATTTCCCAAAAACAGGGGAGGAGGAGATGATTGGCTGCTGATTTCAGCTACTGATTGGTAGACTTGGCTGGGAACAAGTGGGGTGTCAACCAGCCCAAGTCAGAAAGAGGACAGTAGCTGCCATTCTGACTCCGCCCCCAGGCTGAGGAGAAGCCGGGCTAACTGAAACTCTAAGTGTAGGCAGGAATCAGTTTCTTTCACGTAGATCAGCCTGCAGCCCTAACCTAGGCTTCAACCCCACCTCTGGCAGGGAGGAGGCTGAGGAGCCCTGCCCCAGTCTATACAGGTGACTGCAGGTAACTTTGGCTGGCATAGACTGAAAATCAGAAGTCTACCAGGGTAACTGCAGTCATCTTGGACCCACACTGCATAGATTGCTGCCCACACCTGTAGCTCCACCCCTGCCCAGGCAAGACAGAAAGGGATGTGAAGCTTCATCAGTCTCTCTGGGCAACTACAGTCTAGGCCTGCACTTGGGTTATTCCACACAGCTATGACACTATCCCTAACCCTGGCAAAGGAGAAAGTTGGAAGAAGCTTTATTGGTCTCTGGGGCAATGAGGTCACCTTGAGCCTACACAGCTTACAGCACCAACTACATGCTTGGCTCCTACTGCACAACCAGCAAGGGAGAAAGGATAGGAAGCCCTAAACTAAAGAGAAAAACTGCACCCAGAATAAATGCTCTAGTAAGTCAGATGCAAAGACTAAAAAAAATTATAGTCCACACCAAGAAACAGGAAGCTATGGTCCAGTTAAAGGAACAAGATAAGCTTCCAGATAACATAAAGGAGTTGAGACAACTAATCATAGATGTTCAAACAAATCTCCTTAATAAATTCATTTTGAAGGCTAAAGAGATTAAGGATATTAAGAAGACACTAGATGAGCACAAAGAAGAATTTGAAAGCATACACAGAAAAATAGCAGATCTTATGGGAATGAAAGGTGCAATAAATGAAATTTAAAAAACATTGGAATCATATAATAGCAGATTTGAGGAGGCAGAAGAAAGGATTGATGAGCTTGAAGAAATGGCCTCTGAAAGTGAACAAGTGAACATACAAAAGAACAGATGAAGAAAACAATGGAAAAAATTGAACAAGATCTTAGGGAACTAAATGACAGCAAAAGGTATGCAAACATACATGTCATGGGTGTCCCAGAAGGAGAAGAGAAGGGAAAATGGGCAGAAGGAATATCTGAAGGAATAATGGTAGAAAATTTCCCTACTCTATTGAAGGACACAGATATCCCTGTCCAAGAAGCACAACATACTCCCATCAGAAAAAATCCAAATAAACCTACTCCAAGACACATATTAATCAGAATGTCAAATGCCAAAGACAAAGAGAGAATTCTGAGAACAGCAAGAGAAAAGCAATGTATAATATATAAGGGATATCCAATAAGATTAAGTACTGATTTCTCACCAGTAACCATGGAGGCAAGAAGACAGTGGTCTGATATATTTAAGATACTACAAGAGTAAAGCTTGCAGCCAAGAATCTTATATCCATCAAGACTGTCTTTAAAAAATGAGGACAAAATTAGAATATTCACAGATAAACAGAAACTGAGAGAATTTCTAAGCAAGAGACTAGATTTTCAGGAAATTCTAAAGGGTCTGCTAAAGCCTGAAAAGAAAAGACTGGAGAGAGGGGCCTGGAGGAGTCTAGAAATGAAAATTATATCAATAAAAGTAAATAAAATTGTCAAAGAGTGGTGAAAATAAAATATGACAGATAAAACTCAAATAGTCAGGAATAAACTAAACCAACCATGTGAGGCACTTATATTCAGAAAACTGCAACTCTATGTTAAAAGAAATTTTAAAAGCCCTAAATAACTGGAAGAACATTCCATCCTCATGGATTGAAAGACTAAATATCAGAAGATGTCAATTCTACTCAAATTGATATACAGATTTAATGCAATCCAGATAAAATTTCCACCAGAATTAAAGAAAAAATTGAAAACACAATCATTTATTTGGAAGGTTAAGGAGTCCTGAATAGCCAGAAACATTATAAAAAGGAAAATTGAATCCTCATCTCCAGACTTTAAATCATAATACCTACCTATAGAGGTAAAAACAGCATGGTACAGGCCTAAAGACAGACACAATAGACCAATGAAACCAAATTGATGATTCAGAAACAGATCTTCACTGGTATGGGCAAGTGAGTTTTGACTAGCCTGTCAAACTCACACACTCAGACAGAGCAACCCATTGAACTAATGGTGCTGAAAGATAGATATCCATAGCTGAAAGAAAGAAAGAAAGAGGACTCCTATCTCACACCTTATCCAAAAATTAACTCAAAATGGATTGAAAACCTAAAAATAAAAGCAAGAACCATAAAACTTCTAGAAGAAATTGTAGAAAAATATCTTCAAGACCTGATGGTAGGTGGTGGATTCTTAAAGGAGATAAGAGAAGGATGGAGTGGACTACTGATGTTTAATGTATGTAGAAGTTTTAATTAGCTTTATTGTAAAATTGTGGGAATGTATAAAGTGGATGGTAACATACAGTGAGTAACAGCTAGTTTATAAATGGGGATGTGACTGGAAAAGGTAGTCTAATTATGTAAATGTCAATTTACAGAATGCTAGAGAATAATCTAGGAACTGGATAGCACAGTAAACCAAGGGTGGATGAGAATTGTGGTTGATGGTACAGATGCAAGACTGTCCTTTTTGAGGTAGAGCAAATGTACCTCACTGTTGCAGGATGATGGGAACGCATAGGAAAAATACAACTGGAGTGACCTATGGACTGTGGTTAGCAAAAATAATATAATTTTCTTGCGTCTATGCAAAAGATGTACTTCTTGATACTGAGGGAGTATGGAAAATGTGAGCTAAATGTACAGTATGGACATGGTAATAATCAGATATTATTTTATCTGTAGCAAATGACACAACACATTGTGGTGTGTTGATGGAGGGGTGTTTGGGAATTCTGCACATGTGTATGATTGTTTTATAAGTTTACAACTTCTGTCATAAAAAATATATTTAAAAAATAATAATAGGATGGGTTGGGGGAAAAAAACACCAAATGTAAGATAAGGACTATGATTAGTAGTAAGATTTTTATAATATTCTTTCAAAATTTGTAACAAATGTCTAATGACAATGCAAAGTGTTGGTGGAGGATTGATGAATGGGACCCTTGTATGATGTTATGCATATTTGCTTTGTCAGTTCACAACTTTTACTATACACTTATTTCTTTATGTATGTTCATATATAAATGATATAAAGATAATAATAGGATTGGTTGGGGGGAAATACTTTGTTTATTAGTAATATTTTGACAATGCTCTTTAATCATTAGTTAAAAAGGTTTAACAGCAATGCAAGTTATTGGTGGTAGGGTGAGTTATGAGAGTCCTGTATGATGTTATATATGTTTATTCTGTAAGTTCACAACTATTGTTACACATTTTTTGTTTATGTATATTTATGTATGAGTGATATACTTCAATAAATTTTAAAAAAGAAATTAAAAAAAGAAACAGCTGTATGTAATCATAAAAATTAGAAATACATAGTAGTGTACCATATAACAGAAAATTCAGATTTAAGTTCCTAGAAGAATGGAGTGCATAGTGTTATTAAAAATAATGTTTCTTCTAGTCATTGGTCATCTAAACAGGGACTAATTGTGAAAATACATCATTCATTCTTTATTAGGGAAATCTCCTACCAATCTCTTGTCCCTTCTAGAGACAAGTAGAGAATGTCTAATTGCAAAATGAGTAAATCTTTTAAACTCATTACTTCCCTTTGTTGTTGAAGTCACAGACCCATACTCAGCAGTCATCTTCCAACCCTTGCCTCCCCACTGCCTATTCTATTTGTGTGCAGATGTTTCAGTCTGTTTTCATTCCATAGATCTGGGGAGATGTTAGTTCTAATGAAAAGTCACAACTGCACTTTAAACCTCAATGCTTAGGAACAAGCAGGTCTAGATGCTAATGAGGCAGGAACTCTGAGAGGCAGGGTTCCCTCTCCAGGGATCTTACAAATAGACCACAGTTGACAGCACAGATTTGTCACTTCCCTCTAATGTAAAGTAGAAGTGTGGAACAGTCCTCCACCAACCCTGACCAACGTTGATGGGATTTCTTTCCCTGCTCTTTTGGACCCTTTGTACTTGTCAGTAATAAAGTGTTCACTTACCAAAGGTGTCTGCTGTGCCTGAGCCTGATTTTTCCCATGATGCAACATAAACCAACTCACACCTCAATTATAAAATGCTCTTATATAAAAAATAGAATTATCAGATATAAAAGATTGAGGGGCTGTGGCAGTTTGAAATTTTTTTATGAATCCCAAAAAGAGAAATATTTTGTAAACTAGCATGTCCCTTTGACTGCATTAAATTTACTTGAAGGAACTTGGATTAGATTACTTTATGAGTCAAACTGAGGGCTTTTGGTTAGTGAACATCAGGTTGAGGCTCCTCCCCCTTGCAGGGTCTTATGTAAATAGAAACATACAGACAGACACACAGAAGAAATGGAAGCCAGCATATTTGATTCTGCAGTGTGTGAGAAAGAATATTGCAGGAGAATAGAATGCCTCAGAGGCTGAGAGTGGCTGAGCCCACATAGCAGCTCAAGAGGAGACATCAAGTCCAGAGGGGAAGGCTGAGACCTCTGCACAACTCAGCAGTCATCTTACTTCACCACATGGCTACAACACCAGAATCCAAGTAGGTTGGTTACTTTGGTGAGAAAGCACCTCTTCTGATGCCCTGATCTGAATATTTCATAATCTTGGAGGTGTAAACTTTAACCCCAAATATATCCACTTTATAAAAGCCAAAACATTTCTGGTACTTTGCATTGGCAGATCTTTGACAAACTAAAGCAGAGACTTTCTGGTTCATATTCATCTCGCACAGATTCCTTATGTTGTCTCAATGCTTTATATAACAAGAATTATTATGACTTTATGATAACCACAAAGATTATGAATTTTAAAATGTTAATTGCCAGAATCTCAGCAATGTGTCTCTATGGTAGCAACAGAGATTCTATAGGGGTAAAAATTGAGAAAATGTGAAAGAATTAAATCTGTTGAAATAACTGAATTTTATGTGATTGCCTGTAAGAGAATAGGAGCTCAGCAAAAGTCAAGACAACAAAACAGTACCCAAATTGACTGAATTAATTGTCTCAGAAAACAAGTTTGCTTTGTTGGATTGAAATACTTAATAAGCTAATGGAGAAAGCATATATTAATAATAATCAAGAACTCTTGTTTTATAATTTAATTTACTTTAATTTAATTTTTAAAGAAGCTTTAATTTACATAAATGATACATTGAAATATAGGGGAATTCCTATATAGACCACCTCTCCCCTCCGACACTTCCCCACTAACAACATCTTTCTCTAGTGAGTCACATTCGTTAGACTTGATGAGAACATACTAAAGGATTGCTACTAACCATGGTTTACATTACAGTTTGCACTTTGCACCAAACATTTTTATAGGTTTTTACAAATGTATGAAGGCCTGTCTCCATCACTGCAATGTCATACAGAACAATACCAATGCCCAAGGATACACCTGTTCTTCCCTTTCCCTCCCCTCAGAATCTCTGTGCCTTCTGCCTTTATATTAATGTTACAACATCATCCATTGCTAGAATAATAATAAGTCTACTTTTGTGCATAGTTGCACTCCCCCCTTTATATTGCTTATTCCTCAATCTTGAGGATTTGGGGATGGTGATGTCCAGTCTGTTCCTGATTGAGAGGGGTTTTAGATTCCATGGAGCAGCAGATGGAACTGCCTTGATTGCTGTTGCAGATACTTTCTGTTTATTGGGGTTGCTCCTGCACATCATCATCATTTTATTAGTTGTCCTGGATGAGTTTGATGAACTGTAGTGTTGCAATGCTGCTAAGATTCAGTGCTCAACTGGCACATCATAAACTATAGTCTACATTTAGTACCAATGCTTCAATATGTATTCATCAATTGTAACAAATGTATCACACTAATGAAAGATGCTTTTAATGTGGGTAAGTGTGGGAGGGATGGGGGGTAAGGCATATGAAAATCCCCTATATTTTTATGTAAAATGTATGTAATCTAAAACTTCCTTAAAAATAAAAAAATCAATTAAAAAAAAGAAAGAGCTAAAATTGAAGACCTAACTACATATTTTGAGGAACTAGGAAAAGAATAGCAATTTTATCCCAAACCAAGCCAAAGGAAAGAAATAATAAAGATCAATTCAGAAATAAATGAAATTGAGAACAATAGCAGCAACAACAACAACAAAATAGAATCAGCAAAAGCAAAAGTTGGTCTATCAAGATGATCAACAAAATCTCCAAACTCATAGCTAAACACAATGAAAAAAAAAACAGCAGCATATAAATAAAATCAGGAATGAGAGAGGACATTGTCACTGACCATACAAAACTAAGAGAGATCATAAGTGGATACCATGACCAACAAACCAAACAATGTAGACTAAATGGAAAAATTTCTAGAAACACATGAACAACCTACAATGACGCTAGAAGAAATAGAAAACCTCAACACGGCAGCAACAAAAAGAGATTGAAACAATCATCAAAAACATCTGAAAAATGGAAAGCTCAGGACCCAATGGCTTCTCAGGTGAATTCTAACAATCATTTTAAGTTTATCTAATACCAGTCTTGCTCAAGCTCTTACAAAATATTGAACAGGAAAGAATGCTAGCAAACACTCATTTGATGAAACCATTACCCTGATAGCAAACCAGAGAAAGAGTCTTTGAAAAAAAAATTCAGAACAATTTTTCTAATAAGCAAAAAAAAAAAACAAAAACGAAATACTTGCAAAGAGAATCCAAAAGCCTATTAAAGAATTATACATCACTATCGAGTGGGCTTTTTCCCAAGTTTGCAAGGATGGTTCAATACAAGGGTAATAAACCATAGTACTAAATTGAAGAAAAAAAATCACATGCTCTTCTCGATTGACTCATGAAAGGCACTTAATAAAAGTAAGAAAGCACTCCAAAAGATAGGAATAGAAGGAAACTTTATCAACCTTACAAAGTGGATCAATGAAAAACTCATGACTAACACTGTACTCAATGGTGAAAGACTGAAAGCTTTCCCGCTGAGATCGGGAACAAGACAAGAATGCACACTGTTACCAGTGTTATTCACTATTGTGCAAAAGGTTCTCTCTAGAGAAATTATGCAAGAAAAAGAAATAATAAGGAACACAAATAAGAAAGGAAGACGTATGACTTTCACTATTCTCAAATGATATGATCCTAAATCTAGAAAACTCTGATAAAATCCACCAAAAACTACTAAAACTAAACAATGAGTTCAGCAAAGTGGTGGGATACAAGATTAATATCTTTTATTTTTTTAAGATTTATTTATTTATTTAATTCCCCCCCTCCCCCGGTTGTCTGTTCTCTGTGTCTATTTGCTGCCTCGCGTTTCTTTGTCCTCTTCTGTTGTCATCAGTGGCACAGGAAGTGTGGGCGGTGCCATTCCTGGGCAGGCTGCACTTTCTTTCGCGCTGGGCAGCTCTCCTTCTGGGGCGCACTCCTTGCGCGTGGGGCTCCCCTATGCCGGGGACACCCCTGAGTGGCAGGGCACTCCTTGCGCGCATCAGCACTGCGCATGGGCCAGCTCCACACGGGTCAAGGAGGCCCAGGGTTTGAACCGTGGACCTCCCATGTGGTAGATGGACGCCCTAACCACTGGGCCAAGTCCATTTCCCGTGATTAATATCTTAAAATCAGTAGATATTAAGATTAATATCTTAAAATACAGTTCTGATGAGCAATCTGAAGAAGAATTCAGAGAAAAAAATTCAATTTACATTGAACACTAAAAAAATCAATTTCTCATAAATAAAAGTAACTGAGGACTTAAAAGAGCTATATTCAGAAAACTACAAAACATTGCTAAAAGAAACCAAAGAAGACCTAAATAAATGGAAGGACATTCCATGTTCATAGACTGGAAGACTAAATACCATTAGGATGTCAAGTCTACCCAAACTGATTTACAGATCCAATAAAAACCTCACCAGTCTTTTTTTTCTCTTTGCAGAAATGGAAAAGTCAGTTATCAAAATGATTTGGAAGGTAAGTGACCCCAAAAACTCAGAAGAGCTGAAAGCAAGGATCTGACTGACATTTGCACCCCAAAGTTCGTAGCAGCATTAGTCACAATTGATAAAATATGGAATCAGCCCAAGTGTCTATCAATTGATGTGTGGATAAACAAAATGCAGCATGTACACACAATTGAATACTTTTCAGTTGTAACAAGAAATGGAATCGGGTTATATATGACAATATGGCTGAACCTTGGGACATAATTTTGAATGAAACAAATAAATGTTTACTAATTACTTCAAAGTTTACAGCAGTCCTAAGCAAAATCACTGCACAGTATTTCATTAAAGCTTTGTTGAAATGAAACTCATGTAATTTAAAACTCATTTTTAAGATTAATGTATTTAATGCAAGTAGTGTTTTCTTTCATATGTTCATTAATTTTAAATCATGAAGAGAGTGCTGGGTTCTATCTCAATAATAAAAGCATACTAAAGTTGAAAAATACTTGTCTGTATATTGCCAAAATCTTTCAAAATATTTATATTTTGACTAAAAAATAATTTATAATTTTTATACCTTATAGTTTTATTTTCCTTCTTATGTTAATGTTAACAGGGAAAATTGAGATTTATGCCAGTTAGTGGTCAACCAGGTTTACGATATTAACAGTGATTTTTAAATTTCAGATACCTTGACATTTTTTAATCTTTCTTAGAGTTAGGATTTTGTGAAGGAAATTAAGAGGTTGCTATTAAGGAGAAAAATGGCATGAAGGCCAGATTTTCTTTTCTGGGCTCCACACAGTTCTTTAACTAGATGAGTCCCAATTTCTATACTGGTAGAATACCAAGGGTCCAGACTAGGTGGCACAGTCAAGGTTTTTCCTGCTACTCTCTCCTAAGTACAAGTATAAAACCTAGAAACAAAGAAAGACATAAGCAAAAGACAACTCTGAAAGGCAGAAAGGGAAAGGCACAATTATCTGGGACACCAAGACTAAAGAGAAAACAAATTGGCAGCATATCTTATGTCACTCCACCCAAAAGAAGAAAGAAACATAGCCCTGGAAATTCCCACCCCGAAATCAGCAACAGAAGGTGGCTCAGGAATGCAGACATCTGCACAACAACATTCATATTGGTGTTTTACACAATTGCCAAAAGATGGGAACAACCCAGGTGTCCATCAACTGATGAATGGAGAAACCAATTGTGCAATTGTGGTCTATACACACAATGGAATATTTTGCAGCTGTAAGAGTAAGAAGTCATGAAGCATATGACAATGTGGAAGAAGCTGGAGGACATTATGTTTAGTGAAGCAAGGCAGATACAAAAGGTCAATTATTGTATGCTTGCACTACTATGAACTAAACATATTGTGTAATATTATGGAGTTAAAAAATTGAATATAGGTCACCAGAAAATAGAATGAGTTTAGGGAACTGAATGCTGAGGGTTAAGTTGTACAAAATTGGTAAGAACGATGTGTGTTAATCTCTGAAAATGAATTGAAAAAGTGAAAGTCCAACATAGTGTTTGTAACTAGCAGGACTATTATGAGGGTATGACACTGGTTGAAAAAGAAAGGTAAGGTCATGTATACTACTAAAAGGAAAGTTAAAAAATGTAACTTGGGAATGTATAGCATAATAAAACCACATGTGTAATATGAATATGGGTAAAATTGCATGTAGAAGACCATTTTTCTTTGAACCTGAAGTAATAGATGTTACTACAAAATGTTAATATCAAACAAAAAAACTCCATTATGCTAAGTGAAAGCAACCAGACAAAAATATTACATACTGTATGATTCCATTTACATAAAATGTAAGTATAAATCAATTTATAAAGATATAATTAAACAAGTGGTCATGTCGGGCTCAGAATGGATAGAAGGATTGAAAGCTGACTGTCAAGAGGTGTGGAGGTTTTCATTTTGGAGCAATGACCTTGTTTTAAAATTTTTTTGTGTGATGATGAATGTACAACATTATGACTATACTAAAAGCTGTTGATTATACACTTTGGATTGATCATATGGTTTGTGAATATATCTTAAAAAGCTGCTAAATAAATAAGTAAATAAATAAATGTGCAAGAATAGCCAAAATATTAGCATGGTACAGCAGGGGAAGCATAGAGAGATTGAAAGGTGAAGAATTTGTTTGTTTTTTGTTTATTATTATTATTGAAAAAATGAAAATTCTCTAATGAAAATGGAAATGATGACTGCACAACAATATTATTATACAAAATGCCATTGATTGGATGAATTGTATGCTTTATTAATATATATCAAGTAATTTGATTTGTTTTAAAATAGAGAATGTATTGTTGAAGCACCATGTAAGATGGATGAATCACAAATTAATTATTTTGAATGAAAGTATCCAGACAAAAAGAATATGTATTGTATGACCCTGTTTATAAAGAATTCTAGAATTTCCATCTAATGCATGGTAAAGAAAATAGACCCATAGTTGCCAGATAATTCTATAAATTGAATAAATGTATCAAAACTTATTAATTATATGATTTAAATATGTGTGAAACATTATATATCAATTATACCTCAAAATGTGTTAAAATAGAAAAAATGAAACTTTCTTATTCAGATAGACTTAATCACAAGACAACAACAAAACAACAATGAACCTACTCAATGGTGAAATGGACCTTTTTGAAATTTTTAAATAAGAGCGTAATGTACTATATTATCATTTTTAATCAGTTTTCAACTGGACAGCATTTACAATGGAAAACAGTAAGAAATAAAAAATACATTAATTGGAACAAAAGAAAGGAGACTGACACCTTCATAGATGATAAAATTGTAAACGTAGAAAACTCAAAGGAATCCCCAAGTAAATTATGGATTTTGAGCAAGATTGCTCAAAATACAGTCATTGTACACAAATCGGTTTTAGTGTCATATATTAGCAACAGCAGAAAAGCTAATATAAAAGATAACTGCAGTCAAATCAAGTGAAATATGGAAGCTAAATATAAAATTATAAAATTGACATGAGAGAAAATAAAGGAAGGTGTAAAATATATTAATATCTAATATCAAAAACATGTCAATTTTCAATGATTTATCTGTTGACTATAATTTCAATAAAATTACAGCATATTTTTAAGAATGTATTCATGAAGAGATTTAAAAGAGCAAGTATAATATGATATTCTTGAAGAAGAACAATATGAAGGTATTATATAATGTACTAATATAAAAATTAATCAGTATATTTGACCATGTGATCTTTGTGCAAAAAATATTGAACAGTGGAATACAAGTGATGTTCAAACACACACACACACACACACACCCTTCTACACTCACGTACTTTGTTTATGACAAAGGTTCCACAGAATAGAATGGAGAAATGATTATCCTTGTTATATATTATGCTCCATCAATTGCATAATGATACAGAAAGATCAGCATCACAAAGAGAGGATGAGAAAAAATAAACCTAATAGACTGGAACTCTAACACTTAAAATCTTACCATTTTTTCGGTATCCATATAAAACAGATGGGATTTCTTAGAAGCACAGGTCATTAAACTCTCTTTCCATGTTTTTCATTCAGGACGAATGTAATAACAATTATTATTAATAACAATGCCAACAACAAGAGGCTCAAGAAAGATTCTAAATTACTGTACAGAAACCATTTGAATTGTTTTTTTGTCTTAGTACACTTGAAGTATACTCTCAAATTGTCTTCAGTTACTTTCTTTCAGGTTCTGGAACAACCAGACAAATTTATTTAACAAAATTATCCTTCCTTCCCATTGATAGCAAACAAAATATGTTCATTATCTTCCATACATATCTCCCTCCAGTCAGATACATCTTCTTAAAAATTTTTTTATTTTAGGAGATACTGGAGATTGAACCCAAAACCTTGTACATAGGAAGCAAATACTCAATCAACCAGTGAGCTATATCCATTCTCCCATTTGAACTTTAAATAGGAAAACTAATTGACATATTTTCAGTTATAAACATACATATGTACATACCGTGCATACACAACCTCACAGGCTGGCACATATAAAACCACCCCCCCACACACAGAAAAGGGTCAGTCTCTTAACCCCTTATTTATGTGCCCATATAAAGTGATCAATTAAAAACTCCACACTATATATGTCCTGGAAATCACTGAGAAATATCATTTCATTAGAATAGGACAATATTTGCTTTTAATATTATAGGAATAAATATTACAACAAATTGGCAAAAGTGATTTTAAATGAATACCTCTTAGTGTTGAACAACAAGGAAACTCCTTAAATAATCTTTATTTGTGAAAATACATTGCCCAATTTTATAATTTTTCTAAAAATTATTTTCACATGCATTTTATTTTATTTCATTTCTTATCTTTATTTTTTATTAAATTGCCTTTTATAAAGATACATAGATCACAAAAAATGTTACATTGAAAGATATAAAAGGTTTCCACATACCCCACCCACCATCTCCCACTCCTCCCACATCAACAACCTCTTTCATCATTGTGGCACATTCATTGCATTTGGTGAATACATTTTGGAGCACTGCTGCACTGCATGGATTATAGTTTACATTGTAGTTTACACTCTCCCCCAGTACATTCAGTGGGTTATGGCAGGATATATAATATTCAGCATCTGTCCCTGATCATTTTGGACAACTCCAAGTCCTGAAAATGCCCCCACATCTCATCTCTTCTTCCCTCTCTCTGCCCTCAGCAACTACCGTGTCCACTTTCTCCAGATCAATGCTACAGTTTCTTCCATTACTAGTCACAATAGCTCTATAGTAGAATACCAGTAAGTTCACTCTAATCCATATTTTATTCCTCCATCCTGTGGTCCATGGGTTGGTGATGTCTACTCTACCTCTATATCAAGAGGGGGCTTAGCTCCTACATGGTTGTTGGATGTGATTCTCCTGCTTGGAGTTGTAGGCACTCTTGGTTTTCTGGTGTGGTGGCTGACCATCTTCACCTCCCCGTTAGCTGACCTGTCTAAGTCCAATGAACCAGGGAGTAGGAGTCGCAACTCTGCTGAAGTTCAGGACCCACCTGGCATATGGCCAATCCAGAGATTCAAGTATCCTGGGTATATACTAATGCAGCATCAACCACAGGATCAGTAAAAGTGACAGAAGAGGCAGGTGTAGAAAGGTCACATCTGAGTCCAACTCCATCACACTAAGGAACACAAATTCCAAAGTAGAGCCCCCTGACCAGGCACTGAACTCCAGAGCCAATTGCCATGACTGTAGAACCTGTGAGCCTCCATAGCCCTCAGGGGCACCAGTAACTGGGGTTGTATCTGCTTTGGCTGTCTCTAACATCCTACTGAAGGGAGCATAAGCGTAACCCCTCTGATGATCTTCTGACACTTTTTTGAAGACTCTTAGCCATATAAACTCATTTGTCTTTACCTTTTCCCTGTTTTATTCAAGGTCTTTTCCTAGTTGCCTCACTAGTTAGAGATTAGTAGTAATCCCTTGGCACCAGGAAGGCTCATCCCCGGGAGTCATGTCTATAGTGGGGGGGAGGTAATGCATTTACATGCTGAGTTTGGCTTAGGAGTGGTCACATTTAAGCAACATGGAGGCTCTCAGGAGGTAACTCTTAGGCACCCTGCAGCTCTAGGCCTAGTTAAAATTTCAGGCACACAGGTTCATAAGCATTGTCATCAGTATCAAGGACTCATCATTGGACCATCTTTCTTCACTGGTCTTTGCCCTAGCACTTGAAGGATTGTTGCTGTTCCCTTGGGAAATGTGACGGAGTTTCCCTGCCTAGGAACTCAGCACTCTGTCAGTTGTTGTTTGTAACTGTAACTACTATAAAAATACCCAACATATATCTGAACATTTTTATGTGCCCTATATACATGCCCCACAGAACTCCCTCCCAACCATGTGTCCCCCATCAATATCACCCGACACCAGCATTCCTCCCCTGCCATAGTTGAACTCCTCTGTAGTTCAAAACTTCTTCAAAATTGAAGCCTAATATATCGCCAAATTCAATTAATAGGAAAAGGAAATAGTAGTGATAGGTTTAAAGATTAGAAATAGAAGACACACTAATTTAGAAAAACTAAAATAAAGTAAAAATATGTTGGGGTATTAAAAAAATGAAAAATATCATAAAACTTTGTTTTTGACATTTTGCCTTTCATCACTGTAATAGGTGTTGCCCTGTATGTATAGTGCAAGGCAATTTCTTTCATTTCTTTTTGAGTGTCTACATCATTTTTTTCCCTAATTTTTAATTTTGTCTTCAAAAAATTTTTAGATTTCAGTAAAGTCACCTGTACAATGTAGGGGATTCCCATATATCCAACATCAAACCCTTTTCCCCCTTCCCCAGCAATGCTCTTTTCATGTTCATATTGTATTTGCTGCAGCTGATGTACTCCAGCATATATTGAAACATAGCTATCAATTTTAGTTTACATTATGGTCTATATTTTAGACGGTACAATTATCCAAATTTTTAGTTATCTTATGTCTTACACTTTGGTTTACATTTTAGCCTATAGACTTTTATACATTTTTGGTGTAATTTAACATGTCTTACATCCATCACTGCATGATCTTGTGGAACGTTTCTATTGTCTCCCAGTTACCCTGCTTCCATCTATTCTATTTCTCCCTCTCCCTCCCCTCAGGGCCCACAGTGACAACCAATCTTCACTGCTTGAAGGACCAGATTCACAGATACCTGCAATAATGCTGAGGGCTTGACATACTAGACTGTCCTCCACCATTGGGAGCCACCAATTCTCTTGAGAGACACAATTGCCTCTATTTGAGAACGTCATGCCTCCCCAGGATGTAGGTCTACCTCCCCACACATTGTATGAGTCTCTACCCAATGATATAACACACTATAACAAGATGAGCACACATACACACCCTAGAAGCCTGCCCCTGTGCCAGATGTCCCCCGCTTAAGCTCCTTAAACAGGTAATCCTTCTTCATTATATTTTCTAAAGTGTTTTTCTCAGCATTGTAGTTTCAACCACATCCCTGACAATTTCCCATGTTCACCTGTTCTCCCCAACCTTCCCACCAATCCCTTGGGCCACCTGAACCATCCTCCCAACCCTAGCCCCCTCAAGCCTGCAAGGTCCCACCCAATGTTATCCCTATGCCCTGGGTCTTATCTCTTCCCTGTACAAGTACTTACCTCCAATTTATCACAGATTTCACCCATGTAGGCCTCAGTTCACAACCTTCCTCTCCCCTCCTCCCAGGTTCCTGTAAGCCTATCAACCAGTTTCTAGCTCTCTGAAACAGCTTGGTTTGCTTCTTTCATATCAGAAAGGTCATGTAATATTTGTCCTTTAATGCCTGGCTTGCTTCACTCAACATAAGGTCCTCAAGATTCATCCATGTTATCCCATGTGTTTGTACTATATTCCTTTTTATAGCTGAATAGTATTTCATTGTATGTATATACCACATTTTGTTTATCCATTCTTCTGTTGATGGGCATTTGGGTTGATTCCAGCTTTTGGCAATAGTGAATAATTCTGCCATGAACATTGGTGTGCATATATCGGTTTGTGTCCTTGTTTTAAGTTTTGGGTATATACCCAGCAGTGGAATTGCTGGGTCATATGGAAAATCTATAGCTAGTTTTTTAGAAACAGCCAAACTGTCCTCCAGAGTGGGCTATATCCTTCTGCATTCCCACCAGCAGTGGATGGGTGTTCCCATTTCTCCACATCCTCTCCAACACTTGTAGTTTTCTGTTTTTTTGATAGCCATCTGTCTTATGGGAGTAAGATGGCACCTCGTTGTAGTTTTGACTTGCATTTCCCTAATAGCAGTGATTTTGAGCATTTTTTCATGTGCATTTTAGCCATTTGTATTTCTTCTTTGGAGAAATGTCTGTTAAAAATCTCTTGCCCATTTTTAAAATGGGTTGTTTGTCTTTTTATTTTCAAGATATAGGAGTTCTTTATATATGCAGGATATTAGTCTCCTATCAGATATATGGTTACCAAATATTTTCTCTCATTGGGTATGCTGTCTTTTCACTTTCTTGACAAACTCCTTTGAGGTGCAAAAGGCTTTAATTTTGCAGAGGTCCCATTGATCTATTTGTTCTTTGGCTTTTTGTGCTTTGGGTGTGAAGTTCACGAAGCCATTTCCTATTACAAAGTACTGTAGATGCTTCCCTACATTATTTATTTTATTTATTTATTTATTTTTTTTATTTTATTGACTTTGTAATAATATTACATTAAAAATATATATGTGAGGTCCCATTCAACCCCACCCCCCCACTCCACCTCTCCCCGCCCCCCCCCAGCAACACTCCCTCCCATCATCATGACACATCCATTGGATTTGGTAAGTACATCTTTGGGCACCTCTGCACCTCATAGTCAATGGTCCACATCATGGCCCATACTCTCCCCCATTCCATCCAGTGGGCCCTGTGTTCCCTACATTATTTTGCAAGGTCTTTATGCTCTTGGACCTTATATTTAGGTCTTTGATCCATCTTGAGTTGATTTTTGTATAAGGGGTGAGATGGTTATCCTCTTTCATTCTTTTGCGTATGGATATTCAATTCTCCAAGTACCATTTGTTGATGAGGCCATTCTTTCCCAGGTGAGTGGGCTTGGTGGCCTTGCTGAATATCAGATGACTGTATATATGAGGATCTATATCAGAATTCTCAATTCAGTTCCATTGGTCAGTGTGTCTATTCTTGTGCCAATACCATGCTGTTTTCACTTCTGTAGCTTTGTAGTATGTTTTGAAGTCAGGTAATGTGATTCCTCTGATTTCGTTTTTATTTTTCAATATGTCTTTGCCTATCAGGACCTCTTTCTTTTCCAAATAAATTTCTTAGTTATTTTTTCTACTTCATTAAATAATACTGTGTTTATTTTTATTGTGATTGCTTTGAATCTATAGATCAGTTTTGGTATCATAGACATCTTGATATTTAGTCTTCCTATCCTTGAACAGGGAATAGGGCAGCGGACTTGGCCCAGTGGTTAGGGCGTCCGTCTACCACATGGGAGGTCCACGGTTCAAACCCCAGGCCTCCTTGATCTGTGTGGAGCTGGCCCATGTGCAGTGCTGATCCGCACAAGGAGTGCCCTGCCACGCAGGGGTGTCCCCCATGTAGGGGAGCCCCATGCACAAGGAGTGCACCCCATAAGGAGAGCCGCTCAGCATGAAAGAAAGTGCATCCTGCCCAGGAATGGTGCCGCACACACAGAGAGCTGACACAAGATGATGCAACAAAAAGAAACACAGATTCCCATGTCGCTGACAACAAGAGAGGCAGACAAAGAAGACGCAGCAAATAGACAAAGAGAACAGACAACCAGGGTGGGGGGATGGGGAAGGGGAGAGAAATAAAATAAATAAATAAATCTTTAAAAAAAAACAAACAGGGAATACTCTTCCATTTATTTAAGTCTTCTCTGATTTCCTCGAACAGTGTTGTGTAGTTTTCTGTGTATAAGTCTTTTACATCTTTAGCTAAATTTGTTCCTAAGTATTTGATTTTTTAAATTTATCATTGTAAATGGTATTTGTTTTGATTTCCTCCTCAAATAGCTCATTATTGGTGTACAGAAATGCTACTGTTTTTTTTTTTTTTTTTGCATTGATCTTTTAACCTGCGACTTTACTGAACTCATTTATAAGTTCAAGAAACTTTGTTGTTGATTTCTCAGGGCTTACTATGTATAGGATCATGTCATCTGCAAATAGTGAAATTTTGACTTCTTTCTTTCCAATTTGGATGTGTTTTTTATCTGTTCTTGCCTCAGTGCTTGAGCAAGTCCTTCTAACACAATGTTAAATGAGAGCCATGATAGTGGACATTCTTGTCTTGTTCCTGATCTTAGAGGGAAAGATTTTAGGATTTCACCATTGTAAATGATGTTAGCTGTGGGTTTTATCATGTACATCCTTTATCATGTTCAGAAAGTTTCCTTCTATTCCTATCTTTGCAGTGTTTTTTATCAAGGAAGGGTGCTGTATTTTGTCAAATGCTTTTTCTGCTTCTATACATAGGTTCATGTGATTTTTTCCTTCTGTCCGTTTATGTGGTGTATTATATTAATTGAAATTGATTTGCTTATGTTGAACCATCCTGGCATACTAGGAATGAAACCCATTTGGTCATGGTGTATCATTTTGTTTAACGTGTTGTTGAATATGATTAGCAAGTATTTTGTTGAGGATTTTTGCATCTAGGTTCATTAGAGAGATTGGTCTGCAATTTTCCTTTCTTTTGGTGTCTTTGTTTGGCTTTGGTATTAGGTTAATTTTGGCATCATAGAATGAGTTAGCCAATGTTCCTTCTATTTTTTTTGAATATCCTCCCCCTTGCAGTTTTTCACATGCTAACTGCTCTCTGTGTCCATTTGCTGTGCATTCTTCTGTGTCTGTATTTATTTTTATTTATTTCCCCTTCCCCCTTTGTGACTTGCTTGCTGTCTGCTCTCTGTCTCCATTCTCTGCATGCTCTTCTGCATTTTTGATTGTCTCCCTTTTTGTTGTGTCACCTTGCTGAGTTAACTCTCTGCAGCACTTCTGGCCAGCAGCATTCTGCAGCATTTGTGGGCCAGCAGCTCTCCATGGAACTTGTGGACCAGGTGACACTCCAGGCTGGGTGGCATTCTGTGACACCTGTAGGCCAGGCAGCACTCCACAGCACCCAGGCCAGTGGCTCTCCACAGTGTTCAGATGAGCCTGCCTTTACAAGGAGGCCCTGGGATATGAACCCAGGACATCCCATCTGGTAGACAGGAATCTAACTGATTGAGCCACAGCTACTTCCTGTTCCTTCTATTTTGATGTTTTGTAAGAGTTTAAGTAAGACTGGTGTTAGTTCTTTCCAGAATGTTTGGTAGAATCCACCTGTGAAGCTACCTGGCCCTGTGCTCTTCTTAGTTGGGAGGTTTTTAATGACTGATTCTATCTCTTTTCTTGTGATTGGTTTGCTGAGATCATCAATCTCTTCTTTTGTCAATGTAGGCTGCTTATGTGTTTCTAAAAATTTGTCCATTTCCTCTAAATTGTCCTTTTTGTTGGAATATAGTTTTTCAAAATGCCCCTTATGATAGTCTTTATTTCTGTAGGGTAAGTGGTGATAGCCCCTTTATCATTTCTTATTTTGTGTATTTGCATCTTCTCTCTTGTTTTCTTTGTTAGTCTATCTAAGGGTTTGTCAACTTTATTGATCTTCTCACAAAGCCACCTCTTTGTTTTATTTTTTCTAGAGCTTTCTTATTTTCTATTTCATTTACTTCTTCTCTGATCTTTGTTTTTTCTTTCTTTCTTCTTTCTTTGGGTTTAGTTTGTTGGGTTTTTTTTTTTTTACTAATTCCTCCAAGTGTGCAGTTAAACCTTCAATTTTAGCTCTCCTTTTTTGATGTATGAATTTATGGCTATGAATTTCCCTCTCACTACAGCTTTTGCTGCATCCTATAAGTTTTGATATGTTGTGTTATCATTTTCATTAGTTCCAAGGTAGTTACTGATTTTTTTTATGCTGTTTGTCTAAGAGTGTGTTGTTTAACTTCCATATCTTTGCACCAAATCTGGGTCTCTCACCCTTGCAGATTTCTAGCTTTATTTCACTGTGGTCAGAGAAATTATTTTGTATGATTTCAATCTTTCTGAATTCATTGTGACTTTCTCTGTGGCCTAGCATGTGGTCTATCTTGGAGAATGATCCATGTGCATTTGAGAAGAATACATATCCTGCTAAAAATCATTTTTGTGTGTCCTATGACAGAGACAAAGTGTAACATGTAAAAATATATGAGAAATTTTTAAATCATTACTTACCTTTCCAGAATCTGTTCATGTGGGAATAATTTTTCTGTTCCTATATTTTGGAAGATAGAAATACCATTGAAATTCTTATGAAATTAACTGCTATTAATAAATCAGAATAGTTTTAGTTTCCTAGTTTAGAGATTCATGTATTATTTAGAAATTAGAGCACTATTGAATAACAAATATTTTATAAAGGAAGATTAATAAATCAAGTAAGGCCTTGGTGAAAATAATTTCAAGAGCCTAATGGACCAAAATCCACTTCTTGTACATGATTTGGTTTAATGAATCTCAAAAATTAATTTATATTTCTCAATAAGTTGTTCCAATTAAGTTACTTATCCTAAATCACGTCTTTGTGATTTGAGATCAGAAGCTCATATATGTATGTATAGACTTATTGTTCAAAATAGGTATTCCCTGCAACCATTCTGTTATTTATAGTTCAACAAATTCACAATACCCTTCCACATTTACTCAAATAGAAACATTTAGTGCAAACAAATATTTTAACATGAGAATTCTATTTCTAGTCCTTATTTATGAAATATTTTGAGACACTTTCAAAATCATTGAAATGAAAATTCTTTTATGACCTTTCAAAATGACTGCTGTTGTTATTACAGAGGCCATCACAACAAGGCACAGTATTCCCAGGATTCCAGCAATGATCCTTCTGGAGCAATGAGAAATCTGCAGGGAGAGAAAGAGTAGATGGAAATGAGTGTTTGGATGACATATTCTTAAATGCTGGACCTCAAACTCACATCCACCATTGTAATGTTCTCTCAAAATACACCACTGAATTTTCAGGAAATACAATGCTCTAAAAGTCTGAATAACATTGCTCTTCAGAATTCACATGGAATACCACATCCACATGTTGAGCTCTGATCCACAAAAATGAAAAAAACAAATGAGCTTATTCACTAAATCTCACTCTCCATGTTCCATGTCTATGATCTTTACTTTTCCTTCTCTGTACCCCAATAGTGCATCCTAGAGCAGTTTTATTGAAAATCTATTGCAGGTTTTACCTTTGCAATGTGAATTCTTGTCATTCCCTTGAGGATCATGAGAAGCATTTTGAAGGTTTAATTCCATATAGGTTATTTCTTGTGCAGGGTCTAAGATGGAGCAATTAGTGCCCTTATGTTTGATTTGCTTCCTCTTTGGGATTCAGTTCTGCCTCCATTATTCTTTCATTATCCATTTCTGTAGCTCAGTGGCAAAAGAGACTCTGTTCTATGTTAAGTGTACTTAAGTTGATATGTAGTGTAGAAAATGACATATCCTTAGCCCACCGACACCAGCGGGGGGAAGGAAGCAGATGCACTAAAGACAGTGGTCATTTCTCAGTTGAAGAATCTAAATGTCTGGTTCTAAATTATTCAGAGATTTAAACAAGAATCTCATAGTATATAGTAAGTATGTTTTAAAACATTCTACATTTGACAAAATACTATTGGTTAGAGTGATGTAAAGCTAAAATGTTGAGGAATAAAGAAATTAATAAATTAGTAATAGCCTTTTCTCTTAAACTGAAATATTTTAATACTATAACACCAGTGTTAAATATTAAAGTTTTAGTTTGGAAAAATTTATGCAATCAATTGTTATGATAAGTTTGAAATCCAATGATAAATACTGAGTGCTCTAAAGATGGGGTAAATGGAAAATTAGCATACATTTAATTTATTACACTAAATTATTTTGATTCCGTGATATTCATTTATTTATTTAAGGAGATATGATACTTTATATGATCTTTTTCTTATTAATAAGTTTGTAGAAATTTTTGAGAACTCATTGAAAATATAAGGAAATATTTTCTATGTATAAAAACATGAACTGACATACTAAACTTATCTATAACCCAAAGAACATTGGAAGTACCACCCACGAAAAAAGACATTTTAAGTATTTATTTTATAGACATAGCTGTCAAATGACCTAATGCTGAAATACAGGACCATAAGTTGACAAATCATTGCGCAGACAATTTATGGAACCACATAATGGCTTCAAGTTTCCAGAAAGATACTAAAGTTGTCAAGGAAACTGAAGATACATTTATTTATGTAAATAATTACAATCATTCAGTTAATATGATTTAATAATTCAGTCAAAGATTTTAGCAACAGTGATAGCTAGAAATTAACTCTGGCTTTGAAACTTAAAATGTGTGGCCTTTAAGTAGTTAATGTGTCTTTTGGGGTTTCTTAGATTTAGATTAGCATTTTACGGAATCTACCCCATCTTCAATTTTTTTAAAAAACCAAACTGCATGCATTTAAACTAATTTTTATGAGGAATTATGTTTTGCCTTGCATCATTCAATGAATTTCTGCTTAAGAACACAGTTATAAAGTGTGGGCTAATTAATTATAATAGAATGCATTATTACACAATGAAAAACATTTGATCAATTATAAAATTCAAAATTAATGATTCATTGTCATGATGATTATAGAATTTCCATTTAAATTACACTGATCAACAAACCCAATGGGTGTGTGTGCATTCATTTGACAATTCTCCACAAGAAATGATTAGAGCAATTTAGATGTGATCCAAATATTTCATATCTGAGATATGCTTTTTATCCCATACTATTCAAATAAAAACTCCAATGTTTTACTTTGTTTTTATTATGGTAGAGACATAATATAATAATATATTAAGTTATGTTATATAATAAATATAATATATAATTAATTTATAATTGATATAATATAATTAATAATATAATTTATTATTTTGGAATACCACAGCTGCAGCAGGCACAGCATTTGTAATCTCCCACTCAGTGAGGTGAGTGAGCAGGAAAACAGGGGTGCAGTGGACAGACATACCTTTGTCAGCCAGAAAGTCATGCATCCTTGCCTGACTCTCCTAAAGATGCCTGGCATACCTGGGAAGAAAGGAGATGTTTAAAGGATCGATCCAGTGCAAGAGCATGTGCTCTTCACAGACTGTCCCGTGTTGACTCAGAGTGAAGTCAGTATAAAAAGCAGGTGGCTCATGAAAGTGTCACTTAAGGTATGAACAAGAAATTCTCATAATTGGGTTATTTTTAAGAGAGTTTATCACCCTGCACACCTACAGAGCATAAGAGACTTCGAACTCTTATTGAAAGTATAAAGTCTACCTTGAAAGGTGTGACTGTTCCTTTCAACTGCTTTTGATAAAAACGTTTCACATTCAATGGATTTTGGTGGGAGGGTACCATTTGAAAAAAGTAGAACTATTTGATTAGGTCATCTTGATGTGGTTATTAAGAGAGTAATGACATTTTGAAAAATAGCTGTTTTGACAGAACCACATAAAACAGTAAAAATGGTTTTAAAAAATCATACAAGCAGTTAACCTGTTTAGGTCAATCAGAGTTTGCAAATTTAGGCCATGTTAACAAAGTCTTAAATGTCTAAGCTCTACATTTAGGGCTGTTTACTAAATCTTGCCATGATGTACTTGTTTTATATATCTCTTTCTTATAATATTTCTAAAATGAGGTCAAATATTTTAAAAAGCTCAGCATCATTATCAACAGCTAAAGATTTTTGTCACTAATTATCTAAGGAATTACTACATTTTCTATGTTATAATAGCTGACACAATACCATAACTCTACAATTTATCTCCTTGGTTTCTCTGCTCTAGTTCTTAAAATTATACATTGAATATAACTTACTTCCTTTAAAATAAATTATATTATCTTCAGATATTCCCTGATAAAAATAAATATCTCTTATAAGGATAAAATATTACAATATTGTAATACATCAGCTTGCTAAAAATTGAAATATCAGGATAACCAGCAAGATGGTGACAGAATAATGAGCTCTCAGAGTGTGCTCCTGCTACAGGGCAGTTAGTAAACACGCAGAGCTATCTGGAGCTACCTGAAGCACCTGTTTGGGGGCCTCAGGAGACCAGAAAAGTGCCCTGCAACATCCTTGAAGGGAAGAAGGAGACATCCCATCTGCAGAGAAGATTCATTTGTAAATAGACTGTTCCATGCCCCAGAGGCTGGGGCCCATCCTGCACTGGAGGCACAAGCCTCCTCAAGAGCTGTTTGGAGGCTGGAAATGAAAGTTCCACTTCCTCTAAACAGGGGAGGAAGAGATGGTTGGGCACCAACTTCAGCTACTAATGTAAATTCAGTGGGCTAAAGAATAAACCTGAGAACAGCTCAAGTTTGAACCTGTCCATGTCAGAAAGAGTCCAGAAGTTGCCATCTTAACACTACGCCTGGCATGAGGGGAAGCAGCACAGACTGAAAATGCCAGTGTTGGTAGGGACTGGCTTCTTTCCATCCAGGTCAGATTGTAGCTCTAGCCTAGGCCCCAGTGCCACCTCCAGCAGGAAGGAAGTTGCAGGGACCAGTGCCAGCCACTCTGGGAAATTACCAACCAAATCATGGAGGCCGGTAATTATCCTACTCTGGTGGTAGAAGCTGCTCCAGAAGCTATTCTGTGACTGGAATTGGAAGCCCCATTTCCCAAAAACAGGGAAGGAGGAGATGGTTAGCTGCTGCTTTTGGCTACTGATTGGTAGACTCAGTTGGCTAAGATATAACCCTGGGAACAGCTAGGTTGAGAATCTGTCTATGTCAGAAAGAGGCCAGTGGCTGCCATTTTGACTTCACCCCAAGCCTGAGAGGAATGCAAGACTGGCAATCACAGTGATGGTAGAACCAGTTTCTTTCACCCAGACTGACCTGCAGCCCTAGATTAGGCTTCAGCCCTGCCTCTGGCAGGGAATAGGTTGATGGGTCCTGCACCAGCCTATCCAAGTAACTGCAGATACCTTTGGCTGACACAGACTGAAAATTGGAATTCTACCAGGGTAGCTGTGGTCATCTTGGACCTGCATTGCATAGACTCCTGCCCACATCTGAAGCTCCATTCCCACTCCAGGCTGGGGAGAAAGGGGTGCAAAACTTCATCAGTCTCTCAGGGCAACTACAGTCTAGGACTGCATGTCTTGGATTATTCCACACAGCTGTGATTCTGTCCCTATCCCTGGCAAAGAGAAAGTTGGGAGAAGCTTCATTGGTCCCTAGATCAATGAAGGCAGCTTGAACCTCCACAGCCTATAGCACCAATTACAACCTTGGCTCCTACTGCACAACAAGCAAGGGAGAAAGTACAGGATGCCATAAACTAAAGAGAAAAGCTGTACCCAGAATACTCTAGTAATCCAGATGCTGAGACACCAACAAAAAATTACAATCTACACCAGAAACAGGAAGCTATGGCCCAGTTAAAGGAAAAAGATAAACATCCTGATGACATAAAGGAGTTGAGACAACTAATCATAGGTATTCAAACAAATCTCCTTAATAAATTCAAAGAGATGGCTAAAGAGATTAAGAATATTAAGAAGACACTGGATGAGTACAAAGAAGAATTTGAAAGCACACACAGAAAAACAGCAGATCTTATGGGAATGAAAGGTGCAATATATTAAATTTTTAAAAAATTGGAATCATATAACAGCAGATTTGAGGAGGCAGAAGTAAGGATTGGTGAGCTTGAAATGGCCTCTGAAAGTGAACATACAAAAGAACAGGTGAAGAAAAGAATGGGAAAAATAGTGCAATGTCTCAGGGAACTAAATGACAACAAAAGGCACGCCAACATAATTGTCATGAGTGTCCCAGTGGAGAAGAGAAGGTAAAAAGTGCAGACGGAATATTTGAAGAAATAATGGTAGAAAATTTCCCAACCTTATTGAAGGACATAGATATCCATGTCCAAGAAACACAACATACTCCCATCTGAAAAAATCCAAAGAGATCAACACATACTCATCAGAACATCAAATGTCAAAAACAAAGAGAGAGTTCCGAGAACAGAAAGAGAAAAGCAATGCATAACCTATAAGGTATATCCAATAAGTTTAAGTGCTGAATTCTCACCAGAAACCATGGAGGCAAGAAGACAGTGGTCTCTTGCAGTATTTAAGATACTACCTGAACTTGCGGCTCCTACCCTCTGGTTTCTTGGACTTACCCAGGCCAGATGACAGGGAGGTGAAGAAGGTCAACCACCACACCAGGGAGCCAAGAGTGCCTACAGCTGCAAGTAGGAGAATTTCATCCATCATCCATGTGGAATCTAAAGCCCCCTCTTGATGTAGAGGGGGACTGGACATAACCATCCCACGGGCCACAGGATGGAGGAATAGTGTATGGATTAGAGTGGACTTTGTGGTGTTCTGCTTGGGAACTATTGTGATTAGTAAGGGAAGAAGTTGTAGTAGTGATGTGGAGAGGGTGGCCATCGTGGCTGCTGATGGTAGGGAGATGGAAGAAAAGATATGGTGTGGGGGCATTTTCAGGATTTGGAGTTGTCCTGGGTGGTGCTGCAGTGATGGATACTGGACGTTGTGTGTCCTGTCATGGCCCACTGGGTGGACTGGGGGAGAGTGTGGGCCACAATGTGGACCACTGTCCATGTGGTGCAGTGGTGCTCCAGAATGTATTTGCCAGGTGCAGTGGATGTGCTGCAATGTTGGAAGAGGTTGTTGATGTGGGAGGGGTGGAGTGGGTGAGGAGGGAGATATATGGGGACCTCATATTTTTTGAATGTAAATTTTAAAAGAAAATAAAGAAGAAGAAGAAATAAAAATACTACAAGAGAAAAACTTGCGCCAAGAATCTTATATCCAGACAGACTGTCTTTCAAAAATGAGGACAAGATTAGAATATTCACAGATAAACAGAAACTGAGAGAATTTCTAAGCAAGAGATCGGATTTTCAGGAAGTACTAAAGGGTGTGCTAGAACCTGAAAAGAAAAGACAGGAGAGAGGGGCCTGGAAGAGTCTAGAAATGAAGATTATATCAATAAAAGTAACTAAAAGTGTCAAAAGAGTCGTGAAAATAAAATATGACAGATAAAACTCAAATAGTCAAGATAAACTTAATCAATGATGAAAGGGGTTGTATTCAGAATACTGCAACTCAATGTTAAAAGAAATTTAAAAAGTCCTTAATAACTGGAAAAACATTCCGGGCTCATGGATTCCAAGATATCATTAAGATGTCAATTCTAATCGAATTGATATACAGACTCAATGCACTCCCAATAAAAATTCCACCAGCATTAAAAAAATTTTTTAAAAACATGATCATCAAATTTATTTCGAAGTTTAAGGGGTCCTGAATAGCCAGAAGCATCATAAAAAGGAAAAGCAAACCAGACTTTAAATCATATTACCTAGCTATAGTGGATAAAAATAGCATGGTACTGGCATAAAGAAATACATAGACCAATGGAACCAAATTTGTAGTTCAGAAACAGACCCTTACATATATGGTCAAGTGATTTTTGACTAACCTGTCAAACCCATGTGTCTTGGGCAGAACAGTTCATTCAACAAATAGTGCCGAAAGAATTGGATATCCATAGCTGAAAGAAGGAAAGAGGACCCTTAACTCTCACGTTATCCAAAAATTAACTCAAAATGGATCGAAAACTTAAAAATAAAAGTAAGAACCATAAAACTTCTAGAAGAAATTGTAGGAAATATCTTCAAGACCTCTTGGTAGGTGGTGGATTCTTAAAGAAATTAAGAAGAGGACTGAGTGGACTACTAATGTTTAATGTATGTAGAAGTTTTAATTAACTTTACTATAAAAGTGTAGAAATGTATAGAGTGGATCATAACACATAGTGAGTAACAGCTAGTTTATAAATGGAATGTGGGATGTTTATAAATGGGAGGTGGCTGAAAATGGTAGTCTAGGTATATAAAAGCCAATTGACAGAATGCTAGAGAATAATCTAGGAACTGAATAGCACAGTATACCAAGAAGTGGATGAGAACTGTGGTTGATGGTAGAGATTTAAGAGTGTCCTTTGTGAGCCAGAGCAAATGTACACCACTACTGTAGGGTACTGGGAATGTGGAGCAGCATGGGAAAAATACAGCTGAAGTGACCTATGGACTGTGGTTAGCAGTAATAATATAATATTCTTGCATTTATGTGGAAGATGTACTGTGCTGATAATGAGGCAGTATGGTAAATGTAAGCCAAATGTACACTATGGACCTGGTAACAATCAGATGATTTTATTTTATCTATACTAAATGTTCCACCACAGTGTGGTGTGTTGATGGAGGGTGTTGTTTGGGAATTATGCACAAGGGCATGATTGTTTTATAAGAGTACAACTTCTGTCATTAAAAAAAAAATAATAGGGTGGGTTGGGGGAAAAACACACCAAATGTAAGGTAAGAACTAGGATTAGTGCATGATGTTATGCATGTTTGCTTTGTAAGCTCACAACTTTTACTATATACTTAATTGTTTATGTATGTTCATATATAAATGATGTAAAGAAAATAATAATAGGGTTGGTTGGGGGAAAATACTTTGGTTAGTAGTAAAATTATATCAATGCTCTTTAATCATTAGTTAAAAAGCTTTAACAACAATGCATGTTATTGTTGGGTGTAGGGTGAGTTATGAGAGTCTGGTATGATGTTTTATGTTTGTTTTGTAAGTTCACAACTATTATTATACACTTATTGTTTATGTATGTTCATGTATGAGTGATATACTTAAATAAATTTAGAGAAATTGAAATGTCAAATACCCATTTGGTCACTTATTTTTTCACTTTACAATAAAAAATAATTTTATTTTAATAGGTATCTTTAGGTGAAAATGACAAAACTCACATCAAACTATGTAGGACAATGAAACTTATTTTTTAAAATCTCTTCCAACCAAAAATAGGAAAAGTATAATAAGGAGACTTTTAATCTACAAGTTAAAAAGACACAAGTGTATGAAAATAAATAAAATTTAAAATCATGATTATCTACTTGTACGAAATAGAATTATTTTAATCATTCCTCATATTGATTCAAGAAAATGGAAAAATGTTTTTTCATTTGTTACCTACTATTCCTTAGGAAATTCACTTCCCTGCCACTACTAGGAGACTGAGGACAGATTCATTAATATCTTAAGCTTTCTCACTTCTAGGAATATGGCATTTAAATGTAAGAAATGATAGAGTATTTATATTCATTTATATTAGTGTATTTATACTATTAGTGTATTTACGTTCATTATATTTTTGTAAACTAAATTAATAATATTCTTTTTTCTCTGTGTGAATACATATATATATATATATACACATTTATATGCAAATACATAACTACATAAATACATGACTATGCTATTTCTGATAATGACAGTTCCTAGAGATGGAAAACATAGACTCCAATAACCAAATGAAAATGTCCTTCCTATAAAAAGGCAAAATTGTTGTTTCCAAAGATTTTTCTTTAAATTAAAGAATTATGAATCTGCTGACTCTCAGTAAAAAATATATTAAAACATGTTCTTCTGGCAGAAAAATAATTTATGCCATACTAAAACTTGGATATATAGGAAGAAAGGCAGCTGGAAGAAACGTAAATTATGTGGCTATACCTAATGCTTAAAACATAATGATGAATTTTCAAATTTGAAAATATATATTTGAGTTAAAAATGCAAGGGAGGAAATGTTGCTGTAAGCAATAAATAAGGTAGAGTATACTAAGATCTTTTCACTGTTGGAAAGTAGTAAAAGTACTAAGTTGTTAGACTTTAATGATAATGAATTTATGTTTTAAAATGTATAGCACCATTAAACTAATAATTAAACATACTAAATAAAAAATTTTATAGAGTAGGTGAAAAAATAAAAATATTTATTCCAAAAAGAAGCTAGAACACAAAGAATAGTATTTATTCAGTGTTACCTACAAAAAAATAAGCAAATGAGAGTTCTACCAAATGAAAGATAATTATATTCAACATAAATAAATAATAATTTTTTAAAGATTTATTTTCAATTTATTTCTCTCCTTCCCTGCAAACCCCGGTTGTCTGCTCTCTGTGTCCATTCGCTGTGTGTTCTTCTGTGCCCACTTGTGTCAGCGGCACTCGGAATCTGTGCCTCGTTTTGCTTCATCATCTTGCTGCATCAGCTCTCCGTGTGTGCAGCACCATTCCTGGGGAGGCTGCACTTTTTTTGCACAGGGTGGCTCTCCTTATGGGGTGCACTCCTCGCGTGTGGGGCCCCCCTATGTGGGGGACACCGCTGCGTGGCACGGCACTCCTTGCGTGCATCAGCACTGTGTGTGGGTCAGCTTATCACACGGGTCAGGAGGCCCTGGGTTTGAACCTTGGACCTCCCATATGGTAGGTGGATACCCTATCCCTTGGGCTAAATTTGCTTCCCAGAATAATTATTCAACACAAAAAAGGAGAGTTAAAGTACATTGAGTAGATACAATCCCCAGGTATTGGTTCCTTTGAGGGCTAAAGGGACCCACGGGTTCTATGGTCATGGCAGATAGGGTTCACTGCCATGTCAGATGGCCCTTCTTTGGAGCTGGTGTTTCTGCGTGATGAAACTGGACCCAGAGGGGATCTCTTTTCATAAGACTATCATGCTACTTTACTGGAATTGTAGTTGGTATTGGGGTTTCAGCTATATTTAGGGGATTGAATCTTTTTACTGACAATATGATAACCAGGCCCTGAGCCTCAACAGACTCCAGCTCCTACAATCTGATTTATTGGACTCACCTCACTCAGTTAAGATGGAGTTGAAGAAGGACAACCACCACACCATGGAGCCTAGAGTGCCTACAACTGAAAGCAGGAGGATTGCTTCCAGTAACCATGTGGAATCTGAGCCTCCTCTTGACATAGAGGTGCAACGGACACAACCAATCCAAGGACCTCAGAGAAAAGGTGGCATTGGAGTGGGAAAAGTGGACATGGTGGCTGATGGGTATGGGGAATGGCAGGAAGAGATGAGATGTGGAGGCGCCTTTGGGACTTGGAGTTGCCCTGGATGGTGCTTCAGGGGCAATCACCGGACATTGTTAATCCTTCCAGGGGTCACTGGATGGAATGGGGGAGAGTGTGGGCCATGATGTGGACCAATGACCATGAGGTGCAGAGATACCCAGAGATGTACTTACCAAATGCAATGGATGTGTCATGATGATGGGAGTGAGTGTTGCTGGGGGGGGAGGGGTGCGGTGGGGATGGTGGGGTCGAATGGGACCTCATATTTTTTTAATGTAATATTTTTACAAAAGCAATAAAAAAAAATAAACTCATTTCTTTTAAAAAAAATAAAGTACATTGAAGTTGCTGTTTCCTGCTTTAATGAGACATAATAAATATAAGCATAAAGGAAAGATAAAAGTAAAACAGTGAAAAAATATACTACATAACACACCAGTAGGAAGGTTTTGTAATTAAATTATAAGTGAAGATGCATTATTGTAAGTGAATAAACCTCTTTATTAATTATACACTTTCTAAACCATTAAGAATGGTTTTTTAAAAAAATTTGTATGTGGCTAATAAAACAGCTTCAACACAGAAATGAAAGAAGTGAAAACATAAGCAATAATAAATGAAGATGTAGTCACTTTTCTCACTGTATTTGTAGAACAAATTCATGTATTAAAAAGGCTACAAAGGACGTAAACTAAACAATTAACCAACACATGCATACACACATGCACAAAGCATGAAAGTATAGAACACACATACAAGTACAAAATATCTCTCCCAGAATGCAAGGGTGGATATAAGAAAGTAAAACATAAGATAATCAGACAATGAAATACACCATACCAACAAAAGGAAAGGAAAAACCCCATGATCATCTCAAATGATGCAGAAAAGGCATTTGACAAAACCCACACCCATTCATGGTAAAAGCACTCTGGAAAAAAAAAAAGAATAGATGAGAACTGCCTCAACTTGATAAAAGACTGTTATGAAAATGTTCATAGCTAACAATATACTCAGTGGGGAAAGACTGAAAGCCTTCCCCCATCAGGAACAAGGCAAGGACGTCTGCTTTCACCACTGCTATTTATCATTGCACTGAAAGTCCATACCAGATCAATTAAGCAAGTAAAAGAACAAATAAAGGCAACCAAAATGGAAAGGAAGAAGTAAAACTCTCTCTATTACCAGATGACATGGTACTTTATATAGAAAATTCTAAAGAATACCCAAGAAAACTACAAGAACTATTTAACAAATTCAACAACGTTGCAAGGTACAAGATGAACATGGAAAAATCAATATGGAACCAGAAAGATGGCAGTAGAGTAAGGAGCTCCTAAAGTCAGCTAGTACTACAAGGCAGTTAGTAATATCACCCAGAGCTATCTAAAGAACCTGTGATCCAGGAAACCAGAAGAACATTTTGAAAGAATGGAAGGAGGAGACTGCCCATCTGCATTGAAGATTCCTAAGTAGAGAGCGCCACTCTGTGGAGGCAGATGTGCATCCTCCACCGCAGGAACAACCATCTTGGGAGCTATTCCATAGATGGAATTGGAAGCTCCACTTCACAAAAATGGGGGAGGAAGAGATGGTTGAACTGAGCACCAGCTTCAGCTACTGATTAGTAAAAGCAGCTTGCTAAAGTATAACCTTAAGAATAGTTAAAATTTGAACCTGTCCAAGATGGAAAGAGGCTGGTAGCTGCATTTTTTACTCCACCCCCAGCATTGGAGGAAGCCAGCCTGCTTGAAGATGATGACAAGGACTGGCTTTGGCTTCTTTCTATCCAGATTGGACTGCAGCCCTAACTTTCAGCAACAACCTTGAGCACCACCTCTGGTAGAAAGGTAGCTGGTGGGACCTGCATCAGCCTCTCTGGGTAACTGCAGGTATATTCAGCTGGCACAGTCTCCATAGTCAGAAATCTACCAGGGCAACTTGGTCATTTTGGATCCATATGGCATAGATTGCTGCCTACCTACAACTCTGTCCTGCCCCAGGCAGGTAAGGAAGAGGCATGAAGTTTCATCAGTCTCTCTGAGCAACTAGAGTCTAGGTCTGTATGACTTGGATTATTACACATGGCTATGGCTCTGTTGCTACCCCTGGCAAAGGAGAAAGGTGGGAGAAGCCTCATCAGTCCCTGGGACAATACAGGCAGGTTGAGCCCCACAGCTTATAACACCAATTATATCCTTGGCCTCCACTACACAATCAGCAAGGGAGAAAGGGCAAGAAACAAAAGAGAAATATTGAACCCAGAATAAATTCATCTAGTAAGCCACATGCCAAAACACTGACAACTAATTATAATCCATACCAAGAAAAAGGAAGATATGGCCCAGTCAAAGGAACATGGTAAACCTTCCAGATGACATAAAGGAGTTGAGACAACTACTCATAAATATTCAAACAAATTTTAATAAATTGAATGAGATGGCTAAAGAGATTCGGGTATTAAGATGACAGGATGAGCACAAAGAAGACTTTGAAAGTACATATAGAAAAAGCAGACCTTATAGCAATGAAAGGCACAATAACTGAAACTTAAAATACAGTGGAATCATATAACAGTAGATTCGAGGATGCAGAAGAAAGAATTGGTGAGCTTGAAGGCCTGGTTTCTGAAAGCAAACATATAAAAGAACTGATGAAGAAAAGAATGGGAAAAACTGGACAAGTTCTCATGGAACTAAACAACAACAAGAGACATGCAAACACACATGTCATGGGTGTCCCAGAAGGAGAAGAGTAGGGAAAAGTGAATGTATTAGTCAGCCAAAGGGGAGCTGATGCAAATACCAGAAACTGATTGGTTTTTATAAAGGGTATTTTTTAGGGGTAGAAGCTTACAGTTACCAGGCCAATTAGTGTAAGTTACTTCCCTCACCAAAGTCTTTTGCTGTATGTTTGAGCAAAATGGCTGTCAGTGTCTGCCAGGGTTCAGGCTTCCTGTGTTCCTCTTTCTGAGGTTCATTCCTCTCTGGGCTCAGCTTCTGTTTTCCCCACAAGGTCAGCTGTAGACTCTCAGGTGAATGGCTCTGTCTCTCTCCCCAGGGCTTCTGCTCTGTCTAAGGATCTATTTCTATTCCTCTCTGTTCTTTTCTTTTGTGTTCCTTCCTGGGCTCCAGCTGAAAATTTCAGCATCAAAACTGCAACAGCAAAACTCCAACATCAAAATCACCAACTCTGTCCTTTGCTATGTCTTTGATCTGTCAGTCCCCAACCACCAAGGGGTAGGGACTCAACACCATACTAACATGGCCCAATCAAAGCCCTAATCATAATTTAATCATGCCCATGTACAGACAGATTAGAAACATAATTAATATCTATTTTTAGAATTAATAACTATATCAAACTGCTAGAAGGGCAGAAGGAATATTTGAAGAAATAATGGTAGAAAATTTCCCAACCTATTGAAGGACAAAGATATACATTTCCAAGAAGTATAATGTACTGCCATCTGAATAAATCTGAATAGAGCAACTCCAAGACCCATACCAATCAGAGCATCAAGTGCCAAAGACAAAGTGAATTCTGAGAGGAGCATGAGAAAAGCAATGTATAACATTGGGATACCCAATAAGATTAATTGCCAATTTCTCATCAGAAATGATGGCGGCAAGAAGACAGTGTTTATGATATATTTAAGATATTGCAAGAGAAAAACTTTCAGCCAAGAATCATATATCTGGCAAGATTGTTTTTCAAAAATGAGGATGAGTTGAGAATATTCACAGATCACCAGAAACTAAGAGAGTTTATAACAAAGAGATTGGCAATGCAGGAAATATTAAAGGGTGTGCTACAGTCTGAAAAGAAAAGACAGGAGAAAGAGACTTGGAAGAGAGGCTAGAAGTGAAGATTATATCAGTAAAAGTAACTAAAAGTCTCAAAAGAGTGGTGAAAATAAAATAGATAAATCCCAAAGGTCAAAATTGGTGAAATAAGAACTGCCTTTACAGTAATAACATTGAATATTAATGGAAAAAATTCTCCATGAAAAGACACAGGCTGTTAGAATGGGCAAGAAAATATGAGCCATGTATATGCTGTCTCCAAGAGACTCACCTCAGACCAAAGCATACCAATAGACTGAAAATTAAAGGCTGGAAAAAGATATTCCATGCATGCAGTAATCAAAAAAAAAAAAAGTCAGAGTAGCTATACTTATATCAGATGAAATAGACTTTAAAAGACCTAGTAATGAGCAATCTGAGGAGAAAGTCAGGAAGAAAATTCCATTTACAATAGGGACAAGTAGAATCAAATATTTAGGAATCAGCTCAGCCAAGGATGTAAAACACTTGTATCCAGAAAACTACAATGCAATGTTAAATCAAAAAGACATAAATAATTGGAAGAAATTCCATAGATATGCATTGGAAGACTAAATATCATTACGATGCCTATTCTACCCAAATTGATATATAGTTCAATGCAATCTCGATAAAAAATTCCACCAGCATTTTTTTGAATAAATGGAAAACACAAATATCAAAGTTATTTGGAAGGATTAGGGGCTCAAAATTGCCAGAAACATATTTTTTAAAAAAAAGCAAAGTTGGAGGAATCTCACTACTGGACTTTAAATTATATTACCTAACTACAGTGGTTAAAACAGTATGGTACTGGAATAAAGACAGACTCATAGACCAATGGAACCAAACTGATGGTTAAAAAACAGACCCTCATATATATGATCAAGTGATTTTTGACAAGCCTGTCCCACACACCCAGCTCAGGCAGAATAGTCCATTCAACAAAAGATGCTGGGAGAACTGGATATCCATAGGCAAAAGAAAGAAAAAGGACCTTTTTCATAGATTATAAAAAATTAACTCAAAATGTATCAAAAAAACTAAACATAAAATCAAGAACCGTAAAGCTTCTAGAAAAAAATGTAGAAAAACATCTTCAAGACCTGGTAGTAGGTGCTGGATTCTTAAAGGAGATAAAAGAAAGATAGAGATGGACTACTGATGCTTAATGTATGTAGAAGTTTTAATTAATTTTACTGTAAATGTGAGACAATGTATAGGGTTGATGATAACACATTATATTGAGGAACAACTGGTTTGTAAATGGGAATGTGGCTAAAAAGGGTAGTCTAGGGATGTAAATGTCAACTGAAAGAGCTAGAGAATAACCTAGGGGCTGAATAACACAGCAAACACAGAAGTGGATGAAACTTGAAATTGACGGCTGTAGCAGTTTGATATTGTTTATGAATTCCAAAGTGATTTTGGATTGTGTTTGTAATCTGGTCTTTTCTTCTGGGTATAGTAATGTGTATTGGATGCAGAGGTTTCACTTTTACTTGATTAAATAATGAATAAGGCTTTAATTGGGTCACATCAGTAGGATGTTGAGTCCTCTCTCCCTTGGTGGGTGAGAACTCACAGAGAAAATGATAAGGCACAAGGAGTTATGTGGAATTTCAATCCTGGAACCCAGGAGTAAACACATAGAGAAGAAGATATGTGAGAAAAGAGAGAAATCTCCGTCAAATACATGCAGAAGGCTCAGGGAGAGAGAATAAACTTGATAATCTACAACTGGCCTTGTGGAAAAATCAGAGCAACTGAGCCCAGACAGAAATGAGCCCTGTGAAGAGAGGAATCCAGGAAGCTTGCACACTGGCAGATTCGGCAGCCATCTTGCTCCAACACGTAGCAGTAGAATTTGGTAAGGGAAGTAACTTATGCTTCATGACCTGGTAACTGTAAGCTTCTACCCCAAATAAAAATGAACTAGACCTAACATACATCTATAGAGCACTGCACCCCAAAAGAGAGGATATACATTTTTTTTTCAAGTGGTCAGGATTCCTTCTCCAAGATAGAAAATGCTTTGGTCACAAGACAAGTCTCAATAAATTTAAAAAGATTGAAATTATACAAAACACTTTCTATGATCATAATGGAATGAAGCTGGAAATCAATAATGGATGAAAAAAATTGAAAAAAAAACCCCCACAAACATATGGAGATAAAACAACATACATTTAAATAAACAGAAGATCAAAGAAGAAATTGCAAGAGAACTCAGAGAATTCAGCAAATATCTTGAGACAAACGAAAATGAGAACACAACATATAAAATCCTATGGGTCACCAAAAAGGCAGTGCTGAGAGGGACATTTATAACCCTCATTGTTTATATTAGAAAAGAAGAAAGAGCTAAAATTGAGGATCTATCTACACAACTGAGAGAACTAGATAAAGAATAGCAAATTAATCCCAAACCAAGAAAAAATATTAGAATCAAAAAGTCAAATTTGTTTTTTTGAGAAAATCAACAAAATTGATAAACCCTTAGCTAGACCGACAAAGAAAAAAACAGTGAAGACACAATTTAAAAAAATCATAAATGAGAGAGGAGACTTTACTAATGACCCTGCAGAAATAAGGGAGATCATGAGAAGATACTATGAACAACTGTATACCAAAAAACTAAACAATGTAGAGAAATGGAGTAATTTCTAGAAACACATGAAGCAACTACACTGACCCTAGAAGAAATGAAAGATCTCAACAAACAAATCACAAGTGAAAAGTTTGAAACAATCATGAAAAAACCACCCAAAGATTAAAATCCTGGGACCAGATGGTTTCACAGGTGAATTCTAACAATTAATTCAAAGATGATCTAACACAAATATTGCTCTTCCAAAAAACTGAACAGGAAAGAACGTTACCAAACTCATTCTATGAAGCCAGCATTGCCCTAATACCCAAATCAGATAAGATAGTATGAAAAAGAAAATTACAGACCAATACCTCTAATGAATATAGATGCAAAAACCCTCAACAAAATAATTGCAAGGTGAATCCAAAAGCACATTAAAGGAATTAAACACCACAATCAAGTGATTTTATCCCAGTTATGCAAGGGTGGTTCCACACAAGAAAATCAGTTAGTGTTGATACATTGATAAATTGAAGAAGAAAAACCATCTGGTTCTTTCAATTGATGCTGAAAAGGTATATGACAAAATATATGGCTTTCTTGATAAAAACACTCCAAAAGATTGGAAAGAAAGAAGTTTTCTTAATATGGCAAAGAGCATTTATGAAAAATATATAGCTAACATTATACTCACCATGGAAGATTGACAGCTTTCCCATTGAGATTGGGAGTTAGAAAAGGTTGCTCACTTTCACCATTGTTGTTCAATATTGTGCTAGAATTTCTATCTAGAGTAATTAGCCTAAATAAGGAAATAAAAGGCACCCAAAGAGTAAGGAAAAAGCAAAACATTTACTGGTGATATGATCCTATACTTAGAAAAGCCTGAAAAATCCACTAGAGACAAGTTCAGCAAAAGGTGGGATACAAGATTAATAGGAAAAAATCAACAGTGTTTCTATACACTACTGGTGAGCAATCTGATTAGGAAATCAGAAAAAAATCCATTTATAATAGTGACAAAAAAACCACATGTTTAGCAATACACTTAACCAAAGACATAAAAGACCTGTATTTGGAAAACTAAAAACCTTTCAAAAAGAAATCAAAGACGTATTGTTAAAATGTCAATTCTACCCAAACTCATTTACAGATCAATGCAATCCCAATAAAAATCCCAGGAGTCTTTTTTGCGGACGTGGAGAAGTCAATAATCAGATTTAATTGGAAGGATAAGGGGCCCCAAATAACCTTTAAAAGGGAGAACAAAGTTTGAGGACTCTCACTTCCTGTCTTGAAAGCACATTACCTAGCTACAGTGATAAAAGCAGCATGGTACTGGCATAAAGACAGACCGATTGATCAAGGAACTGAATTGAGAACTCAAAAATAGAACCTTATATCTACAGTCAGTGATTTCTGACAAGGTTGTTAAGTCCATCAAGCTGGCCAGAGTAGTCTATTCAACAAATGGTTCTGGGAGAATGGGATAATCATAGCCAAAAGAAATAAAGACGACACCTTGATCACACCTTTTTAAAAAATTAACTCAAAATGGATCAAGGGTCTAAATATAAATACCAGGACCATAAAACTCTTAAAAGAAGCTGTAGGAAAACATCTTCAAGCTCTTGTGGTAGATAGCAATTTCTTAAACCTTATACCCAAAGCATGAGCAATAAAAGAAAAAATAAATAAATGGGACCTTCTCAAAATTAAACACTTTCGCACCAAAGGACTTTGTCAAAACAGTGAAAATGCAGCTAACTCAATGGGAGAAAATATTTGGAAATCACATACCCAATAATCACATATCCAATTATGAATTAATATTCATAAATAATAAAAGAGATCATGCAACTCAGCACTAAAAAGACAAATGACCCAATTTTAAAAATGGGCAAAAGACAATTGTCCAAAGAAGAAATGCAAGTGGCAAAGAGACACATAAAAAAGTTCAACATCACTAGCAATTAGGGAAGGGCAAATCAAAACTACATTGTTGGTGGGAATGTAGAATGGTGCAGCCTCTGTGGAGGACTATTTGGACATTCCTAAGGAAGTTGAATATAGACTTGTCATGTGACCCCAGAACACCATTCCTAGGTATACACCCAGAAGAATTGAGAGCAGTGACATGAATGGTCATCTGCACACTGATGTTCATGGTGATGTTATTCATGATAGCCAGAAGTTGGAAACAACCTGGGTGTCCGTCAAATGATGAAGGGAGAAACAAATTGTGGTGTATACATATGATGGAATATTATGCAGCTGTGAGAAGAAATGAAGTTGTGAAGCACATGACACTTGGAAGAATCTGGAGGACATTATGTTGAGTGAAGCAAGCCAGGCGCAAAACAACAAATACTGTATGATTGTGCTATTATGAACTAAATGTATTCTGTAAACTCGTGGAATTAATAATTAGAACATAGGTCACCAGAAAATAGAATGAGGGAAGAGAATGGAAAGCTGAGGGTTATTTTGTGCAGAATTGGTTAAAAGTTTGTTTGTCAATCCTGGAAATGAATGGAAATTGTGAGAGCACATCATGGTGTTCGTGACTAGGAGAGCTATTATATGGGTATGACAGTGGTTGAAAGGGAAAGACTAAGGACATGAATATTGCTAGAAGGAAAGCTAAAAACTGCAACATGGGAATCATAACACAGTGAAACCTGAGGTAAAAATATGGGTGATATTGCATATATAAAACTGTTTATTTTGATACCTCCAGATGGTAATATAATCTGATAGATAAAAGGTTCTGAAAGAGCTCTATTCAAAGGCCAAAATATTGAATAAGCGCTTATATTATTATCCAAGTTTAAAATGTTAATGAGATCTCTATAGTTTTTAGTCTTGATTAATAGAATTACTACAAGTCTCTTCATAAAAAATAGTTCTTGCTTAAGTTAAAATGAATAATTTATTTTTCTTCATAGGATAAAATGAAAGATGTAAAATTTTAGCAAATATTGAAAAAGGTAAAAAGTTTGTGGGAATGTTAATTGAAATTTAATAAGGTGTATTTTGTCCTCAAATTAAATGATTAGTTTTATAAAATCAGAAATGAAGATATGTGGGACAAAACTAGTATGCATTAGCAAGTTGTAAAAGTAATGTGGTAGCATTCAGTGAAAAAATGTTTTGTAAAAGTAAAATAAATCCAAATGAACACAAAAAGCATAAAAACTATGAGAAAAGGGCAACAATGGATTTTTGCAATTCTTCAAGGCTTTCTGCCTTGGCCTGATGGCAATGAATCTGGCTGCATAGAAGAAACCTGTTGAGTGACCCTACTAAGAAACATCAGAGACAATGGTATCTTAAGGGCCTGGAATAGGCAAACAATTGGGACAAGCTGTAAGTTCCCTGCTTCTCTAACAAATTCTTAAATGTTGTTTGGTTGGGTAAGACAAAACTATGCTCTCTGTTGTAAATGATAATGTACAATATTTTCTCATGTTAATAGAATTTGTAATATTCTTGGAATACTAAAAATCTTTTACCACTCACTGAAATATGCCAATTAAGAAAGGTCCTTCATGGAAGTAAGAGGACCTCCAGCAGGCTGCTTTAAAAATAATAATAATTTTAAAAAGGGAAAGAAGGTGGATATTGACTTTGCGGGCGAATTGGATATAGCCAGCACCAATATTGGCTTTAAGTGGGGTTTGTGGCAAAGGCAACATACTAATTGAGTACCCCTCAGGTTTTGGTCACAATTGTGGGAAGAGACAATAAGTACAATATAAAAAGGCAATTGTGTGCAACATAGGAAGCCCTGCTAAAAGTGAAAATCTTAACCCAATAATGTCTGGTTACTCTGAAGACTGCCATCCCTATCCAGGGGTGGATTGCAAATACTAAAAGCAAGACAAAAGTGATGGACCATTGTGAATCACCCTCTACGGGGGAGAGATCTGTGGAAGAACATCTGGGACACCTGCCAGCAGTGACAAGTACATCTGTCATGTCCCTGCCCACTCCTATAACATCCTTCTCAGGACTGTTGAGGCAGATGCCTCATGAAGATCCTGAAGCATACAATTGAGACCTGAGAAGGAGCAGAGTGGCTCCACCAGAAAGGCGAAAGTCGTGAGTACTAGACCTTGTGGAGCTCTGCTGTGACCAATTCAGCAATAGGTTTGCACAAAGGGAAGGTGGTGCAGAACGGAAGAAATAAAAGGCCAGAAAGAAAGACACAAGAGAGAAAATAAAGATGGGACCAAGGGACTCAACAGTTTCTGCAACTGAGAGCCTCAACCCTAGTTTCCACACCGTATTTATTAGAAATTACAAAGCAGTAGTTATCTATGTTTGCTTTCAAGACTACTTGTTACTAAAGCTGCAGCACCTGCAATACTAGGGAACAGGCCAAACGAAGTTCAAATGCTTCCTCATGCTAACAATTTTTGTGCTGACCAGACAGCGTTCCATCTAGACCAGAGTTCCTAAGCCCAAACTTTTTATCTGCATTGTGGAAATGTTTCAACTTCAAGCCAGGTTCCCACATTCAAATTCAAGCTATTTTTCCCATATTTCCCCCTTTTTGTTTTTGCAAAGCAGTGAAGGCAGATTTGGCAATTTCTTGCTGCATTACACCCTGGGAAGGCTTGTTGCGTGCATCTGAGGACTAAATATATACAAAATAGACAGGAAAAGATCATTAATATACCTCCTAGAAGAGCCTCTCCCCAACTATTAATCCCATATTATAGGGTTCAGGGGTCTTAATCCATCCACAATTCCTGTCATATTTTGTGAGGCAGGAAGCAATTGCAAATGAGCATGCAGAATGCTTGTTATTTGGACTTGTGATTGAGAAATACCTAAGCTTAAATTGCTTTTATGACCACGCATATGATGTTTCACTGATTCCTAAGGAATTTCACTGCTATTATATACATAGGGTGTCACACAAATAACCAGATACATTCCAATCACATTGTAGGCATAAGCACATATTTACAGTTTGTAATTCTTCTACCAAGCTCAAAGCTGCATTTTATACATAATCGATAATTGCAGTAGATTATACAGTAAACAATAAGACTTCCAACTAGCAGAAATTTAATGAATAGACTTTCATTTCTCATGGGCTTAAGATTTCCAACCAGCAAGGCTATATAGGCCAGTACTCGATCAAAAATGACCCCACTTTCCCCCAGTTTGAATAGTTTGAGGCATAGGCAGCAATAAATTATTATTACTCTCCTATTTTGGGCTGTGGGGCGCCTGGAACTGTCACTCATAATTTCAATGCTTTCGTTGGTCTTACTGTTCGCATCTTTACTGGAGCTGGGGCTACAACTCAGTGTTGAATTTAAACTTAGTCCATTGTTGTGAGGATTCATATTCTAGTCAGAAAATAGTAGCTGTCTTGTTATAAGAGTCCCAATGCAGTGTCCAGAGCAGTTTAGACAATTAACAGACATTTTTTGGATTACTACTCTTTAAGACTACACTAAGACTTGAAGTTCAGGAGTAAGCTATTGATACAAAACTAAAAATTCCTTTTAACACCTTGATAAAAATTTTGTACTAATTTTATTAATTTGACTAAATAGGCCCAATCTGAATCAACATGGAAACAAAATAGAACCCCAATGTTGCCATAGTTTCCTTCTCTTCTAGCGGCTTAATTCTATTAGCCCCCACTAACCCACAGCCACATTATCATGTAGACAGCAGGCAGTTTGCACAGTTGCTGCCAAAATATTTTCCTTATCTTAGTCAACATTTTAACAGAGAATTTTCTTACAAGCATGATTTCACTAACAAGAGCCTTATTTAGCACTTTCGCCTGTACAGGACATTGTATTTGTGACTTAACCTCTCCTTGCACAAATGGCTCAACGTGATTTCCCTCCATTTTGCCTTCAAGATGCCCTGTTGTAAAGCTGAGCATCTCTGGGTATGGGAGGAGGAGGAGGTGTCAGTGGAGGGGAAAATGACTTTCTAAAGTCACTTAATGAAGGAGCTGAAGGCAAAACTTTAGATTTAGTATCAAAACAGATTTAATAATAGTCTAAGTGGGTCAAATAGTAACAGAGAGCAGAACACCTTGTACACGTGATATTTTTAACTCTTTTTCCTACTCTTTCCTAATCTCCTAATTCTAAACTTCCTATTGCTGGGAACTATGAGCAATATTTTTCTATAATCTGTATGATTCTAATATATGAGACTTACTGGCCTCGGCTGCTCTTGCCTTGAGGAGTTGTTTTAGGAGACAGACATATGGGTCTGTGCAGTTACCAAGATGGAAAGTACCCCAAAATAGGGTCACTTCAGACTCAGCACACAACTCTGGTTTTAAGCTTTCTCTCTATTTTTGTTCCTGTTGATTTCCTTCATTTAATTGCAAGACTATATGTGAAACTAACAAGAAATTTATAAATGTCTTCGATTTTACCCATCTAGGCCTTTGAGGAAGAGAGCTAGACAAGAGGAGAGAGAAGCTGGCCTCTCAGCATAACACGGGGGTGCCTGGACTGGGGAGCAGCAGCTTTGGCTCCCGCCTCCCTCCCAGCAACCCTCGACCTCCTCTCTCCTCAGGTGATGGCGCTTGCCTCACACCTATCAACGGCTGGAGGTAGAAAGGAAAAAGCTGCAGTAAAGGAATGAGAACTAAAAATTTAAAGAAAAATAGTAAAAATAATTAAAAATTTAAAAGATGGGTAAAGAGGAAGAGAAATGTAGAAAGACTGAGAAAACATCAGCAGAGAAAAAAGCTGGCAAGCTTTCACTCCTCAGAAAACTTGAGTCTACCAGAGGACAAGGGGTCAGGCCTGGCAGGGGAGGGGTTTAGGGATAGATTGCAAGTATGTTCACAATAATTAGTTTCCCGTATCGCATACCCCATTCCAACCTACTCTTCCCCTAGTCTACCTGGCAAACAGGTCTCAAGGATGTTAATTGTTTGGGAAACTGACATAAACAGGCACCAGATCCAAGAATATCAGGGAGGCAGAGGGCAGGTTTCAAGGGCAAAGCAGAAGTATAGCAGAAGTCAATGAATGTATGCTGGTGAATGTTGCTATACCATCACCTCTTTTTTTTCCCCCAAAACAAGAGTAAGTGGGACTATAAACTCTGGAGCAGGGAATGAGGGCAGGAGTGGGGGTGTAATTCTTCTTTTATATACTGAAATTCACAGAAAGTAACATATGCAGGGTGTTGGGAGAGCAGGATTGGTTGTCAATGTGTGATCATTCAACCAAATGGCCACCAACACCAGAACAATCTGCAGTAAGTGTGCTCTTACTCAAACAGAATCTCTATTCAGCTTTTTAATTCATTACTCTTCAATGTGTCTATGTAGCCAGGTATTGAAATATACTGGATGAAACTCTAGCATGGAAAAAAATTAAGTCAAATTTAAATATGAACTCAAAGAAAACAGAAATAGTGTTGGGGGGAAATTAAAGTGCCAGAATAAAATCACTAGATGTAAAATTACCTGGAATATGTGATATTGAGTCTTTGAAAGAAGAACAAGATCTTTAAAAAAAAATCAGAAAACATAAAAGATCTCTTGGAAGATGAAAATGAGATCATTAGAATATGGGAGTGTTGGAAGATAATTCTGAAAAAGTAGAATAGAAAAAACTGTAAAAATGTGGAAAGTAGAAGAGGAAGATAAGAAAATAAGAAGCAGCTGATACAATTTCAGACAGTCCCAGAATAAAAAGGAAATGGAAGGGAGAAAACTAACAAAAAATAAAAATTAAAGCTAATAATTCAATAAAATTATACAGAATTAAAGGAGATAAGGCTACAGACTAAAAGAATCCACCAAGAGCACAGTGAATTAAAATAAATAAACAAATCCACACAAAGGCATATCATTGTTAAATTCCAGAAACCAGGGATGAAGAAAATAAGATAAAAAAATTTTTACAGCAATTTTAAAATGTCACAAAAGATCTGAAATCAAAATAACATTGGGCTTGCTAATACTTACACTGAAGGCAAGAAAACAGTGGAATTATGTCTTATAAAATGTACATTTAAACCTCTTGCAGCAAAGCCAGGAGTTCTGAACCACAGAAAAACCCAAAACTGGCTTCTCAGGAGAAGTGGAGAAACAGATTTATTATGCGCAGGCCCAGAGGAGAGTCAGTCTCCAAATTCTGAGCCCCATTTTTCAGTTTTCATAGGTTTATATAGGATTTCAGGTAGGATTAGCATAACTTTTGTTTATTGGCTAATGTGTTGCTAAGCAAAATTTTGCAAGTGGGGTTACAGAGGCATACTGTAGCTGCAAGGTTGTGGGCTAATTTACAGAAGCGGGGGGTGGAGGGAGTCACTCGTTTGATATCTTTCTACTAGGCCATGTTTTCACGGGCTGATTTACAGAAACAGGGGCAGGAGTTATTCACTTGATATCTTCTTGCAAGGCCGGCCCTCACAGGCCAATCCACAGAAACAGGGGCAGGAGTGACTTTTTAGATATTTTTGCAAGGTTATGCTTTTTATTTCTCAACAAACCAAGAATTATCAATTATAGTTGAATCAGGAAGGTAAAAGACTCAAAATATGTATGTCACTCATCCAGTTCTTAAGAAGTAGCTAAGTTTCTTCTTCCAGAAGAAAATAAATAATAATGCACTGAATCTATGTAAAAGGAAAAGATTGAATCTATGCAGGAGATATAATAGAAATCTCCTGTAGTTGAGCCTCCTATGCAGAGTGCAGTTAATCCGGATTTGAGATGGAGAACAAAGGACTCTAGGGGGAGGTCAACATTTGGGTGTGATAGCATGTGAGGGAAAAAGTGGAAGGGGAGCATGTCCATTTTTCAATTGATAATGATAAGAAAACAATTTATACTGGGTCAAATGGATAAACCAAGCAGTAGCCGTTTTAAAATATTTTTTTGAAATATGGAGGGAGTGAGGATAGAGCTTGAAGGGTTGAGAATATTTATGTCAGGGCAGCAGAACTAAGGGAGTAGGAAGAGGAAGGCAGGGAATCACTGCTCTTAAATCATGCCTTCATGTTTCTCTTTTATTTCTTAATCAAGTTTATTAAGAACTAATTTGCATACAATGAACAGTACCTTTTCAAAGTGCACTTTTTGATGAATTTGGCAAATGAATATATGTGTGCAACTACCTCCTCGGTTATATTTAGAATATACCCATCGCCCCAAAATCCCACTCATATTCCTTCCCAGCCAATGCCTCCACATTTCTATCACTGTAGATTATTTTTTTGCCTTCTTTAGAAACTCATATAAATGCAATCCTTCCCAATATGAACTATTTTGCAGCCGGCTTCTTTCAGTCATCACAATATTTTGGAACTTTATCCATGTAATCGTGTGTATCCATATTTCATTCCTTTTTACTGCTGAGTAGTATTCAGTTAGATGACTAAACCACAATTTATTAGGCATTTCATCTGGCAATGCACATTTGAAGGATTTAAAAATTTTAGTTATTATAAAAATAAATTAAAAAACAAAATTTTGAGTTATTATGAATTAAATGTCAGTGAACATTTGTATACAAATCTGTTTGGAGACATGTTTTGATTTCTCCTCTTTAAATGTCTGTGAGCAGAATTACTGGGTATCTGTGAAAGTACCAGTTGTTCCATATTCTTACTAATACTTGGTACTGTCAAGTCTTTTCATGTTTTAACCATTTCAGTGGCTGTGTGCTAGTTACTCACTGTGCTTTCTTGGATGTGTCCCTATTTCCTTGATTTTGATTTTGATATGACTGGCACATATTTGTTATTCAATACATATTAAACCCCAGTTTCATTTTAATTATAAAATCAAAAATAATACCTTATATTTACAAAGCTTTGGATCTTTGCATGTTCTCATGTGTCATTTTTCTTATTTTACCCAACACGAGTATTTTCCTGTAAGGAATGGAACACATAAAAATCAATATCTTGTTCTTGAACTGCATTTGCTTACCATGATTCATTAAAGTTTTGTGGCTCTAAAGAAGATATAACCTCTAGCCCTAATCATCACAAGTATTAAAAGTGAACTACGGGAGCAGATATAGCTCAGTGCTTGAGAGCCTGCTTCCCATGTATGAGGTCATGGGTTCAATTCCAGGTATCTCCTTAAAAAAAGAAAAAGAACTGTACAGAGTTAGTACTTACCATTTTTTTGGAAATGAAGTAGGAATAAATGAGATTTTTCTCTTTTGCTTGTCTTTTGTAGAAAATACTGTGACAAAAACCATGATGGTTATTACTAGTAGGATAAAATTACTAAGGCAAAGTAAAAATTCAGTCTTGATAGCAAATCACTGAAATATATTAATATAATACTGCCTTTGTGGTGCTGCAATCAGAGTGGATTCCATTCTTAATTACTTACAGTTTGCAAGGAAGGCACCCACTGTTGTCAACAAGACCAAAAAACAAGACTCCTAGGCTTCCAGTAATCACTTTCCATGATGGAGAATGGGGAACTGATAAAGGAGAGACAATGAATGAATTTTATCATTTCCCAGAAGTAAGCAAATACAAATTTTAATACCATTATGTTTCACCCTCAGAAGGTAAACTTCCATTTTCTAATTCTTGAATGTATTCATCCTCAACACAACAATCTAAGCCGCATGAAGAACTCCAGTTATTTAATCCCCAAGTTTTTACCCTGGCAGTCAGCTCCCTCTTGAGTTTATTCTATCCCTCTCCAGCTGGAGGATCAGGGTATGCTGAACCATCCTTACCAGCATCTTTGACCATCCTTTAGCTAGTCTTCTATAAATTAGAAACTCTGAATAATCTGAGGTCTTATTCTTCCTGCTATCAAACTGAAAAATTAAGTACACCAAGAGAAAATGAAACTGTCAAGCAAATAAAACATTGATATTCAAATTCCACATGAATTTTAACATTCATTTATTCCTCAAACAATTTATTAGTGGATATCTGTTGCTGTGCAATGGGGAAACAGCAAAGACCATTTTTCTTTTTGTTGAGGTAAGAAATAAATATCATAAATTATATAAATATGGGTATGTTTACCAGATTATAATTTAGAACCATAAGCACAGGAAATTCTTCCCTAAAAAGATACTATGACATTGAAAATTGAAAGAAAAGTAGGAATTAATTATTTCTTGAATTGTGGGAGGTTTGGAGAGCAAGCATCAATAAAGCCTCTATAGGTGAGAGCCAGCTTACTGCATTCAAGGAATTGAAATTATAGTCATCTAGAATTTGGAGATCAAAGGAGGGGGTGGATGTGGAAAGACAAGTAACAGTCACATCTTGCGGGACTGAGCATACTATGTTGCTGGCTTTTGTTTTCAATTGTAAGAACAGTAGGAAATTTTGCAGAGAATTTTCATTAAGTGATGAAAATGTTGCTTGCAGTATAAATCATGGATTGAAAACTACTTAGATGGGAAGTGAAAAACCCCCTTTAAAGGGCATTGCAGTACTCTTCAAAAAGAAAAACAAAACAAGACAAAGAAACCAAAAATGACGGGCTTCACAAAAGGAGAAAAGCAGGTTGATTTGAATATACTCTGTTTGGTGATTGCTTGAATGCATTAAGGATATGAGGGCATGAGAAGTCAAAGTCAACTTCCAGGTTTAGGGGTTAAACAATTAAGTGGCTCAAAATTAGCCTCTACCCAAGCATGAAGCCCTTAATCTAAGCAGACAGACATGCCACTTAGTTTACCAAGGAAGTTGAAGCCGACATACATAAATTCCTTTAACTAGCCCCACCTGATACCTACATATATAGATATTACTATTACATATTCATATTCTATTCTTGTTTCCTTCCTTTTAGTTTCAGAGCATGAGCAATTGCTCGATGGTTCAAGTCAAACGTTTCGTATGTTGTCTTTCATTCTATTCATGTAGACTTCATCTCACTACTCATGTAATTCAGTATTCTCCTGGATATCCAGCCTCATAAATCCAGTTTCATCATGGACATCTTTCTCCAAGCTATCAAGAGTCATTTTAAATGCCGTATCATCTGACTTTTACAGACTGATCATTATCTTTAGCCAATTTTTTTAAAGAGTGGGTGAGATAACTAACTACCCAAATCATTTAAGCAGTAAATATCATTATAATATTTTACTCATGTCTCATCTTTACTTCCAATAATTAATCTAACATGAAGTCTTATAAGTTTTACCTCCAAAATATATTAAACTTTTCTAATAATCTCTCTTTTATATAACAATAAATTCTCTTAGTTCTTTGATGCTAGTGATCATTATTCCTTCATCTTTGTAAGTTCCATTACCATGGGACAAAGATGTCAAGTACAGAACAGAAAGTAGAAGTTCAGTAAACATTTGTGGAACTGACTGAGAATATACTGAACTGAAAGCTAACATTCAGGAATTGTTTTAAAACAGCATGAGAAAGAAACTTAGAATGTATGCAGTCTCCATACATTTAAATTAAAGAAATTATTCTTATAAGAAATACAATTCTGTTGGATCCTGGGTCAATGATATTTTGGAACAAATGAACACAGTGGAAGACTATTTTAGAAACAAATTATTCCACAGCAGTATTCTGAAATAGTTAATGAAGTTGCTCAAGATCTATAATTAGTGTAATGGAGTGATTTTATAATGAGTTAGAGAGAGGTAATCTTCTAAAACAAGAATCAAGATCATATGCTTGTGAGCTGATAAGCCTAAAATAAGAACAAGGCCTAGAGCAACATTGTGCCTGGGAATTTCCTCCTGTCAGCCTTCATGTTACTCAAATGTGGCCAGTCTCGAAGCCAAACTCAGCATGTAAATGCAATGCCTTCCCCCCAGCGTGGGACATGACACCCGGGGATGAGCCTCCCTGGCACCGAGGGACCACTATCAACTACCAACTGATGATGCAACTGGAAAATGACCTTAAATGGAAGGTTCAATGCGGATCAGCAGAATATCCCTGTCTACATAAAATAACATGTCTTTAAAATGCTGTTTGACCTAAAGTAAGGGGGAAATGGAAAGGAGAAATGAGTTTATATGGCTACGAGTTTCTAAAAAAGAGTCTGGAGGCTGGCAGAAGGATTGCCCTCATGCACAACTGAGCAGAGTCAGAGAGACAGATAAAGCAGATGCAACCCCCAGATATTGGTTCCTTTGAGGGCTAAAGAGACCCATGGGAGTTATGGTCATGGCCGATGGGGTTAACTACCAGGTCAGATGGCCCCTCTTTGGAAATGGTGTTTATGTGTGATGAATCTGGACTCAGATGGGATCTTCCTTCATAAGACTTTCATGCTAATGTGCTGGAGGTGCAGTTAATGTTGGGGTTTAAGATATATTTAGGGGATTTGAATCTCTGATCTGACAATGTGATAGCCAGGTCCTGAGCCTCAACAGACTCCAGCACCTACAATCTGATTTATTGGACTTACCACACTCAGCTAAGATGGAGTTGAAGAAGGACAACCACCACACCATGGAGCCTAGAGTGATTACAACTGAAAGTGGGAGGATTGCATCCAGCATCCATGTGGAACCTGAGCCTCCTCTTGACATAGAGGTGCAATGGACACAACCAATCCAATGTCCACATAGAAGAGGTGGCATTGGATTGGGAAAAGTGGACATGGTGGCTGATGGGTATGGGGAAAGGCAGGAAGAGATGAGAGGTGGAGGCGTCTTTGGAACATGGAGCTGCCCTGGATGGTGCTTCAGAGGCAATCACCGGACATTGTAAATCCTCACAGGGCCCACTGGATGGAATGGAGGAGAGTATGGGCCATGATGTAGACCATTGACTATGAGGTGCAGAGGTGCCCAAAGATGTACTTACCAAATCCAGTGGATGTGTCATGATGATGGGAATGAGTGTTGCTGGGGGGGGGGGAGAGGTGGGGTGGGGTGGTGGGGTTGAATGGGACCTCACATATATATTTTTAATGTAATATTATTTCAAAGTCAATAAAAAAATATATAATAAAAAAAAAAGAATCAAGATCATGCTAATAATCAAATATGTATAACAACAACTATACTTTTTCTTTTTTCCTCTAACAGACCATTTTCTTTGCTGGAGATAAGTTTTGGGAAATTTCAGTTCTGTATAATTTGTCTGCTGTTCATTTGATATGACATTGCTCTAGTCAGTCTTGGGTATTCTTTGCTTCTGTTGAGATATGGACAATTGAAGTTCTGTGTAAATTACCTTTTGCCTGTTTACTTTTTGTTTTGCTTATTCTTAGGCATTTATTTTTCCTGAGAAGACTTGGATTTCCTCAAGTCAGTCTTGATAAATTGCACCTTTTTCACTTTAATGTCTAACAGAAATGTGAGGAAAGGAGTTAAGGAGCCATGGTGTCAGATCAGGTAGTGAAAACTGCACTCACTCTTTGGTACAAATAATCATTTAGGTATAATAATTAAGGAGTAAAAAGGGGAAGAAAGGAGAGTCTAAATCTCTCTGCTTCTCAGTCCTCTTCATACAGAAGAATACTTTCAACCTCCTTTAATAAGATTTTAACATTTTTGTTCCTCTCTAAATTCATTTTTGAGAGAAATGGATTGAGAATATGTATTTTCCCTTCTCATTATTCTTTCTATATTGAATAATGTTGATAATGCATGGATAATGGTTAAATCACAACTACATTAATGATGAACTGAACATTTAAATTGAATAGCAAGTCTCTTTCTTTTAAATCAGGTTGATATAAAGTTTATTTTATCACTGAAATAATCTGTTATTCAGTGGATTAGTATATTTGTAGTGGGGGAAAACTTCTCTCTCTCAGGAACTGGGTATAGTCAACATTTGTAAAATAACCTTATATTTCTCCAATTATAAGTCTTCTATCTCTTCCTTACCTACACAGATTGTATTCAGTTACACACGCACACACAGACACACATACAAGCTTACACCATCTGAATTAATGAAACAATGCCAACAAACAACAGAAAATAAAGGAAATAAAGAGCTGATTCACAAAATCCAATAAAATTTTGAAATTGTCAATCTTATTAATAAAGAAATACAAATTAAAATAATGGAACAATTTTCATCCATAAGATCACTAAATATTATAGACTACTGATACTTTTTGAATTGACAAATGATTGTGAACAAAAATTTTTATTGGTATTTATTAAATTATAAAATATAAAACTTCCCACCAGCAATTACAATTTAAACAATTTCTCATCTATAAATATTCAAAATATATTCAAATTTGAGAAGCATGTGTTTTCTGTATTTATTTCCTAATAGGCTGAAAAACAAAAAAATGGTAAACAACTAAAATGTTCACAATTAAAGGAGTTGTTAAATAAGTTATAGGACATCTGTATACTAGAACACCACAAACTTTTTAACACAACAAATAGTCTTGACATGTAAATAAAATAGTAGATTTGTAATATGCTATGTTTGCAGTAGTTAAATTTCCATAAGTGGAAAAACATGGATAAAGCAAGAAAAGCATTAAGGATTTTTCACACTTCTCTAAATTGTTTTCTGAAAATGTTTGGCAAATTTATACATCTCCTAGCAGAAATTGTAGTTAATTTAAGGGTATATTGGATTGCAAGAATGTTGTTTAAATATTTGGAATAATTAAGCTAATTTTGTCCCCATGGGGGAAAGGAAAATGGCTATTTTTATTAAGGAGAGAGATGAGAATAAGCATTGTCTAAGAAAATTTTAAAAAATGATGGAATAAGGTGGAAAATTGGTTCAAAAACAGAGCACTGCATAAGTCTTACATCACTAATTTCACAACATGCACTCAAACAAATTTCAGATTTACCAAAATGCTAACTATAAGCCATGAGACAATAAAAATAGCAAAATATTAAAATTAAGTACAGGTAAATAATTATAAATTTCTCACCACATACTGATGAGAAAAGAAATGTAAAATCAAACCAGGTTGAACCACAGAAATAATTTTTGTTGATAATATAAATATAAATACTTTTATCATGAATAAGTACATTAAAAGACTTATTTCATTATAAAAGATATGTAAACTAAAACATTAATGATATATCACTTTCACCAATCAAATCAGTAAATATTGATGAACTAAATGAAATTGCACTGAACTGCACAGTGTATAGGAAAGCAGGCATTTAATTACATGTCCTTTTGGTTAAGTTTTACGCAGGTAGTAATGTATCAGTTTGCATCAAATCAGATCAATATAAAGCTTATTTTATCGGTGAAATTATCTACTATTCATTGGTTTAATAATGTTTTCACCTACTAATTAGCATTTCAAAACAGTGGGAAAATATCTCATATATATAGCTCATATTTTATATTAATCCATTAATAAAAGTTTGCAAATACCGTCTATGTGTTAAATGCTTTGGAAAATCTTAGCGACATAAAGAGAAAAGTTTCCATGTAAGTCAAGATTCTGCATGAGATAGACACCATTTCTTAGGAGGTGGTGTCCTTGGTCAGTTGTTTTGGGGTCAGGCATCATAAAAGAGGACTGTCATTCCTCAGTGGCTCAGTCAGTGGCTTGTCCAGGGAGAAATACAGCCATAATCTGCTTCAGTCATGAGTTCTTTGAGTTTATATGTCATGTAGGGCTCTTTAGCTCACAGGGTTCCTTTAGATCCTGGGGTAAAGGTCAGCTACGATGCAACCTAGAGTCCTTTTAAGAATCTGTGCAGTCAGGATTTAGTTCTCAGTGATGCCAACTCAGGAGGGTGGGAGAAAGATTGGAAACAATTAGTTTGGAGAGTTATAGCCTCATAATGGAGAAACCTGAAAGAATTGAGATGATGTTAAGGGTTGACAATGTGTGCAAAAGGACAGGATCCAGTCCAGCTTAACAGGCAGGTAATAAATCTTTTCAGTGACCTGGAGTTAACAATCCGATATAAAATGTTCAAAGATAAAGAACAGGAGGAAAATTTGATAATCCACAAAAGTTATGCTTTATTTTTCTACTGAAGCACAGATTTCTATAAGTCACCCCCATTTTGATCCAAGAAAACCCCAAATAAAATTATTCTTGATCATACAGTAATGCAGATTTCATTAGATTATATACATAGGAGCAGCAAGAGTGGTGATTTGCCATAAAGGCCTTTTTAAGTTTGCTGTGCTGAAAGTTTTTATCGGGAATCTCATAGGTTTAAAAGCCTCTCCAGACTAGGGCCAAGACAAGAACTTGCCACAATATTTCACTTTTGGTACCTATCAATTTGGGTGAATTCCTCTTTCCTCACAATCTCCAAAGTATCAAGTACTTAATTATAAGGTTGAGAACCTTCAAGCCAGGTATCAGGCAAGTTTTTCCAAGAGGGCTGTGTAAGTAATGGCTCCAGAAAGTCAACTTTTGTTCCTTAAAAGTGTCTGGTCATATCTGATTAAATGAACATTATTTTCTTAAACAGAATTCCAGCCAAAGCCTTGGTTATAGACCCAATGTCTCCAACTATGCACTGCAAACAAGGAGGACAAATTTTTATTGAACTTATACACATAATTTTATTGCCAAGAAAATAAGAATATTCATTTAGAGTTTCTGAATTCTAGAGAGATCAGGCAGGGAGAAAAAGAGAAAATGTTTTATGAGCTATAGATTGCTTAGGGGAAAAAAGGAAGGGATTCTTTGTATCTAGAAAATAGAACATTAAAACATCACCAATATCCCAAACAAAACCCATAATCATTTTGTATCTATTCATTTAACCCTATGTAATTAATCCTGGTTTGATCGATCTTGGATCTCATGAACCTATCAGTTTCTCCACCAGAGTTCTGGAAATCTTGACAAAGGCCATTGTTATGCTCTCAAAGTTATTTAAGCAATGTATTTGAATCCCATGTTCCAGAGTACATGCATTGTCCTGTTCTTGTGTCCTCGAGGCAGTCCCTTTTTGTCGAAGACTTAAAGATGAAGTATTCTGGCCTGTTGCTGATTGCAAGTGCTTTCAGCAAAGCATCAGATTAAAAAACCATGTGCAGATGATGAAAGACTTAAAATGGCTGTAGTTAGTTTAATACTGTTATACAAATGTGAAATACCTAACAGTTCATTGAAAAAATAATGCAACTGAGAAGGAACTTTGGTTGTTTCTGTGACATGGAGAATACTTTAAAAGAATAACTGAAATTATGACCAGTATAACATATTGTTGTTGGCAGTATCAGGCAAAGTAGCACCAAGACACATGATGGAAAGTAAGAACTCTGACATATCTCTAGGAATTTCATACAAAATCTGGAATATTCATATTAATATCATTTTATACACAAAAATTTTTCTTGGAGAAGGTTACGCATCCCTTTCAGTTTGTTACTGCCCATGCAACTCATAACTTATTAAAAACCAGTATTATATCATTTAAGGTTTGATTTTGGGAAGACAGAATGTCAACTGTTGGTTGAATAAGATCAAGGACCACTGTGAAACAATAATTGACTTCCTATTTAGCCAAAATGAAAATAAATTATTTTAAAAGTAAATAGAGAAGTTAGGAGGATTGTAAAAAAAAAATAGCTCCTTTAAAAATTAAGAAGACTTTGTTCTCTTCAACAATAAAAGGGATGAAAAAGTCTATGGAGCACAGGAAATTATTCTAATAAGAGAATCTTTTGACTTCCAGGCAGATTACTCAGAAGGTTAAAGAAAAACCTTTTTATAACCTCTTAATAAGAGCACACCAATAATCTAAAAAAAATACCATCATTTTACAGAGAGAAATGCAAATTCTAGTTTTGCGTAAGTATGCTATTTGGTACGAAATCTCTTTAAAAAATCTATCTCCAAGTAAAATTCTAATAAAACAGATGTACATTTGGAGCCATTGCCAGCATCTTGTATAGACCAATCCTTAAATCTAGTCCATATTTTTCCTATTTCTTAACCTATGCTAAGCAAATGAGCCATTCTGTTCTCTGAAGAGTGATGTGTATGACACTGGGAATGTAGCAGAATCCAGAGTCTTCATAATGTATGGCCTACCTATAAGCCAGAAAACATGGCCAGTATTCAAGAGAAAAAAGTCAACAGAAAGTGAACCCAAAATAGTTCCTATGTCCTCAATTAGCAGATGAGAGTTTTACAGCAGCTACAAGTATTTTCAAGAATATAAAAGTAAATATGGTTATAATGAATGAGTGGGTGTGAATATTAGCAGAGAAATGGGAACTATAAAAGAAAACCACATGTGAATTTAAGAACTAAAAGAACCATAAGTGAAGTGAAAATTTCAGTCAAAAGCCTTAACAAAAGATTGGACCCAATGGAATGAAAAAATTGTGAATGTGAATATAGATAGAATAGAAATTATCTGATCTAACAAACATATCAAAAAGATTTAAAATCTGTAATTGGAATCTCATAAAAATAGATCATAGATAATGGGGTAGAAAATACTTGCAGAAATAATGCCTGAAAATTCTCAAATTTATTTATAAAAATATAAGTTTACAATAAAAACCAAGAAACTCAACAAACCTAATGAAAGATATATAAAAGGAAGAGCACACTTAGGGGTATCATAGTCAAAATGCTGAAATTCAAAAATGAAGAAAATAAATCATATGCAACCAGAGAAAAACAACCCATTATATTCAATGGAAAAATGATACAAATTATCACTGACTTTTCATCAGAAATTATCAAAAGAAAAGACAGTGGAGCATCTTTTAGAGTAATGAAAGAAAAACATTTAAAAACCCAACTAGCAACTTTTTTAATATACAGTGTTATGTTCAGAAGCATAAAGGAAGTCTAACATTTGGCTGTGAATCAATACTGGTACTATGAAATCTACGGTATCAGAGAAGCAGTAAAATTGCTTAGGAATATTGAAAAAATATGATATTTCCTTATCAGAAAAAGTTGATAATGAGTAGAAGACTCTCAGAGAACAAAATGCTAAATAACTTAGTTTTTAGTCATTTTTATTGAAGTATACTTGCTTAAAATAAAATTCAACAATTTGAACTGTATTGTTCACTGAGTTCTGACAAATGTATAAAGTTATGGAATTACCACAGCACTCTTGGCCAGTACCACCACCCCCAAATTTCCTCATGTCCCACTGCAGTAAATCCTTGTGGAGCAAGTTGGTATATGGTGCGTCATTGGAGCACAGTCTCAAGCACAAAAGAAACTTTCAGCAAGTGACTCCTTTATTACTTACATGGAACAAAGGTCCAAAAGAGCAGAGGGAAAGATCCCATTGTGACCATTACCCCAAGGAGAAACCTGCCTGGGTCAGAGTCAGTGGATGGAAGTTTTGCACGCCCCACTTCCTTGGGAGAGGAGAGATCCTATGCTGATTGAGTATTGAGCGTTTATCCACCCACTGAGAAAAAGCATTTTTCAAGCAAAGTTTGTACAGAGTTTCTGCCCTGGCAAGCAGCTGGGGCTGCTTGTTCCCATTTTCCGGTTCAAGATATGGTCAGACAATCCCATTAGACTTAACATCTCCTCTGGACTATAAAATGGAAATACATTGAAATATTTGCACACAAAGAAAAGGAGGGGAGCAGATGAAGACTAGGGGATGGCCACTAGGCATCTACCTCCATCCCCTAGCAAGTACCCATTCGATTTCTGTCAATATATTGTTTCCTTTGCTAGAATTTAATTTAAATGGAATTATAAATATGTACAATTTTGGGAATGGATTCTTTTGCTTGGTATAATGCATTTGCCATCTGTCCATGAGTATGAATAGTTTGTTCCTTTTTAATTACTGAGTAGCATTTCTTTGTACGGACTGCATCATGGTTCATTCATCATTTGTGGCCATTTTGGGTTACTGATGGATTTTTCTATTATGAGTATATTAGTTTCCTATGACTCTGGTATTGAAATACCACATACTTGTATTATCTTACATTTCTGGAGGGCGGAGCCTCAAATCATTTTTCTTGGGCCCAAATTAAGGCATCAGCAGGATTGTGTTCTGGCTGGAGGCTATGAGGAAGACTATTTTCTTGCCTTTTCCACCTTGCTTGTTTTTCCAGCATTCTTGCCATCCCTAGGATCTTGGCCCTTCCTCCAGAGCAGTAGCCATCACATAGCTTTCTTTTTCTGTGTGGTCAAATCTCCCTTTACCTCCCTCTTATGTGGACACTTGTGATTACTTTCAGGCCCAGCCAGATAATCCAGGATACTTTTCCCTACTCGAGGTCATAATTGGATCATTTCTGCCATATAGTGTACTGTTTACAGGTTTAAGGATTTATGACCTGGAATTTATAAAATTGTGGTTGCTTCAATTCTAGAAATTAGCATCATGGAAAAAATCAATGTGAAATAAGGAATCAAACATGTGGACTGCAGCAGAGATCTGAGGAGAGTATAGTGACACTGGGGTTCTTGTTTGGCATAATTTCTGCCTTTCCTATATGTTGCTTAGATGAAATAAACTATTTCCTTTTGGACCTAGGCTTCTGTTTAAAAATATATTATTTATGCAAAAAGGAATTATTCATTATGATTAATGGCTAACAAAAAGAAATAATGGAATGGGGGGTTATGCATCATTCCTTAATAGGTTTATTTTGACTAATTTTATTTATAATTCAACCATTCTCAAAGGGTTATATTTATTAAAACCTTTGCATTAAATTATATTTGCTCTTATTAACTGAATACATCTTGAGATTTTTTGTTGATTTTTAATTTTTTTATTTTTTAACAAATCAATATTATCAATACATATTAATAAAACGTAAGTCCAATCAAATTATACAATCAATGATATTTGGTATAATCACATATTTGTGCATTCATCACTTTAATCATTGTTAGATGCGGCGGCTTGCTCGGTCGGTAGAGGTGGGGTCTGGCTGCGGACGAGGGGTCGGTCCAGCTCAGGACGAGGGGTCGGTCCTGCTTGGGACGAGGGGTCAGTCCCGCTTGGGATGAGGGGTCGGTCCGGCAGCAGACGAGGGGTCGGTCTCACAGGGGTTGCGCGGTTCGGCTGACGGCGTTGCCCGGCGAAGCTGACGGCGTCGCCCGGCGAAGCCGGTGAAGAGGGGGTCGCCCGGAGAAGCAGGCGACGAACTGGGGACAAGGGAGGCCAGGCCCCTGTCGGGGGCTCTCAGTACTGGAGGGCGCACGACAGAAGAACTACCGTGGAGACGAGGTAAACACGCAGGTCCACTTTATTGAGGGAGAGGCAACAGTTTTATAGGGGCTGGGGAAGGCTGATTGGTCGAAGCCACACCCTGTTCTGATTGGTTGCCGGAGAAAGGTCAGTGGGCGGTACTGGACGGGGGAGGGGTGGTGATTAGGGATTGGCTGTTGCTGTTGCTGGGGGAAGTGGCAGGGTTTAGTGATTGGTGGCTGCTGTTGCTGGGGTGGGGGGCAGACTGGAATTTCCCGCCCACGCCTGGCTGTTGCTGCTGTTGGGGGGGAGGGAAAAGGGCAGACTGGATTTTTCCGCCCTGCGCCTGCGCAGGGAGAAAGAAGGCATCGTGTGGCGCTATCTGGGAGGAGGGGCAGCCACGGAAGCATGGCTGCCGAGAAGGGGAGACCCGAGGGCACTCTGCGCCCATGCCGAGCTTCCTTCAGGGGCGGCGGTGGGCCCGACCAACCACCCTATTACAGGGGCAGCGGTTTGGAATAGGCCTGCCACGGCCGCCGCCCCCCGCCAGGTCAGCAAACCACACTTCAGCCCGAGGGGTGACCGCAGTTAGAGCCCTTTCATTATTCCAATAGTAATAATAAGCAAAAAAACACTCACCTCACAATCTGTCTATGCTTCCCGCTGCTATTCTTTTTCCTTGTCTCTAGTATATTTGTATTTGTATTTTGTTAAAACAGTCTTATATATGCGATATGACCCATATTCATGTTTTACATGATCTTTTACTCTCCTAAACAGTCCCATGTTACAGTTTTTAGCTTTCCTTCTGGTAATACACATGATCCTAGATGTTCCCATTCAACCACTATCACAGCCATCTAATAGCTCTGTTAGTTTTAAACACCATAATATGCTTTCACCATTTCTATTCATTTCCAAATTTAAAAACAACCTTTTTAACAATTCTTCATAGATTATCCCTCAGCTTTCCATGTATTACCCTTCTTCTGTTTTCTGGTGATCTATGTTGTAATTATTTCCTCCATGAGTTTGCACAATATATCTAGTTCATAATAGTGCAATCATGCAATATTTGTCCTTCTGTGTCTGGCTTGCTTCACTTAGCATAATGTCTTCCAGGTTCATCCATGTTGTCATATGCTTCAGAACTTCATTTCTTCTGACCACTGCACAATATTCCATCATATGTATACATCATAATCTGTTTATCCATTCATCAGTTGATGGATACCTCGGTCGTTTCCTACCTTGGCAATTGTGAATAATGACACTATGAACATTGATGTGCAGAAATCTGTTCATTTCTCTGCTCTCAGTTCTTCTGCATATATATCTATATACCTAGTAATGATATTGCTGAGTGTATTAGTCAGCCAAAGGGGTGCTGATGCAAAATACTAGAAATCTTTTAGTCTTTATAAAGGGTATTTATTTGAGGTAGAAGCTTACAGTCACCAGGCAATAAAGTGTCAAGTTATTTCCTTCACCAAAGTCTGTTAACACATGTTGGAGCAAGATAGTTGTGGACATATCTACAAAAGTTTAGTCTTCCTCTTAAGCCTCTATGATTCCAGTCTTTGCCATTACTGGCTCTAGGCTAGAATAAGTCTTCTCTCTCTCCTGGGGCTCATTTCTCCTGGGGTTCATTTCTCCCCAACTCAGTTGCTTTCGTCTCTTGGCAAGGTCAGCTGTAGACTATCAGACTCTCTCTCTTTCTAGGGCCTCTGCTATGTCTATGGAGCCATCTCTATTCCTCTGTGTTCTTCTCCTGTGTCTTTACTTCCCAGGGCTCCCACATCAAAAACCTCCAACTAACTCCTCTGCCATATAGTTTTCTCTGTGAGTCCTGGCCCACAACCTACTGAGTGACCCAATCAAAGCCGTAATCATAATTTAATCAAGTAAATGTGAAAACTCTGAATCCAGTACTATCTTATAAGCCCAGAGGAAGAGACCTGTTCACAAACATAACCCAGTATCTGCTTTTGGAATTCATAAATAATATCAAACTTCTACACCAGGTCACATGCCAAGTCTATACTCAACTTCCTTAGGAAGTGCCAAACAGTCCTCCACAGTGACTGTACCATTCTACATTCCCACCAACAGTGAATGTGTGCCTATCTCTCCATATCCTTGCCAACATGTACAGTTTTCTGACTTTTTAATAGTGGCCAGCCTAATAGTTATGAAATGATATCTCATTGTAGTTTTGATTTGTATTTCCCTAATCACTAGTTATGTTGAACATTTTTTCATGTGTTTCTTTGCCATTTATATATCTTATTTGGTTAGTTGTCTTTTCAAGTCTTTTGCCCATTTTTAATTAGGTAGTTTGTCTTTTTATTGTTGAATAGTGTGATTTCTTTGTTTATCATGGATATCAAATACTTATCAGATTTGTGATTGTCAATATTCTCTCCCATTGAGTTGGTTGCATTTTCACACTTTTGACAAAGTCCTTTGAGGTACAAAAGTGTTTAATTTTGAAAAGGTCCTATTTATCTGTTTTTTGTTGCTTGTCCTTTGGGTATAAGATTTAAGAAACTACTGCCTACCACAAGAGTTTGAGGCTGTTTTCCTACATTTTCTTCTGGAACTTTTAGGGTTGTTCCTTTTATATTTAGATCCTTGATCCATTTTGAGTTAATTTTTGTATAAGGTGTGAGACAGAGGTCTTCTTTCTTCCTTTTGGATATGGATATCCAGCTCTCCCAGCACCATTTGTTCTGGCCCAGCTGGGAGAGCTTGCCTGCCTTGTTAAAAATAACTCGAGGTAATGTGAGGGTTTCTTTCTGAGTTCCCAATTTGGTTCCATTGGTCATGGTGCCTGTCTTTTTACCTATGCCAGGCTGTTTTTACCACTATAACTAAGTAATATACTTTAAAATCTACAAGTAAGAGTCTTCCAACTTTGTTCTTTTTTAAGAAATTTTTGTCTATTCAGGGCTCTTTACTCTTCCACATAAATTTGATCATTGATTTTTCCATATCCTCAGAAAAGGCTGTTGGGATTTTTATTGAGAGTGTGTTGAATCTGTAAACTAGTTTAGGTAGAACTCAGGTCTTAACAATATTCAGTCTTCCAATTCATGAACACAAACTGTCCATCCATTTATTTAAGTCCTTTGCAGTTTCTTTTAGTAATGTCTTGTAGTTTTCTGAATATAGGTCCTTCATGTCTTTGATTAAGTTTATTCCTAAATATTTGATTGTTTTAGTTGCTATTAAAAATGGAATATTAGTCCTGATTTCCTCCTAAGGTTACACATCAGTAGTGTATAGAAATGCTATTGATTTTTGCATATTAATCTTGTATCCCACCATTTTGCTGAACTTGTCTGCTAGTTGTAGTAGCTTTGTTGTGGATTTTTCAGGATTTTTGAGATTTAGGATCATATCATCAGCCAATAGCAAAAATTTTAATTCTTCCTTTCCTATTTGAGTTCCTTATTATTGCTTTTTCTTGCCTCATTGCTCTAGCTAGAACTTCTAGCACAATATTGAATAACAGTGGTCAAAGTAGGCTTCCTTGTCTTGTTTCTGATCTTGGGGGAAGGTTCTTAGTCTTTTACAACTGAGTACAATGTTACTTGTGGATTTTTCATATAAGCACTTTACCTTGTTGAGAAAATTTCCTTCTGTTCATATCTTTTGGAGTGGTTTCATCAAGAAAGTTTTTGGTATTTTGTCATACGCTTTTTTTGTGTCAGTCAAGAAGATCATGTGATTTTTCATCTTCAATTTGTTAATGTGGCTATTACACTAATTGATTTTCTTATACTGAATCACCCTTGTATACCTGGAATAAATTCATCCTTACTGTTGTGTATAATCTATTAATGTAGTTTTGGAATCCATTTGCAAGAATTTTGGTGATGATTTTTGTCGATTAGAGAAAGTGGTCTTATTTTACTTTTTTCATAATACCTTTTTTAGGGTATAATTGGTTTCATCGAATGGGTTTGGTAGTGTTCTTTCCTGTTTTGTTTCCTGTTCTTCCAATTTTTTGGCAGAGCTTGAGCATCTTTGACTGATTGTTGGAATTCACCTGTGAAGCCATCTGGTCCTGGAATTTTCATTTTGGGAAGGTTTTTGAAGATTATCTCAATCTCTTTACTTGTGATTGTTTTGTTGAGGTATTCTATTTTTTCTAGGGTCAGTGTAGGTTGTATGTGTGTTTCTAAGAATTTGTCTATTTCATCTACAATGTCTAGTTTTGGGGGTGCTATATCTCTTATTATGGGGGGGTCAGGTGCCCCCCTCATTTCTGAATTATTTAAATGGATCTTCTTTCCCTTTTTTTTGCCAGTCTAGCCAAGTGTTTATCAATTTTGCTGATCATATTGAAAAACCAAATTTTGCTTTTGATGATTCTCTATTTTATTGTTGTTGTTTTCAATTCCATTATTTTTGCTCTAACCTTTATTATTTCTTTTCTTCAGCATGGTTTGGGATAAGTTTTCTATTCTTTTTTTTAGTTCCTCCAGATGTGCAGTTAGGTGTTCAATTTTATCTCTTCTTTTTTAATTTTAAGCATTGAGGGTTATAAATTTCCCTCTTAGCACTGGGTTTGTTGTTTCCACAGATTTTGATATGTTGTGCTCACATTTTCATTCGTCTTGAGATATTTACTGATTCCTCATGCAAATTCTTTTTTGTCACACTGATTATTTAAGAGTATGTTGTTTAATCTCTATATACTTAAGAATTTTTGCTTTTTCCATCTGTTATTGATACCCAGCTCCATTCCATTATGATCAGAGGAAGTCATTTGTATAATTTCAAACTTTTTAAATTTATTGACATCTGTCTTGTGATCTAATGTAAGATCTATCTTGGAGAAGGTGCAGGAGCACTTGACAGTATGCATAGCCTGCTGTTTTGGAGTGTAATGCTCTATAAATCTGTTAGGTCTAACTCATTTATCATATTATTCACACTCCTTATTTATCCTCTGTTCAGATGTTCTATCCACAGCTGACATTGGGGCATTGTGTCTCCAACTATTACTCAAAAGATTTAATTCTTCCTTCATGTTTGCCATGTTTGCCTCATGTCTCTTGTGGCACCCAAGTTAGGTGTGTAAATATTTATTATGCTTATTTCTGCTGGGTAAATTTCTCCTTTTATTAATATATAATGACCTTCTTCATCCATTATATCAGTTTTGAATTCAAAATCTATTTTGTCCCATATTAGTATCATTAATCCAGATCATCCATGAAGTGTGTGGAATAGCCTTTTGCCTCTTTCACCTTCAACCTGATTGTATCTTTACATATGAAGTAAGTCCTTTGTAAACAGTATATAGATGGCTCATATTTTTTTATCCATTCTATCAGCCTATGTCTTTGATTGGTGAGTTCAATCCATTAATGCTCAGTGTTATTACTGTAAAGAAATTACTTGATTTGTCCATTTTATCCTTTGATTTTCCATTGTCATATCTTACTATAGTCTGCCTTTTTTCCCTGTAAGTTACTCTTACTGATAATCTTCATTTCTACATTCTTCTCCAAATCTCTCACCTTTGCCTTTTCCTTTTAGTCTGTAGCACTCACTTTAGTATCTCTTGCAAATCTCATCTTTTGGTAACATACTCTCTGTTTTTGTTTGTGATGACCTTATACTCACCCTCATTTGTGAAGGACAGTTTTGTCAGATAAAGTATTCTTGACTAGCAGTTTTCCTCTTTCAGTACTTTAAATATATCATACCACTGCCTTTTCACCTCCATGGTTTCTGATGAGAAAGTGACATTTATGTTCCCTTGTATGTGATGCATTGCTTTTCTCTTACTGCTTTCAGAATCCTCTTTATCTTTTGTATCTGAAATTCTGAATATTAAGTGCTTCAGAGTAGGACTATTCAAAATTTTTTCTGTTTGCTCTATCTTGTCCTCCTTGGAATTGATATTTATGCCTTTCTTAAGTGTCTGGAAGTTTCTGGTCATTATTTCCTCAAATATTCTTTCTGACCCTTTTCCATTTTCTTCTTCTTGGACACTGATAAACCATACATTTGTGTGTTTTACATGGTCATTCAATTCCCTGAGAACCTGTTCTATTTTTTCCATTATTTTTTTCTGTACTCCTATCTTTTCAGGTTCAGATACTTGGTCCTCCAAATCACTTATTCTTTTCCATCAGTTTGAATCTACTCTTATATGCCACTCCTGTATTGATATTATAACAAATCAGTTTTACTGATGCATATTAATAAAGCATAAATCTATCCAAATTGTAGAACCAATGTATTCGGTATAATGATATAGTTGTGCATTCATCACTTCAGTCATTTTTAGAGCATTTTCATTATTCCAGTAATAAAAATAATAATAATAATAAAGTAAGAATAATAATATAAAACACAAACACCATTCAATCAAACAAAACTCATCAACTCTCAATATCTATTTCCCCTGCTGTACATAGCTGCTCTTCTGTTTCCATCTCTCTAGTTTATTTGTATTTATATTTTGTTAAAACAGTCTTATATATGCAATATCACCCATACTTTTACCTCAGGTTTCACTGTGTTATGATTCCCATATTGCAGTTTTTAGCTTTCCTTCTAGCAATATACATGCCCTTAGTCTTTCCCTTTCAACCACTGTCATACCCATATAATAGCTCTCCTAGTCACAAACACCATGATGTGCTCTCACAATTTCCATTCATTTCCAAGACTGACAAACAAACTTTTAACCAATTCTGCACAAAATAACCCTCAGGTTTCCATTCTCTTCCCTCATTCTATTGTCTGATGACCTATATTCTAATTATTAATTCCATGAGTTTACATCACACATTTAGTTCATAAAAGCACAATCAAACAGTATTTGTCCTTTTTTGTCTGGCTTGCTTCACTCAACATAATGTCCTCCAGGTTCTTCCAAGTGTCATACACTTCACAACTTCATTTTTTCTTACAGGTGCATAAAATTCCATCATGTGTATACACCACGAAATGTTTCTCCATTCATCATTTGATGGACACCTGGGTTATTTCCAAATTTTGGCTATCATGAATAAGAACACCATGAACATCAGCGTGCAGGTTCATGACACTGCTTTCAGTTCTTCTGGGTGTATACGTAGGAATGGTATTCTCAGGTCACATGACAAATCTATATCCAACTTCCTTAAGAACTCCCAAACAGTCCTCCACAGAGGCTGCACCATTCTAAACTCCCACCAACACTGCAGTCTTGATTTGCCCTTCCCTAATTGCTAGTGATGTTGAACATTTTTTATGTGTCTCTTTGCCATTTGCATTTCTTCTTTGGAAAATTGTCTTTTCAAGTCTTTTGCCTGTTTTTAAAAATTGGGTCATTTGTCTTTTTAGTGTTGAGTTGTATGGTCTCTTTATTAATTATGAATATTAAACCCTTAAGGAATATATGATTTCCAAATATTTTCTCCCATTGAGTTGGCTGCATTTTCACCTTTTTGACAAAGTCCTTTGAGGTGCAAAAGTGTTTAATTTTGAGAAGGTCCTATTTATCTATTTTTTCTTTTGTTGCTCAAGCTTTGGGTCTAAGGTTGAAGAAACTACTGGCTACCACAAGAGCTTTAAGATGTTTTCCTACATTTTCTTTTAAGAGTTTTAAGGTTGTTGCTTTTATATTTAGGTCCTTGATCCATTTTGAGTTAATTTTTTAATAAGGTGTGATCAAGGTGGCCTCTTTATTTCTTTTGGCTATGGTTATCCCTTTCTCCCAGAACCATTTATTGAATAGACTATTCTGGCCAAGTTGGATGGCCTTAAAAACCTTGTCAAAAATCACTGACTGTAGATATGAGGTTCTATTTTTGAGTTGTCAATTTCAGTTCCATTGGTCATTCTGCCTGTCTTTATGCCAGTACCATAATGTTTTTATCACTGTAGCTAGGTAATATGCTTTCAAGTCAGGAAATGAGAGTCCTCCAACTTTGTTCTTCTTAAAGATATTTTTGGCTATTTGGGGCCCCTTATCCTTTCAAATAAATTTGATTATTATCTTTTCCACTTCTACAAAGAAGGCTATTGGGATTCTTATTGGGATTTCATTGAATCTGCAAATCAGTTTGGTTAGAATTGATATTTTAACAATATCTTTGGTTTCTTTTTGCAATGTTTTTACTTTTCTGAATACAGGTCTTTTATGACTTTGGTTAAGTTTATTCCTAAATATTTGACATTTTTGTCACTATTATAAATGAATTTTTTTCCTGATTTCCTATTCAAATTGCTCATCAGTAGTGTATAGAAACATTATTGATTTTTACCTGTTAATCTTGTATCTCACCATTTTGCTGAGCTCACCTCTTGTGGATTTTTCAGGATTTTCTAAGTATAGGATCGTATCAGCAGTAAAAGTCTTGCTTTTTCCTTTATTCTTTGGGTGCCTTTTATTTCTTTATTTAGCCTTATTCCTCTAGACATAACTTCTAGCACAATATTGAACAACAATGGTGAAAGTGGGCATCCTTTTCTAATTTCTGATCTCAATGGGAAAACTTTCAGTCTTTCACTTTTGAGTACAATGTTAGCTATATATTTTTCATATATGTTTTTTAACATACTAAGAAAGCTTCCTTTTTTCCAATATTTTGGAGTGATTTATCAAGAAGGGTGTTGTTTTGTCAGATGCCTTTTCAGCATCAATTGAGATGACCAGATGATTTTTCTTCTTTAGTCTGTCGATGTATCAACACAAATTGATTTTCTTGTGTGGAACCACCCTTGCATGCTGGGGATAAAACCACTGATTGTAGTGTTTAATTTTTTAATGTGCTTTTGGATTCAGTTTGCAATTACTTTGTTGAGGATTTTTCATCTATACCCATGTCATTCTTTCCAGTTCGGTTTTTTTGAAGAGCAATATTTTTATTAGATTGACTTTGAATAATTGTTAGAATTCACCTGTGAAAGCCATCTGTTCCCAGGCTATTCATCTTTGGGAGCCCTCCCCCGCACCTTGCGAGTTGCTCGCTGTCTGCTCTCTGTGTCCATTAGCTGTGCATTCTTCTGTGTGTCTGTATTTATATTTTTTATGTATTCCCTTCCCCCGCAGCTTGTTGTCTCTCTCTTTGTCCATGCTCTTCTGTGTTTTTACTTGTCTCCCTTTATGTTGCATCACCTTGCTGAGTCAGTTCTCCACAGTGCTTGCGGGCTGGGTGGGTCTCTGAAGCTCCTGGCCTGGTGGCTCTCCTCAGCGTGCGAGTGAGCCTGCCTTCACAAGGAGTCCTTGGTCACAAACCCGGGGCCTCCAATATGGTAAACAGGAGCCCAATTGATTGTGCCACAGCCTTTTCCCTCTTTGGGAGGTTTTTATTACTCTTTTAGTCTTTTCACTTTTGATTTGCTTGTTGACATTTTCCATGTCTTCTAGGGTCAGTGTAGGTGTTTCATGTGTTTCTAGGAATTTCTCCATTTTCTCTACAGTGTTCAGTTTTTGGCATACAGTTGTTCATAGTATCTTCTCATGATTTCCCTCATTTCTGCAGCGTCATTAGTAATGTCTCCTCTCTCGTTTCTGATTTTTAAAATTTGTGTCTTCTCTGTTTTTTTCTTTGTCACTGTAGCTAACGGTTTGTTGATTTTGTTGATTTTCTCAAAAAACAAATTTGATTTTTTGATTCAATTTTTTTTCTTAATTTCATTTGTTTTTTGCTCTGATCTTTACTATTTCTTTCCTTTGGCTTGGTTTGGGATTAATTTCCTATTTTTATTTAGTTCTCTCAGTTGTGTAGTTAGAGCCTCAATTTTAGCTTTTTCTTCTTTTCTAATATAAGCAATGAGGGTTATAAATTTCCCTCTCAGCACTGCCTTTTTGGTGTCCCATAGGATTTTATATGTTGTGTCCTTATTTAAATTTGTCTCAAGATATTTGCTGAATTCTCTTGAAATTTATTCTTTGATCATCTGACTATTTAAGAGTGTGCTGTTTAAGCTCCATATATTTATTTTTTTCCATTTTGTTGATTTTTCCATCATTATTGATTTCCAGCTTCATTCCATTGTGATCACAGAAAGTGTTTTCTAGAATTTCAGTCTTTTCAAATTTATTGAGACTTGTCATGATCAAAATATGTTCTATCTTGGAGAAGGAATCTTGACCATTTGGAAAAAAAATGTATTTCCTGATCTTTTGGGGTGCAAAGCTCTATAAAAAAAAGTCTGTTAGGTCTACTTTTTATTTACAGTAGAAGGTTGCAGTTATCAGGCCATAAAGCATAAGTTACTTGCCTTACCAAATTCTATTGCCATATGTTGGAGCAAGATAGCTGCTGAATCTGCTAGGGTTCAAGCTTCCTGGGTTCCTCTCTTCACAGGCTCCTTTCTGTCTGGGCTCAGCTGCTCTGATTTCTCCACAAGGCCAGTTGTGGACTATCAGGCTCAGTCTCTTTTCCTGAAACCTCTGACTGTGTTTAATGGAAACTTCTCTCTTTTGTCACGTGTCTGCTTCTCTCCGTGTGTACTTCCTGGGCTCCAGGATCAAAACTCCAACTAACTCCTGTGCCTCATCATTTTCTCTGTGAGTTCCCACCCATCAAGGGGTGGGGTTCAACATCCTACTGACGTGTCCCTATCAAAGCCTTATTCATTATTTAATCAAATAAAAGTGAAACCTCTGCATCCAATACATTTCAATATGCCCAGAGGAAAATGCCAGTTTACAAACACAATCCAAATTCTATTTTTGGAATTCATAAACAGTATCAAACTGCTACAGCCATCAACCATAAGTCTCATCCACCTCTGTGTTTACTGTGTTATTCAGTCCCTAGGTTATTCTCTAGCTCTCTTTCAATTGACATTTACATCACTAGACTACACTTTCCAGCCACATTCCCATATATTAATCAGCTCTTGCTCAAAATAATGTGTTACCATCGACCCTATACTATTCCATACATTTACAGTAAAATTAATTAAAACTTCTACATACATTAAGCATCAGTAGTCCATCTCAAAGCTTCTCTTATCTCCTTTTAGAATCCAGTACCTACTACCAGGTTTTGAAGACGTTTTTCTACATTTTCTTCTAGAAGCTTTATGGTTCTTGCTTATATATTTAGGTTTTGATCCATTTTGAGTTAATTTTTTATAATGTATGTGATAGGGGAACTTTTCCTTTCTTTTCGCAATGGATATTCAGTTCTCCCAGCATCATTTGTTGAATGGACAGGTCTGTCTGAGCTGGGTGGGTTTGAGAGGCTTGCCAAAAATCATTTGATCTTATATATGGGAGTCTGTTTCTGAACCATCAGTTTGGTTTCATTGGTCTATGTCTCTATCTTTATGCCAGTACCATGCTGTTTATACCACTGTAGCTAGGTAATATGATTTAAAGTCCAGAAGTGACTGTCCTCCAACTTTGCTTTTCCCTTTTATGAGGTTTCTGGCTACTTTGGGCCCCTAATCGTTCCAAATAAATTTGATAATTGTGTTTTCCATTTATTTAAAAAATGCTAGTGGAATTTTTATAGGATTGCATTGAATCTGTATAACAGTTTGGGTAGAATTGGCATCTTAATGCTATTTAGTCTTCCAATCCATAAGTATGGAATATTCTTCCAATTATTTAGGTCTCTTTTGACTTAACAGTAGTTTTCTGGATACAAGTGCTTTACATCCTTGGCTAAGTTTATTCCTAAATATTTGATTCCTTTAGTCCCTATTGTAAATTGAATTTTCATACTGACTTTCTCCTTATATTGCTCATTACTATAGTCTTTTAAAGTCTATTTCTTTTGATATAAGTATAGCTACTCTAACTTAAATAAATTTTTTTTATTACTGCATGCATGCAATATCTTTTTCCAGCCTTTCATTTTCACTCTATTGGTAATCTTGGCTCTGAGGTGATTTTCTTCCTGACAGCTTATAAATGGTTCATATTTTCTTGCCCATTCCAGCAGTCTATGTCTTTTGATTGGGGAATTTCATCCATTAATATTCAATGTTATTACTATAAAGGCAGTTCTTATTTCACCAATTTTGACCTTTGGAGTTTATCTGTCATATTTTAATTTCACCACTCCTTTGAGATTTTAGTCACTTTTACTCATATAATCTTCATTTCTAGACTCTCTTCCAAGTCTCTCTCTCCTGTCTTTTTTTTTCAGACTGTAGCACACCTTTAGTATTTCCTGCAAAGCCAGATCTCTTTGTTATCAATTGTCATAGTTTCTGTTTATCTGAATATTTTAAACTCACCCTCATTTTTAAAGGCAATCTTGCCAGATATAAGATTCTTGGCTGGAAGTTTTTCTCTTGCAGTATCTTAAATATGTCATACCACGGTCTTCTTGTCTCCATGGTTTCTGATGAGAAATCAGCAATTAATCTTATTGGGCATCCCTTATATGCGATACATTGATTTTCAGTTGTTGCTCTCAGAATTCTCTTTTTCTTTGTAATTTGACATTATGATTAGTGTGGGTCTCAGATTTGGTCTATTCAGATTTATTCAGATTGGAATACATTGTGCTTCTTGGACATGGATATCTATGTCCTTCAATAGGGTTGGGAAATTTTCTACTATTATTTCTTCAAATATTCCTTCTGCCCATGTAGCAGTTTGATATACTTATTAATTCCAACAATAGATATTGGATTATCTTCCTATCTGGTCTGTACCTGGGCATGATTAAATGATGATTAGGGCTTTGATGGGCCATGTCAGTAGCGTGATGAGTCCCCACCCCCTGGTGATCAAAGACATGGCAAAGGACAAAGGTGGTGATTTTGATGTTGGAATTTTGCTGTTGCAGTTTTGATGCTGGAGTTTTGAGCTGGAGCCTGGGAAGTGAACACATAGGAAAAGGACAGAGAGGAATAGAGATGGCTCCTTAGACACAGCAGGATCCCTGGGGAGAGGGACAGAGCCATTCACCTGATAGTCTACAGCTGACCTTGTGCAGAGCTGAGCCCAGAGAGGAATGAACCTCAGAAAGAGAGGAACACAGGAAGCCTGAACCCTGGCAGACTTTGGCAGCCATCTTTTTCAAACATATGGCAAAAGACTTTGGTGATTTCAGAAACTTACACTAATTGGCTTGGTAACCAGAAGCTTCTACCCCAAATAAATACCCCTTATAAAAAACAATCAATTTCTGGAGTTTTGCATTAGCACCCCTTTGGCTGACTAATACAACCCCCTTTCCCTATGCTTCTCCTTCTGGGACACCCATGACATATATGTTTACATGTCTCTTGCTGTTGTTTTGTTCCATGAGAACTTGTCCAATTTTTTCCATTCTTTTCTTCATCTGTTCTTTTGTATGTTTGCCTTAAGAAACCATGACTTCAAACTCATCAATTCTTTCTTCTGCACCCTCAAACATGCTGTTATATGATTCCAGTGTATTTTAAGTTTCATTTATCGTGTCTTTCATTACTATAAGTTCTGCTTTTTCTATATATGCTTTCAAATTTTTCTTTTTACTCATCCAATATCTTCTAATATCCTTAATCTCTTTAATCGTTCCATTGAATGTATTAAGAAGATTTGTTTGAACATCTATAATTAGTTGTTTCAACTCCTTTATGTCATCTGGAGTCTTACCTTCCTTTGACTGGGCAATATCTTCATTTTTCTTGGTATGATTGTAATTTGTTGCTGGTGTTTTGGCATCTGACTTACTAGATGAATTTATCCTGGGGGCAGTATCTCTCTTTGGTTTAGGATTTTCTTGCCCTTTCTCCCTTGTTGGTTTTGTAGTGGAAGCCAAGTATGTAATTGGTGCTATAAGCTGTGGAGCTCTAGCTGCCTGCATTGCCCTAGGGACTGGGATCGATGAAACTTCTCCGACCTTTCACTTTTGCCAGGGGTAGCTACAGATCCATAGCCATGCATAATAATCCAAGTTGTGCAGGCCTAGACTCTAGTTGCTCAGAGAGACTGATGAAACATCATGCCTCTTCATCACTTGCCTAGGGCAGGGCAGAATTGCATTTGTGAGCAACAATCTATACCATGTGGATCCAACATGACTGCAGTTGCCCTGGTAAATTTCTGAATATGCAGTCTGTGCCAGCTGAATGTACCTGCAGTTACCCAAAGAGGCTGGTCCTCTCTTCCAGCCCTATAGTGCTAGCTGACTCTGGGAGCTCCTTATTCTGCTGCCATTTTTCTGGTTCCACAACTGATTTTTGCTTGTTCATCTTGTAACTTCCAAATTTGCTGAATTTTTAAAATAGTTCTAGTAGTTTTCTTGTATATTCTTTGGAATTTTCTGTATAAAGTACCATGTCATCTGCAAACAGATATAGTTTTACTTCTTCCTTTCCATTTTGGTTAACTGTGTTTCATCTTTTTCTTGCTTAATTGCTCTGGCATGGACTTTCAGTGCAATGATAAATAGCAATGGTGAAAGCAGGCATCCTTGCCTTGTTCCTGATGAGGGAAGTCTTTCAGTGTTTCCCCACTGAGTATATTGTTAGCGATGAGCATTTTCATAAATGCCTTTTATCATGTTGAGGTAGCTCGCTTCTATTCCTTTTTATTTTATTTTTTGGAGTTCTTTTATCATGAATGGGTGTGGATTTTGTCAAATGCCTTTTATGCATCATTTGAGATCATCACGGGGTTTCTCCCTTCCTTTTGGTGATGTGGTGCATTTTATTGTCTGATTATATTATGTTTTACTTTCTTATATCCACCCTTGCATTCTGGGAAGGATATTTTATACTTGTATGTGTATTCTATACTTTCAAGCTTTGTGAGTGTATGTATGCATGTTTAGTTTACATCCTTTGATAGCCTTGTTAATACATGAATTTGTTCTATAAGTACTGTGAGAGAAGTGATTACACCTCCATTTATATTGCTTATTTTTTCACTTCTTTCAATTCTGTGTTGAAGCTGTTTATTAGACACATACAAATTTAAAAAAAACATTCTTAATGGTTTAGATAGTATATAATTAATAAAGAGCCTTATTCATTTACAATAATGCCTCTTCACTTATAAATTAATTACAAAACCTTCTCAGTATTGTGTTGCATAGTGTATTTTTTCACTGTTTTAGTTTTATCTTTACTTTATGCTTATATTTATTATGTCTTATTAAAGCAGGAAACAGCAACTTCAATGTACTTTAGCACTCCTTTTTTGCATTGAGTAATTATTCTATTTATATTTAATATAATTATCTTTCATTTGGTAGATCTCTCTCATTTACTAAATTTTTTTACAGGTAACTAAATAAATATTATTATTCTTTGTGTTCTACCTTCTTTTTAGAATAAATAATTTTTTCACCTACTCTATAAAATCTTTTTATTTAATGTGTTGAATTATCATTTTAATGATGCTATACATTTTATAACATAAATTTATTACTCATTAAAATCTAACAAGTTAGTACTTTTACTAATTTCCAGATAGTGAAAATATCTTAGTACACACTATCTTATTTATTGCTTACTGCCACATTTGTACCCTTGCATTTTTAACTATAATATATATTTCCAAATTTGAAAATTCATCAATTACGGTTTAAGTAGTCAGTATTCATCAGATATAGCCACATAATTTAATTTTCTTCAAACTGCCTTTCTTCCTATATATCTAAGCTTTAATATGGCATAAATTATTTTTCTGCCAGAAGAATATGTTTTAATATATTTTTAGTGAGAATCAGCAGACTCCTAATTCTTTAAATAAATAAAAAAATCTTTGGAAACAACTTAATTTTTCCTTTATATAGGAAGGACATTTTCACTTGGTATGGAGTGTGTGTTTTCCATCTCTAACATCTGCCATTTTCATCAACATCATAGTCATGTATTTCTGTGGTTATATATTTGTAAATAAGTGCATACATATACATATATACACAGAGAGAAAAAGAATGTTATTAATTTAGCTTATTCAAATATAATGAATATAAATACACTAATAGTATAAATACACTAATATAAATGAATATAAGTACACTATCATTATTTATATCAATAGCTATGTTTATATAATGATATAAATATAACTAACTTTATTGAGGGCAAAAACATAAGTAATGATTCATGAACAAGTCTATGGATTTAAATGCCATATTCCTACAACTGAGAAAGCTTAAGGTATGACTTTGAATCTGTCATCCTTCTCCTAGTAGTGGCAGGGAAGTGAATTTTCTAAGGAATGCTAGGTAAAAAAATGAAAAAGCATCTCTCCCTTTCTTGATTTGAGATGAGGAATGATTAAAATAATTCTATTTGGTATAAGTAGATAATCTTGCTTTTAAATTTTATTTATTTTCATACCCTTGTGTCTTTCAACTTGTGGGTTAAAAGTCTCCTTTTTATACCTCCCCCATTTTTGGTTGGTAGAGATTTTTAAAAAAATAATTTTCATTATCTTACGTAGTTTACTGTGAGTTTTGTCATTTTCATCTAAAGGTCCCTATTAAAATACAATCATTTTTGATTGTAGAATGAAAAATAAGTGACCCAAATGAGTATATACTTGACATTTCAATTTTTAGCAAGCTGATATATTTCAATATTGTAAGATTTTATCCTTATAAGAGACATTTATTTTTATCAGGGGATATCTGAAGATAACGCAATTTATTTTAAAAGAAGTTGTATTCAACATGTAATTTTAAGAACTAGAGTGGAGAAACCAAGGAGGTAAGTTGTGGAATTACGGTATTGTGTCAGCTATTATAACATAGAAAATATAGTAATTTCCTAGATAATTGGTGACAAAAATCTTTACCTGTTGATAATGGTGTTGTATTTTTTAAAATATTTTACCTCATTATAGAAATATTATAAGAAGCATATATATAAAACAAGTACGTCATGGCAAGATTTAGTAAACAACCCTAAATGTAGGGCTTAAACATTTAAGATTGTGTTAAAATGGCCTAAATTTGCAAACTTTGATTGACCTAAACAGGTTAACTGCTTGTATGATTTTTTAAAACCATTTTTACTGTTTTATGTGGTTCTGTCAAAACAGCTATTTTTCAAAATGTCACTATTCTCTTAATGATCACATTAAGATGACCTAATTGAATAGTGCTACTTTTTTCGAATGGTTATTTCCCACAAAATCCATTGAATGTGAAACCTTTTTATCAACAACAATTGCAAGGGACAGTCACACCTTTGAACGTAGACTTTATACTTTCAATAGGAGTTCGAGGTCTCCTATGTCTGTAGGTGTGCAGGGTGATAAACTGTCTTAAAAATAACCCAATTATGAGAATTTCCTGTTCATACCTTAAGTGATAGATTCATGAGCCACCTGCTTTTTATACTCTGACTTCACTCTGAGTCAACACAGGACAGTCTGTGAAGAGCACATGCTCTTGCCCTGGATTCATCCTTTAAACATCTCCTTTCTTTCCAGCTATGCCAGGCGTCTTTAGGAGAGTCAGCCAAGGATGCGTGACTTTCTGGCTGACGAAGGTATGTCTGTCCACTGCACCCCTGTTTTCCTGCTCACCCCCCTCATTGAGTGGGAGATTATAAATGCTGTGCCTGCTGCAGCTGCAGCTGCAGTATTCCAACATATTATATTATATTATATATATTATATAACATAGATTATAATATATAATAATTATAATATGCTATTATATTATGTTTCTACCATAATAAAAACAAAGTAGAACAATTGGAGTCCTTATTTGAATAGTATGGGATAAAAATCATACCTCAGATATGAAATATTTGGTTTACTTTTTAAATTGCTCTAATCATTTCCTGTGGAGAATTGTGAAATGAATGCCCACACACCCATTGGGTTTGTTGATTAATGTAATTTAAATGGCAATTATATAATCATCATGACAATGAATTATTAATTTTGAATTTTATAATTGATTAAATGTCATCGTATAATAATGCATTCTATTATAATTAGTTAGCCCCTAATTTATAACTGTGTTCTTAAGAAGGAATTCATTGAATGATGCAAGGCAAAACATAATTTCTCATAAAAATTAGTTTAAATGCATGCGTTTTTTTTTTTAAATTCAGGGTGTGATCAATTCCCCAAAATGCTAATCTAAATTTAGGAAACCCTAAAAGGTACATTAAGTACCTATTTAAAGGCCACACATTTTAAGTTTCAAAGCCAGGGTTAATTTCTAGTTATCACTGCTGCCAGAAACTTTGACTGAATTATTAAATCGTATTAACTGATTAATTGCAATTTCTTACATAAGTAAATGAAACTTCAGCTTCCTTGACAACTATAGTATCTTTCTGGAAACTTGAACCCATTATGTGGTTCCATAAATTGTCTGCATATTGATTTGTCAACTTATGGTTCTGTATTTTAGTATTTGGTCAATTGACAGGTATGTCTACAAAATAAATACTTGAAATGTCTTTTTCCTAGGGTGGTGCTTCCAATATTCTCTGGGTTGTATATAGTTTAGTATGTCATATGATGTGTTAAGGCATATAAAATATTTCCTTAAATTTTCAGTGAGTTTTCAAAAATTTGTACACACTCACTAATAAGAAAAATGATCACGAAAATATAATATCTCCTTAAATAAATAACTGAGTATCACTAAATCAAAATAATTCAGTGTAATAAATTAAGTGTATGCCAATTTTCCATTTCCCCCATCTTTAGAGCACCCAGTATTTGTCATTTGATTTAAAAATGATCATAAAAATTAATGCATAATTTTGTCCAAGAATTTAACAGAGGTGTTAGAGTGTTAAAATATTTCAGTGGAATCTGAATTTGAGAAATAAGGCTATTCTTATTTGTTCCTCAATAATTTAGTTTATGTCATCCAAACGATAGCATTTTGTCAAATGCAGTATATTTTAAGAAATATTTACTATACTATGTGACTCTTGTTTAACTCTCTGATTAATTTAGAACCAGACCTTTAGATACTTCAACTGAGAAACCACCACTGTCTTCTGCGCACCTGCTCCCCTCCCTCCGCTGGTGTGGGTGGACTAGGGACATGTCATTTTATACACCACGTATCAGCTTAAGCACAGTTATCACAGAGCAGAGTCTCTTTTACCACTGAGCTGCTGAGATGGATAACAGAAGAATAACCTACGCAGAACTGAATCTGGCCAAGAACCCAAAGAGGAAGCACATCAAACCTAAGGGCACTAATTACTCCATTGCAAACCTTGAGCAGGAAATAACCTATGTGGAATTAAACCTTCAAAGTGCTTCTCAAGGGAATGACGAGAACTCACACTGCAAAGGTAAAACCTGCAATAGATTCTCAATGTAACTGCTCCAGGATGTGCGGTTGGGGTGCAGAGAAGAGGGGAAGGTAAAGATTGTAGGCTTGGAACATGGATAGTCAGATTTAGTGAAATAAGCTCATTTGTTTTTTTCATTTTTGTGGATCAGAGCTCAACCTGTGGATATGGTATTCCAGTATGAACTCTGAAGAGCAATGCTATTCAGACTTTCAGAGCATTATATTTGCTGAAAATTCTCTTTCTGAGAGAACATTACAATGGTGAATGTGGGTATGGCGTCCAGCATGTAAGAATATGTAAACCGAACACTCACCTCCTTCTACTCTTGCTCTCCCTGCAGATTCTGCATCACCTCCGGGAAGACTCATTGCTGGGATTCTGGGAATATTGTGCGTTGTGTTGATAGCCTCTGTAATAGCCACGGTAGTCATAATTATAACTCCATGTAAGTGCGTTTTTGAGAGGACGTAAGGGAATTTTCATTTCAATGATTTTGAAAATATATTGAAATATTTTATAAATAAGGACTAGAAATAGAATTCTCATTTTAAATTATTTGTTTGCACTTAATGTATTTGAATAAATGTGGAAGATTATTGCGAATTTGTTTAAATGTAAATAAAAGAATGGTTGAGAATATATGAGCTTCTGATCTCAAATCACAGACTTGCTTTAGGAGAAGCAACTTTATTGAAACAACTTACTTAGAAATACATATTAATTTTTGACAGACATTAAACCAAATCCTGTACAAGAGGCAGATTATGGTCAATTAGGCTCCTGATATTATTTTTGCCAAGACTTTACTTGATCTATTAATCTTCCTTGATAAAATATTTCTTTTATCAAGTGTGCTCTAATTTCTAAATAATACATGAAATTCTAAGCTAGGAAACTGAAACTGTTCTGATTTATTAGTAGCAAAAATTTCATAAGAATTTCAATGGTATTTCTAGCTTCCAAAATACAGGAACCAAAAAATTATTCCCAGATGAACAGATCCCAGAAAGGTAAGTAATGGTTTTAAAATTTCTCATATATTTGTACATGTTACACTTTGTCTCTGTCACAGGACTCACAGAAACGATTTTTTAAAAAATTATAAAAATGAACAACGAATTTTCATGAATAAAGATTATTTAAGGACATTCTTTGTTGTTCAACACTAAGGGTTATTCATTTAAAATCGCTATTGACAATTTGTTGTAATATTCTGCTGCTGTAATATGATAAGCAAATATTTTCCTATTCTAATGAAATGGTATTGCTCAGTGATTTTCAACACATGTATATGGTGGAGTCTTTAATTGTTTGCTTTGTATGGGTATATAAATAAGGGGTTAAGAGACTGACATTTTTCTCTTTATGTTTGTGTGTGTGGGGAGGTTGTTTTACATGTCAGCGTGTAAGGGTGTATATACAGGGTATGTACATATATATGTTTACAACTATGCAAATATGTCAAATAGTATCCCTTTTAAAATTCAAATGGGAGAGTGGATATAGCTCATTGGTTGGTTGAGCATCTGCTTCCCATGTACAAGGTCTTGGGCTCAATCTCCAGTATCTCCTTAAAAAATAAAATAAAATAAAAAGATGCATCTGACTGTAGGGAGATATGTATACAAGATAATAAATGTATTTTGTTTACTATCAATGGGAAAGAAGGATAATTTTGTTAAATAAATTTGTCTGGTTGTTCCAGAAGCTGAAGGAAAGTAATTGAAGACAATTTGAGAGTATACTTCAAGTGTACAAAGACAAAAAAAATCCAAATGATTTCTGAACAGTAATTCATAATCTTTCTTCAGCCTCTCATTGTTGGCATTGTCCAAAGGAGTGGTTTACATATTCCAACAATTGCTATTACTTTAGTCCTGAACGAAAAACATGGAATGAGAGTTTGATGGCTTGTGTTTCTAAGAAATCTCATTTATTTTACATGGATACTGAAGAAGAAATGGTAAGATTTTAAGTGTTAGATCTCCAGTCTATTAAGTTTATTTTTTCTCATCTTTCTTTGTGATGCTGTCCTTTCTACATCATTATCTAATTGATGGAGCATAATGTATAAGAAGGATGATCATTTCTCCATTCTATTCCATGGCGCCTTTGCCATAAACTAAGTATGTGAGTGTAGACGAATATGTGTGTGTGTGTGTGTGTGTGTGTGCTTGGACATCACTTGTATTCCACTGTTCAATATTTTCTTCACCAAGATCATATAGTCAAATTTACTGATATTAAATATTATATTTTTACATTATATAATTCCTTCATATTGTCCTTCTTCAAGAGTACCATGTTACACTTGTATTTTTAACTCTCTTCATGAATACGTTCTTAAAAATATGCTGTAAATTTAGTGATATTATGTTTAGTCAACAGATAAATCATTGAAAATTGACATAATGCATTAACGTGTTTTATGCCTTCCTTTATTTTCTCTCATGTCAATTTTATAATTTTGTGTATATCTTCCATATTCCACTTGATTTGACTCCAGCTATCTTTATATTAACTGTCCTGCTGTTGCTAATATATCACACTAAAATTGATTTCTGTACAATGACCGTATATTCACCAATCCTGTAAAACTCACTTTTAAAATCCATAATGTACTTGAGAATTCCTTTCAGTTTTCTACATATACAATTTTATCATCTACAAAAGTGTTAGTCTCCTTTCTTTTTTTCCAATTAACATATTTTTTATTAATTCTTACTGTTTTCCATATTAAAGGCTGTCCAGTGGAAAGCTGATTAAAAATAGTGATATAGGACATTACGGTCTTATTTAGAAATTTCAGAAGGGTGCCTTTCATCATTGAGTGGGTTTGTTGTTGCATTTTTGTTGTTTTGATGATAATTCTATACGAATAAGGAAGTTCACTTTTTTCTATTTTAACACATTTTTGAGGTATAATTGATATACAATGATTTGCACATACTAAAATCATATAATTATTAAGTTTTGAAACATTTTGAAACTATGAAATTATCAGGCATCTATGGGTCTACTTTCTTTACCATGCATTAGATGGATATTCTAGAATTCTTTATAAGCAGGATAATACAATGCATATTCTTTTTGTCTGGATTCTTTTATTCAAATAATTAATTTGAGATTCATCGATCTTACAGGGTACTTCAACAATTCATTCTCTTTTATGAAACAAATCAAATTTCTTGATATATATTAATAAAGCATACAATTCATTCAAAGGGTACAATCAATGGTATTTGTTATAATACATTGTTCTGCATTCATCATTTCAATCTTTATTAGAGTATTTTCATTATTTCAATAGTAATTATAATGATAAAAAACAGACAAACAAATTCTTGACCTTTCATTCTCGCTATGCTTCCCCTGCTGTACATAACTACTATTTTGGGTACTCTTGCACATTTATTTATTTATTTATTTATTTAGCAGGTTTTAAGGATATATTCACAAACCATAGTATTTATCCAAAGTGTATAATTAAGAACTTTTAGTATAATCACGATGTTGTACATTCATCAGCACAAAAAAATTTTAAACAATTTCATTACTCCAAGATGAAAACCTCCAGACGTCTTAGCCGTCAGCACTCAATCTCTCTGTCCTTTCTGAGCTCTACATGTTCAGTATTTAATTTTATCTTTATGAACTGATTCACATTTATATTTTATGTAAATGGAATCATAAATTATGTAATACTTTGTGTCTGGTTGCTTTCACTTAATAGTTTTTTTTTTGTTTGATATTAACATTTTGTAGTGTTAACATGTGTTTGTTCAGTTTCAAAGAAAAATGATCTTCTACATGCAATTTTATCCATATTCATATTTCACATGTGATTTTATTGTGCTATACATTCCCAAATTACAATTTTTAGCTTCCTTTTAGTTGTATACATGACCTTAAACTTCCCTTTTCAACCAGTGTCATACCCTCATAATAGCCCTGCTAGTTACAAACACTACCTTGGGCTTTCACTTTTTTCAATTCATTTTCAGAGATCAACACACACATTTACCGATTTTGCACAAGTTAACCCTCAGCATTCCATTCCCTAAACTCATTCGATTTTCTAGTGACCTATAATCAAGTTATTAACTCCATAACATTATACAATATGTTAATTCATAGTAGTGCAATCATACAATAATTCTCCTTTTGTACATGGCTTGCTTCACTCAACATAATTTCCTCCAGGTTCTTCCATGTTGTCATAGGCTTCTTGACTTCTTACTTATTACAGCTGCATGATAGTCCATCATGGGTATGGACCACAATTGGTTTTATTTTCATCAGTTGATGGACACCTGGGTTGTTCCCATCTTTTGGCAATTGTGAAAAATCACAGCCATGAATGTTGGTGTGCAGATGTCTGCCTTTCCTGAGCAAAAATTCTGTTGCTTGGTTGGAGGTGAGAATTTCCGGGGTCTACGTTTCTTTCTTCTTTTGGGTGGAGAAACATGAGATATGCCAGCCTGTATTCCCTTCAGTCTCAGTGTTCAAAAGAATTGTGCCTTTCCCCTTCTGACTTTCAGAGTTGTTTTTTATGTCTTTCTTCCTTTCTACTAGGCTTTATACTTGTACGTAGGAGAGAGTAGCAGGGAAAACTTTACTGTGCCAAATAGTCTGGACCCTTGTTATTCCACCAGTATAGAAACAGATAAATGTGGGGCTCATCTACTTAAAGAACTATATGGGGCCCAGAAAAGAAATTTTGGCCTTCATGTCATTTTTCTCCTCAGTGGCAACCTCTTAATTTCCTTCACAAAACCCTAACTCTAAGAAACATAGAAAAACACATTTATTTAGATGTAAAAATGTCAAGGTATCTGAAACTTAAAATTCACTGTTATGTTAATATTGTAAACCTGGTTAATTACTGACATAAATCTCAATTTTCCCTGTTAACAGTAACATAAGGAAAATAAAATTATAAATTATAAAAATTATGAACTATTTTTTAATCAAAATATTGATATTTGGAAGGATTTTGGAAATATAAACAATGTTTTCCAACTTTAGTATAGTTTTATTGTTGGGATAGAGCCCAGTACTCTCATCGTGCTTTAAAAAGAATGAACATATGAAAGAAAACACTACCTGCATTAAATATATTAATCTTAACAATGCATATTTATATGAGATTTTTTTGTTTTCTGATAGAATGTGCTGAGTTCCCTGTCAGTAGAATCATGGGTTGGACTTTCTCGAAAAACCACATCTCATCATTGGCAATGGATAAATGATTTAATTTTCAAGAAAACGTAAGATTTTTCTGAATGATGCTTACAGAAAAAGAAAAGCTATAAAAACAAGAAAAGTTCAGAAGAAAAATATTAAAAAAATTTTTTGCATTATATTCATGGAGAAATCTATTGAAATTAGTGGCATGAAATGTCAGTGTAAATACTAGTTAAGAATGGTAAACCCATTGTTCAAAATATCTGGGGAAATTAATAATATTACATGAAAAATGTCATTATCCATTCTCACAATATTCTTCCAATATTGTTAGTTGGAAAATGACATTGTTTTATGATTTACTCCTATAAAATATAACTGAATTATGCATTTTTTCCATTACAGAGTGAAAAATCCACCATATCCTGCGTATAACTGTGCTTTTCTACGTTTAAATGGCTTCCAGGCAGACAGTTGTGTATCTCCAAGACACTTTATTTGTAAGCATGTGTTTTGAAGTTAGAATGCCTGAGTTTTGAAACCTTGTAGTGACTTCATATTTCATTAAATGGAGATAATATTAGACTTGCAAAAGTCTCATAATGCATTCTATTATTTGTTCTAGCAATGATTATGTATTACAATATATGTATTGAAATATAACTTATACAAACTAAAAAACAGAAATCATTATTTTACCATTGATGATTTATGTCAAAGCAAATATACCCTTGTAACCTCAACATAAGTCAATAATATGAAATATTAGAAAACCAGCAACTCAGAAGCCCCACGCCTGCTAGTTCCCATCCACTTTATCTTGCCAAAACTCACAATCTTGTCTTTTTTATACCTTTGATTGAATTGACTTTGTTTTACAGGGTGATAAATCACTTTATTAAGAAACCTAGAGTAGCATTAACATTCCATCCATGTATTGTCTAGCAACAGTCATATTTGTGGAACAATTGGTATGTATATTTTTAAATGTAAATTGATATCGAGATTACTGAGGATGGTTACTGTATATATATGATATATGATTAACTTAGAGCACGGAGTTCATCAAGCAGACATGAGAAATAAATTGAACAACCAATGCAAATTATAAAAGAAAAACTGAAAAAAAGTATCCAAAGACTGCTGTATAGACACATGTTCTCAGAAAATTGTTTCTCCATACGTATTTCCTCAGTTAAGGATATATTCATAAAATAATGCCACAGAGAATTTTCACCATGGCTAATAAAAAGTGTTACAGGTGCATTCTCTGTATTGACTTTTAAAATTTATATAATTGAAACCATACTCCAGGAAGTGTTCCAGGCTTGCTTTCCATTTCACGTATCAGTTTTATATATGTAATGGAAAAAAGATCCCATATGCTATGATTTCATTCATATGAAGTTTCCAGAATAGGCCAATCCATATAGATATAAAGTGGATTAGTGGATGGCAAGGGTTGAGGGGAGGTGGGAATGGGAATGACTGTTAATGGAGAAAGGATTTCTTTTAGAGCTGATAAAATTTTCTAAAACTAGATAATGGTGATGACTGCAAACTCTCTGTGTATATGATAACCATTGAATTATACGATTTAAAAGGTTGAGTTTTAAGTTATATGAATTTCATCTCAATAATGCTCTAATGAAATACTCTGCAGTGATTTTGCTTAATACTCCTGTAAACTTTGAAGTAGTTTGTAAACATTTCTTTGTTTCATTCAACATAATGTCCACAAGGTTCATCCATATTGTCATATGCATCCCGATTTCATTTCTTGTTACTACTGAATAGTATTCCATTGTGTGTACATACCACGTTTTCTTTATCCATTCCTCAATTGGTGGCCACTTCCATATTTTATCAATTGTGAATATGGGGTGCAAATGTCATTGGGGTCATTACTTTCAGTTCTGAGTATTTGGGGCCATTTATCTTTCAAATCAATTTGATAATTGACTTTTCTATTTATGCAAAGAAATAAAACTGTTGGAATTTTGATTGGGATTGTGTTGAATCTGTAAATCAGTTTGGGTAGACTTGACATCCTAATGCTATTTAGTCTTCCAGTCTATGAACATGGAGTATCCTTACATTTATTTAGGTCTACTTTGGTTTCTTTTAGCAATGTTTTGCAGTTTTCTGAATACAGCTCTTTTTATGTCCTTGGTTACTTTTATTTATGAGAAGTTGACGTTTTAGTGTCTAAATTAAATTGAACTTGTTTCTCTGAATTCTTCCTCAGAATGCTCTTCAGTAGTGTATAGAAGACCTACTGATTTTAGGATATTATTCTTGTATCCCACCAGTTTCTGAACTCATTGTTTAGTTTTAGTAGTTTTTGTGAACTTTTCAGGATTTTCTAGATTTAGGATCGTATCATGTGAGAATAGTGAAAGTTTGTACTTGTTCCTTTCTTATTTGTGTTCCTTATTTTTTTCTCTTGACTGATTTCTCTAGAGAGAACCTTTTGCACAATAATGAATAACACTGGTAACAGTGCGCATCCTCGTCGTGTTCCCGATCCCAGTGGGAAAGCGTTCAGTCTTTCGCCATTGACTACAGTGTTAGTCGTGGGTTTATCATTGAGCCATTGACTACAGTGTTAGTCGTGGGTTTATCATTGATCCACTTTGTCAGGTGGAGAAAGCTTCCTTCTATTCCTATTTTGGAGTGTTTTCACAAGAAATGATTCTTTATTTTATTAAATGCCTTTTCTGCGTCCATCAAGAAGATCACGTGACTTTTTCTTCTTCAATTTAGTACTGTAGTTTATTACAATAATTGATTTTCTTGTGTTGAACCACCCTTGCATACCTGGGAAAAAACCCACTTGATAGTGGTGTATAATTCTTTAACATAGTTTTGGATTCTCTTTGCATGTATATTGGTGAGTGTGAGGATTTTTTTACCTATTAGAGTAATTGTTGTGTAATTTTTTTCCCCATAGTATCTTTCTCTGGTTTGCTATTAGGGTGATGTTGGCTTCATCAAATGAGTTTGCTGTCATTCTTTCCTGTTCAATTTTTCGTAAGGGCTTGAGCAAGAATGGTATTAGATCATCTTTGAATGACTGTTAGAATTCACCTGAGAAGCCATGGGGTGCTGAGCTTTCCATTTTTCTGAGGTTTTTGATGATTGTTTCAATCTCTTTTAGTGAATGGCATGTTGTGATTCCTATTTCTTGTAGGGTCAGTGTAGGTTGTTCATGTGTTTCTAGAAAGTTGTCCATTTAGTCTACATTGTTTACTTCATTGACATACAGTTGGTCATGGTATCCACTTATGATCTCTCTCAGTGTTCCAAGGCCAATGACAATGTCATCTCTCTCATTTCTCATTTTATTTATATGGTGCTGCTCTTTTTTTTTTCATTGTCAGTTTAGCTATGAATTTGGAGATTTTGTTGATCTTCTTGATAAACTAACTTTTGTTTTTGCTGATTTTATTTTTTGTTGTTGCTGCTGTTATTGTTCACAATTTAATTTTATTTCTGCACTGATCTTTATTATTTCTTTCCTTTGGCTTGGTTTGGGATAAATTTGCTATTCTTTTTCAGTTCTTCCCAATGTGTAATTAGGTCTTCAGTTTTAGCCCTTACTTCTTTATTTAATTTGTTTTAATTTTTAAGGGAACTTTGGATTATATACCTTTTACATAAAAATATAGGGGATTTTCATACGCCCTACTTCCCACCACTGCCACACTTTCCCACATTACAATATCTTTCATTGCTGTGATACATTTGTTAAAATTGATGAACATATGTTGAAGCATTGCTACTAATTATCACTATAGTTTATGTCATGCCAGTAGAGCACTGAATCTCAGCAGCATCACAACACCAATGCTCCAGTTCACCAGTCTCACCCAGGACAACTGAAAAAATGATGATGATGTGCAATGGCCATCCCCATAAACAGAAAGTGTCTACAATGGCAAGCAAGACTGCTCCATCCACCTGTCCCATGGGATCTCATCCCCGTCTCAGTCAGGAACAGAGCAGCATCATAACCATCTCCAAATCCTCAAGATTGAGGAATGAGCAAATATGAGGGAATGTAAATATGGGCAAAAGTAGACTTATTATTATTTTAGCAATGGATGATCTTGTATCATTGTTATAAAGGCAGAGGTGACCAGAGATTCTGACATGAGGGAGAGGGAATAAAGGTGCATCATTGGACATTGGAATTGTTCTGCATGACATTGCAATGATGGATACATTGCAATGATGGATACATTTTTCAAAACCTATAAAAATGTGTGGTGCAATCTGTAATGCAGTCTGTTGACCACGGTGAATATCAATGCTTTAGTATGTGCTCATCAAGTCTAACAAATGTGCCTCACTAGAGAAAGATGTTGTTTGTGGGTAAAAGTGTCAGAGGGGAGGGGTGGTCTATATGGGAATCCCCCTAAATTTCGATGTATCATTTATGTAAATTGTATCTTCCTTAAAAATAAACTTTAATTTTAAATAAGAGTTCTGGAGGCCATTACCTCACAGTAATTATTAATAAATGCATACTTAAATAGCTCATTAAGTATTAAAATCCAACAAAGCAACCTTGCTTCCTGAGACAATTATTTCAGTCAATTTGGGTACTGTTTTGTTGTCTTGACTTTTTCTGAGCTCCTGTTCTCTCATAGGTAATCACATAAAATCGTTGTTTCAAGAGATTTAATTCTTTCACGTTTGTTATATTTTATAGCTGTAGATTCTCTGTTGCTGCCATGGAGACCATTTCTGAGATTTTTGTCATCAACAATTTAAAATTAATAATCATTGTGGCTATCATAATGTCATAATAATTCTTGTTAAGTAAACGATTGGGACAACATATGGAATCTGTGCTAGAAGAATCTGGATCTGAGCGGCTCTGTTTTAATTTGTCAAAGACCTGCCAATGCAAAGTGCCAGAAATGGTTTGGCTTTTACACAGTGGATTTATTTGGGGTAAAAGCTTACACCTCCAAGTATGTGCAATGTCCAAACCAGGGCACCAATAGAGGTGCTTTCTCATTAAAGTCCCCTACTGTTGGTGCTGGCACTGTAGCCATGTGGGGAAGCAAGATGGCTGCTGAGCTCTGCCAAGATCTCACCTTCCCCTCCAGGCTTACCATCTCCTCTTCTTATTTTTTTCCTTTTTTTCTCTTTTGTTTTTATTAATTCTTTAATGTTACATTCAAAATATATGAGGTCCCCATATACCCCCCAACCGCCCACCTCACACTCCCCGCAACAACAACCTCCTTCAACATCATGAGACATTCGTTGCACTTGGTGAATACTCTCTGAGCACACTGCACCTCATGGTCAATGATCCACACCATAGCCCACACTCTCCCACAGTCCACCATGGCCATGGGAGGACATACAATGTCCGGTAACGGTCCCTGCAGCACCACCCAGGACAACTCCAAGTCCCGAAAACGCCCCCACATCTCATCTCTTCCTCCCATTCCCTACCCCCAGCAACTACCATGGCCACTTTCTCCACACCAATGCCGCATTTTCTTCGATTACTAATCACAATAGTTCATGAATAGAATATCAGTAAGTCCACTCTAATCCATACTCTATTCCTCCATCCTGTGGACCCTCAAATGTTTGTGTCCACTGCACATCTATATCAAGAGCGGGCTTAGATTCCACATGGATGTTGGATGCAATTCTCCTGCTTTCAGTTGTAGGAACTCTTGGTGTGGTGGTTGACCTTCTTCACCTCCATGTTAGCTGAGTGGGATAAGTCCAATAAACAAGAGTGTAGGAGTTGCAAGTCTGTTGAGGCTCAGGGCCTGGCTATCACATGGTCAGTCCAGAGATTCAGGTCACCTGAGTATACACTAAACCCCAGCGCCAACTACTGATCCAGTAAAAGTAACAGGAGAGGCTTATGAACAAAGATCAAAACTGATTCCAGCTGTATCACACAGAAACACAAACTCCAAAGTAGGGCCAACTGACATGGTACTGAACTTCATCTGCCATGACCATAGAACCTGTGGGTCTCTGTAGCCCTCAGAAGAACCAGTACCTGAGGTTGTATCTAATTTATCTGTTTCTGGGATTCTGCTGAGGTATGCATAAGCGCGACCCCTCTGATAACCTCCTGGCTCTTTTTGGAGACTCATAGCCTCTTGAGCTGCTTTGTGGGCTCATTCATTCTCAGTCTCTGAGGGATTCTGTTTTCCTAAAATATTCTCTTTCTCACATTGCAGAATCAAATATGTCAGCTTCCATTTCCTCTGGGTCTGTGTGTATTATTCCATTTATATAAGATCCAGAGGGTGTGGAGCCTCAAACTGAAGGCACTAATCAAAAGCCCTCAGTCAAACTCAAGAAGTATCTAATCAAAGGGCCCTCTTCTAAATGTAATGCAGTCAAGGGGACACGCTAGTTTATAAAATATTACTTTGTTTGGGATTCATAAGAAAAATTTCCAACTGCCACAGCCTCTCTGTCTTTATTTTTTTTTCAGATAATTTTCTTTTTTATATAAGAGTATTGTATAATTTAGGAATGAGTTGGTTTATGTTGCATCATGGGAAATCAGGCTCAGGCACAGCAGACACCTTGGGCAAGTGACCACTTTATTACTGATACAGTACAAAGGGTCCAAAAGAGCTGGGAAGAGATCCCAGCATGGCTGGTCAAGTTGGTAGAGGACAGTCTGCACAACCTACTTTACGTCAGAGGGAAGTTACAAAACTGTGCTGCCAACGGTGATCTATTTGTAAGATCCCTGGAGAGGGAACCCTGCCTCTCAGAGTTCCTGCCTCATTAGCATCTGGAGCTGCTTGTTCCTAAGCATTCAGGTTTAAAGTACAGTTGCGAGTTTTCATTAGAACTAACATGTCTCCAGTTCTATGGAATGAAAACAGACTGAAGCATCTGCACACAAATAGAACAGGCAGTGGGGGAGGCAAGGGCTAGAAGATGGCCGCTCAGCATGTATCTGTGACTTCAACAGAAAGGGAAGAATTGAGTCTAAAAGATTTTCTCATGTTGCAGTTATGCATTCTATACATGCTTCTAGAAGGGACAAGAGAATGTTAGGAAAATTAATAAAGAATGAGTTATGTCTTTTCATAATTGGTCACTGTTTAGGTGATCAATGACTAGAAGTAAACATTAATTTACAAACCCTATGCCCTCCATTCTTCTAGTAACTTAAATCTGAATTTTCTGTTATGTAGTACACTGCTATGTATTTCTAATTTTTTATGATTAAGTACTGCTGGTACTTCTTTCTGGAGTTTTGTAAGAAAAGTTTCACTTTAAATGCATTTTAAATGTTAGTGGAATTAGAGTTTGATGCTTTTCATTTATTATATATATATGATCACATATATAAAACTGTGTTTATGTTTATTCTCATGATGAATACCAAGAAATTTCTATTTTGAAATGCATTTTGTTTTCAGACATTGATTTGTATTCTTATCCTAAAACCACATTGTATGTTTTCCTCCCATATGTGGCTTACCCACCCAACATTTGTTATTATATTACTAAGTATAGAAAAACCTGGAATGAGAGCCTGCGAGACTGTTATCTAAAATATCAAGACTGGGGAAGTGGACTGGGCCCAGTGGATAGGGTGTCCGTCTACCACATGAGAGGTCCGTGGTTCAAACCTCCTTGACCCATGTGGAGCTGGCCCATGCACAGTTTTGATGCCTGCTAGGAGTGCCCTGCCATGCAGGGGTGTCTCCCCACATAGGGGAGCCCCATGTGCAAGGAGTGCGCCCCGTAAGGAGAGCCGCCCAGCGCGAAAGAAAGTGCAGCCTGCCCAGGAATGGCACAGCACACACGGAGAGCTGACACAACAAGATGACGCAACAAAAAGAAACATAGATTCCCCGTGATGCTGACAACAGAAGCGGACAAAAATAACATGCAGCAAAATGGACACTGAGAACAGACAATTGGGGCGGGGGGGGGGGGGGAGGGGGGCGGGAATTAATAAAATAAATATTTTTTAAAAAGTAAAATAAAATATGAAGACAGTTCTGCTTAAGGATTGAAAGATAGTCAACAACACTGATTAATATTTTCTCTTTTGAAATACAGATACATAAGTAGAAATTCATAAAAGAAATGCCTATTTGAGTTATCGTGTGGATCTCCACCCACCAAGACTATGCCCTGTGCACACTGGAACGTACTCCTATGCCTTAGAGGGAGGCCCCGCCCCACACCTCCCCCTTCTATGACACCGTGCACCAGTGATCGTTCCCTGCCACTGTTGTGAAGCTTCTGTGATCCAAAACTTCTAAAAAATGAAGCCAACAAAATAACCAAATAAAATTATTAAGGAAAGGATATAATTTTTGAAACCCAATATAATAAAAAGAAAATTAAAAATATTTTGAAATAATGAAAAACTGTTTAGACATTGTGTCTTTCATCACTGTAAGATATGCTGTCTTGTGTGTACAGTGACCTTTTCTTCCATATATTTCCCCAGTGTCTTATTTTTATCATTTAGAATATTGAATTCCCATCCTGGGAAGTTCTGCTACATTCTCTATTAGGAACAAGCATCCACAGAGGGCAGGGCCAGTGCCTGGGAAGGAAGACAGACCACTATGCCAGGCCCTTGATATTGATAATGGTTCTTATGAAACTTTTCTAGTGAAATTGAAATTTGGCCTAGAATTCTATACTGCCTGAGAATTACCTAGTGATAGCTTTTGTTTTGGTCAAATGTGGAATATCTCTAAGCCACACTCAGCAGATAAACACAAAGCACTACTACCCGCAAGGTGTGGGACATGAATCCAGGGGATGAGGCTCCCTGGCACCCAGGGACTATTACCAACTGCCAACTAGCAATGCATCTGGAAAAAAATCTTGACCAAAGCGGGAAATATTAAATACAAGTGTCTTTATGGCTAAGAGATTTCAAAGTGAGTTGAGAAGTCATTCTAGAGGTTACACTAATGCATGTCTCAGCTAAGCAGAATCTCATTGACTGCCACAGTAAATACTCATTCAAATAGTGGGGCACGTGAGGGTTCTAGACATCCAGAAACTATAAGCAGAGCAGATAATCTCAGGAATTCAGCATCCTGTCATTGGGCCTTAGTTTGGAATTTATGCTCTCCAGTGTAACAGAGTTAGATTCATTTATAGGTTCCCTACACATGGCTCTTCTGCCCCTTTTATTTGTTTTATTTGAACTTCTAATTAGCACTATACTTGATAAATACATGTCCCAAAGACTTACATCTTTGGTCTGTTCATGTACCAGTTGAGACCTGAATTTCAGCAGAGTTGCAACCCATTCTCTCCAGTTCTTTGGACTCACTCAGGACAGCTAACAAAGAGGTGATGATGGACAACACCAGTCCCAAGAACAGAGAGTGTCTGCAACTGCAAGATCGTTCCATTGGAATGCCCCATGGGACACAAGCCCCTTTCCGATAGAGGTGGAGTGAAGCTCACCTCCCCAAATCCCAAGATTGGGGAATGAGCAATGGACTAAAGTAGACTTATTATTATTCTAGTAATAGAGGAACTCTTATTGATATAAATTTAGTGGCGACCAGAGTTTCTAAACGATGGGAGAGGGAAGATTAGGTGTCATGTGAGGGCATTTTTAAGACATTTGAGTTGTCCTCCTTGACACTGCGGTGATGGATACAGGCCACTGTATGCTTACATAACCAGGAAGTTGTGCTAGACAGAGTGTAAAGTATAATGTAAACTATAGTCCATGGCTCATTGCAATACTTTAATATGTGTTCATCAATTGTAACAAATGTACCACACTAATGAAGATTGTTGATGCTGTGGGAAAGAGTGGGAGGTGGAGGAGTGGGGTAACAGGAATCCCTTACTTTGTTTATATAACATTTGTGCAATCTAGATCTTCTTTAAAAATAAAAAAATTAAAATTATAAAATAAAATTACAGACAAAAGAATATCTGCAGCTGAACACAACAATAGACACAAACCTCTTTATCACCTAGGTTAAGACATAGAACATATCTCGAAAAAATCACATGTATACATTTTTTCATAAAATTTATCTTCGTTATTCCTCAATGCAGCCAGTATTCTTACATCTTTGATGATATACCGTTGCTTTTCTCCTCTAGCTTTAACATGTACAAACACATCTTTAAACTGTATAATGTATTGTGCTCTTTTTTTTAGATTGTAAATGAAGTGAGGTAAATTCTATGTTATTTTATGTCTTGTTTTTTTAATTCAATGTTACGCTTTTAAAAATGCATTTTTATTTCTCCATATTTAGCATTTGACAATTTTATTGTTCTGTAATATTGCATTGTATTTTACACTCCAGACCCACAATCATTTCTTTGCAGTTCTGTGAAAGTTCTGTGGTGACTTAAAACAAGTAATTTTTGGTTGTGATTTTGGTGCATTAATTTGTAAATAAATGTTTATGGACACATAGATTTTCTTTTGGTTATCGAAATAAAATTGATATTCATACACTAAATTTTTGTCCACAAGTTTTTTGTTCAAATTTCTTGTTTATAGTAGATTATCTTTGGATCATTTTGACTTTCCTTCAAACACATTAGATAACTACAAATGATTACAGTTATTTTTCTTTAAAAATCTACATATCCTTTACTTCTTTATTCCTGTACTATACTTGGTAGAATCTTCTTTCAAAGCTTGAAGAGAAGAACTCTTATTGCCTTATTCCTGATCTCAGAAATAAATCTTTAAGTATGAAGTTCCTTTTTTTAAAAAAAATTAGTTGTCTTTATCAGATAAAGGAAGTTCTATTTTGCTTGTAACTACTTTATTTTTCAGCACAGCTTTAGATGTACAAAAAACTTACAGGGAAAGTACAGAATTGCCATATACCCTCTTCCCCTCCACCCCACTGTTTCTCTCTTATTGGTATCTTGTTTTGGTATGATACATTTGTTACAATTGATGAGCCAATATTGATACTATATTATTAACCTAGGCACATAGTATGTATTAGGGTTTGCTGTGCTTTACAATTCTATGGACTTTGGCAAATGTATAATGTCATGGATCCACCATTCTACTATCACACAAAAGCATTCTGTAGCAGAATGCCTCTTTCTCCACCTGTTCATCCCTCAGTCCTACTACCTGAACTTCTGGCAAACACTGACGTTTACTATAGTTTTACCTTTTCCAGAATGTCAAATAGTCGGAAATGTAGTTTGTAGTCTATTTTGACTTGCTTCCTTCATTTGGAAATAAGCATTTATGATTCTCTTGTGTCTTTTTGTGGCTTGATAGTGCATTTCTTTTTATCAGTGAATAATATCCCATTGTATGGACAATCCACTGTTGTTTATCCATTCACCTCTTGCAGTATATCTTGGTTGTTCCAATTTTTGGCATTTATAAAAATGCTGCTATAAACATTTGTGTATAGGTCTCAGTCTTGTATTGACACCATTATGTATTTGTATATAGATGCATACATAACATATATTTAGACACATAAAGAATATTATCAATTTTAGCTTATGGAAATATAGTGAATGCAAATACAACTATTGCAAGCCAACATTGGCTATTGTTACTGAGGGCACAAAAACAAGCTGAGAACCGGGGAACAAGATTGGATTTAAATTCCATACTCTATTATTAACAAAGCTTGACGTTTGGCCTTGAATTTGTCCCCAAGTTCCTAGCAGTGGCAAGAAAGTGGTTTCCTTAGGAATGCTAGGTAAGAAATGAACGAACATAACTCCTTTTTCTTGATTAAAGATGAAGGATGATTAAAATAATTCTATTAGGTACAAGTAGATATTCTAGATTTAAATTTTATTTATCTTCATGCTTTTATGTCGGTTCATTTTGTGGGTTAAAGTCTCCATTTTATGCATTCCCTATTTTTGGTTAGAAGAGATCTTTAAAAGTGCTTTCAGTTGTCCTACAGAGTTTGATGTGATTGTCATTTTCGCCTAAAGTCTCCTATTAAAAAAATACTATTGTTCATGATTGTGAAATGAATAGTTAAGTAACGTAATGGGTAGCTATTTGACATTTCACCTTTTTGCAAGCTAATGTATTTCAATATTGTGATATTTTATCTTTACAATAGATGTTTATTTTTATCAGGAGATATCTGAAGATTAAATAATATATTTTAAAATAATTCATTAATTTTGAATATAGAATTTAAGAACTAGAGCAGAGAAACCGGGAAGATAAGTTGTGGAGTTAAGGTCTCGTGTCAGTTGTTATAACAGAAAATGCAGCAATCCCTCAGAATAATTAGTGACTTTATCCCTGTTGATAATGGTGATGAGATTTTGGAATATTTGCCACCATAATAGAACTGTTATAATAGGGAGATATATAAAAGAAGTATGTCATGCCAAGATTTAGCAACCAACCTAAATGTAGGGCTTAGACATTAAAATATTGTTAATATGGCCTAAATGTGCAGAATCTGTGACTGAGATTGAAACAAGTTGACTGTCTTTTGTTTTTAAAGGCAATATTACTTTTTTTGTGGTTCTGTCAAAACAGCTGTTTTTCAAAATGTCACTAATCTCTTCATAACCACATCAAGATGCCGTAATTGAATAGTAGTATCTTTTCCAAATGGTACTTTCCCACCAAAACCCATAGAAGGTGAAACCATATTATGAAAAGCAATTGAAAGAGATTCCCAACTTTCAAGGTAGACTTTATACATTTTTGTCCCCATCATCATGAGACATTCGTTGCATTTGGTGAATACATCTCTGAGCACTGCTGCACCTCATGGCCAATGGTCCACATCATAGCCCACAGCGGGCCATGGGAGGACATACAATGCCTGGTAACTGTCCCTGCAGCACCACCCAGGACAACTCCAAGTCGTGAAAACACCCCCACTGTTCAAACTCTTCTATGATCTGTAGGTGTGCAGGGTGATAAACTGACTTAAAAATAACCCATTTATGAGAATTTTTCTTCATACTTTAAGTGACACATTCATGGGTCACCTACTTTTTACCCTCTGACTTTTCCAGAGTCAACACAGGACAGTCTGTGAAGAGCACAGATATTATTTGTTCTGGCCCTGGACGGGTCCTTTAAACATATCCTTTCTTTTCAGTTATGCCAGGCCTCTTTAGGAGAGTCAGCCAAGGATGCTTGACTTTCTGGCTGACGGAGGTATGTATGTCCACTGCCCCCCTGTCTGCCTGCTGCCCCACCTCATTGAGTGGGAGATTCCAAATGCTGTGCCTGCTGCAGCTGTGGGATTCATATATAAGAAAAACAAAGTGGAACATTCAGTCTTTGTTTGAATAGTCTGGGATAAAAAGCACACCCAATTACGAAATATTTGAATCACTTCTTAAATTACTCTAATTAATTCTTGTGGAGAACTGTCAAATGTATGCACACAATCACACTGGGCTTGTTAATCAACAGAATTTAAATGGAAATTGTATAGTTACTATGACAATGAATCATTAATTTTAAATTTCATATTGGTCAAAAGTTTGTCATTGTATAATAATGCATTCTTTGATAATTATTAAGCCTACACTTTATAACTGAGTTCTTAAAGAGGAATTTATTGAATGAGGCAAGGCAAAACATAATTCCTCATCAAAATTGGTTTAAATACATGCAGTTTGGTTTTTAATAAAATTAGGATGTGATAACTGCCATAAAGTATTAATCTAAACTTCAGAAACCCCAAATGGCTTAGTGAGGAATTATTAAAAGGTCACACATTTTAAGTCTCCTGGCCAGAATTAAATTCTAGTTATTATTCTTGCCAGGGCCTTTGACTGAATTATTAAAGCAATATAACTAAATGATCGCAATTACTTTCATAAATAAATGAAACTTCAACATCTTTGACAACCATTATATCTCTCTGGAAATTTGAATCCATGATGCCATTCCAAAAATGCCTGCACATTGATTTGTCATCTTATGGTCCTATATTTTAACATTAAGTCAATGGACTGTTATTTCTATAAAATAAATATCTAATATATCTTTTTATTTGGGAGGTGCTTCCAATATTCTTAGGGTTGTAAATAAGTTTAGTATGTCATATGATGTTTTTAGACATGAAAAATATTTCCTCAAAATTTTAAAGAGTTCTCAAAACTTTCCATCAACTCGTTAATAGGAAAAGGACCAAATAAAATATTGTATCTCTTTTACTAAATAAATGAATATCACTAAATCAAAAGAATTTAGTGTAATAAATTAAATGTTTGCTGATTTAACATTTCTCCCATCTTTAGAGTACTCAGTATTTAAATTGCCACTGGATTTCAAAATATCATAAAAGTTAACGGATAAGTTTTTCCAAAATAAAACATTAATAGTTAACACATGTGTTTAGTGTTAAAATATTTCAGTATAATCTGAATTTTAAGAAATCAGACTATTTTTGTTAATAAACTTCTTTATGCTTCAATACTTTAGCTTTACATCACTCTGCTCAACAGCATTTTGTCAAATGCAGAATATTTTAAGAAATACTTACTATACCATGAAACACTTCTTTAAACATCTGAGTAATTTAGACCCAGACCTTTAGATTCTTCAATTGAAAAATCACAACTATCTTCAGCGCACCTCCCCCTGCCCCACTCATTGTGGGTGGACTAGGGATGTGTTAGTATACACACCATATATCAACTTAAGTGCAGTTATCATAGAGCAGAGTCTCATTTACCACGGAGCTGCCGAGATGGATAATGAAACAGTAACCTTCACAGAAGTGAACCTGGCCAAGTACACAAAGAGGAAGAAATCAAACCTAAGGGCACTGATTGCTCCATTTCAGACCCTGAGCAGGAAATAACCTACGTGGTAGAATTAAACCTTCAAAATGCCTCTCAAGGTCCTCAAGAGAATAACAAGAATTCACACAGCAAAGGTAAAACCTTTAATAGAGTCTCAATATATCTGCTCTAGGATGTGCAGATGGGGTGCAGAGGAGAAGGAAAAAAATGATTATAGATATGGGAGATGAATAGTCAGATTTAGTAAATAAGCTCATTTCTTTTTTTATTTTTGTGCATCAGAACTCAAGGTGTGAGGTTATGGCATTCCAGAATGAATTCTGAAGAGCAATGGTATTTGACTTTTGGAACATTATATTTCCTGATTGGAATTGTGTAGTCTGAGAGAAAGATTACCCTGGTGGTTGTGGGTTTGGGGTCCAGCATTTAAGAAGATGATTCTTTGTATCTTTGCCTCTATTTACCCTTTCTCTCCCTGTAGATTTCCCATCATGTCCAGAAAGACTCATTGCTGGGATCCTGGAAATATTGTGCCTTCTCTTGAAAACCTCTGTAATAACCATGGCAGTCATAATTACTACTCCATGTAAGTGAGTTTTTGAGAAGTCATAAGAAATTTTCATTTTAATGATTTTGAAAATGCCTCTACATATTTCATAAATTAGGGTTAGATATAGAATTCTCAGTTTAAAGTATTTATTTGGACTAAATGTATGTATTAGGGTAAACGTGGAAGGTTATTCATTATTTGTCAAAATATAAATACAGAATGGTTGCAGAGAATATTTTGGATTCTAAATCTATACATATATGTATGCAGTATGTATGCAGCTCCTGATCGCCACTCTTAAAGACATACTTTGGCAGAAGTAAATTTACTGAAAAAACTTATTGAAAAATACAAATTAATTTTTGTCAGTCATTAAACCAAATCCCGTACAAGAGGAGATTTTGGCCCATTAGGCTCTTGAAATTATTTTCTCCAAAACCTTACTTGACATTAATTTTCCTTTGTAAAATATTTTTTATTTTAAAGTGGCCTAATTTCTAAATAATACATGAAATTCTAAGCAAGGAAACTAAAACTATTATGATTTATTGATAGCAGTAATGTCATAAGAATTACAATGATATACAATGTATATACAATGATATACATATGAATTACAATGATATGAAATACAGGAATGAAAAATTATTCCCTTATGAACAGATCCCAGAAAGGTAAGTAATAAGTTTTAAATTTCTCATATATTGGCATATGTTACATTTTGTCTGTCTTAGAACACACAAAAATGATTTTAAAAAGTTATAAAACTGAGCAATAATTTTTCACAAATAAACATTATATAAGGTCATTTCTTGTAGTTCAATATTAAAGGGTATCTATTTAAAATGAGTTTTGCCAATTTGTTGTAATATTCTACTGCTCTAACATTATAAAAAGCAAGCATTTTCCTATTCTAATGAAATGGTTGTGTAGTGATTTTCAGGACACATATAGGGTGGAGTTTTGGATTGATTGCTTTATATGGGTACATAAATTAGGGGTTAAGCAGCTGACCTTTTCTCTATGTGTGTGTGTTTGCATGGGGTGTTTTATATGTGCCAGTCTGTGCGGGTGGACAAAGAAGGTAGGTATATATATGTTTATACATATGCAAATATTTCAATTAGTTTTCCTATTTAAAATTCAAATGGAAAATGGATATAGTTCACTGTTTGAGCACCTGCTTCCCATTGCAAGGTCCTGGGTTCAATCCCGAGTACCTCCTATAGGAAAAAAAAAAAGATGCATTGACTATAGGGAGATATGTATGCTGAATATTGAATGTATTTTTGTGCTATCAAAAGGAAAAAGGGATAATTTTGTTAAATAAATTTGTCTGTTGTCTGAGAACAAATAACTGAAAAGCTAAAAAAAAAATCCAAATAGTTTCTGAAGAGTAATTCATAATCTTTCTTCAGCTTCTCAATGTTGACATTGTCCAAAGAGTGGTTTACATATTCCAACAATTGTTATTACTTTTAGTCCTGATCGAAAAACATGGAGAGTTTGATGGTCTGTGTTTCTAAGAAATCTCATTTATTTTATATGGCTACTGAAAAAGAAACGGTAAGATTTTAAATGTTAGATCTCCAGTCTATTAAGTTTTTTTCCCCTCATCCTTTCTTTATGATGTTCACCTTTCTGCATCATTATCTAATTGATGGAGCATAATGTATAAGAAGGATGATCATTTCTCCATTCTATTCCATGGCGCCTTTGCCATAAACTAAGTATATGCGTACAGACGAGTGTGTGTGTGTGTGTGTGTGTGCATGTGTGTGTGTGTGCTTGGACATCACTTGTATTCCACTGTTCCATATTTTTTGCACCAAGATCACATCATCAAATTTACTGATATTAAATATTATATTTCTACATTATATAATTCCTTCACATTGTTCTTCAAGAGACCCATGTTACACTTGGAGTTTTAACTCTCTTCATGAATACATTCTTAAAAATATGCTGTAATTTTAGTGAAATTATATTTAGTTAACAGATAAACCATTGAAACTTGACATGATGCATTAACATGTTTTATACCTTCCTTTATTTTTTCTCATGTCAATTTTATAATTTTGTGTATATCTTCCATATTTCACTTGATTTGATCCAGCTATCTTTATATTAACTTTTCTGCTGTTGCTAATATATCACACTAAAATGGATTTCTGTACAATGACTGTATATCCATCAATCTTGCAAAAATCACTTTTAAAATCTATAATTTACTTGGGAATTCCTTTGAGTTTTCTACATATACAATTTTATCATCTACGAGGGTGTCAGTCTCCTTTCTTTTTTTCCAATTAATATATATTTTTATTAAATCTTATTGTTTTCCATGTTAAAGGCTGTCCAGTGGAAAACTGATTAAAAATGGTGATACAGGACATTACAGTCTTATTTAGAAATTTCAGAAGGGTGCCTTTCACCATTGAGTGGGTTTGTTGTTGCTTTTGTTGTTGTTTTGGTGATAATTCTATATGAATAAGGAAGTTCACTATTTTCTATTTTAACACATTTTTGAGGAATAATTGATATACAATGATTTGCACATATTAAAATCATATAATTAATAAGTTTTGAAATATTTTCAGACTATGAAATTATCAGGCGACTATGGGTCTAATTTATTTACCATGCATTAGATAGAAATTCTAGAATTTTTTATAAGCAGGGTAATACAATGCATATACTTTTAGTCTGGATACTTTCATTCAAAGTAATTAATTTGAGGTTCATCCATCTTTCAGGGTGCTTCAGCAATTCATTCTCTTTTATGAAACAAATCAAATTTCTCGATATATATTAATAAACCATACAATTTATTCGAAGGGGAGAGGGGGCAAGATGGCGGCTGAGTGAACATCCCTGTTAGAGTCTTCTGCAGGGAATCGGCTGGGCGGCGTTGGAGACTCTTTGGGACCGGATTGTTTCGGGATTTTTGCTGGTCCGGAGGTGTCTGGACATCGATTTGGAGGGAAGTTTTTTTTTTTTGTTTTTTTTTTTCGGTTTTCTCTTTCCCTCTTGTCCCTCATCTTCCACTTATTTTTACTTTAATTCAAGTATACAATAGGTGCTACAGGGAACACCTCACATTTGCTGGGTTTTCCCATCCTCCACTGCCTCATTTCTGTGTGAACTGATTTAGGCTACCTACACTATCCCCCTTCCCCTGCATCTTGATATCCACTATCATCTACTGTCTCTCCTATATTCCACCCCCCACCTCCCGTTCTTTGATCCACAAAGTGTCTAACTCTTAATTTCTAATACCTTTGTTCTGTTTTCTGTCTATTATCCACTCTTGAAACTATTACCTTTCTTTTCTTTTTCCCTCTCTCATGAAAACAATAGCTGTGTAGTTTATACCATATTCCTCCCAAATTCAGTCATCAACTTCATAAAAGGTACTCTACCTACAGCTATAACTCTATACAATCTACATGAATCTAACCTCCATCCTTCCAGATCTCATATTCCTGCTTTATTAACATACATCACCAATACAACTTTACACTTTTCCCTTGCTTACACAATTGCCTTTCCCCAACACTAATACTTTCCTCTAAAGTGAACTTAACCAACAACAAGTAACTAGAATAAGAAGAAAAAAGTGACAAAGAGAAGATATAACACCTGTGCAAAAATAACAACTAATTAATCTCCAAGAGCAGACAAAGAAGCTAAGGAACTGATTAAATTCATCAAAATAAAGAGATGACCAGGAAGCAACAAAAATCTACGAACCAAACCAATAATCAGGAAAACATGGCTGAATCCAATCAACAAACCAATAATCACGAAGGGGAGCAAAACTTGGCACAAGCAATGAAAGATCTCAGAACATTTATCACCGACAAATTTGATGCAGTAATGAAAGAGGTTAACAACATGAAGACATCACTTGGAGGGGAAATTGCAGACATACGCAAAAACATAACAGATATGATGGGAATGAACACCACAGTTCAAGAAATCAAAAATACACTTGCAGCAAATATCAGCAGACTAGAAGAGACAGAGCAGAGAATTAGTGATGTGGAAGACAGTACATCAGAAATCAAACAGATAGTAGAAGGGGTCAATAAGAAGATAGAAAAAATCCAATTAGGATTTAGGGACCTGAATGACAATGCAAAACGCTCAAACATACGTATTATAGGCATTCCAGAAGGTGAAGAGAAGGGAAAGGGGTCAGAAAGAGTGTTGCAGGAAATAATGGCTGAAAACTTCCCAAATCTACTGAAAGAGACAGATGTACATATCCAAGAAGCACAGCGCACTCCACAAGTCATAAACCCCAACAGGCCCACCCCAAGACATATACTTGTCAAATTATCTAATGCTCAAGACAAAGAGAAAATCCTAAAAGCAGCAAGAGAAAAGAAAACCATCACATACAAGGGAAGCTCAATTAGATTAAGTGCTGATTTCTCTTCTGAAACCATGGAGGCAAGAAGACAGTGGTATGATATAGTCAAGGTACTAAAGGAAAAAAATTTCCAACCAAGAATACTCTATCCAGCTAAACTAGCATTCAAACATGATGGAGAGTTCAAAATATTCGCAGACAAACAGAAACTGAAAGAGTATACCAACAAGAAACCTCCCCTTCAAGAAATTCTAAAGGGAGTTCTGCAGGAAGAAAGGAAAAAACAGGAAAGGCAAAGTTGGAGGAGAGTATAAGACCAACAACAACAACAAAAAAAGACAAAAAAAAATATACAAACAAAATATGACAAACACAAATCCAATCAAAATATGGCTAACACAAATAATTCCTTGATAGTAATAACACTGAATGTCAATGGATTAAACTCACCTATCAAAAGATTCAGACTGGGACACTGGATAAGGAAATATGACCCATCCATATGCTGTCTACAAGAGACACATCTTAGACCCAGAGACGCATGGAGATTGAAAGTGAAAGGCTGGAAAACAATCATACAAGCTAACAATAACCAAAAAAAGGCAGGAGTAGCTATATTAATATCAGACAAAATAGACTTTAAATGTGAAACAATTGTGAGAGACAAAGAAGGATACTACATTTTAGTCAAAGGGAAAATCTGTCAAGAAGATCGAACAATCATAAATATCTATGCCCCTAACAAGGGTGCCTCTAAATACGTCAGGCAAACGCTGGAAAAACTAAGTGAAAGAATAGATACATCTACAATTATAGTGGGGGATTTTAATACACCACTATCAACTCTGGACAGAACATCTCAAAAGAGAATCACCAAAGAAACAAAACATCTGAATAGTATATTAGAGGAGCTCGATCTAATAGACATATATAGATCGCTACACCCAAACACAGCAGGATATACATTTTTCTCAAGCGCACATGGATCATTCTCCAAGATAGATCATATGCTAGGCCACAAAGAAAGGCTGAACGAATTCAGAAAGATTGAAATCATACAAAACATTATCTCTGACCACAGTGGAGTCAAGCTGGAGATTTGCAAGGGAAAGAAGCCCAGATTTCACACCACGATTTGGAAATTAAACAACACACTCTTAGAAAAACAGTGGGTCAAAGAGGAAATCTCAAAGGAAATCAATGACTACCTTGAAACAAATGATAATGACAACACAACATACCAAAATTTATGGGATGCAGCAAAAGCAGTACTGAGAGGGAAGTTTATAGCCATAAATTCATATATCAAAAAAGAAGAAAGAGCAAAAATTGAAGAACTAACTGCACATTTGAAGGAATTAGAAAAACAACAACAAAGTAACCCAACAGGAAGAAGAAGGAAGGAAATAACAAAGATAAGAGCAGAACTAAATGAAATAGAAAATAAGAAAGCACTTGAACAGATAAACAAGACCAAGAGCTGGTTTTTTGAGAAGATTAACAAAATTGACAAACCTTTAGCAACACTAACAAAGAAAAAAAGAGAGAAGATGCAAATACACAAAATAAGAAATGAGAAAGGCGATATCACCACTGACCCCACAGAAATAAAGACTATCATAAGAGGATATTTTGAAAAACTATATTCCAACAAAAACGACAATCTAGAGGAAATGGACAAATTCCTAGAAACACATAAACAGCCCATATTGACAAAAGAAGAAATTGATGATCTTAACAAACCAATCACAAGCAGAGAGATAGAATCAGTTATTAAAAATCTCCCAACTAAGAAGAGCCCAGGGCCAGATGGCTTCACAGGTGAATTCTATAAAACATTCCGGAAAGAACTGACACCAATCCTGCTGAAACTATTCCAAACCATCGAAACAGAAAGAACATTACCCAACTCCTTCTATGATGCCAACATTACCCTAGTACCAAAGCCAAACAAAGACATCACAAGAAAGGAAAATTACAGACCAATTTCTCTAATGAACCTAGACGCAAAAATACTTAACAAAATACTTGCTAATCGTATTCAACAACACATTAAACGAATTATACACCACGACCAAGTGGGATTCATCCCAGGTATGCAAGGATGGTTCAACATAAGAAAATCAATCAACGTAATACACCATATAAACAGATTGAAGGAAAAAAATCACATGATTATATCTATTGATGCGGAAAAAGCATTTGACAAAATACAGCACCCTTTCTTGATAAAAACACTCCAAATGATTGGAATACAAGGAAATTTTTTGAACATGATAAAGAGTATATATGAAAAACCTAAAGCCAATATTGTTTACAATGGAGAAATCCTAGACTCCTTCCCTCTAAACTCAGGAACAAGACAAGGATGCCCACTGTCGCCGCTCCTATTTAACATTGTCTTAGAAGTACTTGCTCAAGCACTGAGGCAAGAACCAGAAATAAAAGGCATTCAAATTGGAAAGGAAGAAGTCAAAATTTCATTATTTGCAGATGACATGATCCTATACATAGAAAACCCTGAGAGATCTACAACGAAGATTCTAGAACTCATAAATGAGTTTAGTAAAGTCGCAGGTTATAAGATCAATGCGCAAAAATCAGTAGCATTTCTGTACACCAATAATGAGCAAGATCAGGAGGAAATCAAGAAACAAATACCATTCACAATAGTAAATAAAAAAATCAAATACTTAGGAATAAATTTAACTAAAGAGGTAAAGAACTTATACACTGAGAACTATACAAGATTGTTCAAGGAAATCAAAGAAGACCTAAATAAATGGAAGACTATTCCTTGTTCATGGATAGGAAGACTGAACATTATTAAGATGTCTACCCTACCAAAATTGATCTACACATTCAATGCAATCCCAATAAAAATCAATGCAGCCTTCTTTAAGGAACTAGAAAAACTAACTATGAAATTTATTTGGAAAGGAAAGAGACCCCGAATAGCCAAAGACATACTGAAAAAGAAAAACGAAATTGGAGGAATCACACTACCTGACTTCAAAACATACTATAAAGCTACGGTGGTGAAAACAGCATGGTATTGGCATAAGGAGAGACATATAGACCAATGGAATTGAATTGAAAGCTCTAATATAGAACCTCACATATACAACCACATAATATTCGATAAAGCCACCAAACCCTCTCAACTGGGAGAGAGTGGCCTATTCAACAAATGGTGTCTGGAGAACTGGATAGCCATATGTAGAAGAATGAAAGAGGATTACCATCTCACACCTTATACAAAGATCAACTCAAGATGGATCAAAGACCTAAATATAAGAGCCAAGACCATAAAAACCTTAGAAAGCAGTGTAGGGAAACATCTACAGGACCTTGTAATAGGTAATGGATTTATGAATATCTCACCAAAAGCACGAGCAGCAAAAGAAATAATAGATAAATGGGACTTCCTCAAAATTAAAGCCTTCTGCACCTCAAAGGAGTTTGTCAAGAAAGTAAAAAGGGAGCCCACACAGTGGGAGAAAATATTTGGCAATCATATATCTGATAAGAAACTTATAACTTGCATATATAAAGAACTCCTACATCTTGAAAATAAAAAGATAAACAATCCATTTAAAAAATGGGAAAAAGACTTAAACAGACACTTCTCCGAAGAAGAAATACAAATGGCAAGAAAGCACATGAAAAAATGTTCCAAATCTCTAGCTATCAGGGAAATGCAAATCAAAACCACAATGAGATACCATCTTACACCCATAAGATTGGCAGCTATGAAAAAAACAGAAGAATACAAGTGCTGGAGAGGATGTGAAGGAAGGGGAACACTCATCCACTGCTGGTGGGAATGCAGAAGGATCCAACCATTCTGGAGAACAGTATGGCGGTTTCTCAAAAAACTAGCCATAGATTTGCCATATGACCCAGCAATACCACTGCTGGGAATATACCCAGCAGAACTGAAAACAAGAACACAAACCAATATATGTACACCAATGTTCATAGCAGCATTGTTCACCATTGCCAAAAGTTGGAATCAACCCAAATGCCCATCAACAGACGAGTGGATCAATAAAATGTGGTATATACACACAATGGAATACTACTCGGCTGTAAGAACAAACACACTACAAACACATGTGATAACATGGATGAATCTTGAGAACCTTATGTTGAGTGAAGCAACCCAGACATTGAAGGACAAATACTACATGACCTCAATGATATGAAATAAACAAGCTGCCCTAGATAGCAAGAGACTGAACGATAGGCTTGCAGGAAATCGGAGGGTGGAGGAAGGATATGAGCCGATGTCTGCAGGGGTGGAATTTAAGACGAGATGGTGGTAAGTATGAACACAAAGAAGAGATAAAAGGGGGGCAAGGGGTTGCCTTTGCTTGGGGCTTTGCGGGTTTGAGGGTGGCTGGGGAGGGACGGGTGGGTAATGTTGCCCAAAAGTGGGGGGAGGGAGGGGTAGCATACGAAACAGGAGAGGGTCAGGTGTTGGTGGAGAGTAAAATGCCGAGAAAATCATATAAAAATATAATAAAGAGGGTTACCTGTTTAGAAGGCTCGGAGGGGAGGGTCTGATGCAGGACGGGCTCCTGGGGAATGTCTAAATGCTCATTCTGCCAGAGTGGGTGACACCATGGGGTAGAAACCCAAGTAGTGAGAGTGGGGGTGGACCCACATCCTGGGGAGGACTAATGCCATCCAATAGAGGGAACTGTATCCCTCGAGAGAAAGGGTGGCTCCCAGGGCATTGGGGCAGTTGAGCAAGTTAGGCCCTGAACACTATTCCATCTATCTCTGGAAGTGGCTCCTCAGGAAACGGAGGTTGGCTATCACTGAGGGCACCAAGGTGGAAGGGAAAATGGACGTTAAATGTGTGGAACCAAAGTAAATGGGGGGTAAGAGAGGAGTTTCTTGAGAGTACACAAGGATGGATATAAAACATGTAATATTACACCATAACATATAGGAGATGACAGACTGATAATGTAAACCATAATGTAAAACATAGGATAACTAAAAATGTAAAGAACTGTGTATCCTAAAGTATGCACCATAATGTAAACACAGATGTCACCTTGTTAGAAAGCTAATGTCTCAGACTCTGTACATCACTTTAAGTAAATATGATATGAATAGGGCGTAAGAGTATCACTGTGGAAGGGAAAAGGTTTTCTGGTGGATGTGTGGGAGTGCTGTATATTATATATATACATTGCTGTGGTCTAGGACTCCTGTGAAGAAAAGCTGAATAATTAGGGGGGGGGGGGGGGAAAAAGAAAAAATAGGATGTGGAATTTTTTCAAGTCAACATTCTTTATCTAAGTTCTTTATCTAACTTTATCCAAGTTCTTTATCTATCCTTTAAACTCATCGCTATATGCCATTCCCTAGTAAGGGACCATGACATTATATTGGGCTTCAAATTTCGGGGAGTTCTGGATCACAGAGTGTTTCAACAATGGCAATGGAGGGATACTGGTATGGGATACCAATGACAGATGATATATGACTGACAGGGAGCTGTACAGAACATATGTCCAGGGTGCATGGTAATGTTTGGATATACTCATAGTGGCAACAATTAAAAACCACAGTAGGGGGGGTACTGGGTTCCTGGCCAGTGGTGCTCTGTCGTGGTCCCTAGGGGAGCAGCGACAGTCTCCCAGGTACAGTGGTGGGGACCGGGAGGGAGTGAGGGTTCAACAGTGAGCCCCTGATACTAATGACTATGCTTGTGAGCTGATAAACCCAAAATAATAACAAGGCCTAGAGCAACTTTGTGCCTGGGAATTTCCTTCTGTCAGCCTTCATGTTACTCAAATGTGGCCAGTCTCGAAGCCAAACTCAGCATGTAAATGCAATGCCTTCCCCCCAGCGTGGGACATGACACCCGGGGATGAGCCTCCCTGGCAACGAGGGACCACTATCAACTACCAACTGATGATGCAACTGGAAAATGACCTTATACGGAAGGTTCAATGCGGATCAGCAGAATATCCATGTCTACATAAAATACCATGACTTTAAAATGCTGTTTGACCTAAAGTAAGGGGGAAATGGAAAGGAGAAATGAGTTTATATGGCTACGAGTTTCTAAAAAAGAGTCTGGAGGCTGGCAGAAGGTTTGCCCTCATGCACAACTGAGCAGAGTCAGAGAGACAGATAAAGCAGATACAACCCCCAGATATTGGTTCCTTTGAGGGCTAAAGAGACCCATGGGAGTTATGGTCATGGCCGATGGGGTTAACTACCAGGACAGATGGCCCCTCTTTGGAAATGGTGTTTATGTGTGATGAATCTGGACTCAGATGGGATCTCCCTTCATAAGACTTTCATGCTAATGTGCTGGAGGTGCAGTTAATGTTGGGGTTTAAGATATATTTAGGGGATTTGAATCTCTGGACTGACAATGTGATAGCCAGATCCTGAGCCTCAACAGACTCCAGCACCTACAATCTGATTTATTGGACTTACCACACTCAGCTAAGATGGAGGTGAAGAAGGACAACCACCACACCATGGAGCCTAGAGTGATTACAACTGAAAATGGGAGGATTGCATCCAGCATCCAGGTGGAATCTGAGCCTCCTCTTGACATAAAGGTGCAATGGACACAACCAATCCAGTGTCCACATAGAAGAGGTGGCATTGGATTGGGAAAAGGGGACATAATGGACAAAGGGTATGGGGAAAGGCAGGAAGAGATGAGAGGTGGAGGCGTCTTCGGGACATGGAGCTGCCCTGGATGGTGCTTCAGAGGTAATCACCGGACATTGTAAATCCTCACAGGGCCTACTTGATGGAATAGAGGAGAGTATGGGCCATGATGTGAACCAATGTATATGAGGTGCAGAGGTGCCCAAAGATGTACTTACCAAATCCAATGGATATGTCATGATGATGGGAACGAGTGTTGTTGGGGGGGGGGAGAGGGGGGGTGGGGGGGTGGGGTTGAATGGGACCTCACATATATATTTTTAATGTAATATTATTACAAAGTCAATAAAAAATAAAAAAATTAAAAAAAAAAAATTTATTCGAAGGGTACAATCAATGGTATCTGGTATAATAACATTGTTGTACATTTATCATTTCCATCTTTATTATTTTCATTATTTCAATAATAAGTATAATAATAAACAAAAACAGACAAACAAATTCCACACTTTTCATTCTCTCTATGCTTCCCCTGCTGTACATCGCTACTATTTTGGGTATTCTTGCACATTTTTTAATTTACTTTTTACTTAGCTGCTTTTAAAGATATAGTCACAAACCATAAATCTATCCAAACTGTATAATCAAGAGCTTTTAGTGTAATCACAAAGTTGTACATGCATCACCGCAAAAAAATTTTAAAACAATTTCATTACTCCAAAATGAACACCTCCAGACATCCTAACCATCAGCTGTCAATACCTCTGTTCTTTCTGAGCCCCACATGATCACTAATTTAATTTTATCTTTATGAAATGATTTACATTTATATTTTATGTAAATAGAATCATACAATATGTACTACTTTGTGTCTGGTTGCTTTTACTAAGCATAATAGGTTTTTTGTTTGATATTAACATTTTGTAGTATTAACATATATTAGTTCAGTTTCAAAGAAAAATGGTCTTCTACATGCAGTTTTACCCATATTCATATTTCACATGTGATTTTATTGTGCTATACATTCCCAAGTTACATTTTTTTAGCTTCCCTACTAGTTATATACATGATCTTAAACTTTTCTTTACAACCAGTGTCATGCCCTCATAATAGTCCTGCTAGTTACAAACACTACCTTGGGCTTTCACTTTTTCAATTCATTTTCAGAGATTAACATACATCTGTTTTACCAATTTTGCCCAAGTTAACCCTCAGTATTCCATTCCCTAAACTCATTCTATTTTCTAGTGACCTATATTCAAGTTATTACCTCCATAACATTATAGAATATGTTAATTCATAGTAGTGCAATCATACAATAATTCTACTTTTGTATATGGCTTGCTTCACTCAACATAACTTCCTCCAGGTTCTTCCATGCTGTCATAGGCTTCTTGACTTCTTACTTAGGACAACTGCTTAATAGTCCATCGTGTGTATGGACCAAAATTGGTTTCTCCATTCATCAGTTGATGGACACATGGGTTGATCCCATCTTCTGGCAATTGTGAAAAACACAGCCATGAATGTTGGTGTGCAGATGTCTGCCTTTCCTGAGCAAAAGTTCTGTTGCTGGGTTGGAGGTGGGAATTTCCAGGTCTACGTTTCTTTCTTCTTTTGGGTGGAGAAACATGAGATAAGCCAGTCTCTATTCCCTTCAGTCTTGGTGTTCCAAAGAATTGTGCCTTTTCCCTTCTGACTTTCAGAGTTGTTTTTTATTTATGTCTTTCTTCGTTTCTAGGCTTTATACTTGTGTATAGCAGAGGGTAGCAGGGAAAACTTTGCTGTGCCACCTAATCTGGATCCATGTTATTCCACCAGTATAGAAACAGATAAAAGTGGGGCTCATCTACTTAAAGAACTGTGTGGGGCCCAGAAAAAAAATGTGAGCCTTCATGTCATTTTTCTCCTCATTGGCAAACTCTTAATTTCCTTCACAAAACCCTAACTGACATCAATCTCAGTTTTCCCTGTTAACAACAACATAAGGAAAATAAAATAATAAATTATAAAAATTATGAACTATTTTTTAATCAAAATATAAATACTTTGAAAGATTTTGGAAATATGAACAATGTTTTCCAACTTTAGTATTGTTTTGTTGTTGGGATAGAACCCAGTACTCTCATCGTGCTTTAAAAATAATGAACATATGAAAGAAAACACTACCTGCATTAAATATATTAATCTTAACAATTCATATTTATTCGAGATTTCTTTGTTTCCTGATAAAATGTGCTGAGTTCCCTGTCAGTAGAACCATGGGTTGGACTTTCTCATAAAACCACGTCTCATCCTTGGCAATGGATAAATGACTTAATTTTCAAGAAAATGTAAGTTTTTTCACTTCTTTCAATTTTGTGTTGAAGCTGTTTATTAGGCACACACAAATTTAAAAAAAAACATATTCTTAATGGTTTAGATAGTATATAATTAATAAAGAGCCTTATTCATTTATAATAATGCCCCTTCACTTATAATATAATTTAATTACAAAACCTTCCTACTATTGTGTTGCATGCATATTTTTTCACTCTTTTAGTTTTATCTTTAGTTTATGCTCATATTTATTATGTCTTATTAAAGCAGGAAACAACAACTCCAATGTACTTTAGCACTCCTTTTTTGCATTAATTATTCTATTTCTATTTAATATAATTATCTTTTATTTGTTAGAACTCTCTCATTACAGGTAACTAAATATTATTTTTCTTTGTGTTCTAGCTTCTTTTTGGAATAAATATGTTTATTTTTTCACCTACTCTATAAAATCTTTTTATTTAATGTGTTGAATTATCATTTTAATGATGCTATACATTTTATAACACAAATTCATTACTCATTAAAGTCTAACAAGTTAGTAATTTTACCACTTTCCACACAGTGAAAAGAACGTAGTACACTCTACCTTATTTATTGCTTACTGCCACATTTGCTCCCTTGCATTTTTAACTCTAATATATATTTCCAAATTTGAAAATTCATCAGTTATGGTTTAAGCAGTCAGTATTCATTAGATTTAGCCACATAATTTAATTTTTCTTCAAACTGCCTTTCTTCCTATATATCTAAGCTTTAATATGGCATAAATTATTTTTCTGCCAGAAGAATATGTTTTAATATATTTTTTATTGAGAGTCAGCAGACTCCTAATTCTTTAATTGAGAAAAAAAGCTTTGGAAACAACTTAATTTTTCCTTTATGTAGGAAAGACATTTTCACTTGGTATGGAGTCAATGTTTTCCATCTCTAGCATCTGCCATTTTCATCAACATCATAGTCCTGTATTTCTGTGGTTATATATTTGTAAATGAGTGCATACATATACGTAAACACACAGAGAGAAAAAGAATGTTATCAATTTAACTTATGAAAATATAATGAATATAAATACACTAATAGTATAAATACACTAATATAAATGAATATACGTACACTATCATTATTTATATCAATAGCTATGTTTATATAATGATGTAAATATAGCTATATTGAGGGCAAAAATATAACTAATGAATTCATGAAAAAGTCTATGGATTTAAATGCCATATTCCTACAACTGAGAAAGCTTAAGGTATGACGTTGAATCTCCTCAATCTCCTAGCAGTGGCAGGGAAGAGAATTTCCTAAGGAATGCCAGGTGAAAAAATGAAAAAAAACACCTCTCCCTTTTCTTGATTCATGATGATGAATGATTAAAATATTATATTTGGTACAGGTAGAATATCTTGCTTTTAAATTTTATTTATTTCCATACCCTTGTGTCTTTCAACTTGTGGTTAAAAGTCTCTTTTTTTATACCTCTCCCATTTTTGGTTGGAAGAGATTTTAAAAAAATAATTTTCATTGTCCTATGTAGTTTAATGTGAGTTTTGTCATTTTCACCTAAAGATCCCTATAAAAATACAATCATTTTTGATTATAGAATGAAAAATAAGTGACCCAAGTGAGTACATACTTGACATTTCAATTTTTAGCAAGCTGATATATTTCAGTATTGTAAGATTTTATCCTTATAAGAGACATTTATTTTTATCAGGGAATATCTGAAGATACTACAATTTATTTTAAAAGAAGTAAGTTATATTCAATATATAATTTTAAGAACTAGAGCGGAGAAACCAAGGCAATAAGTTGTGGAGTTATGGTATAGTGTCAGCTATTATAACATAGAAAATGTAGTAATTTCTTAGATAATTGGTGACAAAAATCTTTACCTGTTGATAATGGTGTTGTATTTTTTAAAATATTTTACCTCAATATAAAATTATTATAAGAAGGAGATATATAAAACAAGTACGTCATGGCAAGATTTAGTAAACAACCCTAAATGTAGGGCTTAAACATTTAAGATTGTGCTAACATGGCCTAAATTTGCAAACTCTGATTGATCTAAACAGGTTAAATGCTTGTATGATTTTTACAACAATTTTTACTGTTTTTTTGTGGTTCTGTCAAAACAGCTATTTTTCAAAATGTCACTATTCTCTTAATAATAACATTAGGATGACCTAATCAAATAGTGCTATTTTTTCGAATGGTTATCTCCCACCAGAATCCTTTGAATGTGAAACCTTTTTATCAACAACAATTAAAAAGGACAGTCACACCTTTCAAGGTAGACTTTATACTTTCAATAGGAGTTCGAAGACTCTTCTGTTCTATAGATGTGCAGGATGATAAACTGTCTTAAAAATACCTAATTATGAGAATTTCCTGTTCATACCTTAAGTGATATATTCATGAGCCACCTGCTTTTTACACTCTGACTTCACTCTGAGTCAAACAGGACAGTCTGTGAAGAGCACATGCTCTTGCCCTGGATTCATCCTTTAAACATCTCCTTTCTTTCCAGCTATGCCAGGCGTCTTTAGGAGAGTCAGCCGAGGATGCATGACTTTCTGGCTGACGAAGGTATGTCTGTCCACTGCACCCCTGTTTTCCTGCTCACCCACCTCATTGAGTGGGAGATTACAAATGCTGTGCTGCTACAGCTGCAGCTGCAGTATTCCAAAATATTTTATTATATTAATTATATTATATAACATAGATTATTTTATATTATAAAATATTATTATATTATGTTTCTATCATAATACAAACAAAGTAGAACAATTGGAGTCCTTATTTGAATAGTATGGGATAAAAAGCATACCACAGATATGAAATATTTGGTTCACTTTTTAAATTGTTCTAATCATTTCCTGTGGAGTATTATCAAATGAATGCACACACACCCATTGGGATTGTTGATTAAGGTAATTTAAATGGAAATTATATAATCATCATGACAATGAATTATTAATTTTGAATTTCATAATTGATTAAATGTCATCCTATAATAATGCATTCTATTATAATTAATTAGGCATAATTTATAACTGTGTTCTTAAACAGAAATTCATTGAATGATGCAAGGTAAAACATAATTTCTCATAAAAATTAGTTTAAATACATGTGGTTGTTTTTTTTTAATTCGGGGTATGATCAATTCCCTAATACGTTAATCTAAATTTAAGAAACCCTAAAAGATACATTAGGTACTTATTTAAAGGCAACACATTTTAAGTTTCAAAGCCAGAGTTAATTTCTAGTTATCACTGTTGCTAGAAACTTTGACTGAATTATTAAATCATATTAGCTGATTAATTGCAATTACTTACATAAATAAATGAAACTTCAGCTTCCTTGACAACTATAGTATCTTTCTGGAAACTTGAACCCATTATGTGGTTCCATAAATTGTCTGCATATTGATTTGTCAACTTATGGTCTTGTATTTCAGCATTTGGTCAATTGACAGGTATATCTTTAAAATAAATACTTGAAACGTCTTTTATCTTGGGTGGTGCTTCCAATATTCTTTGGGTTGTATATAAGTCTAGTATGTCATATGATGTGTTAAGACATATAAAATATTTCCTTAAATTTTCAGTGAGTTTTTCAAAAATTTGTACACACTCACTATTAAGAAAAATTATCACAAAAATATCATATCTCCTTAAATAAATGAGTATAACTAAATCAAAATAATTCAGTGTAATGAATTAAATGTATGCTAATTTTCCATTTCCCCCATTTTAGAGCACTCGGTATTTGTCATTGGATTTAAAAATGATTATAAAAATTGATGCATAATTTTGTCCAAGAATTTAACAGAGGTGTTATACTGTTAAAATATTTCACTGCAATCTGAACTTGAGAAATAAGGCTATTCTTATTTATGAACTTTATTCCTCAATAATTTAGTTTGTGTCACTCCAAATGATAGCATTTTGTCAAATGCAGTATACTTTAAGAAATATTTACTATACTATGTGACTCTTGTTTAACTCTCTGATTAATTTAGATACTTCAACTGAGAAACCACCACTGTCTTCTGCGCACCTGCTCCCCTCCCTCCGCTGGTGTGGGTGGACTAGGGACATGCCATTTTATACACCATGTATCAGCTTAAGCGCAGTTATCACAGAGCAGAGTCTCTTTTACCACTGAGCTGCTGAGATGGATAACGAAAGAATAACCTACGCAGAACTGAATCTGGCCAAGAACCCAAAGAGGAAGCACATCAAACCTAAGGGCACTAATTGCTCCACTGCAAACCTTGAGAAGGAAATAACCTATGTGGAATTAAACCTTCAAAGTGCTTCTCAAGGGAACGACGAGAATTCACACTGCAAAGGTAAAACCTGCAATAGATTCTCAATGTAACTGCTCCAGGATGTGCGGTTGGGGTGCAGAGCAGAGGGGAAGGTAAAGATTGTAGACTTGGAACATGGATAGTCAGATTTAGTGAATAAGCTCATTTGTTTTTTTCATTTTTGTGGATCAGAGCTCAACCTGTGGATATGGTATTCCAGTATGAACTCTGAAGAGCAATGGTATTCAGACTTTCAGAGCATTATATTTCCTGAAAATTCAGTGTTATGTTCTGAGAGAACATTACAATGGTGAATGTGGTTTTGGCATCCATCCAGCATTTAAGAATATGGAAATCCAACACTCACCTCCATCTACTCTTGCTCTCCCTGCAGATTTCCCATCACCTCCCAGAAGACTCATTGCTGGGATCCTGGGAATATTGTGCGTTGTGTTGATTGCCTCTGTAATAACCATGGTAGTCATAATTATTACTCCATGTAAGTGCATTTTTGAGAGGACGTAAGGGAATTTTCATTTCAATGATTTTGAAAATACATTGAAATATTTCATAAATAAGGACTAGAAATAGAATTCTCATTTTAGATTATTTGTTTGCACTAAATGTTTGTATTTGAGTAAATGTGGAAGGTTATTGCAAATTTGTTTAAATGTAAATAAAAGAATGGTTGTAGAGAGGACTTATTTTGAAAAATATGTCTATATATACATTCACACACACACGCACATGTATATGAGCTTCTGATCTCAAATCACAGACTTGCTTTAGGAGAAGCAAGTTTATTGAAACAACTCACTGAGAAATACACATTAATTTTTGATAGTCATTAAACCAAATTCTTTACAAGAGTTAGATTTTGGTCCATTAGGCTCTTGAAATTATTTTTACCAAAACTTTATTTGATCTATTCATCTAACTTGATAAAATATTTCTTTTATCAAGTGTGCTTTAGTTTAAATAATACATGAAATTCTAAGCTAGAAAACTAAAACTATTCTGATTTATTAGTAGCAATTAATTTCATAAGAATTTCGATGGTATTTCTAGCTTCCAAAATACAGGAACAGAAAAATTATTCCCAGATGAACAGATCCCAGAAAGGTAAGTAATGGTTTTAAAATTTCTCATATATTTGTACGTGTTACACTTGGTCTCTATCACAGGACACACAGAAATGATTTTTTTTTATTATAAAATTGAACAATAAATATTATTTAAGGATATTCTTTGTTGTTCAACACTAAGGGTTATTCATTTAAAATCGCTATTGCCTATTTGTTGTAATATTCTGTTGCTATAATATCAAAAGCAAATATTTTCCTATCCTAATGAAATGGTATTGCTCAGTGATTTTCAGCACATTTGTATATGGTGGACTTTTTAATTGTTTGCTTTATATGGGTATTTAAATAAAGGGTTAAGAGATCGACCCTTTTCTCTGTGTGTTTGTGTGTGTGGGGAGGTTGTTTCATATGTGTCAACATGTAAGGGTGTATATACAGGGTATATACATATATATGTTTATAACTATGCAAATATGTCAATTGGTTTTCCTACTTAAAATTCAAATGGGAGAGTGGATATAGCTCATTGGTTGGTTGAGTATCTGCTTCCCATGTACAAGGTCTTGGGTTCAATCTCCAGTATCTCTTAAAAAAATAAAATAACATAACATGAAAAGATGCATCTGACTGTAGGGAGATATGTATGCAAGATAATGAATGTATTTTGTTTGCTATCAATGGAAAGGAAGGATAATCTTGTTAAATAAATTTGTGTGGTTGTTCCAGAATCTGAAAGAAAGTAATTGAAGACAATTTGAGAGTATACTTTAAGTGTACAAAGGCAAAAAATATCCAAATGGTTTCTGAACAGTAATACATAATCTTTCTTCAGCCTTTCATTGTTGGCATTGTCCAAAGGAATGGTTTACATATTTCAACAACTGTTATTACATTAGTCCTGACCTCAAAACATGGAGAGAGAGTTTGATGGGCTGTGTTTCTAAGAAATCTCATCTGTTTTATATGGATACTGAAGAAGAAATGGTAAGATTTTAAGTGTTAGATCTGCAGTCTATTAATTTTATTTTTTCTCATCTTTCTTTGTGATGCTGTCCTTTCTACATCATTATCTAATTGATGGAGCATAATGTATAAGAAGGATGACCATTTCTCCATTCTATTCCATGGTGCCTTTGCCATAAACTAAGTATGTGAGTGTAGATGACTATGTGTGTGTGCATGTGTGTGTGTGTGTGTGCTTGGACATCACTTGTATTCCACTGTTCAATATTTTTTGCACCAAGGTCACATGGTCAAATTTACTGATATTAAATATTATATTTCTGCATTATATAATTCCTTCACATTGTTCTTCTTCAAGAGTACCATGTTACACTTGACTTTTAATTCTCTCTATGAATACATTCTTAAAAATATGCTGTAATTTTAGTGAAATTATATTTAGTCAACAAATCATTGAAACTTGACATGATGCATTAACATGTTTTATGCCTTCCTTTATTTTCTCTCATGCCAATTTTATAATTTTGTGTATATCTTCCATATTTCACTTGATTTGACTCCAGCTCTCTTTTATATTAATTTTTCTGCTGTTGCTAATATATCACACTATAACTGATTTCTGTACAATGACTGTATATCCACCAATCCTGTAAAACTCACTTTTAAAATCCATAATTTACTTGGGAATTCCTTTGAGTTTTCTACATACAATTTTATCATCTACGAAGGTGTCAGTCTCCTTTCTTTTTTTCCAATTAATATATTTTTATTAATTCTTACTGTTTTCCATGTTAAAGGCTCTCCAGTGGAAAACTGGTTAAAAATAGTGACATAGGGCATTAGGTCTTATTTAGAAATTTCAGAAGGGTGCAGTTCACCATTGAGTGGGTTTGTTGTTGCTTTTGTTGTTGTTTTGGTGATAATTCTATATGAATAAGGAAGTTGATTTTTTTCTATTTTAAAACATTTTGAGATATAATTGATATATAATGATTTGCACATATTAAAATCATATAATTATTAAGTTTTAAAACATTTTCAAACTATGAAATTATCAGGCAACTGTGGGTCTACTTCCTTTACCATGTACTAGATGGAAATTCTAGAATTCTTTATAAGCGGGGTAATACAATGCATATTCTTTTAGTCTGGATACTTTTATTCAAAATATTGAATTTGAGATTCTTCCATCTACAGTGTAGTTCAACAATTCATTCTCTTTTATGAAACAAATCAAATTTCTTGATTTCTAATAATAAAGCATACAATTCATTCAAAGGGTACAATCAATTGTATTTGGTATAATAACATTGCTGTGCATCCATCATTTCCATCTTTATTAGAGTATTTTCATTATTTCAATAATCATTATAATAATAAGCAAAAAACAGACAAACAAGTTCTTCACCTTTCATTCTCTCTATGCTTCCCCTGCTGTACATTGCTACTATTGTGGGTATTCTAGCACATTTTTTTATTTACTTATTTATTTAGCAGCTTTTAAAGATATATTCACAAACCATAGGATCTATCCAAAGTGTATAATTAAGAGCTTTTAGTATAATCACAATGTTGTACATTCATCACCACAAAAAAAATTTTAAACATTTTCATTACTCCAAAATGAAAACCTCCAGATGTCTTAACCGTCAGCTCTCAATCCCTCTGAACTTTCTGAGCTCTACATGATCATTAATTTAATTTTATCTTTATGAATTGATTTACATTTATATTTTAAGTAAATGAAATCATACAATATGTAATACTTTGTGTCTGGTTGCTTTTACTTAGCATAATAGGTTTTTTTTTTGTTTGATATTAACATTTTCTAGTATTAACATGTATTAGTTGAGTTTCAAAGAAAAATGGTCTTCCACATGCAATTTTACCCATATTCATATTTCACATGTGATTTTATTGTGCTATACATTCCTAAGTTACATTTTTTAGCCTCCCTTTTAGTTATATACATGACCTTAAACTATCTTTTGCAACCAGCATCATACCCTCATAATAGTCCTGCTAGTTACAAACACTACCTTGGGCTTTCACTTTTACAATTCATTTTCAGAGATTAACAAACTTCCATTTTACCAATTTTACATAAGTTATCCCTCAGCATTCCATTCCCTAAACTTATTCGATTTTCTGGTGACCTATATTCAAGTTATTAACTCCATAACATTATAGAATATGTTAATTAATAGTAGTGAAATCATACAATAATTGTCCTTTTGTATATGACTTGCTTCACTCAACATAATTTCCTCCAGGTTCTTCCTTGTTGTCATAGGCTTCTTGACTTCTTACTTAGGACAACTGCTTAATAGTCCATCGTGTGTATGGACCAAAATTGGTTTCTCCATTCATCGTTGATGGACACCTGGGTTGATCCCATCTTCTGGCAATTGTGAAAAACACAGCCATGAATGTTGGTGTGCAGATGTCTGCCTTTCCTGAGCAAAAGTTCTGTTGCTGGGTTGGAGATGGGAATTTCCAGGTCTACGTTTCTTTCTTCTTTTGGGTGGAGAAACGTGATATAAGCCAGTCTCTATTCCCTTCAGTCTTGGTGTTCCAAAGAATTGTGCCTTTTCCCTTCTGACTTTCAGAGTTGTTTTTTATTTATGTCTTTCTTCATTTCCAGGCTTTATACTTGTACGTAGGAGAGAGTAGCAGGGAAAACTTTACTGTGCCACCTAGTCTGGACCCTTGTTATTCCTCCAGTATAGAAACAGATAAAAGTGGGACTCATTTACTTAAAGAAATATGTGGGGCCCAGAAAAAAAATTTAAGCCTTCGTGTCATTTTTCTCCTCAGTGGCAACCTCTTAATTTCCTTCACAAAACCCTAACTCTAAGAAACATAGAAAAACACATTTATTTAGATGTAAAAATGTCAAGGTATCTGAAACTTAAAAATCACTGTTACGTTAATATTGTAAACCTGGTTAATTACTGACATAAATCTCAATTTTCCCTGTTAACGGTAACATAAGGAAAATAAAATTATAAATTATAAAAATTATGACCTATTTTTTAATCAAAATATTAATATTTGGAAAGATTTTGGAAATATGAACAATGTTGTCCAACTTTATTATTGTTTTATTGTTGGGATAGAACCCAGCACTCTCATCATGCATTAAAAATAATGAACATATGAAAGAAAACACTACATGCATTAAATATGTTAATCTTAACAATGCATGTTTATATGACATTTCTTTGTTTTCTGATAGAATGTGCTGAGTTTCCTGTCAGCAGAACCATGGGTTGGACTTTCTCGTAACACCACGTCTCATCCTTGGCAATGGATAAATGGTTTAATTTTAAAGAAAAAGTAAGTTTTTTCTGAATGATGCTTATAGAAAAAGAAAAGCTATCAAAACAAGTACAGTTCAGAAGAATAATATTAAAAACTTTGTTTGCATTATAGACATGGAGAAATATATTGGAACTAGTGGCATGAAATGTTAATGTAAACATTAATTAAGAATGGTATGCCCATTGCTCAAAATATCTGGGGCAATTACTATTATTTCATGAAAAATATCATTATCCATTCTCACAATATTTTTCCAATACTCTTTGTTGGAAAATGACATCGTTTTATGATTTACGCCTATAAAATATAACTGAATTATGCATTTTTTCCATTACAGAGTGAAAAATCCACCATATCGTGCATATAACTGTGCTTTTCTACATTCAGATGGCCTCCAGGCAGAGAGTTGTGTATCTCGAAGACATTTTATTTGTAAGCATGTGTTTTGAAGTTAGAATGCCTGAGTTTGGAAACCTTGTAGTGACTTCATATTTCATGAAATGGAGATAATATTAGACTTACAAAAGTCTCATAATTAATTCTATTATTTGTTCTAGCAATGATAATGTATTACAACATATGTATTGAAATATAATACACACACACTAGAAAACAGAAATCATTATTTTACCATTGATGATTTATGTCAAAGCAAATATACCCTTGTAACCTCAGCATAAGACGATAATATGAAATATTAGAAAGCCAGCAACTCAGAAGCCCCACGCCTGCTAGTTCCCATCCATTTTATCTTGCCAAAACTCACAATCTTCCATTTTTAACACCTTTGATTTGAATTGACTTTGATTTACAGGGTGATAAATCACTTTATTAAGAAATCTAGAGCAACATTAACATTCCATCCATGTATTGTCTAGCAACAGTCATATCTGTGGAACAATTTGTATGTATGTTTTAAAATATAAATTGGTATTGATGTTATTGAGTATGGTTACTGTATATGTATGATGTATGATTAACTTAGAGCACGGAGTTCCTCATGGAAACATGAGAAATAAATTGAACAACCAATGTAAATTATAAAAGAAAAATTGAAGAAAAGTATCCAAAGACTGCTGTATAGACACATGTTCTCAGAAAATTGTTTCTCCATACATATTTCCTCAAATTAAGGATATATTCATAAAATAATGCCACAGAGAATTTTCACCATGGCTAATAAAATCTGTTATAGGTGCACTCTCTTTATTGACTTTTAAAATTTATATAATTGAAACCATACTGCAGGAATTGTTCCAGGCCTGCTTTCCATTTCATGTATCACTTTTATATATGTAATGGAAAAAAGATCCCATATGCTATGATTTCATTCATATGAAGTTTCCAAAGTAGGCCAATCTAAATAGATATAAAATGGATTAGTGAATGTAAGGGCTGAAGGGAGGTGGGAATGGAAGTGACTTTTAATGGAGAAAGGATATCTTTTAGAGCTGATGAAAATTTTCTAGAACTAGATAATGGTGATGACTGCAAACTCTCTGTGTATATGAAAACCATTGAATTACACAATTAAAAAGGTTGAGTTTTAAGTTATATGAAAATTTCATTTCAATAAAGCACTAATGAAATACTCTGCAGTGATTTTGCTTAAGACTGCTGTAAACTTGGCAGTAATTTGTAAACTTTTCTTTGTTTCATTCAACATAATGTCCACAAGGTTCATCCATATTGTCATATGCATCCCGATTTCATTTCTTGTTACAACTGAGTAGTATTCCATTGTGTGTACATACCACGTTTTCTTTATACATTCCTCATTTGGTGGCCACTTGGGCTGGTTCCATATTTTATCAATTGTGAATAACACTGCTATGAACTTTGGGGTGCAAATGTCATTGGGGTCATTACTTTCAGTTCTGAGTATTTGGGGCCATTTATCTTTCAAATCAATTTGATAATTGACTTTTCTATTTATGCAAAGAAATAAAACTGTTGGAATTTTGATTGGGATTGTGTTGAATCTGTAAATCAGTTTAAATCAGTTTGGGTAGACTTGACTATCCTAACTATCCTAATGCTATTTAGTCTTCCAGTCTATGAACACAGAGTATACTTACATTTATTTAGGTCTACTTTGGTTTCTTTTAGCAATGTTTTACAGTTTTCTGAATATTGCTCTTTTTATATCCTCAGTTACTTCTATTTATGAGAAGTTGACTTTTTAGTGTCTAAATTAAGTCGAACTTGTTTCTCTGAATTCTTCCTCAGAATGCTATTCAGAAGTGTATAGAAGACCTACTGATTTTAAGATATTATTCTTCTTTCCACCAGTTTCTGAACTCATTGTTCAGTTTTAGTATTTTTTTGTGGATTTTTCAGGATTTTCTAGATTTAGGATCATATCATCTGAGAATAGCGGAAGTTGTAGTTCTTCCTTTCTTATTTGTGCTCCTTATAATTTCTTTTTCTTGACTGATTTCTCTAGAGAGAACCTTTCCCACAATAGTGAATAACACTGGTAACAGTGTGCATCCTCGTCTTATTCCCGATCGCAGTGGGAAACCTTTCAGTCTTTCGCCATTGACTACAGTGCTGTTGGGGGTTTTTCATTGATCCACTTTGTCAGGTTGAGAAACCTTCCTTCTATTCCTATTTTGGAGTGTTTTCACAAGAAATGATTCTTTATTTTATTAAATGCCTTTTCTGCATCCATCGAGAAGATCATGTGACTTTTCTTCTTCAATTTAATACTGTAGTTTATTACAATAATTGATTTTCTTGTGTTGAACCACCCTTGCAGACCTGGGAAAAAAACCAATTGATGGTGGTGTATAATTCTTTCATATGCTTTTGCATTCTCTTTGCAATATTTAGGTGAGGATTTTTTACCTATTAGAGAAATTGTTCTGTAATTTTTTTTTTTTCACAGCATCTTTCTCTGGTTGGCTATTAGGGTGATGTTGGCTTCATCAAATGAGTTTGCTGGCATTCTTTCCTGTTCAAATTTTGTAAGAACTTGAACAAGAATGGTGTTAGCTCATCTTTGAATGATTGTTAGAATTCACCTGAGAAGTCATCGGGTGCTAACCTTTCCATTTTTTGGCGGTTTTTGATGATTGCTTCAATTTCTTTTAGTGAATGGCATGGTGAGGATTCCTATTTCTTCTAGGGTCAGCGTAGGTTGTTCATATGTTTCTAGTAATTTGTCCATTTAGTCTACATTGTTTACTTTGTTGACATACAGTTGGTCATGGTATCCACTTATGATCTCTCTTAGTTTTCCAAGGCCAATGACGATGTCATCTCTCTCATTTCTGATTTTATTTATATGCTGCTTCTCTTTTTTTTTTCCATTGTCAAGTTTAGCTATGAATTTGGAGATTTTGTTGATATTCTTGATAAACCAACTTTTGTTTTTGCTGATTTTATTTTTTGTGGTTGTTGCTGTTATTGTTCACAATTTAATTTTATTTCCACACTGATCTTTATTATTTCTTTCCTTTAGCTTCGTTTAGGAAAAATTTGCTATTCTTTTTCTGTTCTTCCCAATGTGTAGTTAGGTCTTCAGTTCTAGCCCTTACTTCTTAATTTTTTTTTTAATTTTTAAGGAAGCTTTCGATTATATACCTTTTACATAAAAATATAGGGGATTTTCATATGCTCTACTTCCCAACCCTCCCACACTTTCCCACATTAAAACATCTTTCATTGCTGTGATACATTTGTTAAAATTGATGAACATATGTTGAAGTATTGCTACTAATTATCACTATAGTTTCTGTCATGCCAGTTGAGCACTGAATCTCAGCGGCATCGCAACACCTATGCTCCAGTTCAACAGACTCACCCAGGACAACTAAAAAAATGATGATGATGTGCAAGGGCCATCCCCTTAAATAGAAAATATCTACAACAGCAAGCAAAACAGTTCCCTCCACCTGTCCCATGGGATCTAATTCCCCTCTCAATCTGAAACAGAGCAGGCATCACTGTTGTAGGCAGCACATCTCAGCCTAGCAAAATGGCTAGGCTTGCACCGAAATGGCCTCCAGCGCTGGATAGCTCCTTCCCGCGCTACCTTCCCGCGCGCCAACCTGAAAGCTGCTTCTCTCCCCAGCAACAAGAGCGAGCAATCTATATATTCTGTCCTCTATGCCCAGCCGATCAGTGCATGCCACACTCCCCTCAACCCCCACCCTAGCCCTCATAAGCTGTTGCACTTCCCTAATAAATCAGACCTGCGCCGCGAGCCTGCGTCTCCAGTTTGTTTACTGTGTGTTCTTGAGCTCTGCCGTCACTTACCTCGCAAGGCTTCCCCCCCACAGCAGCAAGATTGAGGAATGAACAAATATAAGGAGGGAATGCAACTATGGGCAAAAGTAGACTTATTGTTATTCCAGCAATGGATGATCTTGTAACACTGGTATAAAGGCAGAGGCGATTAGAGATTCTGACGGGAGGGAGAGGGAAGAAAAGGTTCTTCACTGGGCATTGGAATTGTTGTGCATGACATTGCAGTGATGAGTACAGGCCCTCATACAGTTTTCAAATCCTAAAAAAATGTTTAGTGCAAAGTGCAATCTGTTGACCATGGTGAGTAGCAATGCCTTAGTATGTGCTCATCAAGTCTAACGAATGTGCCTCACTAGAGAAAGATGTTCGTGGGTTGAAGTGTCAGAGGGGAGGGGTGGTCTATATGGGAATCCCCCTAAATTTCGATGTATCATTTATGTAAATTGTATCTTCCTTAAAAATAAAATAAAATATAATTTTAAATAAGAGTTCTAGAGGCCATTATCTCACAATAATTATTAATAAATGCATTCGTAAATAGCTCATTAAGTATTAAAATCCAACAAAGTAACCTTGTTTCCTGAGACAATTATTTCAGTCAATTTGGGTACTGCTTTGTTGTCTTGACTTTTTCTGAGCTCTTGTTCTCTCATAGGTAATCAGATAAAATCATTATTTCAACAGATTTAATTCTTTCACATTTGTCTATTTTTATAGCTGTAGATTCTCTGTTTTTAGCATGGAGACCATTTTTGAGATTCTGGTCATCAACATTTTAAAATTAATGATCATTGTGGCTATTGTAGTGTCATAATAATTCTCGTTAAGTCAACCATTGGGACAATGTATGGAATCTGTGCCAGAAGAATCCGGATATGAACGGCTCTGTTTTAATTTGTCAAAGACCTGCCAATGCAAAGTGCCTGAAATGGTTTGCTTTTACACAGTGGATTTATTTGGGGTAAAAGTTTACACCTCCAAGGATGTGCAATGTCCAAATCAGGGCACCAATAGAGGTGCTTTCTCATTAAAGTCCCCTACTGTTGGTGCTGGCACTGTAGCCATGTGGGGAAGCAAGATGGCTGCTGAGCTCTGCCAAGGTCTCACCTTCCCCTCCAGGCTTACCATCTCCTCTTGAGCTGCTTTGTGGGTTCAGTCATTCTCAGCCTCTGAGGGATTCTCTTTCCCTACAATATTCTCTTTCACACTTTGCAGAATCAAATATGCTGGCTTCCATTTCCTCTGGGTCTGTCTGTGTTATTCCATTTATGTAGGACCCAGAAGGATGTGGAGCCTCAAACTGATGGAGACTAATCAAAAGCCCTCAGTCAAACTCAGGAAGTATCTAATCAATGGCCCCTCTTCTAAATGTAATGCAGTCAAAGGGACACACTAGTTTATAAAATATTACTTTTTTTGGGATTCATAAGAAAAATTTCCAACTGCCACAGCCCCTCTGTCTTTTTATTTTTTTCAGATAATTTTCTTTTTTATATAGGAGCATTTTATAATTTAGGAGTGAGTTGGTTCATATTGCATCATGGGAAATCAGGCTCAGGCACAGCAGACACCTCAGGCAAGTGACCGCTTTATTACTGACACAGTACAAAGGGTCCAAAAGAGCTGGGAAGAGATCCCAGCATGGCTGCTCAGGGCTGGAGCTGCTTATTCCTAAGCATTCAGGTTTAAAGTACAGTTGCGAGTTTTCATTAGAACTAACATGTCCCCAGGTCTATGGAATGAAAACAGACTGAAGCATCTGCACACAAATAGAATAGGCAGTGGGGGAGGCAAGGGCTGGAAGATGGCCGCTCAGCACATGTCTGTGAAGTCAACAGAAAGGGAAGTAATGAGTCTAAAAGATTTTCTCATGTTGCAGTTATACATTCTATACTTGTCTCTAGAAGTGACAAGAGAATGTTAGCAAAATTACCTAATAAAGAATGAGTGCTGTCTTTTCATAATTGGTCACTGTTTAGGTGATCAATGACTAGAAGTAAACATTAATTTACAAACCCTATGCCCTCCATTCTTCTAGCAACTTAAATCTGAATTTTCTGTTATGTGGTACACTGCTATGTATTTCTAATTTTTTATGATTAAGTACTGCTGGTACTTTTTTCTGGAGTTTTATAAGAAAAGTTTCACTTTAAATGCATTTTAAATGTTTAAATGTTAGTGGAATTAGAGTTTGATGCTTTTCATTTATTATATATATATGCTCACATATATACACAACTGTGTTTATGTTTATTCTCATGATGAATACCAAGAAATTTCTATTTTGAAATGCATTTTGTTTTCAGACATTGATTTGTATTCTGATCCTAAAACCACATTGCATGTTTTCCTCCCATATGTGGCTTACCCACCCAACATTTGTTACTATATTACTAAGTATAGAAAAACCTGGAATGAGAGCCTGGGAGACTGTTATCTAAAATATCAACACTGGGGAAGTGGACAGGGCCCAGTGGATAGGGTGTCCGTCTACCACATGAGAGGTCTGTGGTTCAAACCCGGGCCTCCTTGACCCATGTGGAGCTGCCACAGTAAATATCCTTTGAATAGTGGGGCACGTGAGGGTTCTAGACATCAAGAAACTATAAACAGAGCAGACAATCTCAGGAATTCAGCATCCTGTCATGGGGCCTTAGTTTGGAATTTATGCTCTTCAGTGTAAGAGTTAGGCTCATTTACAGGTTCCCTACACATGGCTCTTCTGCCCTTTCATTTGTTTTATTTGAACTTATAATTAGCACTATACTTGATAAATACTTGTCCCAAAAACTTACAACTTTGGTCTGTCCATGTACCAGTTGAGACCTGAATTTCAGCTGAGTTGCAGCCCCTACTCTCTAGTTCTTTGGATTCCCTCAGGACAGCTAACAAGGAGGTGGTGATGGACAACACCCATCCCAAGGAACAGAGAGTGTGTGCAACTGCAAGATCGTTCCATCGGAATGCCCTATGGGACCCAAGCCCCTCTCCGATAGAAATAGAGTGAAACTCACCACCCCAAATCCCAAGATTGGGGAATGAACAATGGACTAAAGTAGACTTATTATTATTCTAGTAATAGAGGAACTCTTACTGATATAAATTTAGTGGTCACTAGAGTTTCTAAAGGATGGGAGAGGGAAGATTAGGTGTCATGTGAGGGCATTTTTAAGACATTTGAGTTGTCCTCCTTGACACTGCAGTGATGGATACAGGCCACTGTATGCCTACATAACTACAAAGTTGTGCTAGACAGAGTGTAAAGTATAATGTAAACTATAGTCCATGGCTCATTGCAATACTTTAATATGTGTTCATCAATTGTAAAAAATGTACCACACTAACGAAGATTGTTGATACTGTGGGAAAGAGTGGGAGGTGGAGGAGTGGGGTAATGGGAATCCCTTACTTTGTTTATATAACATCTGTGCAATCTAGATCTTCTTTAAAAATAAAAAAATTAAAATTATAAAATAAAATTACAGACAAAAGAATATCTGCACTTGAACACAACAATAGACACAAAACCTCTTTACCACCTGGGTTAAGACATAGAACATATCTTTAAAAAATTGCATGTATACATTTTTTCATAAAATTTATCTTCGTTATTCCTCAATGCAGCCAGTATTCTTACTTCTTTTATGATAACACCATTGCTTTTCTCCTCTAGCTTTAACATGTACAAACACATCTTTAAACTGTATAATGTATTGTGCTCTTTTTTTAGATTTTAAGTGAAGTGAGGTAAATTCTCTGTTATTTTATGTCTTGTTTTTTTAATTCAATATTACACTTTTAAAAATGTATTTTTATTTCTCCATATTTAGCATTTGACAATTTCGTTGTTCTGTAATATTGCATTGTATTACACTCCAGACCCACAATCATTTCTTTGCAATTCTGAAAGTTTTGTTGGTGGTTTAAAACAAGTAGTTTTTGGTTGTGATTTAGGTACATTAATTTGTAAATAAATGTTTATAGACATATAGATATTCTTTTGGTATATCGAAATAAAATTGATATTCATACACTAAATTTTTGTCTACAAGTTTTTTGTTCAAATTTCTTGTTTATAGTAGATTATCTTTGGATCATTTTGACTTTCCTTCAAACACATTCGATAACTACAAATGATTACAGTTATTTTTCTTACTTTAAAAATCTACATATGCTTTACTTCTTTATTCCTGTACTATATTGGTAGAACCTTTTTTCACAGCTTGAAGAGAAGAACTCTTATTGCCTTGTTCCTGATCTCAGAAATAATGCTTTTAGTATGAAGTTCCTTTTTTCAAAAATAAGTCGTCTTTATTAGGTGAAGGAAATTCTATTTTGCTTGTAACTGCTTTATATTTTAGGGCAGCTTTAGATGTACAGAACACTTACAGGGAAAGTACAGAATTGCCATATACCCTCTTTCCCTCCACCCCACTGTTTCTGTTATTGGTAACTTGTTTTTGTATGATACATTTGTTACAATTGATGAGCCAATATTGATATTATGTTATCAACCTAGGCACATAGTATGTATTAGGGTTCACTGTGCTTTACAATTCTATGGACTTTGGCAAATGTATAATGTCATGTATCCACCATTCTACTATCACAAACAATCATTGTGTAGTAGAATGCCTTTTTCTCCACCTGTTCATCCCTCTACCTGAACTTCTGGCAAACACTGATGTTTACTATAGTTTTACTTTTTCCAGAGTATCAGATAGTTGGAAATGTAGTTTGTAGTCTATTTTGACTTGCTTCCTTCATTTGGAGATAAGCATTTGAGATTCTCTTGCGTCTTTTTGTGGCTTGATAGTGCTTTTTTTTTATCAGTGAATAATATCCCACTTTATGGACAATCCACTGTTTGTTTATCCATTCACCTTTTGGAGTATATCTTGGTTGTTCCAATTTTTGGCATTTATAAAAATGCTGCTATAAACATTTGTGTATAGGTCACAGTCATGTATTGATGCCATTATATATTTGTATATAGGTGCATACCTAACATATATTTAGACACATAAGAATATTATCAATTTAGCTTATGGAAATATAGTGAATGCAATTACAACTATTACTAGCCGACATTGGCTATTGTTACCGAGGGCACACAAACAAGCTGAGAACCCGGGAACAAGACTGGATTTACATTCCATATTCCAGCATTAACAAAGCTTAAGGTTTGGCTTTGAATTTGTCCCCAGTCTCCTAGCAGTGGTAAGAAAGTGTTTTCCTTAGGAATGCTAAGCAAGAAATGAACAAACATAACTCCTTTTTCTTGATTAAAGATGAGGAATGATTAAAATAATTCTATTTGGTACAAGTAGATGTTCTAGATTTAAATTTTATTTATCTTCATGCTTTTATGTCAGTTCATTTTGTGGGTTAAAGTCTCCATTTCATGCGTTCCCTATTTTGATTGAGAAGAGATCTTTAAAAGTGCTTTCAGTTGTCCTACATAGTTTGATGTGATTGTCATTTTCACCTAAAGTCTCCTATTAAAAAATACAATTGTTTATGATTGTGAAATTAATAGTTAAGTAACATAATGGGGAGCTATTTGATATTTCACCTTTTCGCAAGCTGATATATTTCAATATTGTGATATTTTATCTTTACAATAGATGTTTATTTTTATCAGGAGATATCTGAAGATTATGTAATTTATTTTAAAAGAATGAATTAATTTTGAATATAGAATTTAAGAACTAGAGCAGAGAAACCAGGGAGATAATTTGTCGAGTTAAGGTCTTGTGCCAGGTGCTATAACAGAAAATGTAGCAATCCCTCAGAATAATTAGTGACTTTATTCCTGTTGATAATGGTGATGAGATTTTAGAATATTTGCCATCATAATAGAACTGTTATAATAGGGAGATATATAAAAGAAGTATGTCATGTCAAGATTTGGCAACCAACTCTAAATGTAGGGCTTAGACATTAAAATAGTGTTATTATGGCCTAAATGTGCAGAATCTGTGATTGAGATAGAAACAAGCTGTCTTTTTATTTTTAAAAGCAATAATACTTTTTTATGTGGTTCTGTCAAAACAGCTGTTTTTCAAAATGTCATTAATCTCTTTATAATATATCAAGATGCCGTAATTGAATAGTACTAGTTTTTCCAAATGGTACTTTCCCACCAAAACCCATAAGGTGAAACCATATTATGAAAAGCAATTTAAAGAGATTCCCAACTTTTAAGGTAGACTTTATACTTATTTTCCCCCCATCATCATGAGACATTCATTGCATTTGGGGAATACATCTCTGAGCACAGCAACACCTCATGGTCAATGGTCCACATCATAGCCCACACTCTCCCAAAGTACACCCAGTGGGCCATGGGAGGACATACAATGTCCGGAAACTGTCCCCGCAGCACCACCCAGGACAACTCCAAGTCCCGAATACGCCCCCACAGTTCAAACTCTTCTATGTTCTGTAGGTGTGCAGGGTGATAAACTGACTTAAAAATAACCCCAAAATGACAATTTTTCTTCATACCTTAAATGACACATTCATGGGCCACCTGCTTTTTGCCCTCTGACTTCACCAGAGTCAACACAGGACAGTCTGTGAAGAGCACAGATATTATTTGCTCTGGCCCTGGATTGGTTCTTTTAAACATCTCCTTTCTTCCCTGCTATGCCAGGCCTCTTTAGGAGAGTCAGCCAAGGATGCATGACTTTCTGGCTAACTGAGGTATGTATGTCCACTGCCCCCTGTCTGCCTGCTGCCCCACCTCATTGAGTCGGAGATTCCAAATGCTGTGCCTGCTGTAGCTGCGGGATTTATATATAAGAAAAACAAAGTGGAACATTCGCTCTTTGTTTGAATATTTTGGGATAAAAAGCATACCCAATTATGAAATATTTGGATCACTTCTTAAATTATTCTAATTAATTCTTGTGGAGAACTGTCAAATGTATGCACACAATCACACTGGGTATGTTAATCCACAGAATTTAAATGGAAATTGTATAGTCACCATGACAATGAATCATTAATTTTAAATTTCATATTGGTCAAACGTTTGCCATCATATAATAATGCATTCCATTATAATTATTAAGCCTACACTTTATAACTGAGTTCTTAAAGAGGAATTTATTGAATGATGCAAGGCAAAGCATAATTCCTCATCAAAATTGGTTTAAATACATGCAGTTTGGTTTTTAAGAAAATTAGGATGTAATAGCTTCCATAAAATATTAATCTAAACTTCAGGGCCTTTGACTGAATTATTAAAGCAATATAACTAAATGATTGCAAATACTTTCATAAATAAATAAACTTCAATATCTTTGACAACCATAGTATCTCTCTGCAAATTTGAATCCATGATGCCATTCCAAAAAATGCCTGCACATTGATTTGTCATCTTATGGTCCTATATGTTAACATTAAGTCAATTGACTGTTATTTCTATAAAATAGATATCTAGTATGTTTTTTATTTCGGAGGTGGTTCCAATATTCTTAGGGTTGTAAATAAGTTTCGTATGTCATATTATGTTTTTAGAGATGAATAAAATTTCCTCAAAATTTTAAAGAGTTCTCAAAACTTTCCATCAACTCGGTAATAGGAAAAGGACCAAATAAAATATTGTATCTCCTTTAATAAATAAATGAATATCACTAAATCAAAATAATTTAGTGTAGTAAATGAAATGTTTGCTGATTTTCCATTTCTCCCATCTTTAGAGTACTCAGGATTTACATTGTCACTGGATTTCAAAATATCATAAAAGTTAATGGATAAATTTTTCCAAAATAAAACATTAATAGTTAACACATGTGTTTAGCGTTAAAATATTTCAGCATAATCTGAATTTTAAGAAATCAGACTATTCTTATTATTGAACTTCTTTATGCTTCAATAAGTTAGCTTTACCTCACTCTAACCAACAGTATTTTTCAAATGCAGAATATTTTAAGAAATACTTACTATACCATGAAACACTTCTTTAAACCTCTGAGTAATTTAGAACCAGCCTTTAGATTCTTCAACTGAATAATGACCACTATCTTAAGGGCACCTCCACCTGCCCCACTCATTGTGGGTGGACTAGGGATGTGTTATTATACACCATGTATCAACTTAAGTGCAGTTATCATAGAGCAGAGTCTCATTTACCACGGAGCTGCCGAGATGGAGAACGAAACAGTAACCTTCACAGAACTGAACTTGGCCAAGTACACAAAGAGGAAGGAAATCAAACCTAAGGGCACTAATTGCTCCATTTCAGACCCTGAGCAGGAAATAACCTACGTGGTGGAATTAAACCTTCAAAATGCCTCTCAAGGTCCTCAAGGGAACGACAAGAATTCACACAGCAAAGGTAAAACCTTTAATAGAATCTCAATATAAAAGTTCTAGGATGTGCAGATGGGGTGCAGAGGAGAAGGAAATAAAAAGATTATAGACATGGGAGATGAATAGTCAGATTTAGTAAATAAGCTCATTTCTTTTTTCATTTTTGTGCATCAGAAATCAAGGTGTGTGGGTATGGCATTCCAGTATGAATTCTGAAGAGCAATGGTATTTGACTTTTGGAGCATTATATTTCCGGATTTGGATTGTATAATCTGAGAGAAAGATTACCCTGGTGGTTGTGGGTTTGGGGTCCAGCATTTAAGAAGATGATTCTTTGTATCTTTGCCTCTATTTACCCTTTCTCTCTTTGTAGATTTCCCATCATGTCTGGAAAGACTCATTGCTGGGATTCTGGGAATGTTGTGCCTTGTCTTGAAAACCTCTGTAATAACCATGGCTGTCATAGTTATTATTCCATGTAAGTGAGAATTTGAGAGGTCATAAGAAATTTTCATTTTAATGATTTTGAAAATGTCTCTACATATTTCATAAATTAGGATTAAATATAGAATTCTCAGTTTAAAGTATTTATTTGGACTAAATGTGTGTATTAGGGTAAATGTGGAAGGTTATTCATTATTTGTCAAAATATAAACACAGAATGGTTGCAGAGAGTATTTTGGATTCTAAGTCTATACATATATGTATGCAATATGTATGCAGCTCCTGATCTCCACTCTTAAAGACATACTTTGGCAGAAGTAAATTTACTGAAAAAACTTACTGAGAAATACAAATTAATTTTTGACAGTCATTAAACCAAATCCTGTACAAGAGGAGATTTTGGCCCCTTAGGCTCTTGAAATTATTTTCTCCAAGACCTTAATTGATATACGAATTTCCTTTGTAAAATATTTTTATTTTACAGTTGTCTAATTTCTAAATAATACATGAAATTCTAAGCAAGGAAACTAAAACTATTATGATTTATTAATAGCAGTTAATGTCATAAGAATTACAATGATATTTCTAGCTCCTGAAATACAGGAATTGAAAAATTATTCCCTGATGAACAGATCCCAGAAAGGTAAGTAATAAGTTTTAAATTTCTCATATATTGGCCTATGTTACATTTTGTCTGTCTTAGGAAACACAAAAATGATTTTAAAAAGTTATAAAACTGAGCAATAATTTTTCACAAATAAACATTATATAAGGACATTCCTTGTAGTTCAACACTAAGGGTATCCATTTAAAATGAGTTTTGCCAATTTCTTGTAATATTCTACAGCTCTAATATTATAAGAAGCAAACATTTTCTATTCTAATGAAATGGTTGTGTAGTGATTTTCAGGACACATATAGCGTGGATTTTTGGACTGATTGCTTTATATGGGTACATAAACTAGGGGTTAAGCGGCTGACCTTTTCTATATGTGTGTGTGTTTGCATGGGGTGTTTTATACGTGTCAGTCTGTGCGGGTGGACAAAGAAGGTAGGTATATATATGTTTATATATATGCAAATATATCAATTAGTTTTTCTATTTAAAATTCAAATAGGAAAATGGATATAGTTCACTGTTTGAGCACCTGCTTCCCAATACAAGGTCCTGGGTTCAATCCCGAGTACCTAGTATAGGAAAAAAAAAAATGCATTGACTATAGGGAGATATGTATGCGAAATAATGAATGTATTTTTTGTGCTATCAAAAGGAAAGAAGGATAATTTTGTTAAATAAATTTGTCTGGTTGTCTGAGAACAAGAAAGAAAGTAATTGAAAAGCTAAAAAAAAATCCAAATATTTCTGAACAGTAATTCATAGTCTTTCTTCAGCCTCCCATTGTTGGCATTGTCCAAAGGAGTGGTTTACATATTCCAACAATTGTTATTACTTTAGTCCTGAACGAAAAACATGGAATGAGAGTTTGATGGCCTGTGTTTCTAAGAAATCTCATTTATTTTACATGGATACTGAAGAAGAAATGGTAAGATTTTAAGTGTTAGATCTCCAGTCTATTAAGTTTATTTTTTCTCATCCTTTCCTTGTGATGCTGATCTTTCTACATCATTATCTAATTGATGGAGCATAATGTATAAGAAGGATGGTCATTTCTCCATTCTATTCCATGACACCTTTGCCATAAACTAAGTATGTGAGTGTAGATGAGCATGTCTGTGTGTGTGTGTGTGTGCTTGGACATCACTTATATTCCACTGTTCAATATTTTTTGCACCAAGATCACATGGTCAAATTTACTAATATTAAATATTATATTTCTACGTTATATAATTCCTTTGCATTGCCTTCTTCAAGAGTACCATGTTACACTTGGAGTTTTAACTCTCTTCATGAATACATTCTTAAAAATATGCTGTAATTTTAGTGAAATTATATTTAGTCAACAGATAAATCATTGAAATTTGACATGATGCATTAACATATTTTATGCCTTCCTTTATTTTCTCTCATGTCAAATTTATAATTTTGTGTATCTCTTCCATATTTCACTTGATTTGACTCCAGCTATCAGTCCTCTTCTATATTAACTTTTCTGCTGTTGCTAATATATCACACTAAAATTCATTTGTGTACAATGACTGTATATCCACCAATCTTGCAAAAATCACTTTTAAAATCTATAACTTACTTGGGAATTCCTTTGAATTTTCTACGTATACAATTTTATCATCTATGAAAGTGTCTGTCTCCTTTCTTTTTTTCCAATTGAAGTATTTTTAAATTAATTCCTACTGTTTTCTGTATAAGAGGCTGTCCAGTGGAAAGCTGATTAAAAATGTTGATATAGGACATTACGGTCTTATTTAGAAATTTCAGAAGGGTGCATTTCACCATTGAGTGGGTTTGTTGTTGCTTTTGTTGTTATTTTGGTGACAATTCTATATGAATAAGGAAGTTCACTATTTTCTATTTTAACCCATTTTTGAGGTATAATTGATATATAAAGATTTGCACATATTAAAATCATATAATTAATAAGTTTTGAAACATTTTCAAACTATGAAATTATCAGGCAACTACGGGTCTACTTTCTTTACCATGCATTAGACAGAAATTTTTTATAAGCAGGGTAATACAATGCATACACTTTTAGTCTGGATACTTTCATTTGAAGTAATTAATTTGAGTTTCATCCATCTTACAGGGTGCTTCAGCAATGCATTCTCTTTTATGAAACAAATCAAATTTCTTGATATATATTAATAAAGCATACAATTCATTCAAAGGGTACAATCAATGGTATTTGGTATAATAACATTGTTGCATTCATCATTTCCATATTTATTAGAGTATTTTCATTATTTCAATAATAATTATAATAATAAAAAAAAACAGACAAACAAATCCTTCACCTTTCATTCTCTCTATGCTTCCCCTGCTGTACATTGCTACTATTTTGGGTATTCTTGCACATTTTTTTATTTACTTTTTACTTAGCAGCTTTTAAAGATATATTCACAAACCATAGGATCTATCCAAACTGTAAATCAAGAGCTTTTAGTATAATCACAATGTTGTACATTCATCACCACAAAAATTTTAAAACAATTTCATAACTCCAAAATGAAAACCTCCAGATGTACTAACCATCAGCTCTCAATCCCTCTGTCCTTTCTGAGCACTACGTGATCACTAATTTAATTTTATCTTTATGAATTGATTTACATTTCTATTTTATGTAAATAGAATCATACAATATGTAATACATTGTGTCTGGTTGTTATAAAAAAGCATAATAGTGTTTTTTGTTTGATATTAACATTTTTGTATATTAAGATATATTATTAGTTCAGTGTCAAAGAAAAATGGTCTTCTACATGCAATTTTACCCATATTCATATTTCACATGTGATTTTATTGTGCTATACATTCCCAAGTTACATTTTTTAGCTTCCCTCTTAGTTATATACATGACCTTAAACTTCCCTTTGCAACCAGTGTCATATCCTTATAATAGTCCTGCTAATTATGAAAACTATATAGGGCTTTAACTTTTTCAATTCATTTTCAGAGATTAACATACATTGGTTTTACCAATATTGCCCAAGTTAACCCGCAACATTCCATTCCCTAAACTCATTCTATTTTCTAGTGACCTATATTCAAGTTATTAACTCCATAACATTATAGAATGTGTTAATTCATACTAGTGCAATCATACAATAATTCTCCTTTTGTATATGACTTGCTTCACTCAACATAATTTCCTCTAGGTTCTTCCATGTTGTCATATGCTTCTTGACTTCTTACTTATTACAGCTGCATGATAGTCCATCCTGTGTATGGACCACAATTAGTTTCATTTTCATCAGTTGATGGACAACTGGGTTGTTGCCATCTTTTGGCAATTGTGAAAAACACCGCTGTGAATGCTGGTGTGCAGATGTCTGCATTACCTGAGCAAAAGTTCTGTTGCTGGGTTGGAGGTGGGAATTTCCAGGTCTACGTTTCTTTCTTCTTTTGGGTAGAGAAACATGAGATATGCCAGCCTGTATTCCCTTCAGTCTTGGTGTTCCAAAGAATTGTGCCTTTCTCCTTCTGACTTTCAGAGTTGTTTTTTATTTATGTCTTTCTTTGTTTCTAGGCTTTATACTAATACGTAGGAGAGAGTAGCAGGGAAAACTTTACTGTGCCAACTAGTCTGGACCCTTGTTATTCCACAAGTATAGAAGCAGATTAATGTGGGGCTCATTTACTTAAAGAACTGTGTTGGGCCCAGAAAAGAAATTTTGGCCTTCATGTCATTTTTCTCCTCAGTGACAACCTCTTATTTTCTTCAAAAAACCCTAACTCTAAGAAACATAGAAAAACACATTTATTTAGATGTAAAAATGTCAAGGTATCTGAAACTTAAAAATCATTATGTTAATATTGTAAACCTGGTTATTTGCTAACTGACATAAATCTCAATTTTCCCTTTTAACAGTAACATAAGGAAAATAAAATTATAATTAATAAAAATTATGCACTATTTTTAAACAAAATATTAATACTTGGAAAGATTTTGGAAATATGAACAATGTTTTCTAACTTTAGTATAGTCTTATTGTTGGGATAGAACCCAGTACTCTCATTGTGCTTTAAAAATAATGAACATATGAAAGAAAACACTACCTGCATTAAATATATTAATATTAACAATGCATATTTATATGAGATTTCTCTGTTTTTTGATAGTATGTGCTGAGTTCCCTGTCAATAGATTCATGGGTTGGACTTTCTCAAAAAACCATGTTTCATCCTTGGCAATGGATAAATGACTTAATTTTCAAGAAAAAGTAAGATTTTTCTGAATGATGCTTATAGAAAAAGAAAAGCTATAAAAACAAGAAAAGTTCAAAAGAAAAATATTTAAAAATTTGTTTGTATTATATTCATGGAGAAATATATTGAAATTTGTGGCATGAAATGTCAGTGTAAACATTATTTAAGAATGGTATACCCATTGCTCAAAATACCTGGGGCAATTACTAATATTACATGAAAAATATCATTATCCATTCTCACAATATTCTTCCAATACTGTTAGTTGGAAAATAACATTGTTTTATGATTTACTCCTATAAAATGTAACTGAATTATGCATTTTTCCATTACAGAGTGAAAAATCCACCATTTGCTGCATTTAACTGTGCTTTTCTACGTTTAAATGGCTTCCAGGCAGACAGTTGTGTATCTCCAAGACACTTTATTTGTAAGCATGTGTTTTGAAGTTAGAATGCCTGAGTTTTGAAACCTTGTATTGACTTCATATTTCATGAAATGGAGATATTAGACTTGCAAAAGTCTCATAATGCATTCTATTATTTGTTCTAGCAATGATTATGTATTACAATATATGTATTGAAATATAATACATACACACACTAAAAAACAGAAATCATTATTTTACCATTGATGTTTTATGTCAAAGCAAATATACCCTTGTAACCTCAACAAAAGTCAATAATATGAAATATTAGAAAGCCAGCAACTCAGAAGACCCACGCCTGCTAGTTCCCATCCACTTTATCTTGCAAAACTCACAATCTTCTCTTTTTTACACTTTTCATTTGAATTGACTTTGATTTACAGGGTGATAAATCACTTTATTAAGAAACCTAGAGCAGCATTAACATTCCATCCATTTATTGTCTAGCAACGGTTATATTTGTGGAACAATTTGTATGTATATTTTAAAATATAGTTGCATATTGAGGTTACTAAGGATGGATAATGTATATGTATGATATATGATTAACTGAGGGCACAGAGTTCGTCAAGCAGACATGAGATATAAATTGAACAACCAATAAAAATTATAAAAGAAAAATTGAAGAAAAGTATCCAAAGACTGCTGTATAGACACATGTTCTCAGAAAATTGTTTCTCCATACATATTTCCTCAAATTCAGGATATATTCATAAAATAATGCCACAGAGAATTTTCACCATGGCTAATAAAAAGTGTTACAGGTGCACTCTCTTCATTGACTTTAAAAATTTATATAATTGAAACCATACTGCAGGAAGTGTTCCAGGCTTGCTTTCCATTTCATGTATCAGTTTTATATATGTAATGGAAAAAAGATCCTGTATGCTATGATTTCATTCATGTGAAGTTTCCAGAATAGGCCAATCCATATAGATATAAAGTGGATTAGTGGTTGGCAAGGATTGAGGGGAGGTGGGAATGGGAATGACTGTTAATAGAGAAAGGATTTCTCTTAGAGCTGATGAAAATTTTCTGGAACTAGATAATGGTGATGATTGCAAACTCTCTGTGTATATGAAAACCATTGAATTATACAATTTAAAAGGTTGAGTTTTAAGTTATATTAATTTCATCTCAATAATGCTCTAATGAAATATTCTGCAGTGATTTTGCTTAGGATTGCTGTAAACTTTGAAGTAATTTGTAAACATTTCTTTGTTTCATTCAACATAACGTTCACAAGGTTCATCCATATTGTCATATGCATCCTGATTTCATTTCTTGTTACAACTGAATAGTATTCCATTGTGTGTACATACCATGTTTTCTTTATCCATTCCTCACTTGGTGGCCACTTGGGCTGGTTCCATATTTTATCAATTGTGAATAACACTGCTATGAACTTTGGGGTGCAAATGTCATTGGGGTCATTACTTTCAGATCTGAGTATTTGGGGCCATTTATCTCCCAAATCAATTTGATAATTGACTTTTCTATTTATGCAAAGAAATAAAACTGTTGGAATTTTGATTGGGATTGTGTTGAATCTACAAATCAGTTTGGGTAAACTTGACATCCTAATGCTATTTAGACTTCCAGTCTATGGACATGGAATATCCTTACATTTATTTAGGTCTTCTTTGGTTTCTTTTAGCAATGTTTTGTAGTTTTCTGAATACAGCTCTTTTTATGTCCTTGGTTACTTTTATTTATGAGAAGTTGACTTTTTAGTGTCTAAATTAAATGGAACTTTTTTCTCTGAATTCTTCCTCAGAATGCTCTTCAGAAGTGTATAGAAGACCTACTGATTTTAGGATATTATTCTTGTATCCCACCAGTTTCTGAACTCATTGTTTAGTTTTAGTAGTTTTTTGTGGACTTTTCAGGATTTTCTAGATTTAGGATCATATCATGTGAGAATAGTGAAAGTTGCACTTGTTCCTTTCTTATTTGTGTTCCTTATTATTTTTTTCTCTTGACTGATTTCTCTAGAGAGACCCTTTTGCACATTAATGAATAACACTGGTAACATAGTGCATCCCCGTCGTGTTCCCGATCTCAGTGGGAAAGCTTTCAGTCTTTCACCATTGACTACAGTGTTAGTCGTGGGTTTATCATTGATCCACTTTGTCAGGTGGAGAAAGCTTCCTTCTATTCCAATTTTGGAGTGTTTTCACAAGAAATGATTCTTTATTTTATTAAATGTCTTTTCTGTGACCATCGAGAAGATCATGTGACTTTTTCTTCTTCAATTTAGTACTGTAGTTTATTACAATAATTGATTTTCTTGTGTTGAACCACCCTTGCAGACCTGGGGAAAAACCACTTGATAGTCGTGTATAATTCTTTCATATGCTTTTGGATTCTCTTTGCAAGTATTTTGGTGAGTGTGAAAATTTTTTTACCTATTAGAGAAATTGTTCTGTAATTTTCTTCCATAGTATCTTTCTCTGGTTTACTATTAGGGTAATGTTGGCTTCATCAAATGAGTTTGCTGTCATTCTTTCCTGTTCAATTTTTCGTAAGGGCTTGAGCAAGAATGGTATTAGATCATATTTGAATGATTGTTAAAAATTCACCTGAGAAGACATTGGGTGCTGAGCTTTTCATTTTTTGGGGGTTTTTGATGATGGTTTCAATCTCTTTTAGTGAATGGCATGTTGTGATTCCTATTTCTTGTAGGGTCAGTGTAGGTTGTTCATGTGTTCCTAGGAACTTGTCCATTTAGTCTTCATTGTTTACTTTGTTGACATACAGTTGGTCATGGTATCCACTTATGATCTCTCTTAGTTTTCCAAGGCCAATGACGATGTCACCTCTCTCATTTCTGATTTTATTTATATGGTGCTTCTCTTTTTTTCATTGTCAGTTTAGCTATGAATTTGGATATTTTGTTGATCTTCTTGATAAACCAACTTTTGTTTTTGTTGACTTTATTTTTTGTTGTTGTTGCTGTTATTGTTCACAATTTAATTTTATTTCTGCACTGATCTCTATTATTTCTTTCCTCTGGCTTGGTTTAGGATAAATTTGCTATTCTCCTTCAGTTCTTCCCAATGTGTAGTTACGTCTTCAGTTTTAGCCCTTACTTCTTTATTTAATTTTTTGTAATTTTTAAGGAAACTTTGGATTATATACCTTTTACATAAAAATATAGGGGATTTTCATACGCCCTACTTCCAACCCCTCCCACACTTTCCCGCATTAAAACATCTTTCATTGCTTGGATACATTTGTTAAATTGATGACCATATGTTGAAGCATTGCTACTAAATATCACTATAGTTTATATCATGCCAGTTGAGCACTGAATCTCAGCAGCATCACAACACCAATGGTCCAGTTCATCAGACTCACCCAGGACAACTAAAAAAATGATGATGATGTGCAGTGGCCATCCCCATAAACAGAAAGTATCTACAATGGCAAGCAAGATAATTCCATCCACCTGTCCCATGGGATCTCATCCCCCTCTCAGTAAGGAACAGAGCGGCATCATAACCATCCCCAAATCCTCAAGTTCGAGGAATGAGCAAATATAAGGAGGGAATGCAACTATGGGCAAAAGTAGACTTATTATTATTTTAGCAATGGATGATCTTGTATCATTGATATAAACGCAGAGGTAACCAGAGATTCTGAAATGAGGAAGAGGGAAAAAAGGTGCATCATTGGACATTGGAATTGTTCTGCACGACATTGCAATCATGGATACATTGCAATGATTGATACATTTTTCAAAACCTATAAATATGTGTGGTGCAGTCTGTAATGCAGTCTGTTGACCATGGTGAGTAGCAATGCTTTAGTATGTGCTCATCAAGTCTAACGAATGTGCCTCACTAGAGTAAGATGTTCGTGGGGAAAAGGTGGTCTATATGGGAATCCCCCTAAATCTCACTGTATCTTTTATGTAAATTGTATCTTCCTTAAAAATAAAATAAAATATAATTTTAAATAAGAGTTCTGGAGGCCATTATCTCACAGTAATTATTAATAAATGCATTCTTAAATAGCTCATTAAGTATTAAAATCCAACAAAGCAACCTTGTTTCCTGAGACAATTATTTCAGTCAATTTGGGTACTGTTTTGTTGTCTTGACTTTTTCTGAGCTCCTGTCTCTCATTGGTAATCAGATAATATCGTTATTTCAACAGATTTCATTCTTTCACGTTTGTCAATTTTTATAGCTGTAGATTCTCTGTTGCTTCCATGGAGACCATTTCTGAGATTCTGATCATCAACAATTTAAAATTAATAATCATTGTGGCTATCATAGAGTCATAATAATTCTTGTTAAGTAAACCATTGGGACAACATATGGAATCTGTGCCAGAAGAATCCGGATCTGAGTGGCTCTGCTTTAATTTGTCAAAGACCTGCCAATGCAAAGTGCCAGAAATAGTTTGGCTTTTACACAGTGGATTTATTTGGGGAAAAAGTTTACACCTCCAAGGATGTGCGATGTCCAAACCAGGGCACCAATAGAGGTGCTTTCTCATTAAAGTCCCCTACTGTTGGTGCTGGCACTGTAGCCATGTGGGGAAGCAAGATGGCTGCTGAGCTCTGCCGAGGTCTCACCTTTCCCTCCAGGCTTACCATCTCCTCTTCTTATTTTTTTCTTTTTTTTCTCTTTTGTCTTTATTTATTTTTTTAATGTTACATTCAAAATATATGAGGTCCCCATATACTCCCCAGCCCCCCACCTCACACTCCCCAATAACAACAACCTCCTCCAACATCATGATACATTTGTTGCACTTGGTGAATACTCTCTGAGCACGCTGCACCTCATGGTCAATGGTCCACACCATAGCCCACACTCTTCCACTGTCCACCCAGTGGGCCATGGGAGGACATACAATGTCCCGTAATTGTCCTGCAGCACCACCTAGGACAACTCCAAGTCCCGAAAATGCCCCCACATCTCACCTCTTCTCCCATTCCCTAACCCCAACAAATACCATGGCCACTTTCTCCACACCAATGTCACATTTTCTTCGATTACTAATCAGAATAGTTCATGAATAGAATATCAGTAAGTCCACTCTAATCCACACTCTATTCCTCCATCCTGTGGACCCTCCAATGTTTGTGTCCACTCCACATCTATATCAAGAGGGGCTTAGATTCCACATGGATGCTGGAGGCAATCCTCCTGCTTTCAGTTGTAGGCACTCTTGACTCCCGGTGTGGTGGTTGACCTTCTTCACCTCCATGTTAGCTGAGTGGGATAAGACCAATAAACCAGAGTGTAGGAGTTACAAATCTGTTGAGGCTCAGGGCCTGGTTATCACATGGTCAGTCCAGAGATTCAGGTCTCCTGAGTATACACTAAACTCCAGTGCCAGCTACAGATCTGGTAAAAGTAACAGGAGAGGCTTATGAACAAAGATCCAATCTGAGTCCAGCAGCATCACACAGAAACACAAACTCCAAAGTAAGGCCAACTGACATGGCACTGAAGTCCATCTGCCATGACCATAGAACCTGTAGGTCTCTGTATCTCTCAGAGGAACCATAACCTGAGGTTGTATCTAATTTATCTATCTCTGGGACTCTGCTGAGGTGTGATTAAGGGTGACCCCTCTGATAACCTCCTGGCTCTTTTTGGAGACTCACAGCCTCTTGAACTGCTTTGTGGGCTCAGTCATTCTCAGACTCTGAGGGATTCTCTTTTCCTACTATACTCTCTTTCACACATTGCAGAATCAAGTATGCTGGCTTCCATTTCCTCTGAGTCTGTCTGTGTTATTCCATTTATATAAGACCCAGAAGGGCATGGAGCCTCAAACTGATGAACACTAATCAAAAGCCCTCAGTCAAACTCAAGAAGTATCTAATCAATGGCCACTCTTCTAAATGTAATGCAGTCAAAGGAACAGGCTAGTTTTAAAAAAACATTTCTTTGTTTGGGATTCATAAGAAAAATTTCCGACTGCCACAGCCCTGTCTTTTTATTTTTTTAAAGATAATTTTCTTTTTTATATAAGTGCATTTTATAATTGAGTTGTGGGTTGGTTTATGTTGCATCATGGGAAATCAGGCTCAGGCACAGCAGACACCTAGGGCAAGTGACCACTTTATTGCTGACACAGTACAAAGGGTCCAAAAGAGCTGGGAAGAGCTCCCAGCATGGCTGGTCAGGTTGGTGGAGGACAGTCTGCACAACCTACTTTACGTCCGAGGGAAGTTACAAAAATGTGCTGCCAACGGTGATCTCCTTGTAAGATTCCTGGAGAGGGAACCCTGCCTCTCAGAGTTCCTGCCTCATTAGCATCTGGAGCTGCTTGCTCCTAAGCATTCAGGTTTAAAGTACAGTTGTGACTTTTCATTAGAACTAACATTCCCCAGGTCTATGGAATGAAAACAGTCTGAAGCATCTGCACACAAATAGACGAGGCAGTGGGGGAGGAAAGGGCTGGAAGATGGCCGCTCAGCATGTGTCTGTGACGTCAACAGAAAGGGAAGTATTGAGTCTAAAAGATTTACTCATGTTGCAGTTATACATTCTATACTTGTCTCTAGAAGTGAGAGGAGAATGTTAGCAAAATTACCTAATAAAGAATGAGTGCTGTCTTTTCATAATTGGTCACTGTTTAGGTGATCAATGACTAGAAGTAAACATTTTTACAAACCCTATGCCCTCCATTCTTCTAGCAACTTAAATCTGAATTTTCTGTTATGTGGTACACTCCTATGTATTTCTAATTTTTTATGATTAAGTACTGCTGGTACTTTTTTCTGAAGTTTCATAAGAAAAGTTTCACTTAAAATGCATTTTAAATGTTAGTGGAATAAAAGTTTGATGCTTTTCATTTATTATATATATATATGCTCACATATATACACAACTGTGTTTATATTTATTCTCATGAATAAATACCAAGTAATTTCTATTTTCAAATGCAGTTTTTTACGCACATTAATTTGTATTCTTATCCTAACACCTCATTGCATGTTTTGCTCCCACATGTGGCTTACCTAACCAACATTTGTTATTATATTACTAAATATAGAAAAACCTGGAATGAGAGCCTGAGAGACTGTTATCTAAAATATCAAGACTGGGGAAGCGGACTTGGCCCAGTGGATAGGGCTTCCATTTACCACATGGGAGGTTCGCAGTTCAAACCCCGGGCCTCCTTGACCCGTGTGGAGCAGGCCCATGTGCTGTGCTGATGCACACAAGGAGTGCCCTGCCATGCAGGGGTGTCCCCTGCGCAGGGGAGCCTCATGTGCAAGGAGTGCACCCCTTAAGGAGAGCAGCCCAGCGCAAAAGAAAGTGCAGCCTGCCCAGGAATGGTGCAGCACACAGGGAGAGCTGACACAACAAGATGACGCAACAAAAAGAAACATAGATTCTCCTGCCGCTGACAACAGAAACGGACAAAAATAACACGCAGCAAAATAGACACAAAGAACAGACAACTGGGGTGGGTGGGGGGGAATAAATAAAATAAATATTTTTAAAAAAGTAAAATATCAAGACTGTTCTGCTTAAGTATTGAAAAACAGTCAACAATACTGATTTAAATGTTCTCTTTTGAAATGCAAATACATAAGTAGAAATTCATAAAATAAATGCCTATTTGAGTTTTTGTGTGGGTCTCCACCCACCAAGACTACGCCCCGTGCACACTGGAACATACTCCTATGCCTTAGAGGCAGGCCCCGTCCCATACCTCCCTCTTCTATGACCCTGTGCACCAGAGATCTTTCCCTGCCACTGTTGTGAAGCTTCTGTGATCCAAAACTTCTTAAAAATGAAGCCAACCAAATAACCAAATAAAATTATTAAGGAAATGATATAATTGTTAAAACAGAATATAATAAAAAGAAAATTAAAAATTGTTTGAAATAATGAAAAATGTTTAGACATAGTACCTTTCATCACTGTAAGATATGCTGTCTTGTATGTACAGTGATCTTTTCTTCCATATATTTCCCCAGTGTCTTATTTTTATCATTTAGAATATTGAATTCCCATCCTGGGAAGTTCTGCTACATTCTCTATTAGGAACAAGAATCCACAGAGTGCAGGGCCAGTGCCTGGGAAGGAAGACAGACCACTATGCCAGGCCCTTGATATTGATAATTGTACTTACGAAACTTTTCTAGTGAAATTGAAATTTGGCCTAGAATTCTGTACTGCCTAAGAAATACCTAGTGATAGCTTTTTTTTTCTTTTTCCTCGAATGTCGACAATCTCTAAGCCAAACTCAGCAGATAAACACTATAACACCAGCCCCCACAAGGTGTGGGACACGAATCCTGGGGATAAGGCTCCCTGGCACCCAGGGACTATTACCAACTGCCAACTAGCAATGCATCTGGAAAAAGACCTTGACCAAAGTGGGGAATATTAAATACAAAAATATCTTTATGGCTAAGAGATTTCAAAGTGAGTTGGGAAGTCATTCTAGAGGTTACACTTATGCATGTCTCAGCTCAGCAGAATCTCATTGACTGCCACAGTAAATACTCCTTCGAACAGTGGGGCACCTGAGGGTTCTAGACATCCAGAAACTATAGGCAGAGCAGACAATCTCAGGAATTCAGCATCCTGTCAGTGGAACTTACTTTGGAATCTATGCTCTCCAGTGTAACACAGTTAGACTCATTTATAGGTTCCCTACACATGGCTCTTCTGCCCCTTTTATTTATTTTATTTGAACTTATAATTAGCACTATCCTTGAAAAATACATGTCCCAAAGACATACATCTTTGGTCTGTCCATGTACCGGCTGAGACCTGAATATCAGCAGAGTTGCAACCCCTAGTCTCCAGTTCTTTGAACTCACTCAGGACAGCTAACAAGGAGGTGATGATGGACAACACCCATCCCAGGGAACAGAGAGTGTGTGCAACTGCAAGATAATTCCATCAGAATGCCCGATGGGACCCAAGCCACTCTCCAATAGAAATAGAGTGAAACTCACCTCCCCAAATCCCAACATTGCGAAATGAACAATGGACTAAAGTAGACTTATTATTATTCTAGTAATAGGGGAACTCTTACTGATATAAATTTAGTGGCCACCAGATTTTCTAAAGAATGGGAGAGGGAAGATTAGGTGTCATGTGAGGGCATTTTTAAGACATTTGAGTTGTCCTCCTTGACACTGCAGTGATGGATACAGACCACTGTATGCTTACATAACTACAAAGTTGTGCTAGACAGAGTGTAAAGTATAATGTAAACTATAGTCCATGGCTCATTGCAATACTTTAATATGTGTTCATCAATTGTAACAAATGTACCACACTAATGAAGATGGTTGATACTGTGGGAAAGAGTGGAAGGTGGAGGAGTGGGGTAATGGGAATCCCTTACTTTGTTTATATAACATCTGTGCAATCTAGATCTTCTTTAAAAATAAAAAAATTAAAATTATAAAATAAAATTACAGACAAAAGAATATCTGCAGCTGAACACAACAATAGACACAAAACCTCTTTACCACCTAGGTTAAGACATAGAACATATCTTGAAAAAATCACGTGTACACATTTTTTCATAAAATTTATCTTCGTTATTCCTCAATGCAGCCAGTATTCTTACTTCTTTGATGATAATACCGTTGCTTTTCTCCTCTAGCTTAAACATGTACAACCATACCTTTAAACCGTATAATGTATTGTGCTCTTTTTTTAGATTTTAAGTGAAGTGAGGTAAATTCTCTGTTATTTTATGTCTTGTTTTTTTTTAATTCAATATTATGCTTTTAAAATGCATTTTTATTTCTCCATATTTAGCATTTGACAATTTCATTGTTCTGTAATATTCAATTGTATCATACTCCCAACCCACAATCATTTCTTTGCAATTCTGAAAGTTTTGTTGGTGGTTTAAAACAAGTAGTTTTTGGTTGTGAATTTGGTGCATTAATTTGTAAATAAATGTTTATAGACATATAGATATTCTTTTGGTATATCGAAATAAAATTGATACTCATACACTAAGTTTTTGTCTACAAGTTTTTTGTTCAAATTTCTTGTTTATAGTAGATTATCTTTGGATCATTTTGACTTTCCTTCAAACACATTAGATAACTACAAATGATTACAGTTATTTTTCTCACTTTAAAAATCTACATATGCTTTACTTCTTTATTCCTGTACTATACTTGGTAGAACCTTCTTTCCCTGCTTGAAGAGAAGAACTCTTATTGCCTTGTTCCTGACCTCAGAAATAAATCTTTAAGTATGAAGTTCCTTTTTTTAAAAATAAGTTGTCTTTATCAGGTAAAGGAAGTTCTATTTTGCTTGTAACTACTTTATTTTTTAGGGCAGCTTTAGATGTACAGAACACTTACAGGGAAAGTACAGAATTGCCATATACCCTCTTTCCCTCCACCCCACTGTTTCTCTGTTACTGATATCTTGTTTTTGTATGATACATTTGTTACAATTGATGAGCCAATATTGATACTATACTATTAACCAAGGCACATAATATGTATTAGGGGTCACTGCTCTTTACAATTCTATGGACTTTGGCAAATGTATAATGTCATGTATCCACCATTCTACTATCACACAAAATCATTCTGTAGTAGAATGCCTTTTTCTCCACCTGTTCATCCCTCGGCCCCACTACCTGAACTTCTGGCAAACACTGACGTTTACTATAGTTTTACCTCTTCCAGAATGTCAAATAGTTGGAAATGTAGTTTGTAGTCTATTTTGACTTGCTTCCTTTATTTGAGATAAGCATTGAGATTCTCTTGCATCTTTTTGCGGCTTGATAGTGCATTTCTTTTTATCAGTGAATAATATCCCATTGTATGGACAATCCACTATTTGTTTATCCATTCACCTCTTGGAGTATATCTTGGTTGTTCCAATTTTTGGCATTTATAAAAATGCTGCTATAAACATTTGTGTATAGGTTGCAGTCATGTATTGATGCCATTATATATTTGTATATAGATGCATACATAACATATATTTAAACACATAAAGAATATTATCAATTTAGCTTATGGAAATACAATGAATGCAATTACAACTATTGCAAGCCAACATTGGCTATTGTTACCAAGGGCACAAAAAGCAAGCCGAGAACCCGGGAACAAGACTGGATTTAAATTCCATATTCCAGCATTAACAAAGCTTAAGGTTTGGCTTTGAATTTGTCCCCAGTCTCCTAGCAGTGGCAAGAAAGTGGTTTCCTTAGCAATGCTAGGTAAGAAATGAACAAACATAAGTTCTTTTTCTTGATTAAAGATGAGGAATGATTAAAATAATTCTATTTGGTACAAGTAGATGTTCTAGATTTAAATTTTATTTATCTTAATGCTTTTTTGTCAGTTCATTTTGTGGGTTAAAGTCTCCATGTTATGCGTTCCTTGTTTTTGTTTAGAAGAGATCTTTAAAAGTGCTTTCAGTTGTCCTACATAGTTTGATGTGATTGTCATTTTCGCCTAAAGTCTCCTATTAAAAAATACAATTGTTTATTATTGTGAAATGAATAATTAAGTAACGTAATGGGGAGCTATTTGACATTTCACCTTTTCGAAAGCTGATATATTTCAATATTGTGATATTTTATCTTTACAATAGATGTTTATTTTTATCAGGAGATATCTGAAGATTATGTAATTTTTTTTAAAAGAATGAATTAATTTTGAATATAGAATTTAAGAACTAGAGCAGAGAAACCAGGGAGATAATTTGTGGAGTTAAGGTCTTGTGTCAGTTGTTATAACAGAATATGTAGCAATCCCTCAGAATAATTAGTGACTTTATTCCTGTTGATAATGGTGATGAGATTTTAGAATATTTGCCATCATAATAGACCTGTTATAATAGGGAGATATATAAAAGAAGTATGTCATGTCAAGATTTGGCAACCAACTCTAAATGTAGGGCTTAGACATTAAAATAGTGTTATTATGGCCTAAATGTGCAGAATCTGTGATTGAGATTGAAACAAGTTGTCTTTTTATTTTTAAAAGCAATAATACTTTTTATGTGGTTCTGTCAAAACAGCTGTTTTTCAAAATTTCATTAATCTCTTCATAACCATATCAAGATGCCGTAATTGAATAGTACTACTTTTTCCAAATGGTAATTTCCCACCAAAACCCATAGAAGGTGAAACCATATTATGAAAAGCAATTGAAAGAGATTCCCAACTTTTAAGGTAGACTTTATATTTTTTCCACCCATCATCATGAGACATTCATTGCATTTGGTGAATACATCTCTGAGCACAACTGCACTTCATGGCCAATGGTCCACATCATAGCCCACACTCTCCCACAGTCCACCCAGTGGGCCATGGGAGGACATACAATGCCCATAATTGTCCCTGCAGCACCACCCAGGACAACTCCAAGTCCCGAAAACGCCCTCACATTTCGAACTCTTCTATGTTCTTTAGGTGTGCAGGGTGATAAACTGACTTAAAAATAACCCAATTACAAGAATTTTTCTTCATACCTTAAGTGACACATTCATGGGCCACCTGCTTTTTACCCTCTGACTTCACCAGAGTCAACAACGGACAGTCTGTGAAGAGGACAGATATTATTTGCTCTGGCCCTGGATTGGTACTTTAAACATCTCCTTTCTTCCCCGCTATGCCAGGCCTCTTTAGGAGAGTCAGCCAGGGATGCGTGACTTTCTGACTGACTGAGGTATGTATGTCCACTGCCCCCCTGTCTGCCTGCTGCCCCACCTCATTGAGTAGGGGATTCCAAATGCTGTGCCTGCTGCAGCTGTGGGATTCAAATATAAGAAAAACAAAGTGGAACATTCGCTCTTTGTTTGAATATTTTGGGATAAAAAGCACACCCAATTATGAAATATTTGGATCACTTCTTAAATCATTCCAATTGATTCTTGGAGAACTGTCAATTGTATGCACACAATCACACTGGGTTTGTTAATCAACAGAATTTAAATGGAAATTGTATAGTCACCATGACAATGAATCATTAATTTTAAATTTCATATTGGTCAAAAGTTTGTCATCATATAATAATGCATTCTATTATAATTATTAAACCTACACTTTATAACTGAGTTCTTAAAGAGGAATTTATTGAATGATGCAAGGCAAAGCATAATTCCTCATCAAAATTGGTTTAAATACATGCAGTTTGGTTTTTAAAAATACTAGGATGTGATAGCTTCCATAAAATATTAATCTAAACTTAAGAAACCTCAAAAGACACAGTAAGTAATTATTTAAAAGTCACACCTTTTAAGTCTCCTTGCCAGAATTAAATTCTAGTTACTATTCTTGGCAGGGCCTTTGACTGAATTATTGAAGCAATAAAACTAAATGATTGCAATTACTTTCATAAATAAATGAGACTTCAATATCTTTGACAACCATAGTAACTCTCTGGAAATTTGAACCCATGTTGCCATTCCAAAATATGCCTGCACATTGATTTGTCATCTTATGGTCCTATATTTTAACAGTAAGTCAATTGACTGTTATTTCTATAAAATAAATATCTAGTGTGTCTTTTTATTTGGGAGGTGCTTCCAATATTCTTAGGGTTGTAAATAAGTTTCGTATGACATATGATGTTTTTAGACATGAATAAAATTTCCTCAAAAATTTAAAGAGTTCTCAAAACTTTCCATCAACTTGTTAATTGGAAAAGGTTCAAATAAAATGTTGTATCTCCTTTAATAAATAAGTGAATATCACTAAGTCAAAATAATTTTGTGTAATAAATGAAATGTTTGCTGATTTTCCATTTCTCCCATCTTTAGAGTACTCAATATTTAAACTGTCACTGGATTTCAAAATATCATAAAAGTTAATGGATAAATTTTTCCAAAATAAAACATTAATAGTTAACACATGTGTTTAGTGTTAAAATATTTCAGTATAATCTTAATTTTAAGAAATCAGACTATTCTTATTATTGAACTTCTTTATGCTTCAATAAGTTAGCTTTACCTCACTCTAACCAATAGTATTTTTCAAATGCAGAATATTTTAAGAAATAGTTACTATACCATGAAACACTTCTTTAAACCTCTGAGTAATTTAGAACCAGACCTTCAGATTCTTCAGCTGAAAAATGACCACTATCTTCAGCACACCTCCCCCTGCCCCACTCATTGTGGGTGGACTAGGGATGTGTTAGTATACACACCATATATCGACTTAAGTGCAGTTTTCATAGAGCAGAGTCTCATTTACCACTGGGCTGCCGAGATGGATAACGAAACATTAACCTTCACAGAACTGAACTTGGCCAAGTACACAAAGAGGAAGGAAATCAAACCTAAGGGCACTAATTGCTCCATTTCAGACCCTGAGCAGGAATTAACCTATGTGGTGGAATTAAACCTTCAAAATGCCTCTCAAGGTCCTCAAGGGAACGACAAGAATTCACACAGCAAAGGTAAATCTTTTAATAGAGTCTCAATATAACTGTTCTAGGATGGGCAGATGGGGTGCAGAGGAGAGGGGAAGGTAAAGATTATAGTCATGTAACATGGATAGTCAGATTTAGTAAAAAAGCGCATTTCTTTTTTCATTTTTGTGCATCAGAACTCAAGGTGTGTGGATATGGCATTCAAGAATGAATTCTGAAGAGCAATGGTATTTGACTTTTGAAGCGTTATATTTCCTGATTTGAATTGTATAATCTGAGAGAAAGATTACAGCGGTGGTTGTGGGTTTGGGATCCAGCATTTAAGAAGATGATTCTTTGTATCTTTGCCTCTATTTACCCTTTCTCTCCTTGTAGATTTCCCATCATGCCCAGAAAGACTCATTGCTGGGATCCTGGGAATATTGTGCCTTCTCTTGAAAACCTCTGTAATAACCATGGCAGTCATAGTTACTACTCCATGTAAGTGAGTTTTTGAGAGGTCATAAGAAGTTTTCATTTTAATGATTTTGAAAATGTCTCTACATATTTCAAAAATTTGGGTTAGAAACAGAATTCTCAGTTTAAAGTATTTATTTGGACTAAATGTATGTATTAGGGTAAATGTGGAAGGTTATTCATTATTTGTCAAAATATAAATACAGAATGGTTGCAGAGAGTATTTTGGATTCTAAGTCTATACATATACGTATGCAATATGCATGCAGCTCCTGATCTCCACTCTTAAAGACATACTTTGGCAGAAGTAAATTTACTGAATAAACTTACTGAGAAATACAAATTAATTTTTTGACAGTCATTAAACCAAATCCTATACAAGAGATTTTGGCCCATTAGGCTCTTGAAATTATTTTCTCCAAGACCTTACTTGATATTAATTTTCCTTTGTAAAATATTTTTTATTTTACAGTGGTCTAATTTCTAAATAATACATGAAATTCTAAGCAAGGAAACTAAAACTATTATGATTTATTAATAGTCATTAATGTCATAAGAATTACAATGATATTTCTAGCTCCTGAAATACAGGAATTGAAAAATTATTCCCTGATGAACAGATCACAGAAAGGTAAGCAATAAGTTTTAACTTTCTCATATATTGGCCTATGTTACATTTTGTCTGTCTTAGAATACACAAAAATGATTTTAAGAAGTTATAAAACTGAGTAATAATTTTTCATAAATATACACTATATAAGGACATTTCTTGTAGTTCAACACTAAAGGGTATCCATTTAAAATGAATTTTGCCAATTTGTTGTAATATTCTACTGCTTTAACATTATAAAAAGCAAACATTTTCTTATTCTAATGAAATGGTTGCGTAGTGATTTTCAGGACACATATAGCGTGGAGTTTTGGATTGATTGCCTTATATGGGTACATAAATTAGGGGTTAGGTGGTTTACATTTTCTCTATGTGTGTGTGTTTGCTTGGGGTGTTTTATACATGTCAGTCTGTGTGGGTGGACAAAGAAGGTAGGTATATATATGTTTATATATATGGAAATATTTCAATTAGCTTTTCCATTTAAATTCAAATGAAAAATGGATATAGTTCACTGTTTGAGCACCTGCTTCCCATTACAAGGTCCTGGGTTCAATCCCGAGTACCTCGTATAGGAAAAAAAAAAAAGATGCATTGACTATAGGGACATATGTACGCGAAATATTGAATGTATTTTTGTGCTATCAAAAGGAAAGAAGGATAATTTGTTAAATAAATTTATCTGGTTGTCTGAGAACAAGTAACTGAAAAGCTGAAAAAAAATCCAAATAGTTTCTGAACAGTAATTCATAATCTTTCTTCAGCCTCTCAATGTTGTCATTGTCCAAAAAGTGGTTTACATATTCCAACAATTGTTATTACTTTAGTCCTGATCGAAAAACATGGAGAGTTTGATGACCTGTGTTTCTAAGAAATCTCATTTATTTTATATGGATACTGAAAAAGAAATGGTAAGATTTTAAGTGTTAGATCTGCAGTCTATTAAGTTTATTTTTTCTCATCCTTTCTTTGTGATGCTGACCTTTCTGCATCATTATCTAATTGATGGAGCATAATGTATAAGAAGAATGATCATTTCTCCATTCTATTCCACGGCACCTTTGCCATAAACTAAGTATGTGAATGTTGACGAGTATGTGTGTGTGTGTGTGTGTTTGTGTGTGTGTGTGCTTAGACATCACTTGTATTCCATTGTTCAATATTTTTTGAGATTACATGATCAAATTTACTCATATTAAATATTATATTTCTACATTATATAATTTCTTAGCATTGTTCTTCAAGAGTACCATGTTACACTTGGAGTTTTAACTCTCTTCATGAATACATTCTTAAAAACATGCTGTAATTTTAGTGAAATTATATTTAGTCAACAGATAAATCATTGAAACTTGACATGATGCATTAACATGTTTTATGCCTTCCTTTATTTTCTCTCATGTCAATTTTATAATTTTGTGTATATCTTCCATATTTCATTTGATTTGACTCCAGCTATCTTTTATATTAACTTTTCTGCTGTTGTTAATATATCACACTAAAATTGATTTGTGTACAATGACTGTATATCCATCAATCTTGCAAAATCACTTTTAAAATCTTTAATTTACTTGGGAATTCCTTTGAGTTTACTCCATATACAATTTTATCATCTACGAAGGTATCAGTCTCCTTTCTTTTTTCCAATTAATATATTTTTTATTAATTCTTACTGTTTTCCATGTTAAAGGCTGTCCAGTGGAAAGCTGATTAAAAATGGTGATATAACACATTACGGTCTTATTTAGACATTTCAGAAGGGTGTCATTCACCATTGACTGGGTTTATTGTTGCTTTTGTTGTTGTTTTGGTGACAATTCTATACAAATAAGGATGTTCACTATTTTCTATTTTAACACACTTTTGAGGTATAATTGATATACAATGATTTGCACATATTAAAATCATATAATTAATAAGTATTGAGACATTTTCAAACTATGAAATTATCAGGCAACTATGGGTCTACTTTCTTTACCATGCATTAGATAGTAATTCTAGAATTTTTTATAAGCAGGGTAATACAATGCATATACTTTTAGTCTGGATACTTTCATTCAAAGTAATTAATTTGAATTTCATCCATCTTACAGGGTGTTTCAGCAATTCATTCTCTTTTTTGAAACAAATCAAATTTCTTGATATATATTAATAAAGCATACAATTCATTCAAAGGGTACAATCAATGGTATCTGGTATAATAACATTGTTGTACATTCATCATTTCCATCTTTATTAGAGTATTTTCATTATTTCAATAATAAGTATAATAATAAACAAAAACAGACAAACAAATTCCTTACCTTTCATTCTCTCTATGCTTCCCCTGCTGTACATCGCTACTATTTTGGGTACTCTTGCACATTTTTTAATTTACTTTTTACTCAGCACCTTTTAAAGATATAGTCACAAACCATAGGATCTATCCAAACTGTATAATCAAGATTTTTTAGTATAATCACAATGTTGTACATACATCACCACAAAAAAATTTTAAAACAATTCATTACTCCAAAATGAAAACCTCCAGACGTCCTAACCATCAGTTCTCAATACTTCTGTCTTTTCTGAACCCCATGTGATCACTAATTGAGTTTTATCTTTATGAATTGATTTACGTTTATATTTTATATAAATGGAATCATAAAATATGTAATACTTTGTGTCTGGTTACTTTTACTAAGCATAATAGGTTTTTGTTTGATATTAACATTTTGTACTATTAACATATATTAGTTCAGTTTCAAAGAAAAATGGTCTTCTACATTCAGTTTTACCCATATTCATATTTCACATGTGATTTTATTATGCTATAATTCCCAAGTTACATTTTTTAGCTTCCCTATTAGTTATATACCTGACCATAAACTTTCCTTTTCAACCAGTGTCATATCCTCATAATAGTCCTGCTAGTTACAAACACTACCTTGGGCTTTCACTTATTCAATTCATTTTCAGAGATTAACACACATCCGTTTTACCAATTTTGCCCAAGTTAACCCTCAGCATTCCATTCCCTAAACTCATTCTATTTTCTAAGGACCTATATTCAAGTTATTAACTCCATAACATTATAGAATGTGTTAATTAATAGTAGTGAAATCATGCAATAATTGTCCTTTTGTACATGGCTTGCTTCACTCAACATAATTTCCTCCAGGTTCTTCCATGTTGTCATATGCTTCTTGACTTCTTACTTATTACAGCTGCATGATAGTCCATCATGTGTATGGACCACAATTGGTTTCTTCATTCATCAGTTGATGGACACCTGGTTGCTCCCATCTTTTGGCAGCTGTGAAAAACACCGCTATGAATGTTGGTGTGCAGATGTCTGCATTTCCTGAGCAAAAGTTCTGTTGCTGGGTTGGAGGTGGGATTTTCCAGGTCTACATTTCTTTCTTCTGTTGGGAGGAGAAACATGAGATATGCCAGCCTATATTCCCTTCAGTCTTGGTGTTCCAAAGAATTGTGCTTTTCCCTTTCTGACTTTCAGAGTTGTTTTTTATTTATGTCTTTCTTAATTTCTAGGCTTTATACTTGTTTATAGGAGAGGGTAGCAGGGAAAACTTTGCTGTGACACCTAAGTTGGACCCTTGTATAGAAACATATAAAAGTGGGGCTCATCTACTTAAAGAACTGTATGGTGCCCAGAAAAAAAATTTAAGCCTTCATGTCATTTTTCTCCTCAGTGGCAACCTCTTAATTTCCTTCACAAAACTCTAACTGACATAAATCTCAGTTTTCCCTGTTAACAATGACATAAGGAAAATAAAATAATAAATTATAAAAATTATGAACTATTTTTTAATCAAAATATAAATATTTTGAAAGATTTTGAAATATGAACAATGTTTTCCAACTTTAGTATTGTTTTGTTGTTGGGATAGAAGCCAGTACTCTCATTGTGCTTTAAAAATAATGAACATATGAAAGAAAACACTACCTGCATTAAATATATTAATCTTAACAATGCATATTTATATGAGATTTCTTTGTTTTCTGATAGAATGTGCTGAGTTCCCTGTCAGTAGAACCATGGGTTGGACTTTCTCGTAAAACCACGTCTCATTCTTGGCAATGGATAAATGGCTTAATTTTCAAGAAAAAGTAAGTTTTTGCACTTCTTTCAATTCTGTGTTGAAGCTGTTTATTAGGCACACACATATTTTTAAAAAACATATTCTTAATAGTTTAGATAGTATATAATTAATAAAGAGCCTTATTCTTTTACAATAATGCCTCTTTACTTGTAATATAATTTAATTGTAAAACCTTCCTAATATTGTGTTGCATAGTATATTTTTTCACTGTTTTAGTTTTATCTTTATTTTATTCTCATATTTATTATGTCTTATTAAAGCAGGAAACAGCAACTCCAATGTACTTTAGCACTCCTTTTTGCATTGAGTAATTACTCTATTTATATTTAGTATAATTATCTTTCATTTGGTAGAACTCTCTCATTTACTAATTTTTTTTACAGGTAACTAAATAAATATTATTTTTCTTTGTGTTCTAGCTTCTTTTTGGAATATTTTTATTTTTTCTCCTACTCCACAAAATCTTTTTATTTAATGTGTTGAATTATCATTTTAATGATGCTATATATTTTATAACACAAATTCATTAAATTCATTACTCATTAAAGTCTAACAAGTTAGTACTTTTACCACTTTCCAGAGAGTGAAAAAAACTTAGTACACTCTACCTTATTTATTGCTTACTGTCACATTTGCTCCCTTGCATTTTTAACTCTAATATATGTTTCCAAATTTGAAAATTCATCAATTATGTTTTAAGCAGTCAGTATTCATTAGATATAGCCACATAATTTAATTTTTCTTCAAACTGCCTTTCTTCCTAGATATCTAAGCTTTAATATGGCTTAAAATATTTTTCTGCCAGAAGAATATGTTTTAATATATTTTTCAGTGAGAGTCAGCAGACTCCTAATTCTTTAATTTAAAAAGATCTTTGGAAACAACTTAATTTTTCCTTTATTTAGGAAAGACATTTTCACTTGGTATGGAGTCTCTGTTTTCCATCTCTAGCATCTGCCATTGTCATCAACATCATAGTCGTGTATTTCTGTGGTTATATATTTGTAAATAAGTGCATACATATACGTAAACACACAGAGAGAAGAAGAATGTTATTAATTTAGCTTATGAAAATATCATGAATATAAATACACTAATATAAATGAATATAAGTACACTATCATTATTTATATCAATAGCTATGTTTATATAATGGTATAAATATAGATATATTGAAGGCAAAAATATAACTAATGAATTCATGAAAAAGTCTATGGATTTAAATGCCATATTCCTACAACTGGGAAAGCTTAAGGTATGACGTTGAATCTGTCCTCAATCTCCTAGTAGTGGCAGGGAAGGGAATTTCCTAAGGAATGCTAGGTGAAAAAATGAAAAAAACACCTCTCCCTTTTCTTGATTCAAGATGAGGAATGATTAAAATAATTCTATTTGGTACAAGTAGATAATCTTGCTTTTAAATTTTATTTACTTTCATACCCTTGTGTCTTTCAACTTATGGGTTAAAAGTTTCCTTTTTATACCTCCCCTAGTTTTGGTTGGAAGAGATTTTAAAAAAATAATTTTCATTGTCCTATGTAGTTTAATGTGAGGTTTGTCATTTTCACCTAAAGATTCCTAATAAAATACAATCATTTTTGATTATAGAATGAAAAATAAGTGACCCAAATGAGTACATACTTGACATTTCAATTTTTAGCAAGCTGATATATTTCAAAATTGTAATATTTTATCCTTATAAGAGACATTTACTTTTATCAGGGAATATCTGAGGATAATACAATTTATTTTAAAAGAAGTAAGTTATATTCAATATCTAATTTTAAGACCTAGAGTGGAGAAACCAAGGAGATAAGTTGTGGAGTTATGGTATTGTGTCAGCTATTATAACATAGAAAATGTAGTAATTTCCTAGATAATTGGTGACAGAAATCTTTACCTGTTTATAATGGTGTATTTTTTAAATATTTGACCTCATTATAGAATTATTATATGAAGGCGATATATAAAACAAGTACGTCATGGCAAGATTTAGTAAATGACCTTAAATGTAGGGCTTAAACATTTAAGATTGTGTTAACATGGCCTATATTTGCAAACTCTGATTGACCTAAACAGGTTAACTGCCTGTATGATTTTTTAAAACCATTTTTACTGTTTTATGTGGTTCTGTCAAAACAGCTATTTTTCAAAATGTCATTATTCTCGTAATAATCACATTAGAATGACCTAATCGAATAGTGCTTTTTTCCCAAATGGTTATCTCCCACCAAAATCCTTTGAAAGTGAAACCTTTTAATCAACAACAATGAAAAGGGACAGTCACACCTTTCAAGGTAGACTTTATACTTTCAATAGGAGGTCGAAGTCTTTTATGCTCTGTAGGTGTGCAGGGTGATAAACTGTCTTAAAAAATAACCCAATTATGAGAATTTCCTGTTCATACCTTAAGTGATAGATTCATGAGCCACCTGCTTTTTACACTCTGACTTCACTCTGAAGTCAACACAGGACAGTCTGTGAAGAGCACATGCTCTTGCCCTGGATTCATCCTTTAAACATCTCCTTTCTTCCCAGCTATGCCAGGCGTCTTTAGGAGAGTCAGCCAAGGATGCATGACTTTCTGGCTGACGAAGATATGTCTGTCCACTACACCCCTGCTTTCCTGCTCACCCACCTCTTTGAGCGGGAGATTACAAATGCTGTGCCTGCTGCAGCTGCAGCTGCAGTATTCCAAAATATTATATTAATTATATTATATAACATAGATTATATTATATTATAATATATTATCATATTATGTTTCTACCATAATACAAACAAAGTAGAACAATTGGAGTCCTTATTTGAATAGTATGGGATAAAAAGCATACCTCAGATATGAAATATTTGGTTCACTTTTTAAATTGCTCTAGTCATTTCCTGTGGAGTATTGTCAAAGGAGTGCACACACACCTATTGGGATTGTTGATTAATGTAATTTAAATGGAAATTATTTAATCATTATGACAATGAATTATTAATTTTGAATTTTATAATTGATTAAATGTCATCCTATAATAATGCATTCTATTATAATTTATTAGCCATAATTTATAACTGTGTTCTTAAACAGGAATTCATTGAATAAAGCAAGGCAAAGCATAATTTCTCATAAAAATTAGTTTAAATGCATGTGGTTTTTTTTTTTTAATTCGGGGTATGATCAATTCCCTAAAACGCTACCCTAAATTTAAGAAACCCTAAAAGGTACATTAAGTACTTATTTAAAGGCGACACATTTTAAGTTTCAAAGCCAGAGTTAATTTCTAGTTATCACTGTTGCTAGAAATTTTGACTGAATTATTAAATCGTATTAACTGATTAATTGCAATTACTTACATAAGTAAATGAAACTTCAGCTTCCTTGACAACTATAGTATCTTTCTGGAAATTTAAACCCATTATGTGGTTCCATAAATTGTCTGATATTGATTTGTCAACTTAAGATCATGTATTTTATCATTTGGTCAATTGACAGGTATGTCTATAAAATAAATACTTGAAACGTCTTTTTTCTTGGGTGGTGCTTCCAATATTCTTTGGGTTGTAATAAGTTTAGTATGTCATATGATGTTTTGAGACATACAAAATATTTCCTTAAATTTTTAGCGCGTTTTCAAAAAGTTGTACACATTAATAAGAAAAATGATCACAAAAATATCATATCTCCTTAAAAATAACTGAATATCACTAAATCAAAATTATTTAATGTAATAAATTAAGTGTATGCCAATTTTCCATTTCCCTCATCTTTAGAGCACTCAGTATTTGTCATTGGATTTAAAAATTATCATAAAAATTGATGCATAATTTTGTCCAAGAATTTAACAGAAGTGTTATAGTGTTAAAATATTTCAGTGGAATCTGAATTTGAGAAATAAGGCTATTCTTATTTATTCCTCAATAATTTAGTTTATGTCATCCAAACGATAGCATTTTGTCAAATGCAGTATATTTTAAGAAATATTTACTATACTATGTGACTCTTGTTTAAATCTCTGATTAATTTAGAACCAGACTTTTAGATGCTTCAACTGAGAAACCACCACTGTCTTCTGCGCACCTGCTCCCCTCCCTCCGCTGGTGTGGGTGGACTAGGGACATGCCATTTTATACACCACGTATCAGCTTAAGCACAGTTACCACAGAGCAGAGTCTCTTTTACCACTGAGCTGCTGAGATGGATAACGAAAGAATAACCTACGCAGAACTGAATCTGGCCAAGAACCCGAAGAGGAAGCAAATCAAACCTAAGGGCACTAATTGCTCCACTGCAAACCTTGAGCAGGAAATAATCTATGTGGAACTAAACCTTCAAAGTGCCTCTCAAGGGAATGACGAGAATTCACACTGCAAAGGTAAAACCTGCAAAGGGTTCTCAATGTAAATGCTCCAGGATGTGCGGTTGGGGTGCAGAGGAGAGAGGAAGATAAAGATTGAAGACTTGGCACACGGAGAGTCAGATTTAGTGAATACGCTCATTTGTTTTTCCATTTTTATGGATGAGAACTCAACCTGTGGATATGGTATTCCAGTATGAACTCTGAAGAGCAATGATATTCAGACTTTCAGAGCATTATATTTCCTGTAAATTCAATAGTATGTTCTGAGAGAACATTACAATGGTGAATGTGGGTATGGTGTCTAGCATTTAAGAATATGTGAACCAAACACTCACCTCCATCTACTCTTGCTCTCCCTGCAGATTTCGCATCACCTCGGGGAAGATTCATTGCAGGGATCCTGGGAATATTGTGCGTTGTGTTGATGGCCTCTGTAATAACCACGGTAGTCATAATTATTACTCCATGTAAGTGCGTTTTTGAGAGGTCATAAGGGAATTTTCATTTCGATGATTTTGAAAATGCATTGGAATGTTTCACAAATAAGGACTAGAAATAGAATTCTCATTTTAAATTATTTGTTTGCACGAAATGTTTGTATTTGAGCAAATGTGGAAGGTTATTGGGAATTTGTTTAAGTGTAAATAAAAGAATGGTTATAGAGAAGGCTTATTTTGAAAAATAAGTCTATACATACAGACATACACACACACATGTGTATATATATGAGCTTCTGATCTCAAATCACAGACTTGCTTTAGGAGAAGCAAGTTTATTGAAACAGCTTACTAAGAAATACAAATTAATTTTTAACAGTCATTAAACCAAATTCTGTACAAGAGGTAGATTTTAGTACATTAGGTTCTTGAAATTATTTTTGCCAAGACTTCACTTGATCTATTAACAGTCCTTGAGAAAATATTTCTTTTATCAAGTGTGCTCTAATTTCTAAATAATACATGAATTTTAGGCTAGGAAACTAAAAATAATCTGATTTATTAGTAGAAATTAATTTCATAAGAATTTCAATGGTATTTCTAGCTTCCAAAATACAGGAACAGAAAAATTATTCCCAGATGAACAGATCCCAGAAAGGTAAGTAATGATTTTAAAATTTCTCATATATTTGTATATGTTACACTTGATCTCTGTCACAAGACACACAGAAATGAATTTTTTTAAATTATAAAATTGAACAATGAATTTTCACAAATAAAGATTATTTAAGGACATTCTTTGTTGTTCAACACTAAGGATTATTCATTTAAAATTGCTATAGCCAATTTGTTGTAATATTCTGTTGCTATAATATGATAAGCAAATATTTTCCTATTCTAATGAAATGGTATTGCTCAGTGATTTTCAGCACACTTATATATGGTAGAATTTTTAATTGTTTGCTTTATATGGGTATATAAATAAGGGATTAAGAGACTGACCCTTTTCTCTGTGTGTTTGTGTGTGTGGGGAGATTGTTTGATATGTGTCAGCGTGTAAGGGTGTATATATCTATATGTACTTATATATGTTTATAACTATGCAAATATGTCAGTAAGTTTTCCTATTTTAAATTCAAATGGGAGAGTGGATATAGCTCATTGGTTGGTTGAGTATCTGCTTCCCATATACAAGGACTTGGGTTCAATCTCTAGTATCTCTTAAAAAAATAAAATAAAATAACATAAAAAGATGCATTTGACTCTAGGGAGATATTTATGCAAGATAATGAATGTATTTTGTTTGCTATCAATGGGATGGGAGGATAATTTTGTTAAATAAATTTGTCTGGTTTTCCAGAACTTGAAAGAAAGTAATTGAAGACAATTTGAGACTATACTTCAACTGTACGAAGACAAAAAAATTCCAAATGGTTTCTGAACAGTAATTCATAATCTTTCCTCAGCCTCTCATTGTTGGCATTGTCCAAAGGAATGGTTTACATATTCCAACAACTGTTATTACATTAGTCCTGACCTCAAAACATGGAAAGAGAGCTTGACGGCCTGTGTTTCTAAGAAATCTCATTTATTTTTTATGGATACTGAAGAAGAAATGGTAAGATTTTAAGTGTTAGATCTCCAGTCTATTAGGTTTATTTTTTCTCATCCTTTCTTTGTGATGCTGACCTTTCTACGTCATTATCTAATTTATGGAGCATAATGTTTAAGAAGGATGATCATTTCTCTATTCTATTCCATGGCGCCTTTGCCATAAACTAAGTATGTGAGTGTAGACAAGTATGTGTGTGTGTGTGTGTGTGCTTGTACATCACTTGTATTCCACTGTTCAATATTTTTTGCACCAAGATCACATGGTCAAATTTACTGATAATAAATATTATATTTCTGCATTATATAATTCCTTCACATTCTTCTTCAAGCGTACCGTGTTACACTTGGAGTTTTAACTCTCTTCATGAATACATTCTTAAAAATATGCTGTAATTTTAGTGAAATTATATTTAGTCAACAGATAAATCATTGAAACTTGACATGATGCATTAACATGTTTTATGCCTTCCTTTATTTTCTCTCATGTCAATTTTATAATTTTGTGTATATCTTCCATATTTCACTTGATTTGACTCCAGATATCTTTTAAATTAACTTTTTTGCTGTTGCTAATATATTACATTAAAATTGATTTGTGTACAATGACCGTATATCCACCAGTCCTGTAAAACTCATTTTTAAAATCCATAATTTACTTTGGAATTCCTTTGAGTTTACTCCATATACAATTTTATCATCTACAAAGGTGTCAGTCTCCTTTCTTTTTTTCCAATTAATATATTTTTTATTAATTCTTACTGTTTTCCATGCCAAAGTCTCTCCAGTGGAAAACTGATTAAAAGTAGTGACATAGGACATTACGGTCTTATTTAGAAATTTCAGAAGTGTGCATTTCACTATTAAGTTGGTTTGTTGTTGCTTTTGGTGTTGTTTTGGTGAAAATTCTATATGAATAAGGAAGTTCATTTTTTTTATTTTAACACATTTTGAGGTATAATTGATATACAATGATTTGCACATATTAAAATCATATAATTATTAAGTTTTGAAACATTTTCAAACTATGAAATTATCAGGCAACTATGGGTCTACTTTCTTTACCATGCTCTAGATGGAAATTCTAGAATTTTTTATAAGCGGGGTAATACAATGCATATTCTTTTAGTCTGGATACTTTATTCAAAATAATTAATTTGAGATTCATCCATCTTACAATGTACTTCAACAATTCATTCTCTTTTATGAAACAAATAGAATTTTTGATATATATTAATAAAGCATACAATTCATTCAAAGGGTACAATCAATGGTATTTGGCATAATAACATTGTGTGCATTCATCATTTCCATCTTTATTAAGTATTTTCATTATTTCAATAATAATTATAATAATAAGCAAAAAACAGATTCTTCACCTTTCATTCTCTCTATGCTTCCCCTGCTGTACATTGCTACTATTTTGGGTATTCTTGCACATTTTTTTATTTACTTATTTATTTAGCAGCTTTTAAAGATATATTCACAAACCGTAGGCTCTATCCAAAGTGTATAATTAAGAACTTTTAGTATAATCACAATGTTGTACATTCATCACCACAAAAAATTTTAAACATTTTCATTACTCCAAAATGAAAACCTCCAGATGTCTTAACCAACAGCTCTCAATCCCTCTGTCCTTTCTGAGCTCTACATGATCATTAATTTAATTTTTCTTTATGAGTTGATTTACATTTATATTTTATATAAATGGAATCATAAAATATGTAATACTTTGTGTCTGATTGCTTTTACTTAGCATAATAGGTTATTTTGGTTTAATGTTAACATTTTGTAGTATTAGCATGTATTAGTTGAGTTTCAAGAAAAATGGTCTTCCACATGCTATTTTACCCATATTCATATTTCACATGTGATTTTATTGTGCTTTACATTCCCAAGTTACATTTTTTAGCCTCCCTTTTAGTTAGTTATATATGTGACCTTAAACTATCCTTTACAACCAACGTCATACCCTCATAATAGTCCTACTAGGTACAAACACTATGTTGGACTTTCACTTTTTCAATTCATTTTCAGAGATTAACACACTTCCATTTTACCAATTTTACATGAGTTAACCCTCAGCATTCCATTCCCTAAACTCATTCTATTTTCTGGTGACCTATATTCAAGTTATTAACTCCATAACATTATAGAATATGTTAATTCATAGTAGTGCAATCATACAATAATTCTCCTTTTGTATATGGCTTGCTTCATTCAACATAATTTCCTCTAGGTTCTTCCATGTTGTCATATGCTTCTTGACTTCTTACTTATTACAGCTGCATGATAGTCCATCGTGTGTATGGACCACAATTGGTTTCTTCATTCATCAGTTGATGGACACCTGGTGTGTTCCCATCTTTTGGCATTTGTGAAAAACACAGCCATGAATGTTGGTGTGCAGATGTCTGCATTTCCTGAGCAAAAGTGCTGTTGCTGGGTTGGAGGTGGGAATTTCCAGGTCTACGTTTCTTTCTTCTTTTGGGTGGAGAAACATGAGATATGCCAGCCTGTATTCCCTTCAGTCTTGGTGTTCCAAAGAATTGTGCCTTTCTCTTTCTGACTTTTAGAGGTGTTTTTTATTTATGTCTTTCTTCGTTTCTAGGCTTTATACTTGTACGTAGGAGAGAATAGCAGGGAAAACTTTACTGTGCCACCTAGTCTGGACCCTTGTTATTCCACCAGTATAGAAACAGATAAAAGTGAGGCTCATTTACTTAAAGAACTGTGTGGGGCCCAGAAAAAAATTTAAGCCTTCATGTCATTTTTCTCCTTAGTGTCAAACTCTTAATTTCCTTCCAAAACCCTAACTCTAAGAAACATAGAAAAATACATTTATTTAGATGTAAAAATGTCAAGGTATCTGAAACTTAAAAATCACTGTTATGCTAATATTGTAAACCTGGTTAATTACTAACTGACATAAATCCCAATTTTCCCTGTTAACAGTAACATAAGGAAAATAAAATTATAAATTATAAAAATTATGAACTATTTTTTAATCAAAATATAAATATTTGGAAAGATTTTGGAAATATGATCAATGTTTTCCAACTTTAGTATTGTTTAATTGTTGGGATAGAACCCAGTACTCTCATTGTGCTTTAAAAATAATGAACATATGAAAGAAAACACTACCTGCATTAAATATATTAATCTTAATGATGCATATTTATATGAGATTTCTTTGTTTTCTGATAGAATGTGCTGAGTTCCCTGTCAGTAGAACCATGGGTTGGACTTTCTCGTAAAACCACGTCTCATCCTTGGCAATGGGTAAGTGGCTTAATTTTAAAGAAAAAGTAAGATTTTTCTGAATGATGCTAATAGAAAAAGAAAAGCTATAAAAACAAGAAAAGTTCAGAAGAAAAATATTAAAAAATTTGTTTGCATTATAGACATGGAGAAATGTATTGAAATTAGTGGCATGAAATATTAGTATAAACGTTAATTAAGAATGGTATGCCCATTGCTCAAAATATCTGGGGCAATTACTAATATTTCATGAAAAATGTCATTATCCATTCTCACAATATTCTTCCAATACTGTTAGTTGGAAAATGACATTGTTTTATGATTTACTCCTATAAAATATAACTGAATTATGCATTTTTTCCATAACAGAGTGATGAATCCACCATATCCTGCATATAACTGTGCTTTTCTACATTCAGATGGCCTCCAGGCAGACAGTTGTGTAAATCCAAGACACTTTATTTGTAAGCATGTGTTTTGAAGTTAGAATGCCTGAGTTTGGAATCCTTGTAGTGACTTCATATTTTATGAAATGGAGATAATATTAGACTTACAAAAGTCTCATAATGAATTCTATTATTTGTTCTAGCAATGATAATGTATTACAACATATGTATTGAAATATAATACACACACTAAAAAACAAAAATCATTATTTTACCATTGATGATTTATGTCAAAGCAATTATACCCTTGTAACCTCAGCGTAAGACAATAATATGAAATATTAGAAAGCCAGCAACTCAGAAGCCCCACGCCTGCTAGTTCCCATCCACTTTATCTTGCCAAAACTCTCAATCTTCCATTTTTAACACCTTTGATTTGAATTGACTTTGATTTACAGGGTGATAAATCACTTTATTAAGGAACCTAGAGCAGCATTAACATTCCATCCATGTATTGTCTAGCAACAGTCATATCTGTGGAACAATTTGTATGTATATTTTAAAATATAGATTGGTATTGATGTGACTGAGGATGGTTACTCTATATGTATGATATATGATTAACTTAGAGCATGGAGTTCATCACGGAGACATGAGAAATAAATTTAACAAACAATGCAAATTATAAAAGAAAAATTGAAGAAAAGTATCCAAAGATTGCTGTATAGACATATGTTCTCAGAAAATTGTTTCTCCATACATATTTCCTCAAATTAAGGATATATTCATACAATAATGCCACAGAGAATTTTCACCATGGCTAATAAAATGTGTTATAGGTGCACTCTCTTTATTAACTTTTAATATTTATATAATTGAAACCATACTGCAGGAATTGTTCCAGGCCTGCTTTCCATTTCATGTATCACTTTTATATATGTAATGGAAAAAAGATCCCATATGCTATGATTTCATTCATATGAAGTTTCCAAAGTAGGCGAATCTATATAGATATAAAATGGATTAGTGGATGGCAAGGGCTGAGGGGAGGTGGGAATGGGAGTGACTTTTAATGGAGAAAGGATATCTTTTAGAGCTGATGTAAATTTTCTAGAACTAGATAATGGTGATGACTGCAAACTCTCTGTGTATATGAAAACCATTGAATTATACACTTTAAAAGGTTGAGTTTTAAGTTATATGAAAATTTCATTTCAATAAAGCACTAATGAAATACTCTGCAGTGATTTTGCTTAAGACTGCTATAAACTTGGCAGTAATTTGTAAACTTTTCTTTGTTTCATTCAACATAATGTCCACAAGGTTCATCCATATTGTCAGATGCATCCCGATTTCATTTCTTGTTACAACTGAGTAGTATTCCATTGTGTGTACATACCACGTTTTCTTTATCCATTCCCCAACTGGTGGCCATTTGGGCTGGTCCCATATTTTATCAATTGTGAATAACCCTGCCATGAACTTTGAGGTGTAAAAGTCATTGGGATCATTACTTTAAGTCCTGAGTATTTCGGGCCATTTATCTTTCAAATCAATTTGATAATTGACCTTTCTATTTATGCAAAGAAATTAAACCGTTGGGATTTTGATTGGGATTGTGTTGAATCCGTAAATCAGTTTGGGTAGACTTGACATCCTAATGCTATTTAGTCTTCCAGTCTATGAACATGGAGTATCCTTACATTTATTTGGGTCTACTTTGGTTTCTTTTAGCAATGTTTTGCAGTTTTCTGAATACAGCTCTTTTTATGTCCTCAGTTACTTCTATTTATGAGAAGTTGACTTTTTAGTGTCTAAATTAAATGGAACGTTTTTCTCTGAATTCTTTCTCAGAATGCTCTTCAGAAGTGTATAGAAGACCTACTGATCTTAGGATATTATTCTCGTATTCCACCAGTTTCTGAACTCCTTGTTTAGGTTTAGTATTTTTTTGTGGATTTTTCAGGATTTTCTAGATTTAGGATCATATCATCTGAGAATAGCAGAAGTTGTAGTTCTTCCTTTCTTATTTGTGCTCCTTATAATTTCTTTTTCTTGACTGATTTCTCTAGAGAGAACCTTTCGCACAATAGTGAATAACACTGGTAACAGTGTGCATCCTCGTCGTGTTCCCGATCTCAGTGGGAAAGCTTTCAGCCTTTCACCATTGACTACAGTGCTGTTGGGGGTTTTTCATTGATCCACTTTGTCAGGTTGAGAAACCTTCCTTCTATTCTATTTTGGAGTGCTTTCACAAGAAATGATTCTTTATTTTATTAAATGCCTTTTCTGTGTCAATTGAGAAGATCATGTGACTTTCTTCTTCAATTTAGTACTGTAGTTTACTACAATGATTGATTTTCTTGTGTTGAACCACCTTTGCAGACCTGGGAAAAAATCCACTTGATAGTGGTGTATAATTCTTTCATATGTTTTTGCATTCTCTTTGCAATATTTTGGTGAGGATTTTTTACCTATTAGAGAAATTGTTCTGTAATTTTTTTATTTCATAGCATCTTTCTCTGGTTTGCTATTAGGGTGATGTTGGCTTCATGAAATGAGTTTGCTGGCATTCTTTCCTGTTCAAATTTTGTAAGAACTTGAGCAAGAATGGTATTAGCTCATCTTTGAATGATTGTTAGAATTGACCTGAGAAGCCATCGAGGGCTGAGCTTTCCATTTTTTGGAGGTTTTTGATGATTGCTTCAATCTCTTTTAGTGACTGGCATGGTGAGAATTCCTATTTCTTGTAGGGTCAGTGTAGGTTGTTCATGTGTTTCTAGGAATTTGTCCATTTAGTCTACATTGTTTTCTTTGTTGACATACAGTTGGTCATGGTATCCACTTATGATCTCTCTTAGTTTTCCAAGGCCAATGACAATGTCATCTCTCTCATTGATGATTTTATTTATATGCTGCTTCTCCTTTTTTTTTCCATTGTCAAGTTTAGCTATGAATTTGGAGATTTTGTTGATCTTGATAAACCAACTTTTGTTTTTGCTGATTTTATTTTTTGTTGTTGTTGCTGTTATTATTCACAATTTAATTTTATTTCCGCACTGATCTTTATTATTTCTTTCCTTTGGCTTTGTTTAGGATAAATCTTCTATTCTTTTTCTGTTCTTCCCAATGTATAGTTAGGTGTTCAGTTCTAGCCCTTACTTCTTTTCTTATTTTTTTTTTAATTTTTAAGGAAGCTTTAGATTATATACCTTTTACATAAAAATATAAGGGATTTTCATATGCCCTGCTTCTCAACCCTCCCACACTTTCCCACATTAAAACATCTTTCATTGCTGTGATACATTTGTTAAAATTGATGAACAGGGAAACGGACTTGACCCAGTGATTAGGGCGTCGGTCTACCACATGGGATGTCCGCGGTTCAAACCCGGGCCTCCTTGACCTGTGTGGAGCTGGCCTATGCACAATGCTGATGCGCTCAAGAGTGCTGTGCCACGCAGGGGTGTCCCTCGCGTAGGGGAGCCCCATGCGCAAGGAGTGCGCCCCATAAGGAGAGCCGCCCAGCGGGAAAGAAAGAGCAGCCTGCCCAGGAACGGCACTGCACGCACTTCCTGTGCCGCTGAAGACAACAGAAGCGGACAAAGAAACAAGACACAGCAAATAGACACAGAGAACAGACAACCGGGGGAGGCTGGGGATTAAATAAATCAATTTTTAAAAATATTTAAAAAAAAATTTGATGAACATATGTTGAAGTATTGCTACTAATTATCACTATAGTTTATGTCATGCCATTTGAGTACTGAATCTCAGCGGCATCGCAACACCTATGCTCCAGTTCATCAGACTCACCCAAGACAACTAAAAAAATGATGATGATGTGAAAGGGTCATCCCTTAAATAGAAAATATCTACAACAGCAAGCAAAACATTTCCCTCCACCTGTCCCATGGGATCTAATTCCCCTCTCAATCTGAAACAGAGCAGGATTCACTGCTGTAGGCAGCACATCTCAGCCTAGCAAAATGGCTCGGCTTGCACCGAGATGGCCTCCAGCGCTGAATAGCTCCTTCCCGCCCTACCTTCCCGCGCGCGCCAACCTGAAAGCTGCTTCTCTCCCCAGCAACAAGAGCGAGCAATCTATACATTGCCCAGCCAATCAGTGCATGCCACACTCCCCTCAACCCCCACCCTAGCCCTCATAAGCTGTTGCACTTCCCTAATAAATCAGACCTGCGCCGCGAGCCTGCGTCTCCAGTTTGTTTACTGTGTGTTCTTGAGCTCTGCCGTCACTTACCTCGCAAGGCTTCCCCCCCCACAGCAGCAAGATTGAGGAATGAACAAATATAAGGAGGGAATGCAACTGTGGGCAAAGGTAGACTTATTGTTATTCCAGCAATGGACGATCTTGTAACACTGGAATACAGGCAGAGGTGATCAGAGATTCTGACGGGAGGGAGAGGGAAGAAAAGGTTCTTCACTGGACACTGAAATTGTTGTGCATGACATTGCAGTGATGGGTACAGGCCCTCATACATTTTTCAAATCCTATAGAAATGTTTGGTGCAAAGTGCAATCTGTAATGCAGACTGTTGACCATGGTGAGTAGCACTGCTTTAGTATGTGCTCATCAAGCCTAACGAATGTGCCTCACTAGAGAAAGATGTTGTTCGTGGGTAAAAGTGTCAGAGGGGAGGGGTGGTCTATATGGGAATCCCCCTAAATTTCGATGTATCATTTATGTAAATTGTATCTTCCTTAAAAATAAAATAAAATGTAATTTTAAATAAGAGTTCTGGAGGCCATTATCTCACAGTAATTATTAATAAATGCATTCTTAAATAGCTCATTAAGTATTAAAATCCAACAAAGCAACCTTGTTTCCTGAGACAATTATTTCAGTCAATTTGGGTACTGCTTTGTTGTCTTGACTTTTTCTGAGCTCCTGTTCTCTCATAGGTAATCAGATAAAATCGTTATTTCAACAGATTTAATTCTTTCACATTTGTCCATTTTTATAGCTGTAGATTCTCTGTTTTTAGCATGGAGACCATTTCTGAGATTCTGGTCATCAACATTTTAAAATTAATAATCATTGTGGCTATTGTAGAGTCATAATAATTCTCGTTAAGTCAACAATTGGGACAACATATGGAAGCTGTGCCAGAAGAATCCATATCTGAGTGGCTCTGTTTTAATTTGTCAAAGACCTGCCAATGCAAAGTGCCTGAAATGGTTTGGCTTGTACACAGTGGATTTATTTGGAGTAAAAGTTTACACCTCCAAGGATGTGCGATGTCCAAATCAGGGCACCAATAGAAGTGCTTTCTCATTAAAGTCCCCAACTGTTGGTTCTGGCACTGTAGCCATGTGGGGAAGCAAGATGGCTGCTGAGCTCTGCCAAGGTCTCACCTTCCCCTCCAGGCTTACCATCTCCTCTTGAGCTGCTTTGTGGACTCAGTCATTCTCAGCCTCTGAGGGATTCTGTTTTCCTACAATATTCTCTCTCACACTTTGCAGAATCAAATATGCTGGCTTCCATTTCCTCTGGGTCTGTCTGTGTTATTCCATTTATGTAGGACCCAGAAGGATGTGGAGCCTCAAACTGAAGGCACTAATCAAAAGCCCTCAGTCAAACTCAAGAAGTATCTAATCAATGACCCCTCTTCTAAATGTAATGCAGTCAAAGGGACACGCTAGTTTAAAAAATATTACTTTGTTTGGGATTCATAAGAAAAATTTCCAACTGCCACAGCCCCTCTGTCTTTTTATTTTTTTCAGATAATTTTCTTTTTTATATAAGAGCATTTTATAATTGAGGAGTGAGTTGGTTCATATTGCATCATGGGAAATCAGGCTCAGGCACAGCAGACACCTCAGTCAAGTGACTGCTTTCTTACTGACACAGTACAAAGGGTCCAAAAGAGCTGGGAAGAGATCCCAGCATGGCTGCTCAGGGTTGGTGGAGGACAGTCTGCACAACCTACTTTACATCAGAGGGAAGTTACAAAATTGTGCTGCCAACGGTGATCTCCTTGTAAGATCCCTGGAGAGGGAACCCTGCCTGCCTCTCAGAGTTCCTTCCTCATTAGCATCTGGAGCTGCTTGTTCCTAAGCATTCAGGTTTAAAGTACAGTTGCGAGTTTTCATTAGAACTAACATGTCCCCAGGTCTATGGAATGAAAAGGACTGAAGCATCTGCACACAAATAGAATAGGCAGTGGGGGAGGCAAGGGCTGGAAGATGGCCGCTCAGCATGTGTCTGTAACGTCAACAGAAAGGGAAGTAATGAGTCTAAAAGATTTTCTCATGTTGCAGTTATACATTCTATACTTGTCTCTAGAAATGACAAGAGAATGTTAGCAAAATTACCTAATAAAGAATGAGTGATGTCTTTTCATAATTGGTCACTGTTTAGGTGATCAATGACTAGAAGTAAACATTATTTTTACAAACCCTATGCCCTCCATTCTTCTAGCAACTTAAATCTGAATTTTCTGTTATGTGGTAAACTACTATGTATTTCTAATTTTTTATGATTACGTACTGCTGGTACTTTTTTCTGGAGTTTTATAAGAAAAGTTTCACTTAAAATGTATTTTAAATATTAGTGGAAAAAGAGTTTATGCTTTTCATTATTTACATATATATGCTCATATATATACACAGCTGTGTTTATGTTTATTCTCATGAATGAATACCAAGAAATTTCTGTTTTGAAATGCTATTTGTTTACAGACATTAATTTGTATTCTTATCCTAACACCTCACTGCATGTTTTGCTCCCATATGTGGCTTACCTACCCAACATTTGTTATTATATTACTGAGTATAGAAAAACCTGGAATGAGAGCCTGAGAGACCGTTATCTAAAATATGAAAACTGGGGAAGCAGACTTGGCCCAGTGGATAGGGTATCCGTCTACCACACGGGACGTCTGCGGTTCAAACCCTGGGCCTCCTTGACCTGTGTGCAGCTGGCCCATGCCCAGTGCTGATGCGCGCAAGGAGTGCCCCACCACGCAGGGGTGTCCCCCCATGTAGGGGAGCCCCACCCGCAGTGAGTGCGTCCCACAAGGAGAACCGCCCAGTATGAAAGAAAGTGCAGCATGCCCAGGAATGGCGCTGCACACACGGAGAACTGACACAACAAGATGATGCAACAAAAAGAAACACAGGTTCCCGTGCTGCTGACAACGGAAGCAGACAAAGTTAACCCCCAGCAAAATAGACACAGAGAACAGACAACTGGAGTGGGGAGTGGGGAGTGGGGGGGGGGTGGTGGGGACGGGTGCGGCGAGTGGAAAGAAATAAAAAAATATATATTAAAAATATAAAATAAAATATCAAGAGAGTTCTGCTTAAGTATTGAAAAACAGTCAACAATACTGATTTAAACGTTCTCTTTTGAAATACAAATACATAAGTAGAAATTCATAAAAGAAATTCCTATTTGAGTTTTTGTGTGGATCTCCACCCACCAAGACTACGCCCCGTGCACACTGGAACATACTCCTCTGCCTTAGAGGCAGGCCCCTTCCCATACCTCCCCCTTCTATGACACCGTGCACCAGTGATCTTTCCCTGCCACTGTTGTGGAGCTTCTGTGATCCAAAACTTCTTAAAAATGAAGACAACAAAATAACCAAATAAAATTATTAAGGAAAGGATATAATTTTTAAAACCCAATATAATAAAAAGAAAATTAAAAATTTTTTGAAATAATCAAAAAATGTTGACATTGTGTCTTTCATCACTGTAAGATATGCTGTCTTGTATGTACAGTGACCTTTTCTTCCATATATTTCCCCAGTGTCTTATTTTTATCATTTAGAATATTGAATTCCCATCCTGGGAAGTTCTGCTACATTCTCTATTAGGAACAAGAATTGACAGAATGCAGGGCCAGTGCCTAGTGAAGGAAGACAGACCACTATGCCAGGCCCTTGATATGATAATTGTACTCATGAAACTTTTCTAGTGAAATTGAAATTTGGCCTAGAATTCTATACTGCCTAAGAATTATCTAGTGATAGCTTTTTTTTCTTGTTCAAATGTGGACAATCTCTAAGCCAAACTCAGCAGATAAACACGATAACACCACCTCCCACAAGGTGTGGGACACGAATCCTGGGGATGAGACTCCCTGGCACCCAGGGATTATTACAAACTGCCAACTAGCAATGCATCTGGAAAAAGACCTTGACCGAAGTGGGAAATATTAAATACAAGTGTCTTTATGGCTAAGAGATTTCAAAGTGAGTTGGGAAGTCATTCTAGAGCTTACACTTATGCATGTCTCAGCTCAGCAGAATCTCATTGACTGCCACAGTAAATACTCCTTCGAATAGTGGGGCAACTGAGGGTTCTAGACATCCAGAAACTATAAACAGAGCAGACAATCTCAGGAATTCAGCATCTTGTCATGGGGCCTTAGTTTGAAATTTACACTCTTCAGTGTAAGAGTTAGATTCATTTACAGATTCCTTACACATGGCTCTTCTGCCCTTTCATTTCTTTTATTTGAACTTACAATTAGCACTATACTTGATAAATACTTGTCCCAAAGACTTACAACTTTGGTCTGTCCATGTACCAGTTGAGACCTGAATTTCAGCAGAGTTGCAACCCCTCGTCTCCAGTTCTTTGGATTCCCTCAGGACAGCTAACAAGGAGGTGGTGATGGACAACACCCATCCCAAGGAACAGAGAGTGTCTGCAACTGCAAGATCGTTCCATCGGAATGCCCTATGGGACCCAAGCCCCTCTCCGATAGAAATAGAGTGAACCTCACCTCCCCAAATCCCAACATTGCGAAATGAACAATGGACTAAAGTAGACTTATTATTATTCTAGTAATAGAGGAACTCTTATTGAAATAAATTTAGTGGCCACCAGATTTTCTAAAGAATGGGAGAGGGAAGATTAGGTGTCATGTGAGGGCATTTTTAAGACATTTGAGTTGTCCTCCTTGACACTGCAGTGATGGATACAGGCCACTGTATGCCTACATAACTACAAAGTTGTGCTAGACAGAGTGTAAAGTATAATGTAAACTATAGTCCATGGCTCATTGCAATACTTTAATATGTGTTCATCAATTGTAAAAAATGTACCACACTAATGAAGATGGATGATACTGTGGGAAAGAGTGGGAGGTGGAGGAGTGGGGTAATGGGAATCCCTTATTTTGTTTATATAACATTTGTGCAATATAGATCTTCTTTAAAAATAAAAAAATTAAAATTATAAAATAAAATTACAGACAAAAGAATATCTATAGCTGAACACAGCAATAGACACAAATCCTCTTTATTACCTAAGTTAAGACATAGAACATACCTTAAAAAATCACATGTATACAATTTTTCATAAAATTTCTCTTTGTTATCCCTCAATGCAGCCAGTATTCTTACTTCTTTGATGATAATACTGTTGCTTTTCTCCTCTAGCTTTACCATGTACAGACACATCTTTAAACTATATAATGTATTGTGCTTTTTTTTTAGATTGTAAGTTAAGTGAGGTAAATTCTATGTTATTTTATGTCTTGTTTTTTAATTCAATGTTACTTTTAAAAATGCATTTTTATTTCTCCATATTTAGCATTTGACAGTTTCATTGTTCTGTAATATTCCATTGTATTACACTCCAGACCCACAATCATTTCTTTGCAATTCTGAAAGTTTTGTTGGTGGTTTAAAACAAGTAGTTTTTGGTTGTGATTTAGGTGCATTAATTTGTAAATAAATGTTTATAGACATATAGATATTCTTTTGGTTTATTGAAATAAAATTGATGTTCATACTGTAAATTTTTATCCACAAGTTTTTTGTTCAACTTTCTTGTTTATAGTTGTTTATGTTTGAATCATTTGACTTTCTTTTAAACACAATAGATATCTACAAATGATTACAGTTATTTTTCTTACTTTAAAAATCTACGTATCTTTTACATCTTTATTCCTGTACTATACTTGGTAGAACCTTTTTTCAAAGCTTGAAGAGAAGAACTCTTATTGCCTTGTTCCTGATCTCATAAATAAAGCTTTAAGTATGAAGTTCCTTTTTTTAAAAATAAGTTGTCTTTATCAGATAAAGGAAGTTCTATTTTGCTTGTAACTATTTTTTAGCACAGCTTTAGATGTATAGAAAAGTCTTACAGGGAAAGTACAGAATTCCCATATACCCTCTTTCTCTTGACCCCATTGTTTCTCTGTTACTGGTATCTTTTTTTTGGTTTGATACATTTGTTGCAACTGATGAGCCAATATTGATACTATATTATAACCTAGGCACATAGTATGTATTAGGGTTCACTGTGCTTTACAATTCTATGGACTTTGGCAAATGTATAATGTCATGTATCCACCATTCTACTATCACACAAAATCATCCTGTAGTAGAATGCCTTTTTCTCCACCTGTTCATCCCTCGGCCCCACTACCTGAATTTCTGGCAAACACTGACGTTTACTATAGTTTTACCTTTTCCAGAATGTTAAACAGTCGGAAATGTAGGTTGTACTCTATTTTGACTTGCTTCCTTCATTTGGAAATATGCATTTAAGATTCTTTTGCGTCTTTTTGTGGCTTGATAGTGCATTTCTTATTATCAATGAATAATATCCCATTGTATGGACTATCCACTGTTTGTTTATTCATTCATCTGTTGGAGTATATCTTGGTTGTTCCAATTTTTGGCATTTACAAAAATGCTGCTATAAGCATTTGTGTATAGGTCGTAGTCATGTATTGATGCCATTATATATTTGTATATAGATGCATACATAACATATATTTAGACACATAAAGAATATTATCAGTTTAGCTTATGGAAATATAATGAATGCAAATACAACTATTGCAAGCCAACATTGGCTATTGTTACCAAGGGCAGAAAAGTAAGCTGAGAACCCCGGGAACAAGACTGGATTTAAATTCCATATTCCAGCATTAACAAAGCTTAGGTTTGGCTTTGAATCTGTCCCCAATCTCCTGGTAGTGGCAAGAAAGTAGTTTCCTTAGGAATGCTAAGTAATAAATGAATGAACATAACTCCTTTTTCTTGATTAAAGATGAGAAATGATTAAAATAATTCTATTTGGTACAAGTAGATATTCTAGATTTAAATTTTATTTATCTTCATGTTTTATGTCAGTTCATTTTGTGGGTTAAAGTCTCCAACTTATGCTTCCCTATTTTTATTTAGAAGAGACCTTTAAAAGTGCTTTCAATTGTCCTACATAGTTTGATGTGATTTGTCATTTTCACCTAAAGTCTCCTATTAAAAAATACAATTATTTATGATTGTGAAATGAATAAATAAGTAGCATAATAGGTAGCTATTTGACATTTCAACTTTTTGCAAACTGATATATTTCAAGATTGTGATATTTTATCCTTACAATAGATGTTTATTTTTATCAGGAGATATCTGAAGATTAAGTAATTTATTTTAAAAGAATTAATTAATTTTGAATATAGAATTTTAAGAACTAGAGCAGAGAAACCAGGGAGATAAGTTGTGGAGTTAAGGTCTTGTGTCAGTTGTTATAACAGAAAATGTAGCAATCCCTCAGAATAATTAGTGACTTTATCCCTGTTGATAATGGTGATGAGATTTTAGAATATTTGTCAGATAATAGAACTGGTATAATAGGGAAATACATGAAAGAAATATGTCATGCCAAGATTTAGCAACCAACCCTAAATGTAGGGCTTAGACATTAAAATATTGTTAATATGGCCTAAATACACAGAATCTGTGATTGAAATTGAAACAAGTTGACTGTATTTTGTTTTTAAAAGCAATATTACTTTTTTATGTGGTTCTGTCAAAACAGCTATTTTTCAAAATGTCACTAATCTCTTCATAACCATATCAAGATGCCATAATTGAATAGTACTATCTTTTCCAAATGGTACTTTCCCACCAAAACCCATAGAAGGTGAAACCATATTATGAAAAGCAATTGAAACAGATTCCCAAATTTTAAGGTAGACTTTATATATTTTTTTTCCCCATCATCATGAGACATTCATTGAATTTGGTGAACACATCTCTGAGCACTGCTGCACCTCATGGCCAATGGTTCACATCTTAGCCCAGACTCTCCTAAAGTACACCCAGTGGGCCATGGGAGGACATACAATGTCTGGTAACTGTCCCTGCAGCACCACCCAGGACAACTACAAGTCCCGAAAACGTACTCACATTTCGAACTCTTCTATGTTCTGTAGGTGTGCAGGGTGATAAACTGACTTAAAAATAACCCAATTACGAGAATTTTTCTTCATCCCTTAAGTGACACATTCATGGGCCACCTGCTTTTTACCCTCTGACTTCACCAAAGTCAACACAGGACAGTCTGTGAAGAGCACAGATATTGTTTGGTCTGGCCCTGGATTGGTCCTTTAAACATCTCCTTTCTTCCCAGTTATGCCAGGCCTTTTTAGGAGAGTCAGCCAAGGATGCATGACTTTCCGGTTGACGGAGGTATGTATGTCCACTGCCCCCCTGTCTGCCTGCTGCCCCACCTCATTGAGTGGGAGATTCCAAATGCTGTGCCTGCTGCAGCTGCGGGATTCATATATAAGAAAAACAGAGTGGATCATTCTTCTTTGTTTGAATATTGTGGGATAAAAACACACGTAATTATGAAATATTTGGATCACATCTTAAATTATTCTAATTAGTTCTTGTGGGTAACTGTCAAATGTATGCACACACTCACATTGGGTTTGTTAATCAAAAGAATTTAAATGGAAATTGTATAGTCACCATGACAATGAATCATTAATTTTAAATTTCTTATTGGTCAAAAGTTTGTCATTGTATAATAATGCATTCTATTGCGACGGCTTGCTCGGTCGGTAGAGGTGGGGTCTGGCTGCGGACGAGGGGTCGGTCCCGCTTGGGACGAGGGGTCGGTCCCACTTGGGACAAGGGGTCGGTCCGGCAGCAGACGAGGGATCGGTCTCACAAGGGGTTGCGCGGTTCGGCTGACGGGGTCGCCCGGCGAAGCCGGCGACGAAGGGGTCGCCCGGAGAAGCAGGCGACGAACTGGGGACAAGGGAGGCCAGACCCTTGTTGGGGGCTCTCAGGACTGGAGGGCGCACGGCAGAAAAACTACCGCGGAGACAAGGTAAACACGCAAGTCCACTTTATTGAGGGAGAGGCAACAGTTTTATAGGGGCTGGGGAAGGCTGATTGGTCGAAGCCACGCCCTGTTCTGATTGGTTGCCGGCGAAAGGTCAGTGGGCGGTACCGGACGGGGGAGGGGTGGTGGTTAGGGATTGGCTGTCGCTGTTGCTGGGGGAAGGGGCAGGGTTTAGGGATTGGTGGCTGCTGTTGCTGGGGTGGAGGGCAGACTTGAGTTTCCCGCCCACGCCTGGCTGTTGCTGCTGTCGGGGGAGGGGAAAAGGGCAGACTGGAATCTTCCACCCTGCGCCTGCGCAAGGAGAAAGAAGAAGAAGGGTGCCGCCCCACAGGCATCGTGTGGCGCCATCCGGGAGGAGGGGCGGCCGTGGAAGCATGGCTGCCGAGAAGGGGAGACCCGAGGGCACTCTGCGCCCATGCCGAGCTTCCTTCAGGGGTGGCAGTGAGTCCGACCAACCACCCTAGCTTACTGCGGCTGCTCCCCCGCCAGGCCAGCAAACCACACTTCAGCCCGAGGGGTGACCGCATTCTATTATCATTATTAAGCCTACACTTTATAACTGAGTTCTTAAAGAGGAATTTATTGAATGATGCAAGGCAAAGCATAATTCCTCATCAAAATTGGTTTAAATACATGCAGTTTGTTTTTTTAAAAAATTAGGATGTGATAGCTTCCATAAAATATTAAACTAAACTTCAGAAACTCCAAAAAGCACAGTAAGTAATTATTTAAAGGTCACACATTTTAAGTCTCCTTGCCAGAATTAAATTCTAGTTATTATTCTTGCCAGGGCCTTTGACTGAATTATTAAAGCAATATAACTAAATGATTGTAATTACTTTCATAAAAAAATGAAACTTCAATACCTTTGACAACCTTTGTATCTCTCTGGAAATTTGAACCCAAGATGCCATTCCAAAAAATGCCTGCACATTTATTTGTCATCTTATGGTCCTATATGTTAGCATTTAGTAAATTGACTGTCATTTCTATAAAATAAATATCTAATATGTCTTTTTACTTGGGAGGTGCTTCCAATATTCTTAGGGTTGTAAATAAGTTTAGTATGTCATATGATGTTTTTAGACATGAAAAATATTTCCTCAAAATTTTAAAGAGTTCTCAAAACTTTCCATCAACTCGTTAATAGGAAAAGGACTAAATAAAATATTGTATCTCCTTTCCTAAATAAATGAATATCACTAAATCAAAATAATTTAGTGTAATAAGTGAAATGTTTGCTGATTTTCCATTTCTCCCATCTTTAGAGTACTCAGTATTTAAATTGTCACTGGATTTCAAATTATCATAAAAGGTAATGGATATTTTTTCCCAAAATAAAACATCAATATTTAACATATGTGTTTAGTGTTAAAATATATCAATATAATCTGAATTTTAAGAAATCAGACTATTCTTGTTAATGAACTTCTTTATCCGTCAATAATTTATCTTTACTTCACTCTAACCAGTAGTATTTTGTCAAATGCAGAATATTTTAAGAAATACTCACTATACCTTGAAACACTTCTTTAAACCTCTGAGTAATTTAGAACCAGACCTTTAGATTCTTCAACTGAAAAATGACCACTATCTTCAGCACACCTCCCCCTGCCCCACTCATTGTGGGTGGACTAGGGATGTGTTAGTATACACACCATATATCAACTTAAGTGCAGTTATCATAGAGCAGAGTCTCATTTACCACAGAGCTGCCGAGATGGAGAACGAAACAGTAACCTTCACAGAAGTGAACCTGGCCAAGTACACAGAGGAAGCATATCAAACTTAAGGGCACTAATTGCTCCATTTCACACTCTGAGCAGGAATTAACCTATGCGGTGGAATTAAACCTTCAAAATGCCTCTCAAGGTCCTCAAGGGAATGACAAGAATTCACACAGCAATAGTAAAACCTTTAATAGAGTTTCAATATAACTGCTCTAGGATATGCAGAGGAGAAAGGAAAACAAAGATTATAGACATGGAACATAGATAGTCAGATGTAGAAAATAAGCTCATTTCTTTTTTCATTTTTGTGCATCAGAACTCAAGGTGTGTGGATTTGGCATTCCAGTATGAATTCTGAGAGCAATGGTATTTGACTTTTGGAGCATTATATTTCCTGATTTGAATTGTATAATCTGAGAGAAAGATTACAGTGGTGGTTGTGGGTTTGGGGTCCAGCATTTAAGAAGATGATTCTTTGTATCTTTGCCTCTATTTACCCTTTCTCTCCTTGTAGATTTCCCATCATTCCCAGAAAGACTTATTGCTGGGATCCTGGGAATATTGTGCCTCGTCTTGAAAACTTCTGTAATAACCATGGCAGTCATAATTACTACTCCATGTAAGTGAGTTTTTGAGAGGTCATCAGGGAATTTTCATTTCGATGATTTTGAAAATGCAATTAAATATTTCATAAATAAGAACTAGAAATAGAATTCTCATTTCAAATTATTTGTTTGCACTAAATGTATCTGAGTAAATGTGGAAGGTTATTGAGAATTTGTTTAAATGTAAATAAAAGAATGTTTGTGGAGAGGACTTATTTTGAAAAATAAGTCTATATACACATACACACACATACATATATATATACATATATATATGTGTATGAGCTTCTGATCTCAAATCACACTTGATTTAGGAGAAGCAAGTTTATTGAAACAAATATGGAGAAATACAAATTAATTTTTGACAGTCATTAAACCAAATCCTGTACAAGAGGTAGCTTTGGTCTATTATGCTCTTGAAATTATTTTTGCCAAGACTTTACCTGATCTGTTTGCACTAAATGTATCTGAGTAAATGTGGAAGGTTATTGAGAATTTGTTTAAATGTAAATAAAAGAATGTTTGTGGAGAGGACTTATTTTGAAAAATAAGTCTATATACACATACACACACATACATATATATATACATATATATATGTGTATGAGCTTCTGATCTCAAATCACACTTGATTTAGGAGAAGCAAGTTTATTGAAACAAATATGGAGAAATACAAATTAATTTTTGACAGTCATTAAACCAAATCCTGTACAAGAGGTAGCTTTGGTCTATTATGCTCTTGAAATTATTTTTGCCAAGACTTTACCTGATCTGTTAATCTTCCTTGATAAAATATTTCTTTTATCAAGTGTGCTCTAATTTCTAAATAATACATGAACCTCTAAGCTAGGAAACTAAAACTACTCTGATTTATTAATAGCAATTAATTTCATAAGAATTTCAATGGTATTTCCAGTTTCCAAAATACAGGAACAGAAAAATTATTCCCAGATGAACAGATCCCAAAAAGGTAAGTAATGATTTTTAAATTTCTCATATATTTGTAATGTTACACTTTGTCACAGGACACACAGAAATGATTTTTTAAAAAAACATCAAATTGAACAATGAATTTTCACAAATAAAGATTATTTAACGGCATTCTTTGTTGTTCAACAGTAAGGGTTATTCATTTAAAATCGCTATTGCCAATTTGTTGTAATATTCCACTGCTATAAAGTGATAAGCAAATATTTTCCTATTCTAATGAAATGGTATTGTTCAGTGATTTTCAGCACATGTATATGGTGGAATTTTTAATTGTTTGCTTTTTTATGGGTATATAAATTAGGGGTTAAGAGACTGACCCTTTTCTCTGTGTTTGTGTGTGTGAGGAGATTGTTTTATATGTGTCAGCGTGTAAGGGTGTATATACAGGGTATGTAAATACATATGTTTATAACTATGCAAATATGTCAATCAGTTTTTCTATTTAAAGTTCAAATGGTAGAGTGGATGTAGCTCATTGGTTGTTTGAGTATCTGCTTCCCATGTACAAGGTCTTGGGTTCAATCTCCAGTATCTCTTAAAAAAATAAAATAAAATAACATAAAAAGATGCATCTGACTGTAGGGAGATATGTATGCAAGATAATGAATGTATTTTGTTTGCTATCAATGGGATGGAAGGATAATTTTGTTAAATAAATTCGTCTGGTTGTTCCAGAACCTGAAAGAAAGTAATTGAAGACAATTTGAGAGTATACTTCGAGTGTACAGAGGCAAAACATATCCAAATGGTTTCTAAACAGTAATTCATAATCTTTCTTCAGCCTTTCATTGTTGGCATTGTCCAAAGGAGTGGTTTACATATTCCAACAACTGTTATTACATTAGTCCTGACCTCAAAACATGGAAAGAGAGTTTGATGGCCTGTGTTTCTAAGAAATCTCATTTATTTTATATGGATACTGAAGAAGAAATGGTAAGATTTTAAGTGACAGATCTCCAGTCTATTAAGTTTATTTTTCTCATCCTTTCTTTGTGATGCTGACCTTTCTAAATCATTATCTAATTGATGGAGCATAATGTTTAAGAAGAATGATCATTTCTCCATTCTATTCCATGGCGCCTTTGCCATAAACTAAGTATGTGAGTGTAGACGAGTATGTGTGTGTGTGTGTGTGTGTGTGTGTACTTGGACATCACTTGTATTCCACTGTTCAATATTTTTTGCACCAGGATCACATCGTCAAATTTATTCATATTAAATATTATATTTCTACATTATATAATTCCTTCACATTGGTCTTCTTCAAGAGTACCATGTCACACTTGTATTTTTAACTTTCTTCATGAATACATTCTTAAAACTATGCTGTAATTTTAGTGAAATTATATTTAGTCAACAGATAAATGATTGAAAATTGTCATAATGCATTAACATGTTTTATGCCTTCCTTTATTTTCTCTCATGTCAGTTTTATAATTTTGTGTATATCTTCCATATTTCACTTGATTTGACTCCAGCTATCTTTATATTAACTTTTCTGCTGTTGCTAATATATCACACTAAAATTGATTTCTCTACAATGACCGTATATACACCAATCCTGTAAAACTCACTTTTAATATCCATAATTTACTTGGTAATTCCTTTGAGTTTTCTACATATACAATTTTATCACCTGCGACGGTGTCAATCTACTTTCTTTTTTTCCAATTAATGTACTTCTTATTATTTCTTACTGTTTTCCATGTTAAAGGCTGTCTAGTGGAAAGCTGATTAAAAATAGTGACATAAGGCATTAAGGTCTTAGAAATTTCAGAAGGGTGCATTTCACCATTGAATGGGTTTGTTGTTGCTTTTGTTGTTGTTCTGGTGATAATTCTATATGAATAAGGGAGTTCACTTTTTTATTTTAACACATTTTTGAGGTATAATTGATATACAACGATTTGCACATATTAAAATCATATAATTATTAAGTTTTGAAACATTTTGAAACTATGAAATTATCAGGAAACTATGGGTCTACTTTCTTTACCATGCATTAGATGGAAATTCTAGAATTCTTTATAAGCAGGGTAATACAATGCATGTTCTTTTAGTTTGGATACTTTTATTCAAAATAATTAATTTGAGATTCGTTCATCTTACAGGGCACTTCAACAATTCATTCTCTTTCTTGAAACAAATCAAATTTCTTGATATATATTCATAAAGCATACAATTCATTCAAAGGGTACAATCAATGGCATTTGGTATAATAACATTGTTGTGCTTTCATCATTTCCATCTTTATTAAAGAATTTTCATTATTTCAATAATAATTATAATAATAAACAAAAAACAGACGAACAATTCTTCACCTTTCATTCTCTCTATGATTCCCCTGCTGTACATTGCTACTATTTTGGGTATTCTTGCACATTTTTTTATTTACTTATTTATTTTGCAGCTTTTAAAGATGTACTCACAAAACATAGGATCTATCCAAAGTGTATAATTAAGAGCTTTTAGTATAATCACAATGTTGTTCATTCATCACCACAAAAAAAATTTTAAACATTTTCATTACTCCAAAATGAAAACCTCCAGACGTCTTAACCGTCAGCTCTCAATCCCTCTGCAATTTTGCACAAGTTAACCCTCAGCATTCTATTCCCTAAACTCATTCTATTTTCTGGGGACCTATATTCAAGTTATTAACTCCTTAACAATATACAGTATGTTAATTCATAGTAGTGCAGTCATGCAATAATTTGTTCGTTTGTATATGGCTTTCTTCACTCAACGTAATTTCCTCCAGGTTCTTCCATGTTGTCATAGGCGTCTTGACTTCTTACTTATTGCAGCTGCAAAATATTCCATCATGTGTTTGGACCACAGTTGGTTTCTCCATTCATCAGTTGATGGACACCTGCGTTGTTACCAAATTTTGGCAATTGTGAAAAACACAGCCATGAATGTTGGTGTGCAGATGTCTGCCTTTCCTGAGCCAAAGTTCTATTGCTGGGTTGGAGGTGGGAATTTCCAGGTCTATGTTTCTTTTTTCTTTTGGGTGGAGAAAAATGAGATATGCCAGCCTGTATTCCCTTCAGTCTTGGTGTTCCAAGGAATTGTGCCTTTCCCCTTCTGACTTTCAGAGTTGTTTTTTATTTATGTCTTTCTTCATTTCCAGGCTTTATACTTGTACGTAGGAAAGAGTAGCAGGGAAAACTTTACTGTGCCAACTAGTCTGGACCCTTGTTATTCTACCAGTATAGAAACAGATAAAAGTGGGGCTCATCTACTTAAAGAACTGTGTGGGGGCCAGAAAAAAAATTTTGGCCTTCATATCACTTTTCTCCTCAGTGGCAAACTCTTAATTTCCTTCACAAAACCCTAACTCTAAGAAACATAGAAAAACACATTTATTTAGATGTAAAAATGTCAAGGTATCTGAAACTTAAAAATCACTGTTATGTTAATATTGTAAACCTGGTTACTTACTAACTGACATAAATCTCAATTTTCCCTGTTAACAGTAACATAAGGAAAATAAAATTATAAATTATAAAAATTATGAACTATTTTTTAATCAAAATATAAATATTTGGAAAGATTTTGGAAATATGAACAATGTTTTCCAACTTTAGTATTGTTTTGTTGTTGGGATAGAACCCAGTGCTCTCAATATGCTTTAAAAAGAGTGAACATATGAAAGAAAACACTACCTACATTAAATATATTAATCTTAACAATGCATATTTATATGAGATTTCTTTGTTTTCTGATAGAATGTGCTGAGTTCCCTGTCAGTAGAACCATGGGTTGGACTTTCTCGTAACACCACATCTCATCCTTGGCAATGAATAAATGGCTTAATTTTAAAGAAAAAGTAAGTTTTTTCTGAATGATGCTTATAGAAAAAGAAAAGCTATAAAAACAAGAAAAGTTCAAAAGAATAATATTAAAAAATTTGTTTACATTATAGACATGGAGAAATATATAGAAATTAGTGGCATGTAATGTAAGTGTAAACATTAGTTAAGAATGGAATACTCATTGTTCAGAATATCTGGGGCAAATACTAATATTTCATGAAAAATATCATTATCCATTCTCACAATATTCTTCCAATACTGTGAGTTGGAAATGACATTGTTTTATGATTTATTCCTATAAAATATAAGTGAATTATGCATTTTTTTCCATTACAGAGTGAAAAATCTACCATATCCTGCGTATAACTGTGCTTTTCTACATTCAGATGGCCTCCAGGCAGACAGTTGTGTAAATCCAAGACATTTTATTTGTAAGCATGTGTTTTGAAGTTAGAATGCCTGAGTTTGGAATCCTTGTAGTGACATCATATTTCATGAAATGGAGATAATATTAGACTTGCAAAAGTCTCATAATGAATTTTATTATTTGTTCTAGCAATGATAATGTATTAAAACACATATATTTAAATATAATACACACACACACTAAAAAACAGAAATCATTATTTTACCATTGATGGTTTATGTCAAAGCAAATGTACCCTTGTAACCTCAACATAAGTCAATAATATGAAATATTAGAAAGCCAGCAACACAGAAGCCCCATGACTGCTAGTTCCCATCCACTTTATCTTGCCAAAGCTCACAATCGTCCATTTTAACACCTTTGATTTGAATTGACTTTGTTTTATAGGGTGATAAATCACTTTATTAAAAACCCTAGAGGGGCGTTAACATTCCATCCATGTATTGCGTAGCAACAGTCATATTTGTGGAACAATTTGTATGTATATTTTAAAATATAAATTGATATCGAGGTTATTGAGGATGGTTACTGTATATGTATGATATATGATTAACTTAGAGCACGGAGTTCATCAAGCAGACATGAGAAATAAATTGAACAACCAATGAAAATTATAAAAGAAAAATTTAAAAAAAGTATCCAAAGACTGCTATATAGACACATGTTCTCAGAAAATTGTTTCTCCATACATACTTTTAGCAATGTTTTGTAGTTTTCTGAATACAGCTTTTTTTATGTCCTTGGTTACTTTTATGTATGAGAAGTTAATTTTTTAGTGTCTAAATTAAACTGAACTTTTTTCTCTGAACTCTTCCTCAGAATGCTCTTTAGTAATGTATAGAAGACTTACTGATTTTAGGATATTATTCTTTTATCCCACCAGTTTCTGAACTCATTGTTTATTTTGAGTAGTTTTTGTGGATTTTTCAGGATTTTCTAGATTTAGGATCATATCATCTGAGAATAGCAAAAGCTGTACTACTTCTTTTCTTATTTCTGTTCCTTATAATTTCTTTTGCTTCACTGGTTCTCTAGAGAGAACCTTTCACACAATAGTGAATAACACTGGTAACTGTGCATCCTCGTCTTATTTCCCATCTCAGTGGGAGACCTTTCAGTCTTTCACCATTGACTACAGTGTTAGTCGTGGGTTTTTCATTGATCCACTTTGTCAGGTTCAGAAACTTTCCTTCTATTCCTGTTTTGGGGTGTTTTCACAAAAAATGGTTCTTTATTTTATTAAATGCCTTTTCTGTGTCCATCGAGAAATCATGTGACTTTTCTTCTTCAATTTAGTACTGTAGTTTATTACAATAATTGATTTTCTTGTGTTGAACCACCCTTGCAGACCTGGGAAAAAACCCACTTGATAGTGGTGTATAATTCTTTCATATGTTTTTGCATTCTCTTTGCAATATTTTGGTGAGGATTTTTTACCTATTAGAGAAATTGTTCTGTAATTTTTTTTTTCATAGCATCTTTCTCTGGTTTGCTATTAGGGTGATGTTGGCTTCATCAAATGAGTTTGCTGTCATTCTTTCCTGTTCAATTTTTGTAAGAACTTGAACAAGAATGGTATTAGCTCATCTTTGAATGATTGCTAGAATTCACCTGAGAAGCCATCGGTCCTGAGCTTTCCATTTTTCTGAGGTTTTTGATGATTGTTTCAATCTCTTTTAGTGACTGGCATGGTGAGGATTCCTATTTCTTGTAGGGTCAGTGTAGGTTGTTCATGTGTTTCTAGGAATTTGTCCATTTAGTCTACATTGTTTCATTCATTGACATACAGTTGGTCATGGTACCCACTTATGATCTCTCTTAGTTTCCCAAGGCCAATAACGAAGTCACCTCTCTCATTTCTGATTTTATTTATATGGTGTTTCTCTTTATTTTCATTGTCAGTTTAGCTATGAATTTGGAGATTTTGTTGATCTTCTTGATAAACCAACTTTTGTTTTTGCTGATTTTATTTTTTGTTGTTGTTGCTGTTATTGTTCACAATTTAATTTTATTTCTGCACTGATCTTTATTATTTCTTTCCTTTGGCTTCGTTTAGGATAAATTTTCTATTCTTTTTCAGTTCTTCCCAATGTGTAGTTAGGTTCAGTTCTAGCCCTTACTTCCTTTTTTAACTTTTTTTAATTTTTAAGGAAGCTTTAGATTATATACATTTTACATAAAAGTATAGGAGATTTTCATATGCCCTACTTCTCATCCCTCCCACATTTTCCTGCTTTAAAACATCTTTCATTGCTGTGATACAATTGTTAAAATTGATGAACATATGTTGAAGCATTGCTACTAAATATCACTATAGTTTATGTCATGCCATTTGAACACTGAATCTCAGCAGCATCGCAACACCTATGCTCCAGTTCATCACACACTCCCAGGGCAACTGAAAAAATGATGATGATGTGCAAGGGCCATCCCCATAAACAGAAAGTATCTACAACAGCAAGCAAGACAGTTCCTTCCACCTGCCCCATGGGATCTAATCCCCTTCTCAATCAGCAACTGAGCAGGCATCACCATCCCCAAATCCTCAAGATTGAGGAATGAACAAATATAAGGAGGGAATGCAACTGTGGGCAAAAGTAGACTTATTGTTATTCCAGCAATAGATGATCTTGTAACATTGATATAAAGGCAGAGGTGATCAGAGATTCTGACGGGAGGGAGAGGGAAGAAAAGGTTCATCATCGGGCATTGGAATTGTTCTGCATGACATTGCAGTGATGGGTACAGGCCCTCATACATTTTTCAAATCCTATAGAAATGTTTAGTGCAAAGTGCAATCTGTAATGCAGACTGTGGACCATGGTGAGTAGCAATGCCTTAGTATGTGCTCATCAAGCCTAACGAATGTGCCTCACTAGAGAAAGATGTTGTTCGTGGGTAAAAGTGTCAGAGGGGAGGGGTGGTCTATATGGGAATCCCCCTAAATTTCGATGTATCATTTATGTAAATTGTATCTTCCTTAAAAATAAAATAAAATATAATTTTAAATAAGAGTTCTGGAGGCCATTATCTCACAGTAATTATTAATAAATGCATTCTTAAATAGCTCATTAAGTATTAAAATCCAACAAAGCAACCTTGTTTCCTGAGACAATTATTTCAGTCAATTTGGGTACTGTTCTGTTGTCTTGACTTTTTCTGTGCTCCTGTTCTCTCATAGGTAATCAGATAAAATCGTTATTTCAACAGATTTAATTCTTGCACATTTGTCCATTTTTATAGCTGTAGATTCTCTGTTTTTAGCATGGAGACCATTTCTGAGATTCTGGTCATCAACATTTTAAAATTAATAATCATTGTAGCTATTGTAGAGTCATAATCATTCTTATTAAGTAAACCATTGGGACAACATATGGAATCTGTGCCAGAAGAATCCGGATCTGAGTGGCTCTGTTTTAATTTGTCAAAGACCTGCCAACGCAAAGTGCCCAAAATGGTTTGGCTTTTACACAGTGGATTTATTTGGGGTAAAAGTTTACACCTCCAAGGATGTGCGATGTCCAAATCAGAGCACCAATAGAAGTGCTTTCTCATTAAAGTCCCCTACTGTTGGTGCTGGCACTGTAGCCATGTGGGGAAGCAAGATGGCTGCTGAGCTCTGCCAAGGTCTCACCTTCCCGGACTCCAGGCTTACCATCTCTTCTTTTTTTCTTTTTTTTCTTTTTTTTTTTCTTTGTCTTTATTTTTAATGTTACATTAATAAAATATGAGGTCCCCATATACCCACTACCCTCCTATTCCACTCCTCCCCCCATGACAACAAACTCCTCCATCATCATGAGACATTTATTGCACTTGGTGAATACATCTCTGAGCACCACTGCACTTCATGGTCAATGGTCCACATCATAGCCCATACTCTCCCACAGTCCACCCAGTGGACCATGGGAGGACATACAATGCCCGGTAACTGTCTCTGCGGCATCACCCAGGACAACTCCAAGTTCCAAAAACGCCCCCACATCACATCTCTTCTTCCCACTCCCTACCCTCAGCAGGCACCATGGCCACTTTCTCCACACCAATGCCACATTTTCTTTGATTACTAATCACAATAGTTCATGAATAGAATATCAGTAGGTCCACTCTAATCCATACTCTATTCCTCCATCCTGTGGACTCTGCAATGCTTGTGTCCGTTCCACATCTATATCAAGAGGGGCTTTGATTCCACATGGATGCTGGATGCAATTCTCCTGCTTTCAGTTGTAGGCACTCTTGGCTCCCTGGTGTGGTGGTTGACCTTCTTCACCTCCATGTTAGCTGAGTGGGATAAGTCCAATAAACAAAAGTGTAGGAGTTGCAAGTCTGTTGAGGCTCAGGGCCTGGCTATCACATGGTCAGTCCAGAGATTCAGGTCCTCTGAGTGTACACGAAACTCCAGTGCCAACTACAGATCTAGTAAAAGTAACAGGAGAGGCTTGTGAACAAAGATCACGTCTGAGTCCAGCTGCATCACACAGAAACACAAACTCCAAAGTAGGGTCAACTGACATGGCACTGAACTCCATCTGCCATGACCATAGGACTTGTGGGTCTCAGTAGCCCTCAGAAGAACCAAAACCGGAGGTTGTGTGTACTTTATCTGTCTCTGGGACTCTGCTGAGGTGTGTATAAGGGCAACTCTTCTGAAAACCTCCTGGCTTTTTTTGGAGACTCAGCCTCTTGAACTGCTTTGTAGTCTCATTCATTCTCAGCCTCTGAGGGATTCTGTTTTCCTACAATATTCTCTCTCATACATTGCAGAATCAAATATGCCGGCTTCCATTTCCTCTGTGTCTGTCTGTATTATTCCATTTATATAAGACCCAGAAGGGCGTGGAGTCTCAAACTGATGAGCACTAATCAAAAGCCCTCAGTCAAACTCAAGAAGTATCTAATCAAAGGCCCCTCTTCTAAATTTAATGCAGTCAAAGGGACATGCTACTTTATAAAATATTACTTTGTTTGGTATTCATAAGAAAAAATTTCTGACTGCCACAGCCCCTCTGTCTTTTTATTTTTTTCAGATAATTTTCTTTTTTATATAAGAGCATTTTATAATTGAGGAGTGAGTTGGTTCATATTGCATCATGGGAAACCAGGCTCAGGCACAGCAGACTCCTCGGGCAAGTGACCGCTTTATTACTGACGCAGTACAAAGGGTCCAAAAGAGCTGGGAAGAGACCCCAGCATGGCTGGTCAGGTTGGTGGAGGACAGTCTGCACAACCTACTTTACATCAGAGGGAAGTTACAAAACTGTGCTGTCAACGGTGATCTATTTGTAAGATCCCTGGAGAGGGATCCCTGCCTCTCAGAGTTTCTGCCTCATTAGGACCTGAAGCTGGGGAGAGAAATAAATAAGATAAATATTTAAAAAAATAAAAAAATAAAAAAATAATATATCAAGACTGTTCTGTTTAAGTATTGAAAAAGAGTCAACAACACTGATTTAAATTCTCGTTTGAAATACAAATATATAAGTAGAAATTCATAAAAGAAATTTGAGTTATTGTGTGGATCTCCACCCACCAAGACTACGCCCCGTGCACACTGGAACATACTCCTATGCCTTAGAGGCAGGCCCCGTCGCATACCTCCCCCTTCTATGACACCGTGCACCAGTGATCGTTCCCTGCCACTGTTGTGATTCTTCTGTGATCCAAAACTTCTGAAAAATGAAGCCAACAAAATAACCAAATAAAATTATTAAGGAAAGGATATAATTTTGAAACCCAATATAATAAAAAGAAAATTAAAAAATTTTTTGAAATAATGAAAAAAGTTTAGACATTGTGTCTTTAATCACTGTAAGATATGTTGTCTTGTATATACAGTGACCTTTTCTTCCATATATTCCCCCAATGTCTTATTTTTATCATTTAGAATATTGAATTCCCATCCTGGGAAGTTCTGCTACATTCTCTATTAGGACACAAGAATCCACAGAGGGCAGGGCCAGTGCCTAGTGAAGGAAGACAGACCACTATGCCAGGCCCTTGATATTGATAATTGTACTTATAAAACTTTTCTAGTGAAATTGAAATTTGGCCTAGAATTCTATACCGCCCAAGAAATACCTAGTGATAGCTTTTGTTTTGCTCAAATGTCGACAATCTCTAAGCCAAACACAGCAGATAAACACAATAACACCACCCCCCACATGGTGTGGGACATGAATCCTGGGGATGAGTCTCCCTGGCACCCAGGGATTATTACCAACTGCCAACTAGCAATGCATCTGGAAAAAGACCTTGACCAAAGTGGGAAATATTAAATACAAGTGTCTTTATGGCTAAGAGATTTCAGAGTCATTCTAGAGCTTATACTTATGCATGTCTCAGCTCAGCAGAATCCTTGACTGCCACAGTAAATACTCCTTCGAATAGTGGGGCACATGAGGGTTCTAGACATCCAGAAACTATAAGCAGAGCAAACAATCTCAGGAATTCAGCATCCTGTCATTGGGCCTTAGTTTGGAATTTATGCTCTCCAGTGTAACAGAGTTAGACTCATTTATAGGTTCCCTACACATGGCTTTTCTGCTCCTTTTATTTGAACTTATAATTAGCACTATACTTGATAAATAAATGTGCCAGAGACTTAAATCTTTGGTCTGTCCATGTACCACTTGAGCCCTGAATTTCAACAGAGTTTCAATCCCTGCTCTCCCTTTCTTTGCACTCAGCCAGGGCAACGAACAAGGAGATGGTGATGGACAACACCCATCCTAAGGAACAGAGTGTCTGCACCTGCAAGATAGTTCCTTCAGAATGCCCTGTGGGACCTAAGCCCCCTTTCAGTGAGAAGTAGAGTGGGCATTACCATCCCCAAATCCTCACTGGGGAATGAACAACGGACTAAACTAGATTTATTATTGTTCTAGTAATAGAAAAACTCTTATTGATATAAATTTAGTGGCCACCTGAGATTCTGAAGGATGGGTGAGGGAAGACTAGGAGTCATGTGGGGGCATTTTCAAGACATTTAAGTTGTCTTACATGACACTGGAGTGATGGATACAAGCCACTGTATGCTTACATATCTTCAAAGTTGTGCTGGACAGAGTGGAAAGTATAATGTAAACTGTAGTCCATGGTTCATTGCAGTACTTCAATATATGTTAATCCATTGTAACAAATGACCACACTAAAGAAGGTTGTTGATAACATGTGAAATTGTGGGAGGTGGAGGGAGTGGGGCATATGGGAATCCCTTACTCTTTTATAGAACATTTGTATAATCTATATCATCTTTAAAAATAAAAAAATTAAAATAATAAAATAAAATTACAGACAAAAAAATATCTATTGTTGAACACAGCAATAGACACAAATCCTCTTTACACCTGAATGAGACATAGAACATATCCTGAAAAATCATGTGTATACATTTTTTTCTTAAAAATTCTCCTTTTTATCCCTAAATGCAACCAGTATTCATACATTTTTGATGATAATACTATTGCTTTTCTCCTCTATCTCTACCATGTACAGACATACCTTTAAACTGGGTAATGTATTGTGCTCTTTTGTTAGTTGTAGGTGAAGTGAAGTAAATTCTATATGTTATTTCAGGTCTTAACTTATTCTGAGTTATGTGGTCATAACTCAATGTTATGCTTTCAAAAATGCATTCTTATTTCTCCGTATTTAGCATTTGACAATTTCATTGCTCTGTAATATTCCATTGTATTACTGTCCATACCCACAATCATTTCTGTGCAATTCTAAAAGTTTTGTCAGTGGTTTTAAAAAAAGGGTTTTTTTTTGGTTGTGGTTTTGGTGCATTAGCTTGTAAATAAATTGTTTATAGACACATAGATATTCTTTTGGCATACTGAAATAAAATTGATATTCCTACACTAAATTTTTGGTCATGGGTTTTTTGTTCAACTTTCTTGTTTATAGTAGTTCATCTTTGGATCATTTTGACCTTCCTTCAAACACAAGAGATAACTACAAATGATTACAGTTATTTTCTTACTTTAAAAATCTACATATCCTTTACTTCTTTATTCCTGTACTATACTTGGTAGAACCTTCTTTCAAAACTTGAAGAGAAGAACTCTTATTGCCTTGTTCCTGATCTCAGAAATAAAGCTTTAAGTATGAAGTTCCTTTTTTAAAAAATAAGTTGTCTTTATCAGATAAAGGAAGTTCTATTTTGCTTGTAACTACTTTATTTTTTAGGACAGCTTTAGATGTACAGAAAACTTACAGGGAAAGTACAGAATTGCCATATACCCTCTTTCCCTCCATCCCACTGTTTCTCTGTTATTGTATCATGTTTTGGTTTGATATATTTGTTACAATTGATGAACCGATATTGATACTATATTATTAACCTAGGCACATAGTATGTATTAGGTTTCACTGTGCTTTACAATTCTACGGACTTTGGCCAATGTATAATGTCATCTATCACACATGATGTGATTCTACTATCACACAAAATAATTCTATATTAGAATGCCTCTTTCTCTACCTATTCATCCCTTGACCCCACTTCCTGAACTTCTGGCAAACACTGACATTTACTATAGTTTTACCTTTTCCAGAATGTCATAGAGTTGGAAATGTACAATTTGTAGCCTATTCTGACTTGCTCCCTTCATTTGAAATATGCACTTAATATTCTTTTGCGTCTTTTTGTGGCTTCATAGTGCATTTCTTTTTATCAATGAATAATATCCGATTGTATGGATATACCATTGTTTGTTTATCCATTCATCTGTTGGAATATATGTTGGTTGTTTCAATTTTCGGCATTTATAAAAATGCTGCTATAATCATTGTGTGTATGTCGCAGTCATGTATCGATGTCATTATATTTTGTATATAGATGCATACATACATATATTTAGACACATAAAGAATATTATCAATTTAGCTTATGAAAATATAATGAATGCAAACACAACTATTGCTAGCCAACATTGGCTATTGTTATTGAGGGCACATAATATTGAGAACTCAGGAACAAGACTGGATTTAAATTCCATATTCTGGAATTAACAAAGCTTAAGGTTTGGCTTTGAATCTGTCCCCAATCTCCTAGCAGTGGCAAGAAAGTGGTTTCCTTAGGAATGCTAGGTAAGACATGAACAAATATAACTCCTTTTTCTTGATTAAAGATGAGAAATGATTAAAATAATTCTCTTTGGTACAAGTAGATATTCTAGATTTAAATTTTATTTATTTTCATGCTTTTATGTCATTTCATTTTGTGAGTTAAAATCTCCATTTTTTTCTTCCTATTTTTGGTTAGAAGAGATCTTTAAAAGTGCTTTTAATTGTCCTACATAGTTTGATGTGCTTTGCCATTTTCACCTAAAGACTCATATTAAAATAAAATAGTTTATGATTGTGAAATGAATAAATAAGTAACATAATGGGTAGCTATGTGACATTTCACTTTTTTGCAAACTGACATATTTCAATATTGTGATATTTTATCCTTAGAAGAGAAGTTTATTTTTATCAGGAGATATCTGAAGATTAAATAATTTATTTTAAAAGAATTAATTTTGCATATAGAATTTTAAGAACTAGAGCAGAGAAACCAGGGAGGTAAGTTGTGAAGTTATGGTCTCGTGTCAGTTGTTATAACACAGAAAATGTAGTCATTCCCCAGAGCAATTAGTGATATTAGTGATAATGGTGATGTGAATTTTAGAATATTTGACATCATAATAGAACTTATAATAGGGAGATATATAAAAGAAGTATGTCAAGGCAAGATTTAGCAACCAAACTTAAATGTAGGGCTTACACATTAAAATAGTGTTAATATGGCCTAAATTCACAGAATCCACGATTGATTTGAAACAAGTTGACTACCATTTTGTTTTAAAAAGCAATATTAATTTTTTATGTGGTTCTGTCAAAACAGGGATTTTTCAAAATGTCACTAATCTCTCCATAGCCACATCAAGAAGACATAGTTGAATAGTACTACTTTTTCCAAAGGTACTCTCCTAACAAAACCAATAGAAGGTGAAACTATTTTATTCACAGCAATTGAAAGAGGTGTGCAGGGTGATAAACTGACTTAAAAATAACCCAATTATGAGAATTTCTCTTCATACTTTAAGTGACACATTCATGGGCCCCCTGCTTTTTACCCTCTGACTTCACTCTGAGTCAACACAGGACAGTCTGTGAACAGCACAGATATTTTTTCCTCTGGCTCTGGACTGATCCTGTAAATGTCTCCTTTCTTCCCAGCTATGCCAGGCATCTTTAGGAGAGTCAGCCAAGGATGCATGATTTTCTGGCTGAGGAAGGAATGTGTGTCCACTGGCCCCCTGTTTGTCTGCTCACCCACCTTTTTGAGTGGGAGATTCCAAATGCTGTGCATGCTGCTGTGGTATTCATATATAATAAAAACAAAAGGGAGCATTGGAGCCTTTATTTGAATATTTCAGGATAAAATGCACACCTAAATATGAAATATTTGGAGTACATCTTAAATTATTCTAATTTGTTCCTGTGGAGAATTGTCAAATGAATGCACACACACATACATTGAGTCTGTTAATCAAAATAATTTAAATGGAAATCCTATAATCATCATGACATTGAATCATTAATCTTGAATTTTATAATTGGTCAAAAGTTTGTCACTGTATAATAATGAATTAAGTTAAAATTATTTAGTCTACATTTTATAACTGTGTTCTTAGAAAGGAATTCATGAAACGATACATGGCAAAACATAATTTGTAATAAAAATTTGTTTAAATACATGCAGTCTGGTTTTTTAAAAAATTAGGATGTAATAGTTTCCATAAAATGCTAATCTAAACTTAAGAAACACCAAAAGACACACTAAGTAATTATTCAAAGGCCACACATTTTAAGTTTCAACGCCAGAATTAAATTCTAGTTATTACTCTTGCTAGGGCCTTTGACTGAATTATTCAATGTAACTGAATGATTGCTATTACTTACATAAATAAATGAAACTTCAGTATCTTTCACAACCAGAGTATCTTTCAGGAAATTTGAACTCATTACATGGTTCCAAAAAATTCTGCACATTTGACTTGTCAACTTATGGTCCTATATTTTAGCATTAAGCCATTGACAATTATCTCTATAAAATAAATATTAAAAATGACTTTTTTCTTGGGTGGTGCTTCCAATATTCTTTGGGTTGTAAATAAGTTTAGTAAGCTATATGATGTTTTTAGACATAAACACTGTTTCCTTCATTTTTAAAGAGTTCTCAAAACTTTCCATCAACTCATTAATAAGAAAAAAATATCAAATAAAAGATTGTATCTCTTTAATAAATAATGAATATCACTAAATCATAATAATTTAGTGTAATAAATTAAATGTTTGCTAATTTTCTTTTTCTTCCATCTTTGGGGAATTCAGTATTTAATTGTTACTGGATTTCAAAATATCATAAAAGTTAGTAGATAAATTTTTACAAAATAAAACATTAATATTTAACACATGTTTAGTGTTAAAATATTTCAGTATAATCTGAATTTTAAGAAATCAGATTATTCTTGTTAATGAACTTCTTTGTGTCAATAATTTAGCTTTACTTCACTCTCACCAATAGTATTTTGTCAAATGCAGAATATTTTAAGAAATACTTACTATACCATGAAACACTTCTTTAAACCTCTGAGTAATTTAGAACCAGACCTTTAAATTCTTCAACTGAAAAATGACCACTATCTTCAGCGCACCTCCCCGCTGCCCCACTCACTGTGGGTGAACTAGGGATGTGTTAGTATACACACCATATATCAACTTAAGTGCAGTTATCATAGAGCAGAGTCTCATTTACACGGAGCTGCCGAGATGGATAACAAAACAGTAACCCTCACAGAAGTGAACCTGGCCAAGTACACAAAGAGGAAGCAAATCAAACCTAAGGGCACTAATTGCTCCATTTCACACTCTGAGCAGGAAATAACCTATGTGGTGGGATTAAACCTTCAAATGCCTCTCAAGGTCCTCAAGGGAACAACAAGAATTCACACAGCACAGGTAAAACCTTTAATAGAGTCTCAAAAGCTCTAGGATGTGCCGTTGGGGTGCAGAGAAGAAGGGAAAACAAAGATTATAGACATGGAACATGGATAGTCAGATTTAGTGAGTAAGCTCATTTGTTTTCTCTTTATGTGGATCAGAGCTGGTGTGTGAATATGGTATTCCAGTATAAATTCTGAAGAGCAATGGTATTTGACTTTTATTTAGAGCATTAGATTTCCTGAAAATTCAATTGTATATTCTGAGAGAAACATTGCAATGGTGGTTGTGGGTTTGGAGTCCAGCATTTAAGAAGATGATTCTTTGTATGTAAACAGAATACTCACCTCCACCTACCCTTTCTCTCCCTGTAGATTTTCCATCATGTCCACAAAGACTCATTGCTGGGATCCTGGGAATATTGTGCCTTGTCTTGAAAACATCTGTAATAACCATGGCTGTCATAATTATTATTCCATGTAAGTGAGTATTTGAGAGGTCATAAGAAATTTTCATTTTAATGATTTTGAAAATGCTTCTACATATTTCATAAATAAGGGCTAGAAATAGAATTTTCAGTATAAAGTATTTATTTGGGCTAAATGTATGTATTAGAGAAAACATGGATGATTATGTTCTTTTATCACTTAGCACACAAGGCACATGAATCCACAGAAACAATGTTAGCTCCTATTTTCAATTCAGGAAAATGTGTATCTTCAGGAAGGTCTATGAAAAATGGTTATTTAGTCCTTTTCTTAAACTTCTTCTTTTCAGTGTAGGCAAAAAACAGAGCATCCATCCAATACTTCTGTCCCACACTGTAAATGTTGAACCATAGTTTCTGATGAAGATCACGTGGTGAAAATCATGATGCCGAGAACCAGCATAGAAAGGGATGAAATTTAAGAGTTGAGAGGAATATCATAACCACTATAGCCAACAAAGGTTTTTATCAAATACATGGTTATCCATGCCCAAAGAAGAATTACATGGTCACACAAAAGCATGAGTCCAGTGAAAAATCCACAAGAATTAGCGTTTTCAGCAGATGAGCTCCCATTCCAAATGGAGCCTCTAACTCATGATATATTTTATGAATATACTTATATATCATCTCTTGTGGTGTAAGAGCATATGCAGGAAATAGTGCCAAGTGTCCTCAATCACACAGCGGTTGCATCTTGTCAGAAGCAAATACCATCTTGGCATTCTTTACCAATAGTAAGGAATACTGATACCCTCTGTCAAATAATAGGTTCCACAAATCAAAGGCAGCTGGATAAGAAAGTGATTAAGGAAAGTGATTTAAAACATTTCCATTGGCCTTCCCATGTTCAAAATATGCTTTGAATTTTGCACTTTTTCAAAAATCCAGGCTAAAAGAACAAGATTTTACACATTTTCAAAAATCCAGATAAAGAGAACAAGAAATCCAGGGCCTCATGAGCTGTAACGGATCCCCATATTGCAATCTGGAACCCAGTACAATTAATCACCATACGTTTCCAAGCATAATTAAATAGTTCTTGCAGAGGATTCTCAGGGCTTTATGAATCGATACTCCACAGCCAAACATTCTGAACTAAAGATGCTGACACTGAAGTTTGTTGCCATTTACCACATCTCTTTAGATAGTTTTATGGTTCTGGACATTTGCTGGAGGACTGTGGTACTAGGTGCTAGGATCTCGCCACTTGCCTCGCTTCATCCAAGTGTTTAATTTTGAGGAGGTCCCTTTCATCTATTTTTTTTGTTTTGTTGCTCTTGCTTTGGGTGTAAGGTTTAAGAACCTACCACCTGCCACAAGATCTTGCAAATGTTTCCCCTACATTTTCTTCTAGGAGTTTTAGGGTTGTTGCTTTTTATGTTTAGGTTCTTGATTCATTTTGAGCTATTTTTTGTGTAAGCTGTGAGATCTTTCTTTTGGATATAGATTTCCAGTTCTCACAGGACCATTTGTTAAATAGACTTTTCTGGTCTGGCTGAAAGAGCTTGACAGCCTTGTCAAAAATCACTTGAACATAGGTGTAAGGCTCAATTTCTGAGTTCTTTTAGTCATTCTTCTAACCATTTTTTTTTTCGGACTTCCTTCTCAGACTGCTCATCTTAATGTAAAGAAGTACTACTAATTTTTGTGTATTAATTTTGTATCCTGTCACTTTGCTGAACTTGTCTATTAGTTCTATTAGCTTTGTTGTGGATTTTTTAGTATTCTCTAGAATTTGTATCATTTTGTCTGAGAATAGTAAAAGTTTTACTTCTTCCTTTAATAATTGGGTGTCTTATTTCTTTTTCTTGTCTAATTGGTCTAGGTAGTACTTCTAACACAATACTGAGTAAGAGTGGTGACAGTGGGCATCCTTGTCTTGTTCCTGATCTCATTGGGAATGCTTTCAGCCTTTCGCCATTGAGTATAGTTTTGGGTTTTTCATATATGTGCTTTACCATGTTGAGAAAGCTTTTATCTAATCCTCTCTTTAGAATTGCTTTCATCAAGAAAGGATTTTGTATTTTGTCATATAACTTCTTTGTGTCAATTAAGAAAATTATGTAATTTTTCCTCTTCAATTTATTAATGGGGCCTTTTAAACTAATTTTTTCTTGTGCTGAATCACCCTTGCATACCTGGCATAAAACCATGTGATTATAGTGTATGATTCTTTTAATATGCTTTTGGACTTTGTAGGTATTTCGGTGAGGATTTTCTGTCTACTAGAGATATTGGTCTGCAATTTTCTTTTTTCATAGTATCTTTATCTGCTCCAGATTAGTGTGATGTTGGCTTCATAGACTGAGTTTGGTAGCATTCTTTCCTGTTCAATTATTTGGTAGAAACTGAGCAAGACTGGTATTAGATCATCTTTGAATGATTGTTAGAATTAACCTGTGAAGCCATCTCATCCTTGGCTTTTCATTTTTGGGAAGTTCTTGATGGTTGTTTCAGTTTCTTCACTTGTGATTCGTTTATTGGAGTCTTTTACTTTTTCTAGTATGAGAGGTTGTTTGTATGCATAGTAGTCCCCTAAAGGTTTGCTGATGCAAATTACCAGAAATCTGTGGCCTTTAAATATAGTATTTATTTGGGATAAAGCTATCAGGTACATGGCTATAAAAAGCCCAATTCTAGGCTGCCGTTTTTTTCAAATTCCATTGGTATGGTCACAGTCCTAATGGACAGACCTTTTTTAGCATTGAAAACCAGTCCTCTGGGAAGCGGCTGTGGCTCAATCAGTTGGGCTCCATCTACCATATGGGAGGCCCTGGGGTTCGCGTCCCGGGGCCTTCTGTGAAGGCAGGCTCGCCTACACCCTGGGGAGCGCCGCCCAGCCCACAAGCACTGCAGAGTGCCACCTCACCCACAAGCACGATGGAGAGCCGGCTCAGCAAGATGATGCAAATAAAAGGGAGACAAGCAAAAAAAAAAAAAAACACACACAGAAGAGGGATCAGCGAAAGGACACAGAAAGCAGACAGCAAGCAAGTCACAAGGGGGGGAGGGGAAATACAAATAAATAAAAATACAGACACAGAAGAATGCACAGCAAATGGACACAGAGCAGACAGCACACAAAAAAAGCCACGGTTGGGGGATAAAGGAAAAATACAATGTTGTCCACCCAAACATATGCAACTAATTAGGCCATATACCCACTACATCCTATAATTACACTCTACTCTTTAACACTACTATGCTGCACTAGCAGACAGATTTAAAGGTGTTAAGCAAACATCTTGACTTAACCTTATTTTGGAATGATTGGTCAGTAATTAAACACTACCTACATGAATAAGTGATAAAAATTATAGTGAGGATGTACTGTGCTTTAATAGCTCTTATAGGCAGATCATGTTGGAGTAGGAACACAAACAGGGCATTTATACATCTTAACCAGATTAAAACCCAGAAAAATCCCTAAAAATGTCTTCACCATTCCTTTCCTGAAATCCCCTGTTAAACTCAAACTAACATATGATCATTCCAAACCCTCTTACTTTCCTTTATGCATTAATGTAATATATGGAAGAATCCAAATATTCAGCATTCCTAATCACCCACACTATTACTACAACCCCTCAGTCCCCTGAACAGCACTAACGCTTGCTAGTACAGGTTTTTATTTTCTTTGTGGGAATACCGCATACCTAACCCTTCCTACAGTGTGGACGGGAACTTGCATTATAGTATCTATCATCCCAAAAGCCAGCATCCTAAAATCCCAAGACATGGCCTCCTGTGGACAAATACCTAACCTTGGCTCTTTTCTTGAAACCTCACTTCAGCTTCTACAACTACATGAATGGAAAAAGGGCACTTTTTAGGAAACACAGATTTAAATATCACACCCATAATAATCCAATCCTAGAAAAACCTAGGCTAGGACATACCACCTTAGCACTCTGTTCTGATTGCAGGTATTCCAACACTAGAGTAAGTAATCCCAAATATCTCCTTCCAATTACAAATATTCTGGAATGCCACCGCAAAGAGAATAAAAAATCAACAATTAGAAATTAACAGCCTGCCATCAGTAGTCACACAAAATAGAAGAGCATTGGAGTCCTCACCACTGTCACAGGAAGCACTTGGGCAATCATAAATAAAACTTGTTGTTTCTATATTAACAGAACAGGACAGGTAGAAGAAAATCTCAAAATTTTAAAGGAAAACTTAGAAATCATTCAGAAAGCCCAAAACAAGAGCTATGGAAATCAATCATGGTTATCCTCACTTCTCTCTTACTTTTCCTCATCCCTAAAATCAATCATTTTACCATTTTAACAGCACTACTAATAGTATTACTTCTTCCTTTTGGTCTTTTCTCTTCCAGCTTGTCTGGTTCATATACCGAACAGTACAGTCAACAATTCAGGAATATGTGAACAGCGTCTTCCTGCTGGTGAACAGCAGTACCAACCCCTGCGAGACCAAAAGCCAACACCTACCAAGTATGAAGGAAGAGAACCCCTCTCCACTTCCTAACAGCAGGAAGTAGCCAGACTGAGTTGACGCACCAAATCATCTGATCCTCTCGCCCAGCCCAACAACCTACACCCCAAGGTCCCCAGGTCGCTCATGACACGCACGAACACACACACACACACCAAAGAGTGGTTTCCTATTGTAAGGTTCACAGTGTATAATTAACAGACTGTGACACAAGAAAAGGCAACCCCCATCCAGTGGCACATGACCAGTGGAACAAACCATCTCCTCACAAGAACGAAGGAACCACTAGGCACAGAGCATGGTAACATAAGACTCTCCATTCCCTTCTGACCAAAGCTTAGTCAGCCCCTCTTACATTCCAAGAATTCATCATTTCCTAGCCCACTAACCCATTAACCACACAAGGGAAATAATTTATTTTTTCAACCCATCATTGGCTCTGGGCTATATGCAGTCTCTAACCCCACCACATGGACTAACAATCTCCCACACACACACTTTTCACAATACTGTATAAACTCCTAACCATCCTGCCCAGGGTGTGCTGAAGTCTATCCTTCAGGCCCCTCTGCTGGTAGAGCTTCTCAATAAACTTCTTGCCTGCAGTCATCAGCCTCCACATCCCAGTGAGCGCCATTTTCCTCCTATGTGGGGACTATAGTATAGGTGCTAGTTGAGCACTGAATCTCAGCAGCATTGTAACACCTACACTCCAGTTCACTGTACTCACCCATAACAACTAATAAAATGGTGATGACGTACAATGACCATCTCAAAAAACTGAGAGTATGTACAGCTGCAAGGAAGATGTTTCCATCCATCTGACCCATGTGATCTAAGCATCCTTTCAATCAGACACAGAGTGGGCATCACCATCCCCAAATTCTAATAACAGAGGAAAAACCAAACATAAGTGTAGGAATGGAACTTGCACTAAAGTAGATTTGTTACTATTCTAACAATGGATGATCTTGTAACATTGATGTAAAGGCAGAGGTCACCAAAAATTCTAAGGGAAGGTAAAGGATGCAACATTGAGCACTGGAATTGTTCTGCATGACGTTGCAATGATGGATACAGGCCATTTTACATTTTGTCGAAACCTATAAAAATGTGTAGTGCAAAGTGCAAACTGTAATATAAACTGTTGACCATGTTTAGTAGCAATGCTTTAGTAGGTGCTCATCAAATCCAATGAATGTGCTGTACTAAAGAAAGATGCTGTTAATAGAGAAAAGTGTCAGAGAGGATGGGTGGTCTGTATGGGAATCCCCCTATAATTAGATGTATCATTTAGGTAAATTAAATCTTCTTTAAAAAGAAAATAATATTAAATTATAAAATTAGACTTCTGGAGGTCATTATCACACAGGAATTATTAAGATATGCATTCTCAAATAGCTCATGAAGTATTATAAACCAACAGAGCAACTTAGTTTTCGAAGACAATTATTTCTGTCAATTTGGGTACTGTTTTGGTGTCTTCACTTTTTCTGAGCTCCTGTTCTCTTACAGGTCAACACATAAATTCCAGTTATTTCCACAGATTTAAATCTTCCACAATTTCTCTGTTTTTATCCCTATAGATTCTCTGTTCATATCATGGAGACTCATTGCTGAGATTCTGGCAATCAATCAACATTTGAAATGAATCATCATTGTGGTTATCATAGTCATAATAATTCTTGTTAAATAAATCATTGAGACAACATAAGGAATCTGTGCCAGATGAATATGTATCTGAAAGGTTCTGTTTTAATTTGTCAAAGACCTGCCAATGCAAAGTACCAGAAATGTTTTGACTTTCACACAGTGGATTTATTTGGGGTAAAAATTTACACCTGCAAGGATGTAAAACATCCAAATCAGGGCACCAGAAGAGGTGCTTTCTCACCAAAGTCCCCTACTGTGGATTCTGACATTGTAGCCATGTGGTGAAATAAGATGGTTGCTGAGCTCTGCTGAGGTCTCAGGCTTGTCCTCTGGCCTTACTGTCTCCTCTTGAGCTACTCCATGGTCCCAGCCACTCTCAGCCTCTGGAGGGATTCTGTTTTCCTGCAATCTTCTCTCTCACACACTGCAGAATCATATAATATGTCAGCTTCCATTTCCTCTGTGTCTCTCTGTATGCTTCCATTTATATCAGCCTAAGCAAGGGGGTGGAGACACAACCTGATGTACACTAATCAAAAGCCCTCAGTCAAACTCATAAAGTAATCTAATCAAAAGCCCCTCAACTAAATTTAGTGCAATCAAAGGGATAGGCTAGTTTGTTAACTAAGTATTTCACTTTTTGGGATTCATAAAATAATTTCAAACTGCCGCAGACCCTCTGTCTTAATATTATTTCAGATAATTCTCTTTTTCATATAGGAACACTTTATAATTATGGTGTTGAGTTGGTTCATGTTGCACTATGAGAAATCAGGCTCAGGCAAAGCAGACACCTTTGGCAAGTGACCACTTTATTACTGACAAGGTAGAAAGGCTCCAAATGTCAGGAGAAGAGATCCCATCATGGCTGGTCAGGGTTGATAGAGGACCAGTTCTGCACACTCTACTTTGCATCAGAGGGAAGTGATAAATCTTTGCTGCCAAAGGTGGTCTATTTGTAAGATCCCTGGAGAGGGAACCCTGCCTCTCAGAGTTCCTGCCTCATTAGCATCTGGAGCTGCTTGTTCCTGGCATCCAGGTTTAAAGTACAGTTGTGTCTTTTCATTGGTATAAACATCTCCCTAGGTCTATGGAATGAAAACCAATTAAAACATCTGCACACAAATAGAATAGGCAGTGGGGGCGGCAGGGGTGGAAGATGGCCCCTGAGCATGTGTCCATGACTTCAACAGCAAAGGGAAGTAATGAGTCTAAAAGATTTTCTCATTTTGCAGTTACATTCTCTCCATGTTTCTAGAAGTAACAAGAGATTGCTAGGAAAATTACCTAATAAAGAATAAGTGTTGCCTTTTCACAATTAATCACTGTTTAGATGATCAATGATTAGGAGTAAACATTATTTTTAAAAATACTATGCCCTCCATTCTTCTAGTAACTTAAATCTGAATTTTCTATTATGTGAGTCACTACTACGTACTTCTAGTTTTTAAGATTAAGTACTGCTGCTACTTTTTTTTCTGGACAAGTTTATTTAAAATGCATTTTAAATGTTACATAGTGCAAGTAGTAGAGTAAGGGTTACATGATTTTCATTTATTTATGTACACACATGTATTTACAAATGTGTTCTTTATTCTCAGGAATGAATACCAAGAAATTTCTATATTAAAATGCAATTTTTTTAAAGTATTAATTCATATTCTTTCTCTAGCACCTCCTTGTGTGTTCTGCTCCCATATGTGACTTACCTATGCAGTAGTTGTTATTTCATTACTAAATACAGAAAAATCTGGAATGAGAGCCTGAGGCACTTTTATCTAAAAAGTCAAGATTGTTCCAGGTACATTTGAAAAATAGACAACAATACTGATTTTTATCTTTTCTGTTTTGAAATATAAATATATATGTAGAAACTCATAAAATAACTTTTACAGCTGAACACAATAATAGAGACAAAACCTCTTTACGACCTAGGAAAAGTCAAAGAATATATCTTGAAAAATCACACATATACATTTTTAAATAAAAATTTTCCTCTTTATCTGAAATTTGCAAGCAGTATTCACTCTTTAATGATGACAATATCCTTGCTTTTTTCCTCTAGTTTTCCTGTGTCCATCCACATCTCTAAACAATGTCATGTAGTATGCTCTGTTGTTAGATTGTAAGTGAAGTTATTCATATATGCTATTTTATGTCTTGTTTTTTAACTCAATGTTAAGCTTTTAAAAATGCATTCTTATTTCTCCCTATTTAGAGTTTGTATTACTGTCCATACCCACAATTCTTTCTCTGCAATTCTGAAAGTTTTGTTGGTGTCTTTTTTTTTTCTTGGTTGCCTTGGTGGTACACTAGCTTGTAAATAAATGTTTATAGACAATAGATATTCATTTGGTATATAAATACAATTGATACTCATACACTAAATTTTTGGCCAAGAGTTTTTGTTTCAACTTTCTTATTTATAGAATTTTATCTTTGTATCAATATGATTTTCCTTCACACACAATAAATAGGTAATCTAAAGATAATTACAGTTTTTTTTTTTTTAATTAAAAAATCTGGGAGAAGCAGACATGGCTCAAATGATTGAGCTCCTGCCTACCACATGGGAGGTCTGGTTTTGGTTCATGATGTCTTCTAAAAAAGATAATCAAGACAGTGAGCTGATGCTACATGATGACACAACAAGAGACACATGGAGGAAAACATAATGAGAAACCCAACAAAGCAGGGAGCAGAGGTGGGTCACATGACCAGGCTCCTCCCTCCCACATGGGTAGTCCCAGGTTTGGTTCCCATTACCTCCTTAAATAAAAGATGAGCAGCACAAAACAAACAGCTTCAGCAAATGCAAGAAACGAGAGGGTGGGGAGAAATAAATAAAATAAATCTTTAAAAAATTTGTTTATCTTTTATTTTTTTATTCCTGTACTATACTTGTTAGATCTTTCTTTCAAAGGTTGAAGAGAAGAGGTATTATTGCCTTGTATCTGATCTCAGAAATAAATATTTAAGTATGACATTCTTTTTTCTATATGTATAAATTCTCTTTCAGATAAAGGAAGTTCTCTCTTGCTTACAACAACTTTCATTTTTAGAGCTGTTTTAGACATAGAGAAAACTTACAGGGAATGTACAGAATTCCTATATATCTACCTTCACTCCACTCCAATATTTCTCTATTATTAGTATATTGTTTTGGTATGATGCATTTGTTACAACTGATGAGCCAAAGATTAATACGATATTATTAACTAAAACTCATAAGGTATTGTATTAGTCAGCCAAAGTGTGCTGATACAAAGTACCAGAACTCTGTTGACTTATATAAAGGGTATTTCTTTGGGGTAAGAACTTACAGTCACAAGGCCAGAAAGTTAAGTTACTGCAAAGTCTGTTGCCACATATTGGAGCAAGATGGCTGCCAGTCTCTCCTAGGGTTCAGCCTTCCTTTTTACTTCTAAGTCTCTGTAATCCCAGCTCCTTACATTCTCAGCTACAGGCTAGCAGAAGGCTTGTCTCTCTCCCTGAGGCTCCCTTCTTTCTGGACTTTCTCAGGTGTTCAGGGCTCTGGTCTCTTCAGCTGCAGGCTATTAGGCAAAGAGCTTGGCTCTCTCTCCATGGTTCCAGTGCCCAAAACTAAACTCTCAGTGTTCTTCTTATCCATGTATTTATATCCCTTTGATAACCATAAATTGGTCTTTGATAACCATCCATTTATATAGCCCACTTAAACTGAGTTGTCCTAATGACATTGTTAAATAAAAGCCCTAATCTTGATTTAATAATATAAAGTATAACCTCTGGGTCTAATACAATCTAATATGCCCAGAGAAACAAACCAGTTTACAAACACAACCCAATATCTATTTTTGGAATTCATAAACAATATCAAACTGTACAGGTATATTAGGTTTCAATCTGTGTTTTACAATTCTATGGGCTTTGGAAAATGAGTAATGTCATGTATCTACCATTTCACTATCAGGTAAAATGATTCTATATTAAAATGCCCCATTCTCCACCTTCCTCATCCCCAATTTCTGAACTTCTGGTAAGGTCTTATATTTTTATTATAGATTTATGTGTTCCAGAATGTCATATAGTCAGAAAGGTACAGTTTGTTGCCTCTTCAGACTGGCTTCCTTCCCTGGAAATATGCATCTAAGTTTCTTTTGTGGTTTTTTTTTTTTCATGTGTGGCTTGAGAGTGCATTTCTTTTTATCAGTGAATGATATCCCATTGTATGGATACACCACAGTTTATTTATTCGCCTGTTGGAATAGATCTTGGTTGCTGTAATTTTTGGCATTTATGAAAATGTTGCTATAAACATTTGTGTATAGGTCACAATCATGTATTGATGTCATTATAAATTTGTATATATGCACCCATTAATATATTTAGACACAGAAAGAATACTATCAATTTAGCTTATGAGAATATAATATTAAAAAATACATATATAATTAGCCAGCATTAGTTATTGTTACTGAGGGCACAAAAATAAGTAGAGAATCCAGGAATGAAACTGTGGATTTATGTGCCATATTTCTTAGAAATAACAAAGCTTAAGTTTTGGCTTTGAATCTGTCCCCAGTCTCCTACCAGTGGTAGGCAAGTGAATTTCCTTAGGAAAGCTAGATAACAAGCAGACAAACATTTCTCCCTTTTCATGATTCAAGATGAGGAATGATTAAAATAATTCTATTTGGTACAAGTAGATAATGTATGTTTTAAATTTTATTTATTCCCATGCTCTTGTGATATTTCATCTTGTGGGCTAAAAATCTCCTTTTTATGCCTTCCCTAATTTTGTTTAGAAGACATTTTTTCAGAAAGAGCTTTTCATTTCCCTACATAGTCTGATGTGAATTTTGTCATTTTCGCCTAAATAGTCCTATTAAAATACTATTATTTATTAATGCATAATGAATAAATAAGTTACATAATGAGTAGGTATTCGGAATTTCAATTTTTAGCAATGTCATATATTCTGATATTATAGTGTTTTTCCTTACAAGACCATTAACATTTATCAAGAGATATCTGAAAATTAAATCATTTTAAAAGAAGAAAAACTGAAAACAGAATTTTAAGAATTAGAGCCAAGAAACCAAGGTGATAAGTTCTAGAGTTAGGGTCTTGGTCAGTTATTATAATGTAGAAAGTGTAGTAATTCCTCAGAATAATTAGTGATAAAAATCTTTATCTATTGGTAATGGTGGTATACTTTTTGAATATTTGACATCATAATAGAAATGTTGTAGTAGAGAGACATAAAAAATAATTATATCATGTCAAGATTCAGCAAACAACCCTAAATGTTGGACTTAGACATCTAAGATAGGGTTAACATGGACTAAATTTTCAGAATCTGTGATTGAGAATGAAACAAGTTAACTGCATGGTATTTTTAAAACAATTTTACTTTTACATGTGCTTCTGTTAAAACTGCTATTTTTCAAAATGTCAGTAATTCTTTAATAACCACATCAAAATGAACAAATCGAATAGTACTACTATTTTCGAATGGAACTCTCCCACCAAAACCTATTGAAGGTGAAACAATTTTCTCAATAGCACTCGCAAGGGACAGTCACACCTTTCAAGGTAGACGCTATACTTTTAATAGGAGTTTGAAGTCTCTTATGCTCTGTAGGTGTGCAGGGTGATAAACTGGCTTAAAAATAACCCAATTATGAGAATTTCCTGTTCATACCTTAAGTGACTCTTTCATGAGTCACCTGCTTTTTACACTCTGACTTCACTCTGAGTCAATACAGGACAGTCTGTGAAGAGCACAGGTATTGTTTGCTCTGGCCCTGGATTGGTTCCTTAAACATCTCCTTTCTTCCCAGCTATGCCAGGCCTCTTTAGGAGAGTCAGCCAAGGATGCATGACTTTCTGGCTGATGAAGGTATGTATGTCCACTGCCCACTGTCTGCCTGATGCCCCACCTCATTGAGTGGGAGATGCTAAATGCTGTGCCTGCTGCAGCTGCAGGATTCATATATAAGGAAAACAATTTGGAACATTGGAGTCTTTCTTTGAATAATTCAGGATAAAAAGCATGCCTCAAATATGAAATGTTTAGATCACTTCATAAATTATTCTAATCATCTCTTGTGGATATTTGTCAAATGCATACACACATATTTGAGTTTGCTAATGAATATAATTTAAATGGAAATTGTATAAACATCATGAGAATGAATCATTAATTTTGAATTTTATAATTGGTAAAAAATTTGTCATCGTATAATAATGAATTCTTCTATATTTATTTAGCCCATACTTCATAACTGTTCTTAAAAAGGAATTAATTGACTGATGGAAAGCAAAGCATAAATCCTCATAAAAATTCGTTTAAATACATGCAGGTTTTTTTTTTCAAAAAATCAGGATGATCTAGCTTCCATAAAATCTAATCTAAGCTTACTTAATCCTCAAAGACTTAAAAATTGAAGGTAAACCAGCAAAAATCAAACAAAAAAAGAATCACATTGTTTTAAGAGACTCCTTTGTAATGGATTGTTTTACAGTTTCTAACTGATATGAATCAGAAAGCATAACATGGCAACTGTGACTAAGATAACAATTAAACTAAACATTTATTGAGAAGTTGATTATTAAGTGTTTTACAGATCTTACTTTTGGTATATTATTATCTATATTTTACATTAGAAAACTAAGTCCTAGAGACAGTTATAATTACAAAAAGGCCCCACATTTTAAGTTTCAAAGCAGAGTTAAATTCTAGCTGCCAGAGCATTTGACTAAATTATGAAATTGCATTAACAATGACTGCAATTACTTACATAACCGAAGGAACTCTAGGATCTTTGACAACCATAACATCATTCTGGAAGCTTGAGCCTGCTTCCATACGTGCTCTGCACATTTATCTGTGAACTTATGGTCGTTTATTTTTATCATTAAATCGATTGAAAATTCCTTCTCCAAAATAAAAATTTAAAATGCCACTTTTCTGAGTGACATTGCCAATATTCTTTAGGATGTAGGTAAGTTTAGCGTGTCATATGACGTTTTTAAACATATAAATGTGTCCCTAAATATTTAATGAATTCTAAAAACTTTCCACACCCTCATTAATAAGAAAAAGATCATAGAAAATACCATATCTCCTTTAATAAAGAATGAATATCACTAAATCATAACAGTTTAAAGTAATAAATTAAATGTATGCATATTTTCCATTTCCTCTGTCTTTAGATCTCTCAGTACTTGTCATTGGATTTCAAAACTATCATGAAAATTGATGCATAATTCTTTCCAAAATAAAACTCTAATATTGGTGTTATAGTGTTAAAATATTTCAGTAGAATCTGACTCTTAAGAAATGAAGCTATTCTCCTTTATGAACTATTTCATTGCTCAACAATTTAGCTTTCCATCACTCCAACCAACAGTATTTCGTCAAATGCAGAATATTTAAAGACATACTTACTACACCATGAGACGCTTGTTTAAATCTCTGAGTAATTTAGAACCAGATCTTTTGATTCTTCAACTTGGAAATGGCCACGGCCACTGTCTTCAGCGCACCTGCTCCCCTCCCTCCACCAGTGTGGGTGGACTAGGGATCTGTTCTATACACACCAGGTATCAACTTAAGTGCAGTTATACCAGAGCAGAGTCTCTGTGAGCACTGAGCTGCCGAGATGGATAACGAAAGAATAACCTACGCAGAACTGAATCTTCCCAAGAACCCAAAGAGGAAGCAAATCAAACCTAAGGGTACTAATTGCTCCATTTCAGACCCTGAGCAGGAAATAACCTATGTGGAACTAAACCTTCAAAATGCTTCTCATGATCCTCAAGGGAATGACAAGAATTCACCATGCAAAGGTAAAACCTTTGATAGATTCTGAATATAACTGCTCTAGGATGTGCTTTTGGGGTGCAGAGGAGAAGGGAAAGCAAAGATTATAGACATGGAACATGGGTAGTCAGATTTAGTGAATAAGCTCATTTATTTTTCATTTTTGTGCATTGGTGCTCAAAGTGTGGATTGGTATTCCAGTATGAATTCTGAAGAGCAATGGTAATCAGATTTTTCGAGCATTGTATTTCTTGAAAATTCAGTGGTATATTCTGAGAGAAAGATTACAATGGTGGGTATGGGTTTGGGGTCCAGCATTTAAGAATATCACTCTTTGTGTGTAAACCAAACACTTGCCTCTGTTTACCCTTCCTCTCCCTGCAGATATTGCATCACCTCCAGGAAGACTCATTGCTGGGATCCTGGGAATATTGTGCGTAGTGTTGATGGCCTCTGTAATAACCATGGCAGTCATAATTATTACTCCATGTAAGCGAGTTTTTGAGAAGTCATAAGGGGAATTTTCATTTTAAAGATTTTGAAAATACCTCGAAATATTTCATAAATTAGGAGCTAGATATAAAAGTCTCATTTTAATGTATTTATTTGGACTAAATGTATGTGTGTGAGTAATGTAGAGGTTATTCTGAATTAGTCAAAGTCTAAATTACAGAATGGTTGCAGAGAGTATTTATTTTGAAATCTAAATCAGCTTCTGATCTCATAAAAGCCTTGTTTTAGAAAAACAAGGTTATTGAAAAAACTGAGAAATGCAAATTTATTTTTGGCAGTCACTAAACCAAATTCTGAACAGAAAAAGATTTTGCTCCATTAGGCTGTTGAAATTTTATCTCTAAGACCTCAATTGCTTTATTAATTTTCCCTGGTAAAATATGTTTTTTTATTCAGCAGTTGTTTAATTTCTAAATAATGCATGAAATTTCAAGCTAGTAAACTAAAACTGTTGTGATTTATTAATAGCAGTAATAATTTCATAAGAATTACAATTGTATTTCTAGCTACAGAAATAGAGGAACAGAAATATGATTCCCTGATAAAAAGATCCCGGAAAGGTATGTAATGAATTTTAAATCTCTCATATATTGGTGCATGTTCCATTTTCTCTCTGTCTTAGGACACACAAAAATGAATTAAAAAATTATAAAATTGAGCAATAAATTTTCACAAATAAAAAATTATATAAGGATATTCCTTGTTGTTCCACACTAAGGGCTATTCATTTAAAATCACTTTTGCCAATTTGTTGTAATATTCTACTACTATAATATGATAACAAGCAAATATTTTCCTATTCTAATAAAATGGTATTGCTCAGTGCATTTCAGGACATGTATAGGCTGAAGTTTTGATTGTTTGCTTTATATGGGTACATAAATCAGTGTTTTAGAGGCTGACCCTCATCTGTATGTGTGTGTAGGTTTTATCTGTGTCAGCCTGTGAGGGTGTGTGTGCAGGTTATGTGCATATATATGTTTATGTCTGTGCAAAAACGTCAATTAATTTTCCTTTTAAAATTCAAATGGTTTCTGTACAGTAATTCACAATCTTTCTTCAGCCTCTCATTGTTGGCATTGTCCAGAGGAGTGGTTTATGTACTCCAACAATTGTTATCACATCAGTCCTGAACTCAAAACATGGAACGAGAGTTTGATGGCCTGTACTTCTAAGAAATCTCATCTGTTTTATATGGATACTGAAGAAGAAATGGTAAGATTTTAAGTGTTCGCTCTTCAATCTATTAGTTTTATTTTTTTTCTGATGTTCTCTTTGTGGTGCTGCACATTAGGAGAAAAGTTGACCTTTCTATATCATTACCTAATTAATGGAGCATAATGTATAGCATAGATGATAACTTCTCCATTCTGTTCTATGGCACCTTTGTCATAAGTTAAGTATGTGGGTGTATAGGTATGTGTATGTGTTTGTGTGTTTCTTTACATCACTTGAGTTCCACTGTTCAATTTTATTTTGCACCAAGATCACATGGTCAAATTTACTGGTATTAATTTTTATATTAGTACATTATATAATTCAATCACATTTCTATTCATTAGTACCATATTACACTTGGACTTTTAAATCTCTATATAAATGCATTCATAAAAGTATGCTGTGATTTTATAGAAATTATATTTAGTCAAGAGATCAATTGTTGAAAATTAACATCTTTTTGATATTATTTATTAACATGTTTTAGTCCTTCCTTTATTTTCTTCCATGGCTATTCATAGTTTTGTGTATATCTAGCACATTTCATTTTATTTGACACCAGTTATCTCTTATATTAACTTTTCTGCTGTTTCAAATATATCACTCTACAATTGATTTGGGTACATTGATTATATCCAGCAATCTTGCAAAATTCACTTGTAAAATCCAAATGTTTATCTGGGAATTCCTTTAAGTTTTCTCCATATACAATTTTATCATCTATGAAGGTGTCAGTTTCACTTTTTCTTTCCAAGTGATATATATTTAATTATTTCTTCATTTTTTTCATTGTAAAGGGTATCCAGTCGAAAGTTGAATAAAAAATAGTGACATAGGACATCATGGTCTTATTTCCCTTTATCAGAAGGTAACATTTCAACAGTGTTTAGGTTTACTATGGTTGTTGTTGTTGTTTTGATGATAACTCTAGCTGAATAAGGAGGTTTCATTTTTTTTCTATTGTAACACATTTTTGAGGTATAATTGATATACAATGAATTGCACATATTTAAGTCATATAATTCATAAGTTTTGATATATGTATACAACTTGTGTAATCATCAGGCAACTTTGGATCTGCTTTATTTACCATGAGTTATTTGGAATATTCTAGATTTTTAAAAAATAGAGTCATATGATACATAATCTCTTTTGCCTGGATCTTTCATTCAAAACAATTATTTTGAGATTCAGCCATGGGTGCTTCAAGAATACATTCCTTTTTATTGTTGAATAGTAATTGTACGAATTTACCATAGCATGCTTATCCATTTGCGTGTCGATGTACACTTGGGTGTTTATACTAACATGGTGATCTCATCTATTCGTTTTGTGGTTTTTTAAATTGAGGCATGTTTCACTTGCATTCAAGTGCACATTTTTAAGCATACAGTTCAATGACTTTTGAAAAATGTATGTACCTATGAACCCACCATCCCAATCAAGATAGAATATTCCCTTCAATGCATGAAATACTTTGAGTGTCTATGTCTATTCAAACCTCACTTCCAAACTTATTTCTAACTTCATCATTTAATTCTTCAGCCATGGATCACATGAATGGAATCAAATGGTATATTATTTTTGTTATTGGAATTATTCATTCAATAGTATTATTTTCAGATTTATCCATATATCAGCATTTTCCCCCTGTATACTAATACAGTGAGTACGCATTCCATAACTTTTTTATCTAGTCACCTGTTGGTGGATACTTGAATTGCTTCCAGAAGTTTACTTTTATGAAGAAAACTACCATGATTAATTTTGTACAAGAAGTTATGGGGACATATGCTTTCAATTTTATGGAATTATATTGGAATTGCTGTATTATAGGTGAAGTATAATTTTAGATGAAAATTTCAAAAGAAAACTTGGCATATTGTTTGCCATGTGTTTACATCTTCCTTTTCTAAATCATTTGTGAGTTCACCTGCTTCACATCCTTGTTAACATTTGGCTTGCTAGTCATATTTTCAGCTTATTGTTTCATTGAGTGGTCTTTGATGTCTTTCCAGAAAATGGTTTTCATCACCCAAATTTCCTGTTTGTTAGCAAACAATTATTCATAATATATTAATATATTTACATCAGTAAGATATGTAGTTATTTCTCCTCTTTCATTTCTGTGTGTGGAATATTTATCTTCCCTTTTCATTTGACCTTCCTGGCTGGAGGTTTATCAACTCAATTGACCTTTCAAAGAAACTTTATTTCTGTTTTATTTACTTATTGTTTCCCATTTTCCTTGAGTTAGGATCGTATATGCATATATCTTCCTTCTTGATTTGGTTTTAATTTTATTTTCTCTTTCTATTTTTTAAGAGGAAGCTAATCTCATTAATTTAAGACATTGTCACTTTTATTAAATATTCATTAAATGCTATAAATTTAACTCTCAGTACTGATTTAGATATATGCCACAAATTTTCATATCATTCTATTTAATTTTTTTTCTACTTTATCTTGTTACTTTCTCTTTGACCCCTTGAGTTAGAGTCTCCATAATTTCTTTTTATTGATTTCTAATTATGTTCCTTTGTATTCAAGGAACTTACTCCGTATGGTTCACTTCTTTAACTATTGTTGAAGTTTGTTTTTTGGCCCCAAATATGGATGACCTATGTGCATTTGAAGAATGTGTTTTCTTTGCTGTTGTAGGAGTGTTCTATAAACGTAAATTAGGTCAAGAGGGTTTATGCTGTTGTTCAAATATTGTATATAATTAATGATTTTCTCTCTGTTTGTATGTTCTACTGAGTACTGAGAGAAGAATACTAAATATTACAGCTTTAAAAGTGACATAATTAAAAATAATCTTCCAACTGTTTTAGTAGTTAACCTTATTGCACAGCCTACTGTAACATAGCATATGACTTAGGTTGTCACTCTCTTGTAGAGTCTCAAGAGTATCTCATGAGAATTTCAAATGAATGCTATGAGCTGTTCCAAACTGTGTTAACTTCTTAAAAATGTAAATATTTGATTGATTCTTTATGTTCAATAATTTTCAAAACAAGATGCAAATGCTGGATCCTATTCTAACAATAAAAATCATTGAACATAAGGAACAAAACACTACTGGCATTAAAAATATTAGTCTTATAAAATGATTATTTAATTGGAATTTCTTTGTTTTCTGATAGAATGTGCTGAGATCCCTTTCATCAGGATTATGGGTTGGACTATCTCGTGAAAGCAGTACTCATTCATGGCTGTGGGAAAAGGTCTCAATTATCCACACAAAGTAAGTTTTTCTTAATGGTGCTATAGAAGAAGGAAAGCTATAAAAAAAACTATTCAGGAGAATAATATTAATAAATTTGTTTCCATATGGAAATGTAGAAAAATATTGAAATCAGTGACATGATAAAATTATAAACGTTAGTTAAGAAAGTTATGCTCATAGCCCCAAATAACCAGTGCAATTATAAATATTTCATTAAAGATGTTATTAATATTTTCAAAATACTCTTCTAATACTGTTATTTGGAAAATGACATTGTTTCATGGATCACCCATATAAAACGTAATTGAATTAAGCATTTTTCTCTATTACAGAATGAAAAATCCACCAAATCATACATACAACTGTGCTATGCTAAACTCACGTGGTCTCCAGGCAGACTGTTGTGAATGTCGAAGAAGCTATGTTTGTAAACATAGGATTTTGACTTAGAACACCTGAGTTTGGAGTCCTCGAAGGGACTTTATATTTCATGAAATGGAGATATTATGATTGCAAAGTCTTGTAATGAATTCTATTGTTTGACCTAATAATTATAATGTATTAAATACAAGTTTTTAAATATAGCACACAACCAAAAAAGCAGAAATGATTAATTTACCTCTTGATCATTTATCACAAAGTAGATACATCCTTGTAACTTTAACATAACTCAAAAATATAAAATAAAACCAGCAACTCGTAAGTCCTTCTCCTGCTACTTCATCCACTCTATCTTGCCAAATCCCACAATCATCTATTTTTAATACCATAGATTTGTATTGAATTTAAAACTTTATGTATTAGGGAGTGGAAGTGGCACAAGTGGTTGAGCACACACCACCCACAAGGGGAGTTCAAGGTTCGGTCCCCAGTGCTACCTGAGAAACTGAAAACAAACAACAAGCAAAAACCAAATGAGAAAGCCACCCCAAGGAAGCCAATGTTGCTCAGTGGTTGAATGTTGGCTTCCCACATATGAGTTCCTAGGTTCAATCCCTGGCCCCAGTAACAAACAAACAAAAAATTATGTATTGGAAAGCATACTGTTGGTATTATTTTGTGTCTGGTTTTTTTTTTCAATTTTATATTTTGGCATCGATATGTCACAAAACATCACATACCTTATGATTTCATTTACATATAAGTGTCCTGAGTAGGCCAATCCATACAGATAGAAAGTGGATTAGTAGATGCCAAGGGCTGAGGGGAAAGAGAATGACTGATAATGGGGAAAGGATTTCTTTTAGGGGTGATAAGAATTTTCTAAAACTGGATAATGATGTTGATTGCAGACTCTGTGAGCATAAGAAAAACTACTGAACTATGCAATTTAAATGGTTGAATTTTAAGTTTTATGAATTTTATTTCAATAAAGCTGTTAAAGAAATACTCTAACTTAATTTTGTTTGGGACTGCATTGAGCTTCAAAGTAATTTGTAAGCGTTTGTTATTTGTTTACTCAATAATTTCCACAAGGCTCATCCATTTTGTCATATGCAACCCAATTTCATTTCTTGTGACATCTGACTAGTATTCCATGTAGGTATATACCACATCTTTATGGTCATTCATCAGTTGATGGACACTTGGGCTGGTTCCATATTTTAGTAATGTGAAAAGGCTATTCACTGTTAACATGTTTATTTCTGAGTTGCAAAGACTATTTCCCCTTTCTCTTGTTTTTAGACTTTCCATTCAATCTTAGCTGCCACAAACAGATATACAAAAAGCATGAGGACTTGATTTTTCTTGCCTCTGTCATGGAAATCTTAGCAACAAATATTTACTGCTTAATTTTTTTTATCAGGCAAAAATGACATTTGTCACAACAGCTCAAAGTGCAAATTTAGCAAGTCAGTTCACATAGAAACTAGTTATAGATTGAAGGATAAAGAGAACTTGATATACAAAAATGAAAGTGTAAATAGCAGAAGTAAAGCTCAATTTAAATTTTTTGAGTAAGTAGGAAAACCTTTAGATTAAAATATTCCACTTGCATTCATATAGAAAAACTTTAAATTACTGGTGCCAATAGTGCATTGCAATAAAAAACAACTCTTCAAAGAAAGAGAGCATCACGCCAAATGGTCAGCTCCTAAGAAGAGTGGAAAAGCACAGGACTGGCTACACCTGGTTTAGCAGCTTCAGTCACTCATTTCAGCAACTTATGTGATTCAACCCAGGATATTCTAAAAATGTTTAAAATTCAATATGAGGCTGTATTAGTTAGCCAAATGGGTACTGGCACAAAATATCAGAAATCTGTTAGGTTTTATAAAGGGTATTTTGGGGGGATAGAAGCTTATAGTTACCAGGGCATAAGTGTAAGTTATTTCCCTCACCAAAGTCTATTGCAATGTGCTAGAGAAAGATTACTACAACATCTGCATGGGTTCAAGCTTTCTCTTCCTCTTAAGGCAACATGGTCCCAGCTTCTTCCAACATCATTTCTAGTCTGGGATGTCTACTTTCTCTCCCAGGACTCGTTTCTCTCCAGGCTCAGCTGCTTCTTAAGTCCACAAGGTTAGCTGTAGACAACCAGGCACTGTTTGTCTCTTCCCTGGCCTCTGCCATGTCTATGAGCCACCTCTATTCCTTTGTGTTCTTCTTCTTACTGTTTATTTCCCTGGACGTCAATATCAAAACTCCAACTGACTCTTCTGCCTAGTCTTTTTATTTGTGAATCACTGCTTACCAAGGGGACTATTGATATGGCCCAATCAAAGCCTTATCAATTTTCACTCAAGTAAGAGTGAAACCTCTGAATCCAATCCAATCTAATATCCCAGAGCGACAGACCAGTTCATGTACATAATCCAATATCTATTTTTGGAATTCATAAACAATATCCAACTGCTACGGAGGCTAACACCATACTTCTAGAGGCTCTTTAAAATGGGCCCTATTTATTTAAAAGACTTGAAGGCCAATTCCAACACCACGCTTATAGTATTGCAGCAGAAAGGAAATATTAACACTTCCTCCATAACTTAAACATTTTTTAAAAGGTTAGTAATATGACCTTTAAATTTTCTTCAAAAAAACTGTACTTGAATAAATATTTACTTTTTTTCTACATATACAGAACTTGTATGTAAAGTAGAAGTTCCCACTAGAAAAATAATTAACGGTGTTAATGTTCTTTTATCACTTCACAGACAAAGCACATGCATCCACAGAAGCAATGTTAGCTCCTATTTTGAATTCAGGAAAATGCGTATCTTCAGGAAGGTTTATGAAAAATGGTTATTTAGTCCTTTTCTTAAATGTCTTCTTTCAGTGTAGGCAAAAGCAGAGAGTCCATCCAAAATGTCTGTCCCACAGTGTAAATTTTGAACTATAGTTTCTGATGAAGATCATGTGGTGAAAATCATGATGCCAAGAACCAGTGTAGAATGGGATGAGATTTAAAGGGTTGAGAGGAATATCATAACCACTATGGATAACAAAAATTTTTATCAACTACATGGTTATCCATGCCCAAAGATTTACACGGTCACACAAAAGCATGGGTCCAATGAAAAATCCGGTTTCAAGAATTAGGGTTTTCAGACGATGTGATGCCATTCCAAATGGAGCCTCTAACTCATGATATATTTTATGAATATACTTATACATATGCTTTCGTGGTTTAAGAACCCATGCAGGAAATAGTGCCATGTGTCCTCAATCACTGCACAGCAGTTGCATCTTGTCAAAAGCAAATATCATCTTGGCATTCTTTCCCAATTGTAAAGAATACTGACACCCTCCATCAAATAATAGGTTCCACAAATCAAAGGCAGCTGGATAAGAAAGTGATTAAAGAAAGTGATTTAAAACTTTTCCATTGGCCTTTCCATGTTACCAAAATATACTTTTGAATTTTGCACTTTTTCAAAAATCCAGGTGAAGAGAACAAGAAATACAGGGCCTCATGAGCTATAACGGATCCCCATACTGAAATCTAGAAGTCTATGTAATTACTCGCCATATATTTCCAAGCATATTTAAATAGTTCTTGCAGAGGATTCTCAGGGATACATGAATTGACATACTCTACAGCCAAATATTCTGAACTAAAGATGCTGACACTTAAATTTGTTGCCCTTTTTCAAATCTCTTTAGATAGTTTTATGGTTGTGGACCTTGTTAGAGGACTGCAGCAGCAGGTGCTAGGGCCTTGGAATCTGCCTCCCCTGGTCAGAGTGTTTAATTTTGAGGAGGTCCCTTTTATCTATTTTGTTGTTGTTGTTGTTGCTCTTGTTTTGGGTGGAAGGTTTAAGAACCTACCACCTACCACAAGATCTTGAATATGTTTCCCCTACATTTTCTTCTAGAAGTTTTATGGTTGCTGCTTTTTATGTTAAGTCCTTGATCCATTTTGAGTTTTTCTTTCTTTCTTTTTTTTTTAATAAGCTGTGAAATCTTTCTTTTGGATATGGACATCCAGTTCACACAGAACCATTTGTTGAATAGACTCTTCTGGGCCAGCTGGAGGCCTTGAAAGCCTTGTCAAAAATCACATGAACACAGATGTGAGGCTCTATTTCTGAGTTCTTCATTCAGTTTCATTTGCCAATCTATTTATCTGTATGCCAGTACCATGCTGTGTTTACCACTGTAGTTAAGTAATATGCTTTAAAGTCAGGAAGTGAAAGTCTTCCAACATCGTTCTTTTTAAAGACATTTTTGTTTTTTCAGGACTCCTTACCCTTCCAAATAAATTTGGTAAATGGATTTTCCATTTCTGCAAAGAAGGCAGTTGGGCATTTTATTGGGATTGTGGTAACCTGTAAATCAGTTCGGGTAGATTTGACATATTAACAATAATTAGTCTTCCTGTCTATGGACATGGAATATACTTCCATTTATTTAAGCCTTCTTTGGTTTCTTTTAGCAAAGTTTTGTAGTTTTCTGAATACAGGACATTTATGTCCTAGATTAAGTTTATTTCCAAATATTTTATTCTTTTAGTCAATCTTCTAAATGGAATTTTTTTTCTGACTTCCTTCTCAGATTGCTTATCTATAATGTAAGGAAGCACTACTGATTTTTGCATATTAATTTTGTATCCTGCCACATGGCTGACCTTGTCTATTAGTCCTATTACCTTTGTTGCAGATCTTTTAGGATCCTCTAAAATTTGTATTATTTTATCTGAGAACAGTAAAAGTTTTACTTCTTTTAATAATTGGGTGTCTTATTATTTCTTTTTCTTGTCTAATTGCTCTAGGCAAGAAATAACTCAATACTGAGTAAGAGTGGTGACAACGGGCATCCCTGTCTTGTTCCTGATCTCAGTGGGAATGCTTCCAGTATTTCACCACTGAGTGTAGTTTTGGTTTTTCATATACATGTTTTACCATGTTGAAAAATCTTCTTTCTAATCCTATTGTATGGAGTGTTTTCATCAAGAGAGAATTCTGTATTTTGTCATATAACTTTTTTGTGTCATTTGGTAGGATCATGTAATTTTTCCTCTTCAATTTATTAATGAGGTTTATTAAACTAATTTCTTTGCTTGCATTAAACCACTCTTGCATACCTGGCATAAAACCACTTTAGTATAGTGTATGTGTCTTTTAATGTGCTTTAGGACTTAGCTTGTAGGTATTTTGGTAGTGATAACTGTTCTGTAAATTTCTTTTTTCACAGTATCTTTAACTGCCTTGGTATTAGGGTGATATTGGCTTCCTAGATTGAGTTTGGTAGCATTCTTTCTTGTTCAATTTTTTGGGGGAACTTGAGCAAAATTGGTATTAGATCATTTTGAATGATTGTTAGAATTAACCTGTGAAGCCATCTCATCCTTGGCTTTTCATTTCTGGGAAGTTTTTGATGATTGTTTCAATCTCTTCACTTGTGAATGGTTTGTGGAGGTCTTCTATTTTATGTAGTATGAGAGGTTGTTTGTGTGCATAGTAGTCCCCTAAAGGGTTGCTGATGAAAAGTATCAGAAATCTATTGGATTTTAGAAATGGTGTTTATTTGGGATAGAAGCTTACAGTTACAAAGCTGTAAAGAGCACAACTCAAGGCTGTGCATTTTTTCAAATTCCATTGGTATGGTCACATTCCTAATGGACCTTTTCTTAGCTTTAAAAATCTGTCCACCCAACCTTTTGCAACTAATTTAGTCCATATACCCACTACATACTGTAATTATACTCTACTCTTTAACACTATCACCTACACGAATAAGTGATAAAGATTATAGTGAAGATGTACCGTGTTTTATTAGCTTTAATAGACAGACCAAATTATTTGGAGTAGAAGCACAATCGGGGCAATTATACAGCTAAACTAAGATAAAACCCAGAAAAAAACCTAAAAATTTCTTCACCTTTCTTTTCCAAAATCTTCTTTGTCAAACCAAACTAACATATGATCCTTCCAAACGCTATTACTCTCCTATATGCATTAATGTAATATACGGCAGATCCTACATATTCAGCATTACCAATCACTTGCACTATTATTTCATCCCTTCAGTCCCCCCAGCAGCACTAACACTTGCTAGTACAGGTTTTTATTTTCTTTGTGGGAATACTGCATACCTAACCCTTCTTACAGAGTGGTGGGAACTTGCACTGTAGTATCTATCATCCCAAACGCCACCATCCTAAAATCCAAAGACATGGCCTTCTCTGGACAGATAGCTAACCTTGGCTCTTTTCTTGAAACCTCACTTCAGCCTCAACAACTAGATGAATGGGAAAAGAGGCATTTTTTAGGAAACCCAGAATTTGGATATCATGCCCATGATAATCCAAACCTAGAAAACCCTGGCCTAGGACATGGCAGCTTTGCAGTCTGTTCTGGTTGCAGGTATTCCAGAGTGAGAGCGAGTAATCCTGAATATTTCCCTCTAATTGCAATTATCCTGGAATGCCACCACACAGGCCATAAACAATCAACACATAGAAATTAATAGCTTGGCATTGGTAGTCATACAAAGTAGAAGAGCATTGGATGTCCTCACTGCTGTCACAGGAAGCACTTGTGCAATGGTAAATTAAACTTGTTGTTTCTATATTAACAGAACAGGACAGGTAGAAGAAAATCTCAAAATTTAAGGAAACCATGGAAATCGTTGTAAAAACCCAAAACAAGAGCTATAGAAATAATCATGGTTATCCTCATTTCTCTCTTACTTTTCCTCACACCTAAAATCAGTCATTTTACCCATTCTAACACCACTGTTAATAGTATTACTTCTTTTTGGCCTTTTTTCTTACAGTTTCTTGTCTAGTTCATACACTGAACAGTACAGTCAACATTCAGGAATACGTAAACGGCGTCTTCCTGCTGCCTGAACAGCAGTACCAACCCTTGCTGGACCAAGAGACAAAACATACCGGGCATGATGGAAGAGATCCCTTCTTCAACCCCTAACAGCAGGAAGTAGCCAGATGAGATGATGCCCCAGATCCCCTGATCCTCATGTCCAGCCCAACACCCAAAACCCCCAGGTCCCCAGGTCCCTCATCACAAACACACATATATCAAAGAGAGGTTCCCTATTTTAAGGTTCACCATGTATGATTAACAGACTGCGAAACAAGGAAATGCAACCCCTTCCCAGGGCCACATGACTGATGGAACAAACCACAGCCTATGTGCATAAATGTAAACCATCTCCTCACAAGAACAAAGGGACCACATGGCACCGAGCATGGTGACATAAGGATCTCCACTGCCTCCTGACCAAAACTTAGTCACCCCTCTTACATTCCAAGAATTCATCATTTCCTAGCTCACTAACCCATTAACCATACAAGGGATAGAATTTGCTTTTTCCAACAGTCATTGGCCCTGAGCTCTACTCAGTCTCTAACCCCACTACATGGACTAACAATTCCCCCCTCCTTTTGTAATACTGTATAAATTCCTAACACCCATTCCAGGGGTGGGCTGAAGTCTATTTTTCAGGTCCCTGCTGCTGGGAAAACTTCTCAATAAACTTCTTGCCTTCAATCATCAGCCTCCATGTCCCAGTGAGAGCCATTTTCTTCTAACATGGTATAGGTGCCAGTAGAGCACTGAATCTCAGCAGCATTGTAACACCTACACTCCAGTTCATTGTACTCACCCAGAACAACTAATAAAATGGCAATGATGTACAATGGCCATCTCAAGAAACAGAGTATCTACAACTGCAAGGAAGATGTTTCCATCCATCTGACCCATGGGCTCTAAATACCCTTCCAATCAGACACAGAGTGGGCGTCACCACCCCCAAATCCTAAAAATAGAGGAATGAACAAAGTTAAGTGTGGGAATGCAACTTGGACTAAAGTAGACTTATTACTATTCTAGCAATGGATGATTTTGTAATACAGATTAAAAAGGCAGAGGTCACCACAGACTCTGAAGGAAAGGAAAGAGTGATACACTGGGTGTTGGAATTGTTCTTCACGACATTGCAATGATGGGTACAGGCCATTTTACATTTTGTCGAAACCTATAAAAATGTGTTGTAGAGAGTGCAAAATGTAATGTAAACTGTTGACCATGGTGAGTAGCAATGCTTCAGTGTGTGCTCATCAAGTCCAACAAATGTGCCTTACTAGAGAAAGATGTTGTTAATGGGGGAAAGTGTCTGAGGGGAGGGGTGGTCTGTATTGGAATACACCTATATTTAGATGTATCATTTATGTACTCTAAAGCTTCTTTCAAATTAAACGGGCCTCCGAGGGACTCCATGGGGCGTCCCCGCTCTGCAGCTCCAGGGACCTGTGCAGCCCGGCGAGGCCAGGCACTGCGCGGATGGCTGTGCTTCCGCGGCTCCTGCTCACCCTCCTGCTCCTGGTGGCCGCCCTGAGCTGCCAGGGGCAGGCCCAGACCTCCGACTGGAGGACCACCCTTAAGACCATCTGGAACGGCGGGCAAAAGATAGACACATACCTGAACGCCGCCTTGGACCTCCCTGGAGGCCACGACGGACTCTGTCCCTACAAGTGCAGTGACAGATCTAAGGCTTCCCCACATTACGGTTATAAACCCTCCCCACTGAATGGATGTTTGGTGTTCGTTTTAACTTTGGCATCCCTTCCCTCACAAAGTGCTGTAACCAACCTGACAGGTGCAGTGAGACCTGCAGCAAAAGCAAGAATGTGGAGCAGAGTTCCAGTATTGCCTCTCCAAGATCTGCCTAAATGTGCAGAAAACACTAGGACTAGCTCAGCATGTTCAAGCGTGTGGAACAACAGTGGAGCTCTTGTTTGGCAGTGTTACACGTTTAGGCTGTAAACCATACCTGGAGAGCCAAAGAGCCAAAGAGCCGCACGCCCGTGTTGTTGTGAAGAAAACACAGATCTCTAAAGAAGATGCTGACAGCTGGCTACAGCAAATGAGGACAGGAAAACTTAAACTTTGACAAAGAACTAGAAGTTTTTACAGCTTAAAGCTGCCGTATTTTGTGAAAGGATTGTTTTAAGACCTTACAGGACTTTATATTTTGACATTAAAACCTCAAGCTAAAGAAAGGAAAAGTGAGGAAGGTGCCGGGGAGCTCATGCCTTCCCTCTCAGGTGTCTTCCTGGGTGAAGTTCCTTACTGTGCCAAGTGATCGTAAACCATCCCATAAAGGGGTGTGTGTTAAGAGGGGAAAATTTTAAAGGAGGGTCTGCAACTCAGTTTTTGCAGCTGTATTTACAAAAAAGTTCAAGTGATGAAGCTCGTTATAAGATATGTCCAGTATTATCTTATTTGAAAATACAGGAAAATCATCTTTTAGAGTTTTGTTTACTACAGAGTATTAAAATACTTACACAGAATTTGGCTTATTTTTTTTTCTCTATTTTAATTGCACATCATATGTTATTTATTTATAACATGTTTCGCATATAAGTATACCCTGTTTCTTTTAATGACAGGGCTAGTTACACAGACAAGGTTTCCATATGTGTTTCTCTTGAAAACTTGGAACCATCAGCTGGTAACCTCTAAAGAAACAAAACCACGACATCTATGTATTATATAATATGCATAGAAGGTGATGTAAACAAAATTCAGAAATATAACCACTCTCATTTTATGAACCACTCATATGACAGTTGTCGTATCTTGCTGTAATCTTTGCCTAAATTGGATAAAAGATTTAATGAAACAAATGAAAAGTTATTTAACATAGTACAGTTCAGAACCTTATATTCTGTTAAGTTTGGTGTTTACTCCCTAGTACCTATTCCAGATTTTGGAATATTTTTAAAATATCCATTAGTGGTTTTAACAAAAATTGTTCTTGTTGTTGTTGTTATAATTTTTAACTGTGGATTAAAAAGGCATGGATACAAAAGGACAAGATACAAAGAACTACCTTTTATAGTAAATCTCTTATTTTATTGACAGTTATTAAAAGATGTTTAAGGGCAAATCCCACATGACTTTGGCTACGCCTGAAAATGTGTATGAATTGTCAGAACTTTTCAACCCCTTAGAGCGCTCATCTATGTCCTCTACTGCTTCACTTGCCACTGGCTGTTTGATTTTCCCTAACCCAGGATCCCAAGCCATATATATCTTTTGGGTAATTTATGAATTAACTTATTAAGATAAACTGCTTGGAAATTTGGAGAAGGGCAGCACAAGGAGAGGCGGTTCTTTCTAAGTCATTACAATTAGAAAGGGGCAGGAGGAAAAATATGTTCTGGATAAAGGCCAGGTTCCTAACTTTGAATATACATCATTACAAGGAACCTAATATTTACCAAACTGAGATAGCAGCAGCTATCCTGCCAAGAGATGCATCCCCTATTAAACAAGGGAAGGGAACAAATGCTGACACAATTTAAATGTTAATACCCTTAATTGATACTTCATTTCAAACTTTTGTGAAAGGTCAGTAGTTTAGTTTCCTAGGCTACTCCAGTAAATATCATGAAATGGTTTGGTTTGAGTGACGGGAATTTATCGGTTTATAGTTTTGAGGCTGCAAAAATATCCAAATCTGGACATCATCAAGGTGATGCTTTCTTCCCAAAGAATGGCTAACAACGATCCTTGGCTCCTCTGCCACATGGCAAGGCACATGGTAGCATCTGTTCTCTCCCCTCTCTTCTGGGTTTCAGTTCTTGCTTCTCTGGCTTTCTCTTTCTCTTTCTCTTTCTCTTTCTCTGTATTCATTCTGCGTATAAAGAACTCCAGTAATTCAAATCCCATCCTAAATTAGGTGGATCACACCTTAACTGAAGTAGGCTCATCAAAAGATAATGGATAATATACAAACATTAATAGAAAAAAATTAAATTATAAAATAAGAGTTCTGGAAGCCATTATCACACAGGAATTATTAATATATATATTCTCAAATAGACATTAAGTCTTATAATCCAAAGAAGCACCCTTGTTTTCTAAGACAATTATTTCACTCAGTTTGGGGATTGCTTTGCTGTCTTCACTTTTTTCTGAGCTCCTGTTTTCTTTCAGGCAAACACATAAACTCCAGTTGTTTCCACAGATTTAATTCTTTCACATTTTCCCTGTTATTATCCCTGTAGATTCTTTGTTCCTACCGTGGAGACTCATTGATGAGATTCTGGCCATCAACATTTTGAAATGAATCATCATTGTGGTTATCACAGTCATAATAATTCTTGTTAAATAAATCATTGAGACAACATAAGGAATCTGTGCCTGATGAATATGTATCTGAAAGGCTCTGTTTTAACTTGCAAAGACCTATCAACACAAAGCACCAGAAATGTTTTGGCTTTTACGCAGTGGATTTATTTGGGGTAAAAGTTTACACCTCTAAGGATGTGAAACATCTTAATCAGGACACCAGAAGAGGTGCTTACTCACCACTGTCACCTCCCATGGATTCTGGCATTGCAGCCTCATGGTGAAGCAAGATGGCTGCTGAGCTCTGCCAAGGTCTCAGCCTTGCCCTCTGGGCTTACTGTCTTTCTTGAGCTGCTCCATGGGCCCAGCCACTCTCAGCCTCTGGAGGGATTATGTTCTCCTGCAGTCTTCTCTCTCACACATTGCAGAATCAAATATGCCAGCTTCCATTTCCTCTGTGTGTCTCTCTGTTTGTGTCCATTTATATCAGACCAAGCAATGGAGTGGAGACTCAACCTGATGTACACTCATCAAAAGCCCACAGTCAAACTCATGAAGTATCTAATCAAAGGGCCCTCAACTAAATTTAGTGCAATCAAAGACACAGGCTCGTTTCTAAACAAAGTATTTCACTTTTTGGGAATCATAAAATAATTTCAAACTGCCACAGTCCCTCTGTCTTAATATTATTTTAGATAATTCTCTTTTTCATATATGAGCATTTTATCATTGTGGTGTGAGTTGCTTTATATTGCATCACGGGAAATTAGGTTCAGGCACAGCAGACACCATTGGTAAAGGACATTTCCACACACTATGCTTTACATCAGAGGGAAGTGACAAATCTGTGCTGCTAAGGGTGGTCTATTTGTAAGATTCCTGGAGAGGGAACCCTGCCTCTCAGAGTTCCTGCCTCATTAGCATCTGGAGCTGCTTGATTCTGGCATCCAGGTTTAAATACAATTGAGTCTTTTCATTAGAACTAACACCTGCCCAGGTCTAAGGAATGTAAACAGACTAAAACACCTGCACACAAATAAAATAGGCAGTGGGGGAGGCAAGGGCTGGAAGATGGCTGCTCAGCATGTGTCTGTAATTTCAAAAATATTGGGAAGTAATGAGTCTAGAAGAATTTCTCATTTTGCAGTTATACATTCTATACCTGTTTCTAGAAGTGACAAGAGAATGTTAGGCAAAGTACCTAATAAAGAATGAGTGATGTCTTTTCACCATAAGCCACTGTTTAGGCGATCAATGTTTAGAAATAAATACTATTTTTAAAAACACTATTCCCCCCATTCTTCTAGTCACTTAAATCTGAATTTTCTATTATGAGGTACACTAATATGTATTTCTATTTTTTAAGATTAAGTACTGCTGTTACTTTTTTCTGGAATTTTATAAGAACATGTTTATTTAAAATGCATTGTAAATGTTACATAGTGCAGGTAGTGGAGTAAGGGCTACATGGTTTTCATTTATGTATGTGTATGTGCACACATGTATTCACAAATATGTTCTTTATTCTCATGAATGAATAATAAGAAATTTCTATATTAAAATGAAATTTGTTTTCAAATATTAAATCATATTCTTTCTCTAGTACCTCGTGTGTTTTTGCTCCCATATGTGGCTTACCTACAACAGTGGTCATTATTTCATTACTAAATATGATAAAATCTGGAAGGAGAGCCTGAGGGACTATTATCTAAAAAATCAAGATTGTTCCAGGTATATTTGTAAAACAGGCAGCAATACTGGTTTTTATCTCTTCTGTTTTGAAATATAAGTGTATAAGAAGAAACTCATAAAGTAACTTTCCACAGCCGAACATAGCACTCAAGACAAAACTTCTTTACCACTTAGGAAAAGTCAAAGAATATATCTTGAAAAATCACACATATACATTTTTAAATAAAAATTCTTTTTTTAATCTAAAATTTGCAACCAGTATCCACTCCTTAATGATGACAATATCCTTGCCTTTTTCCTCTAGTTTTCCTATGTACATACCCATCTCTAAACAATCTCAGGCAGTATGCTCTATCGTTAGATTGTAGGTGAAGTTAATCATATACACTATTTAATGTCTTGCTTTTTAACTCAATGTTATGATTTTAAATTGCGTTCTTATTTCTCCATATTTAGAGTTTGACAATATCATTGCACTGTATATTACATTGTATTACTGTCCATACCCACAATTCTTTCTCTTTAATTCTGAAAGTTTTGTTGGTGTTTTTTTTTTTTGGTTGTTGCTGTGGTACATTAAATCGTAAATAAATATTTGTAGACAATACATATTCATTTGGTATATGAATACAATTGGTATTCATCCACTAAATTTTTGGCCAGGAGTTCTTATTTATATAAATTTATTTCTGGATCAATTTGATTCTACTTCACTCACTATAGATAAACTAAAAATAATTAGGTTTTTTTTTATCTTTAAAAATCTGGGAGAAGTAGATGTGGATCAAGAGATTGAGCTGCTGCTGCTTACCACATGGGAGGTCTAGTTTTGGTTCCTGATTCCTTCTAATGAAGATAAGCAGGATGGTGAGCTGATGCAACAAGATGATGTAACAAAAGACACATGGAGGAAAACATAATGAGAAACGAAACAAAGCAGGGAGCAGTGGTGGGTCACATGATTAGGATCTTCCCTCCAACACGGGAGGTCCTGGGTTGGTTCTCAGTACCCCCTAAAAAAAAAAATGAAGAACACACAAAAACAAACACAGCAAATGCAAGAAACGAGGGGTTAGGGAGGAGTAAATAAATAAAATAAATCTTTTAAAAAACTGTATATCTTTTATTTCTTTATTCCTGTACTATACTTGCTAGATCCTTCTTTCAAAGGTTGAAGAGAAGACGCATGATTGCCGTGTATCTGATCTTAGAAATAAAGCTTTAAGTATGAAGTTCCTTTTTATGTACATAAATTCTCTTTCAGATAAAGGAAGTTCTCTCTTGGTTGTAGCAACTTCAATATTTAGAGCAGTTTTAGGTGTGCAGAAAACTTACAGGGATAGTACAGAATTCCTATATACCTGCCTTCCCTCGATTTCAATGTGTCTCTATTAATAATATATTGTTTTGGTATGCTACAAATGTTACAATTGATGAGCCTATGATTAATATATTATTAACTAAAACTCATAGGGAATTGTATTAGTCAGTCAAAGGGTGCTGATACAAAGTACAGAACTCTCTTGACTTTTATAAAGGAATTTATTTGGGGTAGGAGCTTACAGTCACAAGGCCATTAAGCTAAGTCACTTCCACACCAAAGTCTGTTGCCACATATTGTAGCAAGATGGCTGCCAGTCTCTGCCATGGTTCAACCTTCCTGTTACTCCTAAGTCTCTGTAGTCTCAGCTCCTTCCATTCCCAGCTATAGGCTAGCAGAAGGCTTATCTCTTTCCCTGGGCTGTCTTCTTTAGGGGTTTTCTCAGGTGTTCAGGGCTTTGGTCTCTGCAGCTGCAAACTATCAGGCAAAGTGCTTGGCTCTCTCCCCAGGGCTCCAGAGCCCAAAACTAAACCCTGTGTGTTCTCCTTCTCCATGTATTTACATGCCTGTCTTTGGTTACGCATTCCTTTATATAACCCACAGCTGCAGGCTGGCTATAGGCAGGGACTTCAACTGAGTTGGACTAATGACATAGTCAAATAAAAGGCCTAATCTTGATTTAATAATAAAAAGCATAACCTTTGAATCTAATATGATCTAATACATCCAAAGGAACAGACCAGTTTAAAAATACGATCCAATATCTATTTTGGAATTCATAAACAATATCATACTGTATAGATATATTAGGGTTCAATTTGTGCTTTACAATTCTATGGGCTTTGACAAATGAGTAATATCATGTACCCACCATTCCACTACCATCCAAATTTTTTCTATATTAAAATGCCCCATTCTCTACCTAGTCATTTTTCAGCCCCATTTCCTGAAATTCTGGCAAGTGTCGATATTTTTTCTGTAGATTTACTTTTTCCAGAATGTCGTATAGATGGAATGTTACAGTTTGAATCCACTACAGATGGGCTTCCTTCACTGAAAATATGCATTTAAGTTTCTTTTGTGCTTTTTGTGGCTTGATAGTCCATTTCATTTTATCAGTGAATGATAGCCCATTGTGTGGATATAGCACGGTTTGTTTATCCACACATCTGTTGGAATTTATCTTGATTGCTCTAATCTTTGGCATTTATAAAAATGTTGCTATAAACATTTGTGTATAGGTCACAGTCATACATTGATGGCATTATATATTTGTATATATATGCACAAATTAATATATTTAGAAACAAAAATATTATCAATTTAGTTTATGAGAATATAACAAATAAAAATACACATATAGCTAGCCAGCATTAGCTATTATTATTGAGAGCACAAAAATAAGTAGAGAATCCAGAAATGAAACTATGGATTTACGTGCCATATTTCTTAGAAATAACAATGCTTAAAGTTTGACATTTAATCTGTCCCCAATATCCAACCAGTGGCAGGAAGGTGAATTTCCTTAGGAATACTAGGTAGCAAATGAACAAACATTCTCCTCTTCTTGATTCAAGATGAAGAATGATTAAAACAATTCTATTTGGTACAAGTAGATAATCCAGATTTAAATTATTTTCCCCATGCTCTTGTGTCATTTCATCTTGTGGGTTAACTGTCTTCTTTTTATACCTTCCCTACTTTTGTTTAAAAGAAACTTTTTTTTTTAAAAGAGCTTTTCATTTCTTACATAGTTTTACATGAATTTTGTCATTTTCACCTTAAGATTCCTATTACAATACTATTATTTATTATTGTAGAATGAATAAATAATATAATGAGTAGATATTTGACATTTTTATTTTTAGCAATGTGATATATTCTGATATTATAGTGTTTTTCTTTACAAGACCATTACAAGACAATTTTTATCAAGGGATATCTGAAGATTAAATGATTTATTTTAAAAGAAAAAATTTGAATACAGAATTTTAGGAACTAGAGCCGAGAAACAGAGGGGATAAGTTCTAGATTTAGGGTCTTGTGTCAGTTATTATAATGTAGAAAATGTAGTAATTCCTCAGATTAATTAGTGACAAAAATCTTTATCTATTGATAGTGGTGATATGCTCTTTGAATATTTGACATGATAATAGAAATGCTGTGGTAGAGAGATTGAAAAAAGAAGTATATCTTGGCCCAATATATAGAGTGTTCGCCTACCTCATGGGAGGTCCAAGGTTCGAACCCTGGGCCTCCTTGACCCGTGTGGAGAATGGCCCATGCACAGTGCTGATGTGCGCAAGGAGTATCTTACCACGCAGGCGTGTCCCCCATGTAGGGGTGCCCCACGCACAAGGAGTGCACCCCATAAAGTGACCCGCCCAGCAGGAAAGAAAGTGAAGCGTGCCCAGGAACGGCACTGCACACACAAAGAGCTGACACAACAAGAAGATGCAACAAAAAGAAACACAGATTCCTGCTGCCGCCGATAAGGATAGAAGCAGTCACAGAAGAACACACAGGGAATGGACACAGAGAGCAGACAACTGGGGGGGAGGGGAAAGGGGAGAGAAATAAATAAATCTTTTAAAAAAATAAAAATAAAATAAAATGAATTGTTTAAAAAAAGAAGCATATCATGTCAAGATTCAGCAAACAACTCTAAATGTTGGGCTAAGACATCTAAGTTAGTGTTAACATGGACTAAATTTGCAGGATCTGTGAATGAGAATGAGACAAGTTAACTGCATAGTTTTTTTAAAGCAATGTTACTTTTACATGTGCTTTTGTTAAAACTGTTACTTCTCAAAATGCCAGTAACCCTTTAATAATCACATCAAGATGAAACTCAAACAGTACTATTTTCCAAAGGGACACTCCCACCAAAACCCATCGAAGGTGAAACAATTTTCTTAATAGGCACTTGCAAGGGACAGTCACACCTTTCAAGACAGACTCCTATTTTTATTAGGAGTTTGAAGTCTCGTATGTTCTGTAGGTGTGCAGGGTGATAAGCTGGCTTAAAAATAACCCAATTATGAGAATTTCCTCTTCATCCCTTAGGTGACACTTTCATGAGCCACCTGCTTTTTACCCTCTGACTTCACTCTGAGTCAACACAGGACAGTCAGTCAAGAGGACAGATATGGTTTGCTCTGGCCCTGGACCGATCCTTTAAACATCTCCTTTCTTACCCAACTATGCCAGGCCTCTTTAGGAGAGTCAGCCAAGGATGCATGACTTTCTGGCTGACGGAGGTATGTATGTCCACTGCCCCCTGTCTGCCTGCTGCCCCACCTCATTGAGTGGGAGATGCTAAATGCTGTGCCTGCTGCAGCTGCAGGATTCATATATAAGCAAAACAAAGTGGAACATTGGAGTCTTGCTTTGAATAATTCAGGATAAAAAACATACCTCAAATATGAAATATTTAGGTCACTTCATAAATTATTCTAATCATTTCCTGTGGAGATTTGAAAAATGCATGCAAACACATATTTGAGCTTTTTAATGAATATACTTTAATCGGAAATTGCATAATCATTGTGACTGTGAATCATTAATTTTGAATTTTATAAGTGGTAAAAAATTTGGCATTGTATAATAATGAATTATTTTATATTTAATTAGCCCACACTTTATAAATGTTCTTAAAAAGGAATTAATTTAATGATGGAAAGCAAAACATAAATCCTCATAAAAATTCTTTTAAATACGTGCAGTTTTTTTTTTTAAATCAGAATGAGCTAACTTCGATAAAATGCTAACCTAAGCTTAATTAATCCCCAAAGACTTAAAAAATTTAAGGTAAACCACCAAATAAAGAAAAACAAACAAAAAAACAAACAAAGAGACTCCTTCCTAATGGATTGTTTCATAGTTTCTAACTGATATGAATGAGAAAGAATAATATGGCAACTGTGACTAAAATAATAATTGAACTAAACATTCATTGAGAAGTTGATTATTAAGTGCTTTACAGACATTACTTTTGATATATTATTTGTATTTTACGTTTGAAAACTAGGTACTAGAGACAGTTATAATTATTAAAAGGCCACACATTTTAAGGTTTAAGCAGAGTTAAATTCTACCTGGAATAGCATTTGACTAAATTATAAACTGCATGAACAATGATTGCAATTACTTACATAACCAAGGAACTCTTGGAGCTTTGACAACCATAGTATCATTCTGGAAACTCGAGCCCATTGCATGCTTCCATAACGGCTCTGCACATTTATTTGTGAACTTATGGTCATTTATTTCATCATTAAATCAATGAAAATTCCTTCTCTACAATAAATACTTAAAGAACCATTTTTCTGGGTGGTATTTCCAATACTCTTTAGGATGTGGTAAATTTAGTATGCCATATGACATTTTTAAACACATAAAATTTTTCCTTAAATTTTTAATGAGTTCTAAAATCTTTCCACACCCTCATTAATAAGCAAAAAATAATAGTACAACTGTATCTCCTTTAATAAATAAATGAATATTAGTAAATCAAAATAATTTAGTGTAATAAATTAAATGTATGCTAATTTTCCACTTCCCCCATCTTCAGAGCACTCAGTATTTGTCACTGGATTTCAAAATTATCATGAAAAATGATGTGTAATTTTTTTCAAAATAAAGCTCAAATTTTTAACACTGGTGTTAGAATGTTAAAATATTTCACTAGAATCTGACTTTTAAGAAATAAAGCTATTCTTACTTATGAACATTTTTATTGCTCAACAATTTAGCTTTACACCACTCCAACCAATAGTATTTTGTCAAATGCAGAATATTTTAAGGCATGCTTACTATATCTTAAGACATTTGGTTAACTCTCTGAATAATTTAGAACCAGACCTTTAGATTCTTCAACTGAGAAATGGCCACTGTCTTCAGCGCACCTGCTCCCCTCCCTCCACCGGTGTGGGTGGACTAGGGATCTGTTCTATACACACCAGGTATCAACTTAAGCACAGTTATACCAGAGCAGAGTCTCTGTGAGCACTGAGCTGCCCAGATGTATAATGACAGAGTAACCAACACGGAACTGAATCTGGCCAAGAACCCGAAGAGGAAGCAAATCAAACCTAAGGATACACTCTCCATTTCAGACGCTGAGCAGCAAATAACCTATGTGGATCAAAACCTTCAAAATGCTTCTCATGATCTTGAAAAGAATGACAAGAATTCACCATGCAATGGTAAATCCTTTAATAGATTCTCAATATAATTACTCTAGGATGTGCACTTGGGGTGCAGAGGAGAAGGGAAAGCAAAGATTACAGACATGGAACATGAATAGTCCGATTTAGAGAATAAGCTAATTTAGTTGTCATATTTTGGATCAGCGCTCAAAGTGTTCATATGGTATACCAGTCTGAATTCTAAAGAGCAAAGGTAATCAGAATTTTGGAGCATTATATTCTTGAAAATTCAGTGGTATATTCTGAGAGAAAGATTACAAGGATGGGTGTGGGTTTGGGGTCCAGCAGTTAAGAATATGACTCTGTGTGTGTCAAACAATCACTTGTCTCTATTGACCCTTTCTCTCCCTGCAGATTTGGCATCACCTCTGGGAAGACTCATTGCTGGGATCCTGGGAATATTGTGCCTGGTCCTGAAAACCTCCGTAATAACCACGGTAGTCATAATTATTACTCCATGTAAGTGAGTTTTTGAAAGGTCATAGGGTATTTTTCATTTTCAAGATTTTGAAAATGCCTGGAAATATTTCAAAAATTATGAGCTAGATATAAAAGTCTTGTTTTAATGTTATTTATTTGGACTAAACGTATGTATTTGAATGATGTGGAAGGGTATTCTGAATTTGTCAAAGTCTAAGTTACAGAATGGTTGCAGAGAGTATTGTATTTATATATATGCAGCTTCTGATCTCACACAAAGACTTGCTTTAGAAGAAGCAAGTTTATTGAAAAAACTGAGAAATGCAAATTAATTTTTGGCACTCATGAAACCGAATTCTGAATGAGAAGGTTTTGGTCCATTAGGCTGTTGAAATTTTATCTCCCAAAACTCAATTGTTTTATTAATTTTCCCGGGTAAAATATTTTTTATTCAACAGTGGTCTACTTTCTTAATAATACTTGAAATTTCAAGCTAGGAATCTAAAACTATTATGATTTATTAATAGCAGTATTAATTTCATAAGAATAACAATTATATTTCTAGGTATAGAAATACAGGAACAGAAAAATGATTGCCTGATAAAAAGATCTCAGAAAGGTATGTAATGGTTTTTAAATTTCTCGTATATACGTACATGTTATATCTTTTCTGTCTTAGGATACACAAAATAAAATTTAAAAATTATAAATTTGAGCAATAAATATTCACAAATAAAAAATTATATAAGGACATTCCTTGTTGTTCCACAGTAAAGGGTATTCATTTAAAATCACTTTTGTCAATTTGTTGTAATATTCTACTGTAATATGAAAACAAGCAAATATTTTTGTATTCTAATCAAATAGTATTGTTCAGGGCTTTTCAGGACATATATAGGGTGAAGATTTTGAATGATTGCTTTATATGGGTACATAAATTAAAGTTTAAGAGACACTTATCTGTGTGTGTGTGGAGTTTATTTTATATATGTCAGCCTGTGAGGGTATGCATACATTTATGTGCATACATATGTTTATATCTGTGCAAAAATGTCAATTAATTTTCCTTTTAAAATTCAAATGATTTCTATACAGTAATTCACAAATTTCTTCAGCCTCTCATTGTTGGCATTGTCCAGAGGAGTGGTTTACGTACTCCAACAATTGTTATTACATTAGTCCTGAACAAAAAACATGGAAAGAGAGTTTGATGGCTTGTGCTTCTAAGCGATCCCATCTATTTTATATCGATACTGAAGAAGAAATGGTAAGATTTTAAGTGTTAGATTTCCAATCTATTAGTTTTATTTTTTCGGATGTTCTCTCTGTGTTTGCTGCACATTAAAAGAAAAGTTGACCTTTCTATATCGTTATCTCATTGATGTAGCATAATGTGTAGCAAAGATGATAATTTCTCCATTCTATTCTATGGCAATTTGTCATAAATTATGTATGTGGGTGTATAGGTATGTGTATGTATTTGTGTGTTTCTTTACATCACTTGAGTTCCACTGTTCAATTTTTTTTTTTGCACCAAGATCACATGGTCAAATTTACTGGTATTAATTTTTATATTAGTATAGTATATAATTCAATTACATTTCTATTCAATAATAGTACCATATTAAACTTGGACTTTTCAATCTCTATATAAATGCACTCATAAAAGTATGCTGTGATTTTATGGAAATTACATTTAGTCAACAGATCAATTGTTGAAAATTGACATCTTTTTGATATTATGCATTAGTGTGTTTTCATCTTTCTTATCTCCTTTGGCTATTTTGTAGTTTTGTATATATCTAGCACATTTCATTTTATTTGACTCCAGGTTTCTTTTATATTCACTCTTCTGCTGTTGCAAATATATCACTCTACAATCTATTTGGGTACATTGACCATATATCTAGTAATCATGCAAAACTCAGTTTTATATCCAAATGTTTATTTGGGAATTCCTTTATGTTTTCTCCACATGCAATTCTATCATCTATGAAGGTGTCAGATTCCCTTCTTCTGTCCCATTGATATATATTTAATTACTTCATTTTTTCCATTGAAAAGGCTGTCCATTGAAAGTTAATTAAAAATAGTGATATAGGACATCATGGTCTTATTTACCTGTAACAGAAGGGAACATTTCAACATTGTTTAGGTTTACTCTTGTTTTTGTTGTTTTTATGAGAACTCTGTCTGAATAAAGAAGTTTCTTTTTTTCGTATTTTAACACATTTTGAGGTGTAATTGATACACAATTAATTGCACATATTTATATCATATAATTCATAAGTTTTGATATATTTATACAACTTGTAGGATCATAAGGCAACTGTGGATCTGCTTTATTTACCATGAATTATTTGGAATATTTTAGACCGAAACAAAATAGAGTCATGTGATACATAAACTTTTTTGCCTGGATCTTTCATTCAAGATAATTATTTTGAGATTCATCCACAGGTGATTCAAGAACACATTCCTTTTTATTGTTGAATAGTAATTGTACTTATTTAACAAATTTGCTTATCCATTTGCGTGTTGATGTACATGTGGGTGTTTATATTAAGGCGGTGATCTCATTCATTCATCTGGTGGTTTTTTTACCATGTTTCACTTGTGTTCATCTGCACAATTTTAAGCACATAGTTCAATGACTTTTTAAAATTGTATGTACCTATGAAGAAACCACTCCAATCAAGACAGAATATTCACTTCAACCCATAAAATGCCTGGGTGTCTATATCTATTCAAACCTCACTTTCAAACTTATTTCTAACTTCATCATTTAGTTCTTCCTCTGTCAATGATCACATGAATGGAATCAAACAGCATATTATTTTGTTATTGGAATTATTCATTCAACATAGTATACTTGTCAGATTTATCCATACACTAACTATTTCTTCCTATATATTAATACAATGAAAGCACATTCCATAACTTGTTTATCTAGTCACCTGATGGTGGACATTTGAATTGCTTCCAGAAGTTTACTTTTATGAAGAAAACTACCACGATGCATTTTGTACAAGAAGTTATGCGGATATATGCTTTCAGTTTTTGTGCAATTACATTGGAATTGCTGTATTGTAGGTTAAGTGTATTTTTAGATGAAATTTTGAAAAGAAAATTTGGTATATTGTTTTCTATGTGTTTACATTTTCCTCTTAAAATCATTTGCGAGTTTACTTGCTTCACATCCTCGTTAACACTTAGCTTTGCTAGGCACATTTTCAGCTTATCATTTCATTGAGTGGTCTTTGATGTCTTTCCAGAAAATGGTTTCGTTACCCAAATTTCCTATTCATTAGCATACAATTGTTCATAATATATTAATATATTTACATCAGTAAGATTGGTAGATATTTCTCATCTTTCTTTTCTGTGTGTGGTATTTGTGTCTTCTCATTTTGTTTGATCTGCCTGGCTGGAGGTGTATCAACTTAGTTATCTTTCAAAGAAGCTTATGTTTGTTTTATTTACTTATTGTTTCCCATTTTCATTGACTTAGGCTCATATGTGCATATATCTTCCTTCTTCATTTGGTTTTAATTTTATTTTCTCTTTCTATTTTTTAAGTGGAAGAATCCTAAATATTCTAGCTTTAAAAGTGACATAATCAAAAATATTCTTGCAACCGTTTTAGTAGTAAACCTTATGTGTACGACCTATGGTAACATAGCATGTGTCTTAAGTTGACACTCTCTTGCACAGTTGTACTCTCGAGAATCTCGAAAATTTCAAACAAATACTATGAGCTGTTCCAAACTGTGTTAACTTCCTAAAAATATAAATGTTTGATTTTGAGATAGTTGTAAACTCACCTGCAGGGCCCCCCTTGCTAGTGCCACTGGAGCCTGGTGTATGTGTGGGGGAGGTGTGCCTGCTGACTTTTGGGTCAAAGAGATTTCCTGGGAGCAGCAGTGGTCTTATGGATCCTCTCTGCTGGGGGAGGAGCAGCTCTGCCTTTGACCACTTACTGTTGGCAGATCTCTTGGTGGATGCCTCTCTCCAGTACTGCTGGGTTCACCTGGTGTTGTTGTAGGACTCTTATAATTCAGAGAAAGATTGAATTTACCTGAGCCACCGTCTGTTACTGGGTTAGGGCCTGGAAAATTCTAGGCCTACATTTTTTTTTTCTGTTGGGTGGAGGACATTAGATACCCTGCCTGTCTGTTTTGCCTGCCTCGGGGTCCTACATAATTTTGCCTTACTCTTCCTGCCTGTTAGAGTTGTCTTTTGCTTATGTCTTTCTTCATTTTCAGTGTTTATCCTTGTACTTAGCAGAGAGTAGCAGTGAAAAATGTGCCTGTGCTATCAAGTCTGACATTATCTATATATTCCAGCAATATGGAAACAGATAAAAGTGGGATTACTCTAGTTAAAAAATTGTGTATGGCCCAGAAAACAAATTTTGGCCTTCAGGTCATTTTTCTCCTCAATGGCAATACCTCAATTTCCTTTACAAAACTCTAACTTAGAAACATAGAAAAATACATTTAGTTAGAGGAAAAATGTCGCAGTGTCCGGAAACTTTAAAAAATCATTTGTATGTTAATTTTGTGGAGCTGGTTGACTACTAAATGATATAAATCTCAATTTTCACTGTCAACACAAATATAAGAAGATAAATAAATCTATCAGTAATAAAAATTTATGAGTTTTTTGTAGTCAAAAGTCTAAACTTGAGATTTGGTAATATGAACGATTGGTTTTCAATCCAGCATTTGCATTTGTTTTGAAAATTAATGAACATAAGGAAGAAACATTCCCTGCATTAAAAATATTAATCTTTAGAAATGATGATTTAAATGGAATTTCTTTGTTTTCTGATAGAATATGCTGAGATCCCTTTCATTAGGATTATGGATTGGACTCTCTCTTAAAAGCAATTCTCAACAATGGGTATGGGAAAAGATCTCAACTATCCACAGAAAGTAAGTTTTACTGAACAATGTTATAGAAGAAGGAAACCTATAAAAATGAACCTTTCATAAGGATAATATTAATAAATTTATTTGCATTATGGAAATGTAGGAAATATTGAAATTAGTGACATAAGTCAATATAAACATTAGTTAAGAATGGTTTGCTCATTGCTCAAAATAACCAGTGCAATTATGAATGTTTCATGAAAGATGTCATTATCCATTTAAAAAATATTCTTTTAATACTGTTATTTGTAAAGTAGTTGTGAGGATCGCCCTTAAAAAATGTAATTTCATTATGCATTTTTCTCTATTACAGAATGAAAAATCCATCAAATCATACACATAACTGTGCTATGCTAGTCTCACATGACTTCCAGGCAGTCAGCTGTGAATCTTCAAGACGCTATATTTGTAAGCATGTATTTTCGAGTTAGAACACCGGATTTTGGAGTCCTTGAAGGGACTTTATATTTCATGAAATGGAGCTCCTATGCTTGCAAAGGCCTCATAATGAATTCTATTGTTTGGTCTAATAATTCCAATGTATTAAAAACAAGTTTTGGACTATAACATACACCAAAAAATATAAGTCATTAATTTACCTCTTACTGATCTATCATTAAGTAGATATATCCTTGTAAGCTCAACATAACTCAATAATATAAAATAAAATAAAGTCAACTACTCATATAAGACCCTCTCTTGTTAATCATCTATTTTTAACACCGTAGATTTGTATTGAATTTAAAAGTTTATGTATTAGGGAGTGGAATTGACTCTAGTGGTTGAGCACCCACCTCCCACATGGGAGGTTCTGGGTTCAGTTCCCTGTGCCACCTGAGAAAATGAAAACACACGACAAGGGAAAAGCAAACAAGAAAGCCAACTCAAGGAAACTGATGTTGCTCAGTGGTTGAATTCTGCTTCCCATATGTGAGTTCCTGGGTTCAATACCTGGGCCCCAGCACCAAAAAAAAAAAGAAAAAATGTGTATTGGAAATCATACTGTTGGTATTATTTTGCCTCTGGCTTCTTTTCAGTTTTATCTGAAAATTTAGCATTGATATGTCACAAAACATCACATACCTTATGATTTCATTTATATGAAGTGTCTGGAATAGACCAGTCCATACAGATATAAAGTGAATTAGTAGATGCCAAGGACTGAGGGAAGGTGGGAAAGGGAATGACTGCTAATAGAGAAAGGATTTCTTTTAGGGCTGATGAAAATTTTCTAAAACTGGATAGTGGAGTTGATTGCAAACTCTGTGAGCATATGAAAAACCACTGAATTATGCAATGTAAATGGTTGAATTTTAAATTATATAATATTCATTTCAATAAAGCTATTAAAGAAATACCCTGACATGATTTTGTTGGGGACTGTGTTAAGTTTCAAAGTAATTTGTGAACATTTGTTATTTGTTTCACTCAATAACTTCCACAAGGTTCATCTATTTTTTTCACAGCTGAATAGTATTCCATGTATGTATAGACCATGTTTTTATGTCCATTCATCTCTCTCTCTTTTTTTTAAGACTTATTTATTTATTTATTTATTTATTTATTTCTCTCCCCCATCTCCCACCCCGGTTGTCTGTTCTCTGTGTCTATTTGCTGCATCTTTTTTGTTCGCTTCTGTTGTTGTCAGCGGCACAGGAATCTGTGTTTCTTTTTGTTGCGTCATCTTGTTGTGTCAGTTCTCTGTTGTGCGACACCATTCCTGGGCAGGCTCCACATTCTTTTGCACTGGGCGGCTCTCCTTATGAGTGGCACTCTTAGTGCATGGTGCTCCCCTACGTGGGGGACTCCCCTGCGTGGCAGAGAACTCCTTGCACGCATCATAACCGTGTGTGGGCCAGCTCCACATGGGTCAAGGGGCCCGGAGTTTGAACCTCGGGTCTCTCATGTGGTAGAAGGAAGCCCTAACCACTGGGCCAATTCCGCTGTCCCTCCATTCATCTCTTGATAGATACTTGGACTGGTTCCATATTTTAGCAATTGTGAAAAGGCTATTCACTGTTTGCAAGTTTGTTTCTGAATTGCAAAGTTTAATTCCCCTTTCACTTGTTTTTAGATTTTCCATTCAGTCTTGGATACCACAACCTGACATACACAATGTGTTAAGACCTTATTTTTCTTGTCTCTGTCATGGAACTCTTAGCAACAAATAGTAACTGCTAAATTTTCTGTCAGGCAAAAATCACATTTACCTCAACAGCTCAAGGTTCAACTAGAACAAGTCAGTTCACATAGATTCAAATTATAGATTGAAGGCTAAAGAGAACTTGATATACAAAAATGAAAGTTTAAATAGCAGAAACAAAGCTCAATTTAAAAATTTCAAGTAAGTTGGAAAACCTTTAGCCTAAATTATTCCACTTGCATCAATACAGAAAAGCTTTAAATTACTAGTGCCAATACTGTATTGCAATCAAAAAGACTCCTCAAAGAGAGAATCACCCCAAATGACCAGCTCCTAAAAAAGTAGGTGGAACTGGATGTGGCTCAAGTGATTAGGCCTCTGTCTACCATACGGGAGGACCTGGGTTCAATTCTTGGGGCCTCCTGGTGAAAAAGAGGAAGAGAGAGTGTGCCTGGGCTGCAAGCCAGTGCCCGCGTGGCGAGCCAAAGGCCCTCATGGAGAGCCTAGTGCCTACACGGTGAGCAAGAGTTTGCTTGAGTGCCTGCATGGCACATCAAGTGTCCCCATAAGTGCCTGCATGGTGGGCAGTGAGCCCACACAATGATCCAGTACCTGCTTGATGAGACAAGTGCCCCTGAGTGCCCAAGTGGTGAGCCAAGTGCCCGCATGAGTGCCCACATGGTGAGCCGAGTGCTTGTGCAGCAAGCCAAGTGCCCACACAGTGAGCCAGTGCCCACACAAGTGAGTCACAAAGCAAATGAACAAAGTTAAGTGTGGGAATGCCACTTGGACTAAAGTAGACTTATTACTATTCTAGCAATGGATGATTTTGTAACACAGATAAAAAGGCAGAGGTCACCAGAGACTCTGAGGGAAGGGAGAGGGTGATACATAGGGTGTTGGAATTGTTCTTCATGACATTGCAATGATGGATACAGGCCATTTCACATTTTGTCGAAATGTATAAAAATGTGCTGTGCAAAGTGCAAACTGTAATGTAAACTGTTGACCATGGTTAGTAGCAATGCTTCAGTGTGTGCTCATCAAGTCCAACAAATGTGCCTTACTAGAGGAAGATGTTGTTGATGGGGAAAAGTGTCAGAAGGGAGGGGTGGTCTGTATGGGAATCCCCCTATATTTGGATGTATCAATTATGTACTCTAAAGCTTCTTTAAAAATAAAATAAAATGGGCGTCCCCGGGACCCCATGGAGTGTGCCCGGCGCTGCAGCTCCAGGGACCCATGGAGCCTGGTAAGACCTGGCGCTGCAAAGATGCCTGTGCTTCTGTGGCCCTCACTCACCCTCCTGCTCCTGGCAGCCACCCTGAGCTGCAAAGGGCAGGCCCAGAACACTGACCTGAGGGTCACCCTTAAGATCATCCGGAAAGATGTGCACAAGATAGACACGTCCCTGAACGCCGCCTTGGACCTCCTTGGAGTCGAGGACAGGCTCTGTCCGTTCAAGTGCAGTGACAGACGGAAGCCTTCTCCACATTATGGTTATAAACCCTCCCCACCGAATGGATGTGGCTCTCCGAGGTTTGGTGTTCATCTTAACTCTGACATCCCTTCCCTGACAATGTGCTGCAACCAACCCGACAGGTGCAGTGAGATCTGTGGCAAAAGCAAGAATGACTGTGGTGTGGAGTTCCAGTACTGCCTCTCCAAGATCTGCCAAAATGTGCAGAAAACTCTAGGACTAGCTCAGCTTGTTCAAGCATGTGGAACAACAGTGGAGCTCTTGCTTGGGAGTGTTACACGTTTAGGCTGTAAACCATACCTGGAGAGCCAAAGAGCCACATGCTGGTGTCGTTATGAAGAAAAAACTGATCTCTAAAGAAGATGCTGACAGCTGGCTACAGCAAATGAGAACAGAAAAACAATCTTTGACAAAAAAATAATGTTTTTACAGCTTCAAGCTGACTTATTTTGTGACAGGATTATTTTAAGACCTTATAAGACTTTATATTTTGACATTAAAACCTCAACCTAAAGAAAAGAAAAAGTGAAGGAAGTGGCGGGGAGCTCATGCCTTCCCTCTCAGGTGTCTTCCTGGGTGAAGCTGCCTTGGTGTGCCAAGTGATCTTAACCATCCCAGAGGGGTTTGTTAAGAGGGGAAAAATTTTTAAAGGAGGGTCTGCAACTCAGGGTTTGCAACTGTATTTACAAAAATGTTCAAATGATGAAGATCATTATAAGGTATGTCCAACATTACCTTATTTGGAAATACAGGAAAACCCTCTTATTTTTGTTTACTATGGAATTTAAAAATACTTATACAGAATTTGGCTTATTTTTTTCTCTATTTTAATTGCACATCATATGCTATTTCTTTATAACATGTTAGGTATATGACTTTTCTTTTAATGACAGGGCTGGTTACAAAGACAAGGTCTCCATATGTGTTTCCCTTGAAACTTGGAACTATCAGCTGGTAACCTCTAAAGAAGCAAAACCAGGACATTTATGTATTACAAATTATGCATAGAAGGTGATGTAAACAAGATTCAGAAGTGTAACCACTCTCATTTTATGAACCACTCATATGACAAATGTCATATCTTGCTGTAATCTTTGCCTAAATGGGATATAAGATTTAAGGAGACAAATGAAAACTTATTTAACATAATACTATATATTGTTATGTTTGGTGTTTATGCCCTAGTAACTATTCCAGATATTGGGATATTTTAAAAATATCCATTAGTCGTTTTAGCCAAAATTATTCTTGATATTGTTGCTATAATTTTAACTGTGGATTCGAAAGGGATGGATAAAAGGGCAAGATACAAAGAACTACCTTTTATAGTAAATCTCTTATTTATTTTGACAATTATTAAAAGATGTTTAAGAGCAAATCCCAGATGACTTTGGCTACCCCTGAAAATGTGTCTGAATTGTCAGAACTTTTCAAACCCTTAGAGCTCTCATCTATATCCTCTACTGCTTCATTTGCCACTGGCTATTTGATTTTCCTTAACCCAGGTTCCTAAGCCATAAAAATCTTTTGGGTAACGTATGACTTGTTATTAAGATAAACTGCTTGGAAATTTGGAGAAGGGCAACACAAGGAGAGGTGGTTCTTTCTAAGTCATTACAATTAGAAAGGGACAGAAGGAAACATATGTTCTGGATAAAGGCCAGGTTCCTAACTTTGAATATTCATCAATATAAGCAACCTAATATTTACCAAACTGAGATGGTAGCAGCTATCCTGCCTAGAGCTATATCCCCTATTAGACAAGGGAAGGGCGCATATGCTGACAAATTTAAATGTTAATACCCTTAATTGATACTTTATTTCAAACTTTTTTGAAAGTCAGTGAAATTTTAGTTTCCTAAGCTACTCCAGGAAATACCATGAAATGGTTTGGTTTGAGTGATGGGAATTTATTGGTTTATAGTTTTGAGGCTGAGAAAATATCCAAATCTGGACATCATCAAGGTGATGCTTTCTTTCCAAAGACTGGCTAACAGCGATCCTTGGCTCCTCTGCCACATGGCAAGGCACATGGTGGCATCTTTTGCTCTCTCCCCTCTCTTCTGGGTTTCAGTTCTTGCTTCTGTGGCTTTCTCTTTTACTTTCTCTGTATTCATTCTGCTTATAAAGGACTCCAGTAATTCAAATCCCGTCCTGAATCAGGTGGGTCACACCTTAACTGAAGTAGCCTCATCAGAAGATCCTACCTAAAATAGATCCATGCCCAAAAATGTATTAGACTTGAGAATGTGATGGTACAACTTCAAACCATCACAGTCTGTTTTGCAAGTTGTTTTCAATACTTGATCTTTATCAATAATAATAGTAAATATCTGACCAGGTAACTTTAAAGTTATACCTAATTCATAGATTTTCTAAGCAGTCCTATTGTTGGCTTTCTCAAGAACACAGAATATCTTTATAAAATGTTTGATTTGTTGTAGTAGATAATATACAAACATTAATAGAAAAAAATTAATTTAAATTATAAAATAAGAGTTCTGGAGGTCATTATCCCACAGTAATTATTAATATATATATTCTCAAATAGTTCATTAAGTGCTATAATCCAAAGAAGCACTCTTGTTTTCTAAGAAAATTATTTCACTCAGTTTGGGTATTGCTTTGCTCTCTTCACTTTTTTCAGAGCTCCTCTTCTGTTATAGGCAAACACATAAAGTCCAGTTGTTTCCACAGATTTAATTATTTCACATTTTCACTGTTTTTATCCCTGTAGATTCTCTATTCCTACCTTGAGACTCATTGCTGAGATTCTGGCCATCAATCAACGTTTGAAATGAATCATCATTGTGGTTATCATAGTCATAATAATTCTTGTTAAATAAATCATTGAGACAACATAAGGAATCTGTGCCAGATGAATATGTGTCTGAAAGGCTCTGTTTTAACTTGTCAAAGAACTGCCAATGCAAAGTACCAGAAATGTTTTGGCTTTATGCAGTGGATTTATTTGGGGTAAAAGTTTACACCTCCAAGGATGTGAAACATCCCAATCAGGACACCAGAAGAGGTGCTTACTCATCAATGTCACCTCTCGTGGATTCTGGCATTGCATCCTCGTGATGTGGAAAGATGGCTGCTGAGCTCTGCCGAGGTCTCTGCCTTGCCCTCTGGGCTTACTGTCTTTCTTGAGCTGCTCCGTGGGCCCAGCCACTCTCAGCCTCTGGAGGGATTCTGTTCTCCTGCAATCTTCTCTCTCACACACTGCAGAATTAAATATGCCAGCTTCCTTTTCCTCTGTGTGTCTCTCTGTTTGTGTCCATTTATATCAGACCCAGCAAGGGGTGGAGAATCAACCTGATGTACACTCATCAAAAGCCCGTGGTCAAACTCATAAAATAATCTAATCAAAGGCCCCTCAACTAAATTTAGTGCAATCAAAGAGACAAGCTAGTTTCTAAACAAAGTATTTCACTTTTTGGGATTCATAAAATAATTTCAAACTGCCACAGTCCCTCTGTCTTAATATTATTTCAGTTAATTCTTTTTCATATATGAGCATTTTATCATTGTTCTGTGAGTTTCTTTATATTGCATCATGGGAAATCAGGTTCAGGCACAGCAGACACCTTTGGCAAGGGACCACTTTACTGCTGACACGGTACAAAGGGTACAAAGGGTAGGGGAAGAGATCCCATCACGACTGGTCAGGGTTGGTAGAGGACATTTCCGCACACTCTACTTTACATCGGAGGGAAGTGACAAATCTGTGCTGCTAAGGGTGGTCTATTTGTAAGATCCCTGGAGAGGGAACCCTGCCTCTCAGAGTTCCTGCCTCATTACATCTGGAGCTGCTTGATCCTGGCATCCAGGTTTAAATACTGTTGGGTCTTTTCATTAGAACTAACATCGCCCCAGGTGATTGAATGTAAACAGGCTAAAACACCTGCACACAAATAGAACAGGCAGTGGGGGAGGCAAGGGCTGGAAGATGGCTGCTCAGCATGTCTGTATCTTCAACAGCAAAGGGAAGTAATGAATCTAAATGATTTTCCCATTTTGCAGTTATATATTCTATACTCGTTTCTAGAAGTGACAAGAGAATATTAGGAAAAGTACCGAATAAAGAATGAGTGATGTCTTTTCACCATAAGCCACTGTTTAGGCGATCAATGATTAGAAGTAAATATTATTTTTAAAAACACTATGCCCCCATTCTTCTAGTAACTTAAATCTGAATTTTCTATTATGTGGTACACTACTATGTATTTCTAGTTTTTAAGATTAAGCACTGTTGTTACTTTTTTCTGGAATTTTATAAGGACATGTTTATTTAAAATGCATTTTAAATGTTACGTAGTGCAAGTAGTAGAGTAAGGGCTACATGGTTTTCATTTATGTATCTATATGTGCACACATGTATTCACAAATATGTTCTTTATGCTCATAAATGAATAGTAAGAAATTTCTATATTAAAATGAAATTTGTTTTCAAATATTAAATCATATTCTTTTTTAGCACCTCATGTGTTTTGCTCCCATATGTGGCTTACCTATAGCAGTGGTCATTATTTCATTACTAAATATAGATAAAGCCTGGAATGAGAGCCTGAGGGACTATTATCTAAAAAATCAAGATTGTTCCAGGTACATTTGAAAAACAGGCAACAATACTGGTTTATATCTCTTCTATTTTGAAATATAAGGTTATAAGAAGAAACTCATAAGATAACTTTCCACAGCCGGACACAGCACTCAAGACAAAACTTCTTTACCACTTAGGAAAAGTCAAAGAATGTATCTTGAAAAATCATACATATACATTTTAAAATAAAAATTCCCTTCTTTATCTAAAATTTGCAACCAGTATCCACTCTTTAATGATGACAACATCCTTGCTTTTTTCTTCTAGTTTTCCTATGTACATACACATCTCTAAACAATGTAACGTAATTTGCTCTGTTGTTAGATTGTAGGTGAAGTTAATCATATATGCTCTTTAATGTCTTGCTTTTTAACTCAATGTTATGCTTTTAAATTGCTTTCTTATTTCTCCATATATAGAGTTTGACAATTTCATTGCACTGTATATTCTATTGTATTACTGTCCATACCCACAATTCTTTCTCTTTAATTCTGAAAGTTTTGTTGGTGGTTTTTTTGTTTTTTTGGTTGTTGTTGTGATACACTAACTTTTAAATAAATGTTTATAGACAATAGATATTCGTTTAATATATGAATACAATTGATATTCATCCACTAAATTTTTGTCCAAGAGATCTTATTTATAGTAGTTTATCTCTAGATCAATTTGATTCTACTTCACACACTACAGATAATCTGAAAATAATTAGTTTTTTTTTTTACTTTAAAAATCTGGGAGAAGTAGATGTGGATTTAGTGATTGAGCTCCTGCCTACCACACGGGTTTAGTTTTGGTTCCTGATTCCTTCTGATGAAGGGATTCCAGATGGTGAGCTGATGCACAAGATGATGCAACAAGAAACATGTGGAGGAAAACATAATGAGAAACAAAAAAAGCTGGGAGCAGTGGTGGGTCACATGATTAGGATCTTCCCTCCAACATGGGAGGCCCCAGGTTGGTTCCCAGTACCTCCTAAAAAAGCAATGACCAGCACACAAAAACAGACACAGCAAATGCAGAAATGAGGAGTTGGGGAGGAATAAATAAATAAAATAAATATTTTTAAAAACTGTATACTATAAATTTTATTTCCTTATTTCTGTGCTATACTTGCTAGATCCTTCTTTCAAAGGTTGAAGAGAAGACATACTATTGCCATGTATCTGATCTTAGAAATAAAGCTTTAAGTATAAAGTTCTTTTTTATGTATGCATAAATTCTTTTTCAGATAAAGGAAGTTCCCTCTTGGTTGTAACAACTTTAATATTTAGAGCAATTTTATGTGTACATGAAACTTACAGGGATAGGACAGAATTCCTATATACCTGCCTTCCCTCAGCCCCTATGTTTCTCTATTATTAACATATTGTTTTGGCATGATAGAATTGTTACAATTGATGAGCCAATGATTAATATGATATTATTAACTAAAACTAATAGGGAATTGTATTAGTCAGCCAAAGGGTGCTGATGCAAAGTACGGAACTCTCCTGACTTTTAAAAAGGGATTTATTTGGGGTAGGAGCTTATAGTCACAAGGCCATAAAGTTAAGTCACTTCCCTCACCAAAGTCTATTGCCACATATTGTAGCAATCAGATGGCTGCCAGTCTCTGCCAGGGTTCAGCCTTCCTGTTACTCCTAAGTCTCTGTAGTCCCAGCTCCTTCCATTCCCAGCTACAGCCTAGCAGAAGGCTTGTCTCTCTCCCTGGGCTCTCTTCTTTGGGCTTTCTCAGGTGTTCAGGGCTCGGGTCTCTGTAGCTGCAAACTATCAGGTAAAGTGCTCGGCTCTCTCCCCAGGGCTTCAGAGCCCAAAACTAAACTCTATGTGTTCTCATTCTCCATGTAGTTACATCCCTGTCTTTGGTTACGCATTCTTTTATATAGCCCACAGCTGTAGGCTGGCTATAGGCAGGGATTTCAACTGAGTTGGCCTAATGACATAGTGAAATAAAAGGCCTAATCTTGATTTAATAATAAAAAGTATAACCTCTGAGTCTAATACGATCTAATACATCCAGAGAAACAGACCAGTTTAAAAATGCAATCCAATATCTATTTTGGAAATCATAAACAATATCAAACTGTACAGGTATATTAGGGTTCAATCTGTGTTTTACAATTTTATGGGCTTTGGCAAAAGAGTAATGTCATGTACCCACCATTCTACTATCATACAAAATCACTCTATATTAGAATGCTCCATTCTCCACCTATTCATTCCTCAGCCCCATTTCCTGAACTTCTGGCAAGTGTCGATATTTTTTCTGTAGATTTACCTTTTCCATAATGTCATATAGATGGAATGTTACATTTTGAATCTTCTTCAGACGGGCTTCCTTCACTGGAATTATGCATTTAAGTTTCTTTTGTGTTTTATTTTTGTGTGTGTGTGGCTTGATAGCACATTTTGTTTAATCAATGAATGATAGCCCATTGTGTGGATATAGCACACTTTATTTATCCATTCACCTGTTGGAATGTATCTTGAATGCTCTCATCTTTAGCATTTATAAAAATGTTGCTATAAACATTTGTGTATAGATCACAGGCATGTATTGATTCATTATATATTTGTATATATATGCAAAAATTAATATATTTAGACACAAAAATATTATCAATTTAGTTTATGAGAATATAACAAATAAAAATACATATATAGCTAGTCAGCATTAGCTATTATTATTGAGAGCACAAAAATAAGTAGAGAATCCAGAAATGAAACTATGGATTTACGTGCCATATTTCTTAGAAATAACAAAATTTAAGGTTTGACATTGAATCTGTCCTCAATCTCCTACCAGTGACAGGAAGGTGAATTTCCTTAGGAATACTAGGTAGCAAATGAACAAACATTTCTCCTTTTCTTGATTCGAGATGAGGAATGATTAAAACAATTCTATTTGGTACAAGTAGATAATCCAGATTTAAATTTTTTCCCCCATGCTCTTGTGTCATTTCACTTGTGGGTTAAAAGTCTTCTTTTTATGCCTTCCCTACTTTTGTTTGGAGGAGATTTTTTTTTTTTTTAAAAAGAGCTTTTCATTTCCTACATAGATTTACGTGAATTTTGTCATTTTTGCCTTAAGATTCCTATTACAATACTATTATTTATTATTGTAGAATGAATAAATAATATAATGAGTAGATATTTGACATTTTTATTTTCATCAATGTGATATATTCTGATATTATAGTGTTTTTCTTTACAAGACCATTAATTTTTATCAAGGGATATCTGAAGATTAAATGATTTATTTTAAAAGAAAATAACTGAATACAGAATTTTAGGAACTAGAGCCGAGAAACAGAGGGGATAAGTTCTAGATTTAGGGTCTTGTGTCAGTTATTATAATGTAGAAAATGTAGTAATTCCTCAGATTAATTAGTGACAAAAATCTTTATCTATTGATAGTGGTGATATGCTCTTTGAATATTTGACATGATAATAGAAATGCTGTGGTAGAGAGATAGAAAAAAGAAGTATATCTTGGCCCAATAGATGGAACGTCCACCTACCTCATGGAAGGTCCAAGGTTCAAACCCTGGACCTCCTTGACCAGTGTGGAGAATGGCCCATCGCAGGGCTGATGTGCGCAAGGAATATCGTATCACGCAGGGGTGTTCCCTGTGTAGGGGAGCCCCATGCACAAGGAGTGTGCCCCATAAGGTGAGCTGCGCAGCAGGAAAGAAAATGAAGCGTGCCCAGGAATGGCACTGCACACACAAAGAGCTGACACAACAAGATGATGCAACAAATAGAAACACAGATTCCTGGTGCCGCCGATCAGGATAGAAGCGGTCACAGAAGAACACACAGCGAATGGACACAGAGAGCAGACAACTGGGGGGGAGGGGAAAGGGGATAGAAATAAATAAATCTTTTTAAAAAATAAAAATAAAAATAAAATAAAATGAATTGTTAAAAAAAAAGAAGCATATCATGTCAAGATTCAGCAAACAACCCTAAATGTTGGGCTTAGACATTTAAGTTAGTGTTAACATGGACTAAATATGCAGAATCTGTGATTGAGAATGAAATAAGTTAACTGCATAGTTTTTTAAAGCAATGTTACTTTTACATGTGCTTCTGTTAAAACTGCTATTTCTCAAAATGTCAGTAATCCTTTAATAACCACATCAAGATGAACAGCTAGAACAGAACTATTTTCCAATGGAACATTCCCACCAAAACCCATCGAAGGTGAAACAATTTTCTTAATAGGCACTTGCAAGGAACAGTCACAACTTTCAAGACAGACTCCTATTTTTATTAGGAGTTTGAAGTCTCGTATGTTCTGTAGGTGTGCAGGGTGATAAGCTGGCTTAAAAATAACCCAATTATGAGAATTTCCTGTTCATCCTTTAGGTGACACTTTCATGAACCACCTGCTTTTTACACTCTGACTTCGCTCTGAGTCAACACAGGACAGTCAGTGAAGAGGACAGATATTGTTTGCTCTGGCCCTGGATTGGTTCCTTAAACATCTCCTTTCTCACCAGCTATGCCAGGCCTCCTTAGGAGAGTCAGCCAAGGATGCATGACTTTCTGGCTGACGGAGGTATGTATGTCCACTGCCCCTGTCTGCCTGCCGCCCCACCTCATTGAGTGGGAGATGCTAAATGCTGTGCCTGCTGCAGCTGCAGGATTTATATACAAGAAAAACAATTTGGAACATTGGAGTCTTTCTCTGAATAATTCAGGATCAAAAGCATGCCTCAAATATGAAATATTTAAATCATTTCATATATTATTGTAAACATTTCCTGTGGAGATTTGTCAAATGCATGCAAACACACATTTGAGTTTGTTAATGAATGTATTTTAAATGGAAGTTGTATAATCATCATGGCAATGAATCATTAATTTTGAATTTTATAAGTGGTAAAAAATTTGTCATTGCATAATAATGAATTATTTTATATTTAATTAGCCTGTACTTTATAACTGTTCTTAAAAAGGAATTAATCGAATGATGGAAAGCAAAACATAAATCCTCATAAAAATTATTTTAAATACGTGCAGTTTTTTTTTTTAAATTAGGATGAGCTAGCTTCGATAAAATGCTAACCTAAGCTTAATTAATCTCAAAAGACTTAAAAAATTTAAGGTAAACCACCAAAAAAAAAAAAAACGCAACCAAACAAAATAAGAATCACGCTGTTTTAAGAGACTCCTTCCTAATGAATTGTTTCACAGTTTCTAACTGATATGAATGAGAAAAAATAACATGGCAACTCTGACTAAAATAATAATTAAGCTAAACAGTTATTGAGAAGTTGATTATTTTAGTGCTTTACAGACATTACTTTTGCTATATTATTATTTGTATTTTACATTTGAAAAGTAGGTCCTAGAGACAGTTATAATTATTTAAAGGCCACACATTTTAAGATTTAAAGCAGAGTTAAATTCTACCTGGAAGAGTGTGTGACTAAACTATTAAACTGCATTAACAATGACTGCAATTACTTACATAACCAGAGGAACTCTTGAAGCTTTGACACCATAGTATCATTCTGGAAGCTAGAGCCCATTATCTGCTTCCATACGTGCTCTGCACATTTATTTGTGAACTTATGGTCGTTTATTTCATCATTAAATCAATGAAAATTCCTTTTCTGAAAATAAATACTTAAAGCACCATTTTTTGGGGGTGGTGTTTCCAATACTCTTTAAGATGTAGGTAAATTTAGTATGTCATATAACATTTTTAAACATATAAAATGTTTCCTTAAATTTTTAATGAGTTCTAAAAACTTTCCACACCTTCATTAATAAGAAAAAGATCAGAGAAAATACTGTATCTCCTTTAATAAATAAACAAACATTAGTAAATTAAAATAATTTAGTGTAATAAATTAAATGTATGCTAATTTTCCACATCCCCCATCTTCAGAGAACTCAGGATTTGTCATTGGATTTCAAAGGTATCATGAAAAATGATGTATAATCTTTTCCAAAATAAAACTCTAATTTTTAACACTGGTGTCAGAGTGTTAAAATATTTCAGTAGAATCTAACTTTTAAGAAATAAAGCTATTCTTACCTATGAACTTTATTGCTCAACAATTTTTCTTTACGCCACTCCAACCAATAGTATTTTGTCAAATGCAGAATATTTTAAGACATGCTTACTCTACCTTGAGACGTTTGCTTAAATCTCTGAGTCATTTAGAACCAGACCTTTAGATTCTTGAACTGAGAAATGGGCACTTTCTTCAGCGCACCTGCTCCCCTCCTCCATTAGTGTGGGTGGACTAGGGAACTGTTCTTTACACACCAGGTATCAAATTAAGCGCAGTTATACCAGAGCAGAGTCTCTGTGAGCACTGAGCTGCTGAGATGGATAATGACAGAATTACCTACACAGAACTGAATCTGGCCAAGAACCCGAAGAGGAAGCAAATCAAACCTAAGGGTATACTCTTCATTTCAGACCCCGAGCAGGAAATAAACTATGTGGAATTAAACCTTCAAAATGCTTCTCATGATCTTCAAAAGAATGACAAGAATTCACACAGCAAAGGTAAAACCTTTAATAGATTCTCAATATAACTGCTCTAGGATGTGCACTTGGGGGCCAGAGGAGAAGGGAAAGCAAAGATTATAGACATGGAACATGGATAGTCAGATTTAGAGAAAAAGCTAATTTTTTTTTTCGTTTTTTGGATCAGTGCTCAAAGTGTGGATATGGTATTCCAGTCTGAATTCTGAAGAGCTATGGCAATCAGACTTTCGGAACATTATATTTCTTGAAAATTATATTCTGAGAGAAACATTACAAGGGTGGGTGGGGGTTTGGGGTCCAGCAGTTAAGAATATGACTCTGTGTGTGTAAAAGAAACACTTGCCTCTATTGACCTGCTCTCTCTGCAGATTTCGCATCATCTCCGGGAAGACTCATTGCTGGGATCCTGGGAATATTGTGCGTTGTCTTGATGGCCTCTGTAATAACCACGGTAGTCATAATTATTACTCCATGTAAGTGAGTTTTTGAAAGGTCATAGGGAAATTTTCATTTTCAAGATTTTGAAAATGCCTCGAAATAGTTCATAAATTTTGAGCTAGATATAAAGGTGTCATTTTAATGTATTTATTTGGACTAAACGTCATTATTTGAATGATGTGGAAGGGTATTCTGAAGTGTCAAAGTCTAAATTACAGAATGGTTGCAGAGAGTATTTATTTTGAAATCTAATTGTATTTATGTATATGCAACTTCTGATCTCATACAAAGACTTGCTTTAGAAGAAGCAAGGTTACTGAAAAAACCGAGAAATGCAAATTAATTTTTGGCAGTCATTAAACCAAATTCTGAACAAGAAGGTTTTGGTCCATTAGGCTTTTGAAATTTTATCTCCCAAACCTGAATTGCTTTATTAATTTTCCCAGGTAAAATATTTTTTTTATTCAACACTGGTCTACTTTCTAAATAATAGGTGAAATTTCAAGCTAGGAATCTAAAACTATTGTGATTTATTAATAGCAGTATTAATTTCATAAGAATAACAATTCTATTTCTAGCTATAGAAATACAGGAACAGAAAAATGATTCCCTGCATAAAAGATCCCAGAAAGGTATGTGATGGTTTTTCAATTTCTCACATATAGGTACATGTTATATCTTTTCTGTCTCAGGATACACAAAAATGAATTTAAAAATTAACATTGAGCAATAAATATTCACAAATAAAAAATTATATAAAAACATTCCTTACTGTTCCACACTGAGGGGTATTCATTTAAAACCACTTTTGCCAATTTGTTGTAATATTCTATAATATGAATACAAGCAAATATTTTCGTATTCTAATCAAATAGTATTGTTCAGGGTTTTTCAGGACATGTGTAGGGTGAAGATTTTGACTGATTGCCTTATATGGGTACATAAATTAGAGTTTAAGAGACTGACCCTTATCTGTGTGTGTGTGGGGTTGTTTTATATATGTCAGCCTGTGAGGGTGTGCATATATTTGTGTGCATACATATGTTTATATCTTTGCAAAAATGTCAATTAATTTTCCTTTTAAAATTCAAATGATTTCTATACAGTAATTCACAAATTTCTTCAGCCTCTCATTGTTGTCATTGCCCAGAGGAGTGGTTTACATATTCCAACAATTGTTATTACATTAGTCCTGAACTCAAAACATGGGAAGAGAGTTTGATGGCCTGTGCTTCTAAGCGATCCCATCTATTTTATATGGATACTGAAGAAGAAACGGTAAGATTTTAAGTGTTAGATTTCCAATCTATTAGTTTTATTGTTTTGGATGTTCTCTTTGTGTTTGCTGAGCATTAGAAAAAAAGTTGACCTTTCTATATCATTATCTAATTGATGGAGCATAATGTGTAGCAAAGATGATAATCTCTCCATTCTGTTTAATGGCAACTTGTCATAAATTAAGTATGTGGATGTGTAGGTATGTGTATGTGTTTGTGTGTTTCTTTACATCACTTGAGTTCCACTGTTTAATTTTTTTTTTTGCACCAAGATCACATGGTCAAATTTACTGGTATTAATTTTTATATTGGTACATTATGTAATTCGATCACATTTCTATTCAATAGCACCATATTACACTTGGACTTTTAAATCTCTAAGGTGTCAGTTTCACTTCTTCTTTCCCATTGATATATATTTAATTATTTCATTTTTTCCATTGAAAAGCTGTCCATTGAAAGTTAATTAAAAATAGTGATATAGGACATCATGGTCTTATTTACCTGTAACAGAAGGGAACATTTCAACATTGTTTAGGTTTACTCTTGTTTTTGTTGTTTTTATGAGAACTCTGTCTGAATAAAGAAGTTTCTTTTTTTCCTGTTTTAGCACATTTTTGAGGTATAATTGATATACAATTAATTGCACATATTTATACCATATAATTCATAAGTTTTGATATATTTATACAACTTGTAGGATCATAAGGCAAATATGGATCTGCTTTATTTACCATGAATTATTTGGAATATTTTAGACCGAAACAAAATAGAGTCATGTGATACATAAACTTTTTTGCCTGGATCTTTCATTCAAGATAATTATTTTGAGATTCATCCACAGGTGATTCAAGAACACATTCCTTTTTATTGTTGAATAGTAATTGTACTTATTTAACAAATTTGCTTATTCATTTGCGTGTTGATGTACATGTGGGTGTTTATGTTAAGGTGGTGATCTCATCTATTCATCTGGTGGGTTTTTTTACCATGTTTCACTTGCATTCAACTGCACAATTTTAAGCACATAATTCAATGACTTTTGAAAATTGTATATACCTATGAAGCTACCTCCCCAATCAAGACAGAATATTCCCTTTAACCCATAAAATACCTGGGTGTCTATATCTATTCAAACCTCAATTTCAAACTTATTTCTAACTTCATCGTTTGGTTCTTACTCTGTCAATGATCACATGAATTGAATCAAACAGTATATTATTTTTGTTATTGGAATTATTCATTCAACATAGTATACTTCTCAGATTTATCCATACACTAACTATTTCTTCCTATATATTAATACAATGAATGCACATTCCATAACTTGTTTATCTAGTCACCTGTTGGTGGACATTTGAATTGCTTCCAGAAGTTTACTTTTATGATGAAAACTACCACGATGCATTTTGTACAAAAAGTTATGGGGATATAAGCTTTCAGTTTTTGTGCAATTACATTGGAATTGCTTTATTATAGGTTAAGTATATGTTTAGATGAAATTTTGAAAAGAAAATTTGGTATATTGTTTTCCATGTGTTTATATTTTCCTCTTAAAATCATTGGCGAGTTCACTTGCTTCACATCCTTGTTAACATTGGCTTTGCTAGTCGTATTTTCAGTTTATCATTTCATTGAGTGGTCTTTGATGTCTTTCCAGAAAATGGTTTCATTACCCAAATTTCCTGTTCATTAGCATACAATTGTTCATAATATATTAATGTATTTACGTCAGTAAGTTTTGTAGGTATTTCTCCTCTTTCATTTTTGAGTGTGGAATTTGTGTCTTCTCTTTTTGTTTGGTCTGCCTGGCTGGAGGTTTATCAACTTACTTGATCTTTCAAAGAATCTTATTTTGTTTTATTTACTTATTGTTTCCCATTTTCATTGATTTAGGATCATATGTGCATATCTTCCTTCTTCATTAGGTTTTAATTTTATTTTCTCTTCCTATTTTTTAAGTGGGAGAATCCTAAATATTCTAGCTTTAAAAGCGACATAATTAAAAATAATCTCCCAACCATTTTAGTAGTTAGCCTTATGCGTACCACCTACTGTAACATAGCCTGTGACTTAGGTTGTCACTCTCTTGCAGAGTTGTACTCTCGAGAATCTCCAAAATTTCAAACAAATACTATGAACTTCTCCAAAATGTGTTCACTTCTTAAAAATGTACATGTTTGCTTGTGAGATAGTTGTAAACTCACCTGCAGGGCCCCCCTTGCTAGTGTCACTGGAGCCTGGGGTCTGTGTGGGGGAGGTGTGCCTGCTGACTTTTGGGTCAGAGACTTCCTGGGAGCAGCATTGCCCTTATAGATCCTCTCTGCTGGGGGAGGAGCAGCTCTGCCTTTGACCACTTATGTTGGCACATCTCTTAGTGGATGCCTCTCTCCAGTACTGCTGGGTTCACCTGGCGTTGCTGCAGGACTCTTATAATCCAGGGAAGGATCGAATTTACCTGAGCCACCTTCTGTTACTGGGTTAGGGCCTGGGAAATTTTAGGCTTACGTTTCTTTTCTCTCTTGGGTGGAGGACATAAGATACCCTGCCTGTCCGTTTTACCAGCCTTGGGGACCTACATAATTTTACCTTTCTCTTCCTGCCTGTTAGAGTTGTCTTTTGCTTATGTCTTTCTTCATTTTCAGTGTTTATCCTTGTACTTAGCAGAGAGTAGCAGTGAAAAATGTACCTGTGCCATCAAGTCTGACATTATTTATATATTCCAGCAATATGGAAACAGATGAAAGTGGGACTAATCTCGTTAATAAATTGTGTGTGGCTCAGAAAACAAATTTTGGCCTTCATGTCATTTATCTCCTCAATGGCAATACCTCAATCATTCACAAAACTCTAACTTAGAAACATAGAAAAATACATTTAGTTAGAGGAAAAATGTCACAGTGTATGGAAACTTTAAAAAATCATTTGTATGTTAATTTTGTGGAGCTGGTTGACTACTAAATGATATAAATCTCAATTTTCACTGTCAACACAAATATAAGAAGATAAATAAAAATATCAGTAATAAATATTTATGAGTTTTTTGAGTCAAAAGTCTAAACTTGAGATTTGGTAATATGAACGATTAGTTTTCAATTCAGCATTCGCATCTTGTTTTGAAAATTAATGAACATAAGGAAGAAAACATTACCTGCATTAAAAATATTAATGTTTAGAAATGATGATTTAAATGGAATTTCTTTGTTTTCTGGTAGAATATGCTGAGATCCCTCTCATTAGGATTATGGATTGGACTCTCTCTTAAAAGCAATACTCAACAATGGGTATGGGAAAAGATCTCAACTATCCACAGAAAGTAAGTTTTACTTAACAATATTATAGAAGAAGGAAACCTATAAAAAAAATGAACCTTTCATAAGAATAATATTAATAAATTTGTTTGCATTATGGAAATGTAGGAAAATATTGAAATTAGTGACATAAGTCAATATAAACATTAGTTAAGAATTGTATGCTCATTGCTCAAAATAACCAGTGCAATTATGAATGTTTCATGAAAGACGTCATTATCCATTTTAAAAATATTCTTTTAATACTGTTATTTGTAAAGCAGCTGTGAGGATCACCCTTATAAAATGTAATTTCATTATGCATTTTTCTCCATTACAGAATGAACAGCTCAAATCATACATATAACTGTGCTATGCTAGTCTCACATGACTTCCAGGCAGTCAGCTGTGAATCTTCAAGACGCTATATTTGTAAGCATGCATTTTTGAGTTAGAACACCGGAGTTTGGAGTCCTTGAAGGGACTTTATATTTCATGAAATGGAGATCCTATTATTGCAAAAGTCTCATAATGAATTCTATTGTCTGGTCTAATAATTATAATGTATTAAATACAAGTTTTGAAATATAACATACACCAAAAAACATAAATCGTTAATTTACCTCTTGCTGATTTATCACAAAGTAGATACATCCTTGTAAGCTCAACATAACTCAATAATATAAAATAAAATAAAATCAGCTACTCATATAAGACCCTCTCTTGTTAATCATCTATTTCTAACACTGTAGATTTGTATTGAATTTAAAAGTTTATGTATTAGGGAGTGGAATTGACTCTAGTGGTTGAGCACCCACCTCCCACATGGGAGGTTCTGGGTTCAGTTCCCAGTGCCACCTGAGAAAATGAAAACACGCAACAAGGAAAAAGCAAACAAGAAAGCCAACTCAAGGAAACTGATGTTGTTCAGTGGATGAATTCTGAATTCCCATATGTGAGTTCCTGGGTTCAATCCCTGGGCTCCAGCACCAAAAAAGTTAATAAATAAATTTGTGTATTGGAAATCATACTGTTGGTATTATTTTGACTCTGGCTTCTTTTCAGTTTTATCTGAAAATTTGGCATTGATATGTCACGAAACATCACATATCTTATGATTTCATTTATATGAAGTGTCTGGAATAGACCAGTCCATACAGATATAAAGTGGATTAGTAGATGCCAAGGACTGAGGGAAGGTGGGAAAGGGAATGACTGCTGGAAAAAGGATTTCTTTTAGGGGTGATGAAATTTTCTAAAACTGGATAGTGGAGTTGATTGCAAACTCTGTGAGCATATGGAAAACCACTGGATTATGCAATTTAAATTATATGAATTTCATTTCAATAATGTCATTAAAGAAATACCCTGACATGATTTTGTTGGAGACTGTATTAAGCATCAAAGTAATTTGTGAACATTTCTTATTTGTTTCACTCAATAACTTCGACAAGATTCATCCATTTTTGTCATAGTAATACAATTTCATTTCTTGCCACAGTGAATAGTATTCCATGTATGTATAGGCCACGTTTTTATGTCCATTCATCTCTCTCTTTTTTTAAGATTTATTTATTTTTTTATTTTTTATTTTTTATTTTTTTATTTCTCTCCCCTTCCTCCCCACCCTGGTTTTCTGTTCTCTGTGTCTATTTGCTGCATCTTCTTTGTCCGCTTCTGTTGTTGTCAGTGGCATGGGAATCTGTATTTCTTTTTGTTGCATCATCTTGTTGTGTCAGTTCTCCATGTGTGCAGCACCTTTCCTGGGCAGGCTGCACTTTCTTTCACGCTGGGCAGCTCTCCTTACGGGTGGCACTCTTTGCACGCAGTGCTCCCCTACGTGGGGGACACCCCTGCATGGCAGGGCACTCCTTGAGCGCATCAGCACAGCACATGCGCCAGCTCCACATGATGAAGGAGGCCCGGGGTTTGAACCACGGATCTCCCATGTGGTAGATGGACCCCCTAACCACTGGGCCAAAACCGCCGCCCCTCCATTCATCTCTTGATGGATATTTGGACTGCTTCCATTTTTTAGCAATTGTGAAAAGGCTATTCACTGTTTGCAAGTTTGATTCTGAATTGCAAAGATTAATTCCCCTTTCACTACTTGTTAGATTTTCCATTCAGTCTTGGCTACCACAACCTGACACATACAATGTGTTAAGACCTTATTTTTCTTGTCTTTGTCGTGGAACTCTTAGCAACAAATATTACCTGCTAAATTTTCTATCAGGCAAAAATCACATTTACCTCAACAGCTCAAGGTTCAAATAGAGCAAGGCTGTTCACATAGATTTGAATTATAGATTAAAGGCCAAAGAGAACTTGATATACAAAAATGAAAGTTTAAATAGCAGAAACAAAGCTCAATTTAAAAATTTTAAGTAAGTTGGAAAATCTTTAGACTAAATTATTCCACTTGCATCAATACAGAAAAGCTTTAAATTACTAGTGCCAATAGCGTATTACAATCAGAAAGACTCCTCAAAGAGAGAATGACCCCAAATGATCAGCTCCTAAGAAAAGTAGATGGAAGTGGATGTGGCAAGTGATAAGGCCTCTGCCTACCATACAGGGGTACCTAGGTTCAATTCTTGGGGCTTCTGGTGAAATAGAAGAAGAGAAAGTGTGCCTGTGCTGCAAACCAGTGCCCGCGTGGCGAGCCAAGTGCCGTCATGGAGAGTCTAGTGCACTCACAGTGAGCAAGAGTTTGCTTGAGTGCCTCTATGGCACATCAAGTGTCATAAGTGCCTACATGGTGGGCAGTGAGCCCACACAATGATCCAGTACCTGCTTGATGAGACAAGTGCCCCTGAGTGCCCAAGTGGTGAGCCAAGTGCCTGCATGAGTGCCCACATGGTGAGCTGAGTGCTTGTGCAGCAAGCCAAGTGCCCATACAGTGAGCCAGTGCCCACACAAGTGAGTCACGCAGCAAAATGATGACACAACAAAAGACATTTGACTGGGAGAGTAAGGGTGAAGCAGCAGAGACCAGGAACTGAGGGGGTGAAATTGACAACCTCTCCACATCAGGTCAGCAGGATTGAATCCTCATGAATCTTAGAGGAGAAAGGCAAGAAGAGAAGACAAAAAAGAGAGAAATAGATACAGAAGATCATATAGTGAATGGACACAGCAAAAAGAGCAGGGGGTGGGGGGACCCGGAGAAGAAAAATAAAATTTATAATAAAAAGTGGAAAAGCTCAGGGCTGCCTACACATGTTTCAGCAGCTTCAGTCATTCATTTCAGCAACTTATGTGATTCAACCCAGGATATTTTGATTTTTACACAAACTCAAATATGTTTAAAATTCAATAGAAATCTGTGTTACTTAGTCAAAATGGTACTGACACAAAATACCAGAAATCTGTTAGGCTTTATAAATGGTATTTTTGGGGGGTCGAAGTTTACAGTTACCAGGTCATAAAGCATAAGGTATTTCCCTCACTAAAATCTATTTTCACATGTTAAGGAAAGATGGCTGCCAACATCTGCAAGGGTTCAGGCTTCCTTTTCCCTTAAGACTACATGGTCCCAGCTTCTTCCAACATCACCTATAGTCTGGGATAAGTCTCTTCTCTCTAGGACTCATTTCTGTCGAGGCTCAGCTGCTCTCTTCTGTCCACAAAGTCAGCTGTAGACTATCAGCACTATTTCTTCTTCCCAGGGCCTCTGCCATGTCTATGAGCCAACTGTGTTCCTTTGTGTTCTTTTCCTGTGTGTTTACTTTCCAGGACTCCAATATCAAAACTCCAACTAATCTAATGCCTTATCATTTTATTTGTTAGTCACTGCTTACCAAGCAGACGCTTGATGTAGCCCAGGCAAAGCCTTATCATTATTCAATCAAGTAAGAGTGAAACCTCTGAATCCAATCCAATCTCATATGCCCTGAGGGACAGACAAGTCATATACATAATCCAATATCTAATTTTGGAATTCATAAACAATATCCAACTGCTACAGAGACTAACACCATTCCTCTAGGAGCTCTTTATAATGGGCCCTATTTATTTAAAAGACTTGAAGGCCAATTCCAACTCCAGGCCTATAGTATTGCAGCAGAAAGGAGATAAATTAATACTTCCTCCAGAACTTAACATTTTTTAAAAGGTTAGTAATATGGCCTTTAAATTTCTTAAAAAAACTGTACTTAAACAATTTTTTACTTTTTTTCTATGTATAGAGAACTTGTATGTAAAGTAGACGTTCCCACTAGAAATACAATTAAAGGTGTTAATGTTCTTTTATCACTTAGCAGACAAGGCACATGCATCCACAGAAGCAAAGGGAGCTTCTATTTTCAATTCAGGAAAATGTGTATCTTCAGGAACATCTATGAAAAATGATGATTTAGTCCTTTTCTTAAACTTCTTCTTTTCAGTGTAGTCAATAAACAGAGTCCATCAAAAACTTCTGTCCCACATTGTAAATGTGGAACCATAGTCTCCAATGAAGATCATGTGGTGAAAATCATGGTGCCAAGAACCAATGTAGAATGGGATGAGACTTAAAGGGTTGAGAGGAATATCATAACCACTATGGACATTAACAGTTTTTATCAACTACATGATTATCCATGCTCAAGGAAGAATTACATGGTAACAAAAGCATGGGTCCAATGAAAAATCCAAGTTTAAGAATTAGAGTTTTCCGAGGATATGATCCCATTCCAAATGGAGCCTCTAACTCATGATGAATTTTATAAATATGCTTATATATATTCTTCTGTGGGGTAAGAGCCCATGCAGGAAATAGTGCCAGGTGCCCTCAATCCCTGCACAGCAAACATATCTTGCCAGAAGCAAATACCATCTTGGCATTCTTTTCCAATTGCAAGGAAAACTGATACACTCTGTCAAGAATGAGTTTCACAAATCAAAGGCAGGTGGATAAGAAAGTGATTAAAGAAAGTGATTTAAAACATTTCCATTGGCCTTCCCATATTTCCAAAATATTCTTTTGAATTTTGCACTTTTTCAAAAATCCAGGTAAAAAGAACAAGAAATACAGGGCCTCATGAGCTATAATGGATCGATATCGCAATCTGGAACTTTGTATAATTACTCACCATGTATTTCCAAGCATATTTAAATAGTTCTTGCAGCAGATTCTCAGGGATAAAGGAACTGACATATTCCACAGCCAAATATTCTCAACTAAAGTTGCTGACATTTGTTGCCATTTCTCAAATCTCTTTAGATAGTCTTATGCTCCTGGACCTTTGTTGGAACACTGCAGCCCAAAGTGCTAGGGCCTTGGAACCTGTCTCCCCTGGTCAGAGTGTTTAATTTTGAGGAGGAGGTCCCGTTTATCTATTTTTTTCTTTTTTTCCTATTGCTTTGGGTGTAAGGTTTAAGAACCTACTACCAACCACAAGATCTTAAAGATGTTTCCCTACATTTTCTTCTAGGAGTTTTATGGTTGTTACTTTTTATGCTTAGGTCCTTCATCCATTTTGAGGTGATTTTTTTTTTTTTTTTTTTTTTTTATTAGCTGTGAGATCTTTCTTTTGGATATGGACATCCAGTTCACACAGGACCATTCGTTGAATCGACTGTTCTGGTCCAGCTGGAAGGGCTTGACAGCCTTGTAAAAAATCACTTAAACATAGATGTGAGGCTCTGTTTCTGAGTTCTTCTATCAGTTCCATTGGTCAATCCCTATTTTTATGCCAGTTCCATGCTGTTTTTACCACTGTACGTAAGTTATATGCTTTAAAGTCAGGAAATGAAAGTCTTCCAATATCGTTCTTCTTTTTCAAAGACACTTTTCCTTATTCAGGACCCCTTACCCTTCCAAATAATTTTGGTAATGAATTTTCCATTTCTGCAAAACAAGGTAGTTGGGCATTCTATTGGGATTGTGGTGAACCTGTAAATCAGTTTGGGTCGATTTGATGTATTAACAATAATTAGTCTTTCTGTCTATGAACATGGAATATCCTTCCATTTATTTAGGTCTTCTTTGGTTTCTCTTAGCAATGTTTTGTAGTTTTCTGAATATAGGACCTTAATGTCTTGGGTTAAGTTTATTTCCACATATTTTATTCTTTTAGTCAGTCTTCTAAATGGAATTTTTTTTCTGACTTCCTTCTCAGATTGCTCTTCTATAATATATGGAAGCATTAGTGATTTTTGCATATTAATTTTGTATCCTGCCACTTTGCTGAACTTGTCTATTAGTTCTATGAGATTTGTTGCAGATTTTTTATCATTTTATCTGAGAATCATAAAAGATTTACTTCTTCCTTTAATAATTGGGTGTCTTATTATTTCTTTTTCTTGTCTAATTTCTCTAGATAATACTTCTAACACAATACTGAATAAGAGTGGTGACAGTGGGCATCCTTGTCTTGTTCCTGATCTCAGTGGGAATGCTATCAGTCTTTCACTATCGAGTATAGTTTTGGGTTTTTCATATATGTGCTTTACCATGTTGAGAAAGCTTCTTTCTAATCCTATCTTATGGAGTGTTTCATCAAGAAAGGATTCTGTATTTTCCCATATAACCTTTTTGGGCACTTGAGAGGATCATGTAATTTTTCCTCAATTTATTAATGTGGTTTATTAAAATAATTTTTTTCTTGTGTTGAAGCACCCTTGCATACCTGGCATAAAAACACTTGAGTATAGTGTATGTATCTTTTCATGTGCCTTATTTATTTATTTTTTAAAAGATTTCCTATTTATGTATTTTCTCCCATTCCCCGCCCCCCTCCCCCATTTGTGTGCTCTCTGTGTCTATTCCTTGTGTGTTCTTCTGTGTCCACTTGTATTCTTGTGAGCCCCTCAGGAATCTGTGTCTCTTGTTGTTGCGTCATCTTGCTATGTCAGCTCTCCATGTGCGCGGTGCCACTCCTGGGCAGGCTGCACTTTTCTCACATGGGGCAGCTCTCCTTTTGGCACACTCTCCTGTGTGGGGGACACCCCTGCATGGCACAGCACTCATTGCGTGCATCAGCACTTCATGTGGGCCAGCTCATCACATGGGTCAGGAGGTCCTGGGTTCAAAACCTGTACTTCCCATGTGGTAGGCAGACGCTCTACCGTTGAGCCACATCCACTTCCCTTAATGTGCTTTAGGACTTAGTTTGTAGGTAAATTTGGTAAGGATTTTGTGTCTATTAGAGAAATATGTCTGTAATTTTCTTTTTTCATAGTATCTTCATCTGCTTTGGTATTATGGAGATAATGGCTTCACAGATTGAGTTTGGTAGCATTCTTTGCTGTTCAATTTAGGGAGAGCTTGAGCAAGATTGGTATTAGATCATCTTTGAATGATTGTTAGAATTAACCTGGGAATCCATCTCATCTTTGGCTTTTCATTTCTGGGAAGTTTTTGATGATTATTTCAGTCTCTTCACTTTGATTGGTTTGTTGAGGTCTTTATTTTTTTCTAGTGTCAGAGGTTGGTTTGTGTGCATAGTGGTCCACTAAAGGGTTGCTGATGCAAAGTGTCAGAAATCTATTGGCTTTTAGAAATGGTATTTATTTGGGATAAAAGCTTAAAGTCACAGGGCCGTAAAAAGCGCAATTCAAGGCTGTGCATTTTTTCAATTTCCTTTGGTATGGTCACAGTCCTAATGCACAGACCTTTCTTAGCTTTAAAACCTGTCCACCCAACCTCATGAAAATAATTTAGACTATGTATCCACTGCATCCCTTAATTATACTCTACTCTTTAACACTACTATGCTGCACTGGCAGTCAGATTTAAAGGTGCCAAGCAAACATCTTCTTTTTTTAAATTTATAACAACTTTATTCATAATCACCACAAACTGGAAATAACTGTAATTTTTATCAATTGCATAACATATAAATAAAATATTTACATTCATGTAATAGGATACTACTGAACAATAAATGGAACTAACTACTGATACACAGAACTACATGGATGAAACTCAAAAGTATTTTGCTAAGTGAAACAAGTCAGACATAAAAGGTTGTATGATTACTCTTTTTTTTTAGGAGGGAACAGGGATTGAGCCTGGAACCTCGTACATGGGAAGCAGGTATTCAACGACTGAACCACAACTGCCCTCTCTATGATTATGTTTATATGGCATTCTCAAAAACTCAAAACTATGATGATGAAGAACATGTCAGTGGTTTCCATGGGATGGGAGTGAGGGGATTGACTACAAAGAAGCATGAGGGAACTTTTTGGAGTGATGGAAATATTCTATATTTGATGGTAGTGGTGACTACATAACTGTGTACGTTGGTCAACACTCATAGAACTGTATACCTACAAAAGGCTGAATTTTATTATCTGTAAATGTGTTTGATTAATGCTTGAGTCATTCCAAAATAGTCAAACTCACCCTATTTGGAATGAGTCAGGCATTAATCAAACACAACCATACACAAATAAGTGACAAAAATAGTAGTAAATCTGTGCTATAATAGCTCTTATAGACAGACTGAATTGTTTGGAGTAGGAGCACCATTGGGGCAATTATACAACTTAATCAGATTAAAACCCAGGAAAAAACCTAAAAATTTCTTCACCTTTCTTTTCCAAAATCTCCTCTGTCAAGCCAAACTAACATATGATCCTTGCAAACCCTATTATTCTCCTCTTTGTGTTAATGTAATGTATGGCGGATTCCAAATATTGAGCATTCCCAATCACCCACACTGTTATTTCATCCCCCTCGGTCCCCTCAAAAGCAGTAACGCTTGCTAGTACAAGTTTTTATTTTCTTTGTGGTAATAATGCATAGCTAACCTTTCCCTTCTTACAGAGTGGGTGGAAACTTGCACTATAGCATCTATCATCCCAAATGCCACCATCCTAAAATCCAAAGACATGGCCTCCTCTGGACAGATACCTAACCTTGGCTCTTTTCTTGAAACCTCAGTTCAGCCTCAACAACTAGATGAATGGAAAAAAGGCACTTTTTAGGAAACCCAGAATTTGGATATCATGCCCATGATAATCCAATCCTAGAAAACCCCAGCCTAGGACATGGCAGCTTTGCAGTCTGTTCTGGTTGAGGGTATTCCAGTGTTAGAGTGAGCAATCCTGACTATCTCCCTCTAATTGCAATTATCTTGGAATGCCACCACACAGGCCATAAACAATCAACACTTAGAAATTAATAGCTTGGCATTGGTAGTCATACAAAATAGAAGAGCACTGGATGTCCTCACTGCTGTCACAGGAAGCACTTGTGCAATGACAAATTAAACCTGTTGTTTCTATATTAACAGAACAGGACAGGTGGAAGAAAATCTCAAAATTTAAGGAAACCATGGAAATCATTGTAAAAGCCCAAAACAAGAGCTATAGAAATAATCATGGTTATCCTCATTTCTCTCTTACTTTTCCTCATACCTAAAATTAATCATTTTACCCATTTTAACACCGCTACTAAAAATATTACTTCTTCTTTTTTGTCATTCCTCTTATAGCTTCTTGTCTGGTTCATATAGTGAACTATACAGTCAACAATTAAGTAATACATAAATGGCATCTTCCTGCTGCATGAACAGCAGTACCAACCCCTGTAGGACCAAAAGACAAAATGCACCAGGCATGATGGAAGGGAACCTCTCTCCAACCCCAAAGAGAAGGAAGTAGCCAGATGAGTTGATGCCTCAAATCCCCTGACCCTCGTGTCCAGTCCAACACTCGACACCCCCAGTTCCCCAGGTCCCTCATCACACACACACACACACACACACACACATCAAAGAGAGTTTCCCTGTTGAAAGGTTCACAATATATGATTAACAGACTGTGACACAAGTAAAGGTAACACCCATCCAGGGACCACATGACTGATGGAGCAAACCATAGCCTATGTGCATAAATGCAAACAACCATCTCCTCACAAGAACAAAGGAACCACATCACACAAAACATGGTGAGATAAGTATCTCCACTCCCTCCTGACCCAAGTTTAGACAGCCCCTCTTATATTCCCAGAATTCATCATTTTCTAGTCCACTAACCCATTAACCATACATGGGACAGAATTTGCTTTTTCTAACAGTCATTGGCCCTGAGCTCTTCTCAGTCTCTAACCCCACCACATAGACTAACAATTCCCCCCTCCTTTTGTAATACTGTATAAATTCCTAACATTCCTTCCATGGTTGGGCTGAAGTCTATCCTTCAGGCCCCCTCCACCAGGAGAACTTTTCAATAAATGTCTTGCCTACCATCATAGACTCCATGTCCCAATGAGAGCCATTTCCCTCTAACATGTGGACTATGGTTTAGGTGCTAGTTGAGCACTGAATCTCAGCAGCATTGTAACACCTACACTCCAGTTCATTGTACTCACCCAGAACAACTAATAAAATGACAATGATGTACAATGGACATCTCAAAAAACAGAGGATCTTCAACTGCAAGGAAGATGTCTCCATCCATTTGACCCATGGGATCTAAGCACCCTTTCAATAACACACAGAGTGTACATCACCATCCCCAAATCCTAAAGATAGAGGAATGAACAAACAGAAGTGTAGGAATGCAACTTGGACTAGAGTAGACTTTTTACTATATTAGCAATGGATGGTCTTGTAACACTGATAAAAAGGCAGAGGTCCCCAGAGATTCTGAGGGAAGGGAGAGGGTGAAACATTGGGTGTTCGAATTGTTCTTCATGACATTGCAATGATGGATACAGGCCATTTCACATTTTGTTGAAATGAATAAAAATGTGCTGTGCAAAGTGCAAACTCTAATGTAACTGTTGACCATGGTGAGTAGCAATGCTTCAGTGTGTGCTCATCAAGTCCAACAAATGTGCCTTACTAGAGAAAGATGTTGTTGATGGGGAAAAGTGTCAGAGGGGAGGGGTGGTCTGTATGGGAATCCCCCTATATTTGGATGTATCATTTATGTACTCTAAAGCTTCTTTAAAAATAAAATAAAATGGGCATCCCCGGGACTCCATGGGGGCGTGCCCTGGGCTGCAGCTCCAGGGACCCATAGAGCCTGGCAAGGCCCGGCGCTGCACAGATGCCTGTGCTTCCGTGGCCCGTGCTCACCCTCCTGCTCCTGGTGGCCACCCTGACCTGCCAAGGGGAGGCCCAGACCTCTGACTGGAGGGCCACCCTTAAGATCATCCGGAACGACGTGCACAAGATAGACACGTCCCTGAATGCCGCCTTGGACCTCATTGGAGTCAAGGATGGGCTCTGTCCTTACAAGTGCAGTGACGGATCTAAGTCATCCCCACATTACAGTTATAAATCCCGAATGGATGTCGGTCCCCGATGTTTGGTTTTCATCTTAACTCTGACATCCCTTCCCTGACAAAGTGCTGCAACCAACCTGACAGGTGCTGTGAGACCTGTGGCAAAAGCAAGAATGACTGTGGTGTGGAGTTCCAGTACTGCCTCTCCAAGATCTGCTGAAATGTGCAGAAAACACTAGGACTAGCTCAGCGTGTTCAAGTGTGTGAAACAACAGTGGAGCTCTTGTCAGTGTTACATGTTTAGGCTGTAACCATACCTGGAGAGCCAAACAGCCACATGCCGGTGTCGTTATGAAGAAAAAACTGATCTCTAAAAAAGATGCTGACAGCTGGTTAAAGCAAATAAGAACAGAAAAACAAACTTTGACAAAGAATTAAACGTTTCTACAGCTTTAAGCTGCCTTATTTTGTGACAGGATTACTTTAAGACCTTACAAGACTTAATATTTTGACATAAAACCTCAACCTAAAGAAAAGAAAAAATGACGGAGGAGGCAGGGAGCTCATGCTTTCCCTCTCAGGTGTCTTCCTGGGTGAAGCTCCTTACTGTGCCAAGTGATCTTAACCATCCCAGAAAGGGGTATGTGTTAAGAGGGAAAACTTTTTAAAGGAGGGTCTGCAACTCAGGGTTTGCAACTGTATTTACTAAGTAGTTCAAATGATGAAGATCATTATAAGGTATGTCCAACATTACCTTATTTGGAAATACAGGAAAATCCTCTTCGATTTTTGTTTACTGAGGAATTTTAAAATACTTATACAGAATTTGGCTTATTTTTTTCTCTATTATAATTGCACATCATATGCTATTCCTTTATAACATGTTAGGCATATGACTTTATCCTGTTTCTTTTAATGACAGGGCTAGTTGCATAGACCAGGTTTCCATATGTGTTTCTCTTGGAAACTTGGAACCATCAGCTGGTAACCTCTTAAGAAGCAAAACCAGGACATTTATGTATTACATAATATGCATAGAAGGTGATGTAAACAAGATTCAGAAGTATAACCACTCTCATTTTATGAACCACTCATATGACAGATGTCATATCTTGCTGTAATCTTTGCCTAAATTGACTACAACTTTTAATGAAACAAACGAAAAGTTATTTAACATAATACACTTCAGAACCTTATATACGATTATGTTTGGTGTTTATTCCCTCGTACCTATTCCAGATTTTGGGATATTTTGATCCATTAGTGGTTTTAGCAAAAATTATTCTTGATATTGTTGCTATAATTTTTAACTGTGGATTCGAAAGGGATGGATACAAAAGGGCAAGATACAAAGAACTACCTTTTATAGTAAGTCTCTTATTTATTTTGACAATTATTAAAAGATGTTTAAGGGTCGGGGCGCATGGAGGGGTGCGAAGAGCGCTCGCCCACCCTTGGGAACCCCGTGTCCCACCCGCGCAGCGTGAACTTAACCAACAACAAGAAACTAGAATAAGAAGAAAAAAGTGACAAAGAGAATATATAACACCTATGCAAAAATAACAGCTAATTAACCTCCAAGAGCAGACAAAGAAGCTAAGGAACTGATTAAATCCGTCAAGATAAAGAGATGACCAGAAAGCAACAAAAATCTACAAACCAAACCAGTAATCAGGAAAACATGGCTGAATCCAACCAACAAACCAATAATCACGAAGGGGAGCAAAACTTGGCACAAGCAATGAAAGATCTCAGAACATTTATCACCGCCAAATTTGACGAAGTAATGAAAGAGGTTAACAACATGAAGACATCACTTGGAGGGGAAATTGCAGACATACGAAAAAACATAACAGATATGATGGGAATGAACACCACAGTTCAAGAAATCAAAAATACACTTGCAGCAAATATCAGCAGACTAGAAGAGACAGAGCAGAGAATTAGTGATGTGGAAGACAGTACATCAGAAATCAAACAGATAGTAGAAGGGGTCAATAAGAAGATAGAAAAAATCCAAGTAGGACTTAGGGACCTGAATGACAATGCAAAACGCTCAAACATACGTATTATAGGCATTCCAGAAGGTGAAGAGAAGGGAAAGGGGTCAGAAGGAGTGTTGCAGGAAATAATGGCTGAAATCTTCCCAAATCTACTGAAAGAGACAAATGTACATATCCAAGAAGCACAGCGCACTCCACTAGTCATAAAACCCAACAGGCCCAACCCAAGACATATACTTGTCAAATTATCCAATACTCAAGACAAAGAGAAAATCCTAAAAGCAGCAAGAGAAAAGAAAACCATCACATACAAGGGAAGCTCAATTAGATTAAGTGCTGATTTCTCATCTGAAACCATGGAGGCAAGAAGGCAGTGGTATGATATAGTCAAGGTACTAAAGGAAAAAAATTTCCAACCAAGAATACTCTATCCAGCTAAACTAGCATTCAAACATGATGGAGAGTTCAAAATATTCGCAGACAAACAGAAACTGAAAGAGTATACCAACAAGAAACCTCCCCTTCAAGAAATTCTAAAGGGAGTTCTGCAGGAAGAAAGGAAAAAACAGGAAAGGCAGAGTTGGAGGAGAGTATAAGACCAACAACAACAACAAAAAAGACAAAAAATATATATATACAAACAAAATATGACAAACACAAATCCAGTCAAAATATGGCTAACACAAATAATTCCTTGATAGTAATAACACTGAATGTCAACGGATTAAACTCACCTATCAAAAGATTCAGACTGGGACATTGGATAAGGAAATATGACCCATCCATATGCTGTCTACAAGAGACACATCTTAGACCCAGAGACGCATGGAGATTGAAAGTGAATGGCTGGAAAACAATCATACAAGCTAACAATAACCAAAAAAAGGCAGGAGTAGCTATATTAATATCAGACAAAATAGACTTTAAATGTGAAACAATTGTGAGAGACAAAGAAGGATACTACATTTTAGTGAAAGGGAAAATCTGTCAAGAAGATCAAACAATCATAAATATTTATGCCCCTAACAAGGGTGCCTCTAAATATGTCGGGCAAATGCTGGAAAAACTAAGTGAAACAATAGATACATCTACAATTATAGTGGGGGATTTTAATACACCACTATCAACTCTGGACAGAACATCTCAAAAGACAATCACCAAAGAAACAAAACATCTGAACAGTATATTAGAGGAGCTGGATCTAATAGATATATATAGATCTCTACACCCAAACACAGCAGGATATACATTTTTCTCAAGCGCACATGGATCATTCTCCAAGATAGATCATATGCTAGGCCACAAAGAAAGGCTGAACGAATTCAGAAAGATAGAAATCATACAAAACATTATATCTGACCACAGTGGAGTCAAGCTGGAGATTTGCAAGGGACAGAAGCCCAGATTTCACACCACAATTTGGAAATTAAACAGCACACTCTTAGAAAAACAGTGGGTCAAAGAGGAAATCTCAAAAGAAATCAATGACTACCTTGAAACAAATGATAATGATAACACAACATACCAAAGTTTATGGGATGCAGCAAAAGCAGTACTGAGAGGGAAGTTTATAGCCATAAATTCATATATCAAAAAAGAAGAAAGAGCAAAAATTGAAGAACTAACTGCACATTTGAAGGAATTAGAAAAACAACAACAAAGTAACCCAACAGGAAGAAGAAGGAAGGAAATAACAAAGATAAGAGCAGAACTAAATGAAATAGAAAATAAGAAAGCACTTGAACAGATAAACAAGACCAAGAGCTGGTTTTTTGAGAAAATTAACAAAATTGACAAACCTTTAGCGACACTAACAAAGAAAAAAAGAGAGAAGATGCAAATACACAAAATAAGAAATGAGAAAGGCGATATCACCACTGACCCCACAGAAATAAAGACTATCATAAGAGGATATTTTGAAAAACTATATTCCAACAAAAATGACAATCTAGAGGAAATGGACAAATTCCTAGAAACACATAAGCAGCCCATATTGACAAAAGAAGAAATTGATGATCTTAACAAACCAATCACAAGCAGAGAGATAGAATCAGTTATTAAAAATCTCCCAACTAAGAAGAGCCCAGGGCCAGATGGCTTCACAGGTGAATTCTACAAAACATTCCGGAAAGAACTGACACCAATCCTACTGAAACTATTCCAAAAAATCGAAACAGAAAGAACATTACCCAACTCCTTCTATGATGCCAACATTACCCTAGTACCAAAGCCAAACAAAGACATCACAAGAAAGGAAAATTACAGACCAATTTCTCTAATGAACCTAGACGCAAAAATACTTAACAAAATACTTGCTAATCGTATTCAACAACACATTAAACGAATTATACACCACGACCAAGTGGGATTCATCCCAGGTATGTAAGGATGGTTCAACATAAGAAAATCAATCAACGTAATACACCATATAAACAGATTGAAGGAAAAAAATCACATGATTATATCTATTGATGCAGAAAAAGCATTTGACAAAATACAGCACCCTTTCTTGATAAAAACACTCCAAAAGATTGGAATAAAAGAAAATTTTTTGAACATGATAAAGAGTATATATGAAAAACCTAAAGCCAATATTGTGTACAATGGAGAAATCCTAGACTCCTTCCCTCTAAACTCAGGAACAAGACAAGGATGCCCACTGTCTCCACTCCTATTTAACATTGTCTTAGAAGTACTTGCTCGAGCACTGAGGCAAGAGCCAGAAATAAAAGGCATTCAAATTGGAAAGGAAGAAGTCAAAATGTCATTATTTGCAGATGACATGATCCTATAAATAGAAAACCCTGAGAGATCTACAACAAAGATTCTAGAACTCATAAATGAGTTTAGTAAAGTTGCATGTTATAAGATCAATGCGCAAAAATCAGTAGCATTTCTGTACACCAATAATGAGCAAGATCAGGAGGAAATCAAGAAACAAATACCATTCACAATAGTAAATAAAAAAATCAAATACTTAGGAATAAATTTAACTAAAGAAGTAAAGAACTTATACACCGAGAACTATACAAGATTGTTCAAGGAAATCAAAGAAGACCTAAATAAATGGAAGACTATTCCTTGTTCATGGATAGGAAGACTGAACATTATTAAGATGTCTATCCTACCAAAACTGATATACACATTCAATGCAATCCCAATAAAAATCAACACAGCCTTCTTTAAGGAACTAGAAAAACTAACTATGAAATTTATTTGGAAAGGAAAGAGACCCCAAATAGCCAAAGACATACTGAAAAAGAAAAATGAAATTGGAGGAATCACACTACCTGACTTCAAAACATACTACAAAGCTACGGTGGTGAAAACAGCATGGTATTGGCATAAGGAGAGACACATAGACCAATGGAATCGAATTGAAAGCTCTGATATAGAACCTCACATATATAGCCACATAATATTCGATAAAGCCACCAAACCCTCTCAACTGGGAGAGAGTGGCCTATTCAACAAATGGTGTCTGGAGAACTGGATAGCCATATGTAGAAGAATGAAAGAGGATTACCATCTCACACCTTATACAAAGATCAACTCAAGATGGATCAAAGACCTAAATATAAGAGCCAAGACCATAAAAACCTTAGAAAGCAGTGTAGGGAAACATCTACAGGACCTTGTAATAGGTAATGGATTTATGTATATCTCACCAAAAGCACGAGCAGCAAAAGAACTAATAGATAAATGGGACTTCCTCAAAATTAAAGCATTTTGCACCTCAAAGGAGTTTGTCAAGAAAGTAAAAAGGGAGCCCACACAGTGGGAGAAAATATTTGGCAATCATATATCTGATAAGAAACTTATAACTTGCATATATAAAGAACTCCTATATCTTGAAAATAAAAAGATAAACAACCCATTTAAAAAATGGGAAAAAGACTTAAACAGACACTTCTCCAAAGAAGAAATACAAATGGCAAAAAAGCACATGAAAAAATGTTCCAAATCTCTAGCTATCAGGGAAATGCAAATCAAAACCACAATGAGATACCATCTTACACCCATAAGATTGGCAGTTATGAAAAAAACAGAAGAATACAAGTGCTGGAGAGGATGTGAAGAAAGGGGAACACTCATCCACTGCTGGTGGGAATGCAGAAGGATCCAACCATTCTGGAGGACAGTATGGCGGTTTCTCAAAAAACTAGCCATAGATTTGCCATATGACCCAGCAATACCACTGCTGGGTATATACCCAGCAGAACTGAAAACAAGGATGCAAACCGATATATGTACACCAAGGTTCATAGCAGCATTGTTCACTATCGCCAAAAGTTGGAATCAACCCAAATGCCCATCAACAGATGAGTGGATCAATAAAATGTGGTATATACACACAATGGAATACTACTCGGCTGTAAGAACAAACACACTACAAACACATGTGATAACATGGATGAATCTTGAGAACCTTATGTTGAGTGAAGCAACCCAGACATTAAAGGACAAATACTACATGATCTCAATGATTTGAAATAACCAAGCTGCCCTAGATAGCAAGAGACTGAACGATAGGCTTACAGGAAATAGGAGGGTGGAGGAAGGATGTGAGCCGATGTCTGCAGGGGTGGAATTTAAGACGAGATGGTGGTAAGTATGAACACAAAGAAGAGATAAAAGGGAGGCAGGGGTTGCCTTTGGTTGGGGCTTTGCGGGTTTGAGGGAGGCTGGGGATGGGCGGATGGGTAGCATTGCCCAAAAGTGGGGGGAGGGAGGGGTAGCATACGAACACAGGAGAGGGTCAGGTGTTGGTGGAGAGTAAAATGCCGAGAAAATCATATCAAAATATAATAAAGAGGGTTACCTGCTTAGAACGCTCGGAGGGGAGGGTCTGATGCAGGACGGGCTCCTGGGCAATGTCTAAATGCTCATTCTGCCAGAGTGGGTGACACAATGGGGTAGAAACCCAAGTAGTGAGAGTGGGGGTGGACCCACATCCTGGAGAGGACTAATGCCATCAAATAGAGGGAACTGTATCCCTCAAAAGAAAGGGTGGCTCCCAGGGCATTGGGGCAGTTGAGCAAGTTAGACTCTGAACACTATTCCATCTATAGCTGGAAGTGGTTCCTTGGGAAATGGAGGCTGGCTGTCGCTGTGGGCACCAAGGTGGAAGGGAAAATGGACGTTAAATGTGTGTAACCAAGGTAAATGGGGGGTAAGAGAGGAGTTTCGTGAGAGTACACAAGGATGGATATAAAACATGTAATATTACACCATAACATATAGGAGATGACAGACTGATAATGTAAACCATAATGTAAAACATAGGATAACTAAGAATGTAAAAAACTGTGTATCCTAAAGTATGCACCACAATGTAAGCACAAATGTCACCTTGTTTGAAAGCTATTGTCTCAGACTCTGTACATTACGTTAAGTAAATATGATGTGAATAGGGTGTAAGAGTATCGCTGTGGAAGGGAAAGGTTTTGTGGTGGATGTATGGGAGTGCTGTATACTATATATATGCATTGCTGTGGTCTAGGGCTCCTGTGAAGAGAAGCTCAATAATTGGGGGGGGGGGGATAGGATGTAGAATTTTTTCCAAGTCAACACGTATTTTTTATATAACCTTTAAACCCATCGCTATATGCCATTTCCTAGTAAGGGACCCTGACATTATATTGGGCTTCAAATTTCAGGGAGTTCTGGATCACAGAGTGGTTCAACAAAGGCAATGGAGGAATACTGGTATGGGATACCATTGACAGGGGATATATGGCTGACAGGGAGCTGTACAGAACATATGCCCAGGGTGCATGGCAATGTTTGGATATACTTATAGTGGCAACAATTAAAAACCACAGCAGGGGGGGTACTGGGTTCCTGGCCAGTGGTGCTCTGTCATGGTCCCTAGGGGAGCAGCGACAGTCTCCCAGGTGCAGTGGTGGGGACCAGGAGGGAGTGAGGGTTCAACAGTGAGCCCATGATGCTAATGACTATGCTTGTGAGCTGATAAGCCTAAAATAAGAACAAGGCCTAGAGCAGCATTGTGCCTGGGAATTTCCTCCTGTCAGCCTTCATGTTACTCAAATGTGGCCAGTCTCGAAGCCAAACTCAGCATGTAAATGCAATGCCTTCCCCCCAGCGTGGGACATGGCACCCGGGGATGAGCCTCCCTGGCACCGAGGGACCACTATCAACTACCAACTGATGATGCAACTGGAAAATGACCTCATACGGAAGGTTCAACGCGGATCAGCGGAATATCCCTGTCTACATAAAATAACATGACTTTAAAATGCTGTTTGACCTAATGTAAGGGGGAAATGGAAAGGAGAAATGAGTTTATATGGCTACGAGTCTCTAAAAAAGAGTCTGGAGGCTGTCAGAAGGATTGCCCTTATGCACAACTGAGCAGAGGCTGAGAGACAGATAAAGCAGATACAACCCCCAGATATCGGTTCCTTCGAGGGCTAAAGAGACCCATGGGAGTTATGGTCATGGCCGATGGGGTTAACTACCAGGTCAGATGGCCCCTCTTTGGAACTGGTGTTTATGTGTGATGAATCTGGACTCAGATAGGATCTCTCTTCATAAGACTTTCATGCTAATGTGCTGGAGGTGCAGTTAGTGTTGGGGTTTAAGATATATTTAGGGGATTTGAATCTCTGGACTGACAATGTGATAGCCAGGTCCTGAGCCTCAACAGACTCCAGCACCTACAATCTGACTTATTGGGCTCACCACACTCAGCTAAGATGGAGTTGAAGAAGGACAACCACCACACCATGGAGCCTAGAGTGATTACAACTGAAAGTGGGAGGATTGCATCCAGCATCCATGTGGAATCTGAGCCTCCTCTTGACATAGAGGTGCAATGGACACAACCAATCCAATGTCCACATAGAAAAGGTGGCATTGGATTGAGAAAAGTGGACATGATGGCTGATGGGTATGGGGAAAGGCAGGAAGAGATGAGAGGTGGAGGCGTCTTTGGGACTTGGAGCTGCCCTGGATGGTGCTTCAGGGGCAATCACCGGACATTGTAAATCCTCACAGGGCCCACTGGATGGAATGGGGGAGAGTGTGGGCCATGGTGTGGACCGTTGACCATGGGGTGTGGGTGTGCCCAGAGATGTACTTGCCAAATGCAATGGATGTGTCATGATGATGGGAGGGAGTGTTGCTGGGGCGGGGGAGAGGTGGGGTGGGGGTGGTAGGGTTCAATGGGACCTCATATATATATATTTTTAATGTAATATTATTACAATGTCAATTAAAAAAGAAAAAGATGTTTAAGAGCAAATCCAGATGACTTTGGCTAGCCCTGAAAATGTGTATGAATTGTCAGAACTTTTCAACCCCTTAGAGCTCTCATCTATGTCCTCTACTGCTTCACTTGCCGCTGGCTGTTTGATTTCCCCTAACCCAGGATCCCAAGCCATATATATCTTTTGGGTAACTTATGACTTAACTTATTAAGATAAACTGCTTGGAAATTTGGAGAAAGGCAGCACAAGGAGAGGCGGTTCTTTCTAAGTCATTACAGTTAGAAAGGGGTGGAAGAAAAAATATGTTCTGGATAAAGGCCAGGTTCCTAACTTTGAATATACATCATTACAAGGAACCTAATATTTACCAAACTGAGATGGTAGCAGTTATCCTGCTAAGAGGTGTATCCCCTATTAGACAAGGGATGGGAGCAAACACTGATACAATTTAAATGTTAATACACTTAATTGATACTTTATTTCAAACTTTTATGAAAGGTCAGTGGTTTAGTTTCCTTGTGTATCCAGCAAATACCATGAAATGATTTGGTTTGAGTGATGGGAATTTATTGGTTTATAGTTTTATTGGTTTATAGTCCAAATCTGGACATCATCAAGGTGATGCTTTCTACCCAAGGACTGGCTAACAGCGATCCTTGGCTCCTCTGCCACATGGCAAGGCACATGGTGGCATCTTTTGCTCTCTCCCTTCTCTTCTGGGTTTCAGTTCTTGCTTCTGTGGCTTTCTCTTTCTCTGTATTCATTATGCTTATAAACGACTCCAGTAATTTAAATCCCATCCTGAATCAGGGGGATCACCTTAACTGAAGTAGCCTTATGAAAAGATCCTACCTAAAATGGATACATGCTCAACAAGGGATTCAATTTAAGAATGTGATGGTACAACTTCAAACCGTCACAATCAGTTTTGCAAGTTGTTTTCAATATTTAATGTTTATAAATAGTAATAGTAAATAAATGACCATGAAACTTTAAAGTTATAACTAATTCATAGATTTCTAAACAGTCCTATTGTTGGCTTTCTCAAGAAAACAGAATGCCTTTGTAAAATATTTGATTTGTTGTAATAGATAATATACAAACATTAATAGAATAATAAATTAAATTAAATTATAAAATAAGCGTTCTGGAGACCATTATCACACAGGAATTATTAAGACATGCATTCTCAAATAGTTCATTAAGTATTATAATCCAACAAAGCAACCTTGTTTTCTAAAACAGTTATTTTACTCAGTTTGGGTACTGTTTTGCTGTCTTCACTTTTTCTGACCTCCTGTTCTCTTACAGGCCAACACATAAAATCCAATTATTTCCACAGATTTAATTCTTTCACATTTTCACTGTTTTTATCCCTGTAGATTCTCTGTTCCTACTTTGGAGACTCATTGCTGAGATTCTGGCCAACATTTTGAAATGAATCATCATTGTGGTTATCACAGAGTCATAATAATTCTTGTTAAAAAAATCACTGAGACAATGTAAGGAATCTGTGCCAGATGAATACGTATCTGAAAGGCTCTGTTTTAACTTGTCAAAGATCTGCCAATGCAAAGTACCAGAAATGTTTTGGCTTTTACGCAGTGGATTTATTTGGGGTAAAAGCTTACACCTCCAATGATGTGAAACATCCCAATCAGGGCTCCAGGCGAGGTGCTTTCTCACCAGTGTCACCTACTGTGGATTCTGGCATTGCAGCCATGTGGTGAAGTAATATGGCTGCTGAGCTCTGCTGAGGTCTCAGCCTTGCCTTCTGGGCTCACCGTCTCCTCTTGAGCTGCTCCGTGGTCCCAGGCACTATCAGCCTCTGCAGGGATTCCATTTTCCTAGAATCTTCTCTCTCACACACTGCAGAATCAAATATGCTGGTTCCATTTCCTCTGTGTGTCTCTCTGTATGTTTGCATTTATATCAGATCCAGCAAGGGGGTGGAGACTTAACCTGATGTACACTAATGAAAAGCCCTCAGTCAAAGTCATAAAGTAATCTAATCAAAGACCCCTCAACTAAATTCAGTGCAATCAAAGGAACAGGCTAGTTTATAAACACAGTATTTTACTTTTTGGGATTCATGAAATAACTTCAAACTGCCATAGACCCTCTGTCTTAATATTATTTCAGATAATTCTCTTTTTTCATATACGAGCATTCTGTAATTGTGGTGTGAGTTGGTTCATGTTGCATCATGGGAAACTAGGTTCAGGCACAGCAGACATCTTCAGCAAGTGACCACATAATTACTGACACAGTACAAAGGGTACAAAGGGTAAGGGAAGAGATCGCATCACGGCTGGTCAGGGTTGGTGGAGGACAGTTCTGCACACTCACTTTACATCAGATGGAAGTGACAAATCTGGGCTGCCAACTGTGGTCTATTTGTAAGATCCCTGGAGAGGGAACCCTGCCTCTCAGAGTTCCTGCCTCGTTAGCATCCGGAGCTGCTTGATCCTGGATCCAGTTTTAAAGTACAGTTGTGTCTTTTCATTAAAACTAACATCTCCCCAAGTCTATGGAATGAAAACAGACTGAAACGTCTGCACACAAATAGAATAGGCAGTGGGGGAGGCAAGGGCTGGAAGATGACCCCTGGGCACGTGGCAGTGAGTTCAACTGAAAGGGAAGAAATGAGTCTAAAAGATTTTCTCAGTTTGCAGTTATACATTCTCTGTGTCTTTAGATGTGACAAGAGAATATTAGGAAAAGTACCGAATAAAGAATGAGTGATGTCTTTTCACAATAAGTCACTGTTTAGGTGATCAATGATTAGAAGTAAACATTATTTTTAAAAACACTATGCCCTCCATTCTTCGAGTAACTTAAATCTGAATGTTCTATTATGTGGTACACTACTATGTATTTCTAGTTTTTAAGATTAAGTACTGCTGTTACTTTTTCTGGAAATTTTTAAGGACATGTTTATTTAAGATACATTTTAAATGTTACATAGTACAAGTAGTGGAGTAAGGGTTACACTGTTTTCATTTATGTATGTGTATGTGCACACATGTATTCGCAAATAAGTTCTTTATTCTCATGAATGAATACCAAGAAATTTCTATATTAAAATGCAATTTTTTTTCAAATATTAATTCATATTCTTTCTCTAGCACTTCCTTGTGTGTTTTGCTCACATATGTGGCTTACCTACAGCAGCAGTTGTTATTTAGTTTCTAAGTATAGAAAAACCTGGAATGAGAGCCTGAGGGACTGTTATCTAAAAAATCAGGATCATTCCAGGCACATTTGAAAGGCAGCAACAATACTGAGTTTTATCTCTTTTATTTTGAAATATAAATGCATAAGTAGAAACTCATTAAATAACTTTCCACAGCTGAACACAGCACTAGAGACATAACTTCTTTACCATCTACGAAAAGTCAAAGAATATATCTTGAAAAATCACACATATACATTTTTAAATAAAAATTCCCTTCATCTAAAATTTGCAACCACTATCTACTCTTTAATGATGACAATATCCTTGCTTTTTTCCTCTAGTGTTTCTAAGTACATGCACATCTCTAAACAATGTAATGTAATTTGCTCTTTTGTTAGATTGTAAGTGAAGTTAATCATATATGCTATTTAATGTCTTGCTTTTTAACTCAATGTTATGCTTTTAAAATTGCATTCTTATTTCTCCATATTTAGGGTTTGACAATTTCATTGCACTGTATATTCCATTGTATTACTGTCCATACTCACAATTCTTTCCCTGCAATTCTGAAAGTTTTGTTGCTGTTTTTTTTTTCAGTTGTTGTTGTGGTACACTAACTTTTAAATAGATGTTTATAGATAATAGATATTCATTTGGTATATGAATACAATTTATATTCATGCACTAAATTTTTGACCAAGAGTTCTTATTTATAGAAGTCTCTTATTTATAGACGTTTATCTTTGGATCAATTTGATTTTACTTCACACACAATTGATAATCTAAAAATAAGTACACTTGTATTTTTTTTACTTTAAAAATCTAGGAGAAGTAGATGTGGATCAAGTGATTGAGCTCCTGCCTACCACATGGGAGGTCTAGTTTTGGTTCCTGATTTCTTCTAAAGAAGAGAAGCAGGACAGTGGGCTGATGCAACAAGATGAATCAATAAGAGACACATGGAGAAAAACATAATGAGAAACACAGCAAGCAGTGAGCAGTGGTGGGTCACATGGCTAGGTTCCTCCCTCCCACAAGGGAAGTCCCAGGTTTGATTCCCATTACCTCCTAAAAAAAAGATGACTGGCACACAATAAACAGACACAGCAAATGCAAGAAACGAGGTGTTAGGAAGGAGTAAATAAATAAAACAAACCTTTTAAAAAACTGTATATATTTTATTTCTTTATTCCTATACTATACTTGCTAGATCCTTCCTTCAGAGATTGAAGAGAAGAGGTATTATTGCCATGTATCTGATCTTTGAAATAAAGCTATAAGTATGAAGCTCCTTTTTTTATGTGTATAAATTCTCTTTCAGATAAAGGAAGTTCTCTCTTGCTTGTAACAACTTTAATATTTAGAGCAGTTTTAGGTGTACAGAAAACTTATAGGGATAGTGCAGAATTCCTGTATACCCGCCTTCCCTCAACCCCAATGTTTCTCTATTATTAACATACTCTTTTGGTATGATGCATTTGTTACAATTGATGAGCCAATGTTAATAAAAGATTAACTAAAACTCATAGGGTATTGTATTAGTCAGCCAAAGGGTGCTGATACAAAGTACCAGAAATTTGTTGACTTTTATAAAGGGTATTTATTTGGGGTAAGAGCTTATAGTCACAAAGCCATAAAGCCTTGTCACCTCCCTCACCAAAGTCTGTTGTCACATGTTGGAGCAAGATGGCTGCCAGTCTCTGCCAGGGTTCAGCCTTCCTGTTACTCCTAAGTCTCTGTAGTCCCAGCTCCTTTTATTCTCAGCGATAGGTAGGAGAAGGCTTGTCTCTCTCCCTGGGCTCCCTTCTTTAGGGACTTTCTCAGGTGTTCAGGGCACAGGTCTCTGCAGCTGCAAACTATCAGGCAAAGTGCTTGGCTCTCTCCCCAGGGCTCCGGTGCCCAAAACTAAACCCTCTGTGTTTTCCTTCTCCATGCGTTTACATCTCTGTCTTTGATTAAGCATCTCTTTATATAGCCACAGGTGTAGGCTGGCTATAGGCAGGGACTTCAATTGAGTTGTCCTAATGACATAGTCAAATAAAAACCCTAATCTTGAATTAATAATAAAAAGTATAACCTCTGGGCCTAATACAATCTAATATGTCCAGAGGAATAGACCAGTTTAAAAACACAATCCAATATCTATTATTGGAATTCATAAACAATATCAAACTATACAGGTATATTAGGTTTCAATCTGTGTTTTACAATTCTATAGGCTTTGGCAAATGGGTAATGTCATGTATCCACCATTCCACTATCACACAAAATTATTCTTTATTAAAATGCCCCATTCTCTACCTATTCATTCCTCATCCCCATTTCCTGAACTTCCAGCAAGTGCTGATATTTTTCTATAGATTTACCTTTTCAAGATTGTCATAAGGTCGGAAGGGTATAGTTTGTAGCTTCTTCAGACTGGCTATCGTCCCTGGAAATATGATTTAAGTTTCTTTTGTGTCTTTTTATGGCTTAATAGTGCATTTCTTTTTATCAATGAATGATATCCCATTGTACGCATTTACCACAGTTTATCCATTCACCTGTTGGAATATATCTTGGTTGCTCTAATTTATGGCATTTATAAAAATGTTGCTTTAAATATTTGTGTATAGGTCACAGGCATGTATTGGTGTCATTATATATTTGTATATATATGCACAAAAATTAATATATTTAGGCACAGAAAGAATATTATCAATTCAGTTTATGAGAATTTAATGAATAAAAGTACACATATAGCTAGCCAGCATTAAAAATTGTTATTGAGGGCACAAAAATAAGTAGAGAATCCAGGAACGAAACTATGGATTTATGTGCCTTATTTCTTAGAAATAACAAAGCTTAAGGTTTGGCGTTGAATCAGTCCCCAATCTTCTAACAGTGGCAGGGAAGTGAATTTCCTTAGGAATGCTAGATGACAAACTAACATTTCTCCCTTTATTGGTTCAAGATGAGAAATGATTAAAATAATTCTATTTGGTACAAGTAGATACTTAAGATTTTAAATTTTATTTATTCCTATGCTCTTGTGTTATTTCATCTTGTGGGTTAAAAGTTTCCTTTTTATGCCTCCCCTACTTTGTTTAGAAGAGATTTTTTTAAAAAAGAGTTTTTCATTTCCCTACATAGTTTGACGTGAATTTTGTCATTTTCACCTAAAGATTCCTATTAAAATACTATTACTTATTGTTGAAATTGAATAAATAAGCAACATAATGAGTATGTATTTGGCATTTCAATTTTTAGCAATGTGACATATTCTGATATTGTAGTGTTTTTCCTTACAAGACCATTAATTTTTATCAAGGAATATCTGAAGATTAAATAATTCATTTTAAAAGAATACAATTGAACACAGAATTTTAGGAACTAGAGCCGAGAAATCAAGGTGATAAGTTCTAGAGTTAGGGTCTTGTGTCAGTTTTAATAATGTAGAAAACGTAGTAATTCCTCAGAATAATTAGTGACAAAAATCTTTATCTATTGAAAATGGTGATATTCTTTTTGATTATTTGACATAATAATAGAAAGGTTGTAGGAGAGAAATATAAAAAAGAAGTATAGCATGTCAAGATTCAGCAAACAACCCTAAATGTTGGGCTTAGACATCTAAGATAGTGTTAACATGGACTAAATTTGCAGAATCTTTGATTGAGAAGGAAAGTAACCTGCATGGTTTTTTAAAAGCAATTTTACTTTTATATGTCCTTCTGTTAAAATTGCAATTTTTCAAAATGTCCGTAATGCTTTAATAACTACATCAAGATGAACAAATCAAATAGTACTACTGTTTTCAAATGGAACTCTCCCACCAAAACCCATCGAAGGTGAAACAATTTTCTCAAGAGTCCCTTGAAAGGGACTGTCACACCTTTCAAGCTATTTTTAATAGGAGTTTGAAGTCTTGTATGTTCTGTAGGTGTGCAGGGTGATAAGCTGGCTTAAAATAACCCAATTATGAGAATTTCCTCTTCATCCCTTAGGTGACACTTTCATGAACCACCTGCTTTTTACCCTCTGACTTCACTCTGAGTCAACACAGGACAGTCAGTGAAGAGGACAGATATGGTTTGCTCTGGCCCTGGATTGATCCTTTAAACATCTCCTTTCTTACCCAACTATGCCAGCCTCTTTAGGAGAGTCAGCCAAGGATGCATGACTTTCTGGCTGATGGAGGTATGTATGTCCACTGCCCCCCTGTCTGCCTGCTGCCCCACCTCATTGAGTGGGAGATGCTAAATGCTGTGCCTGCTGCAGCTACAGGATTCATATATAAGAAAAACAAAGTGGAACATTGGAGTCTTTCTTTGAATAATTCAGGATAAAAAGCATGCCTCAGATATGAAATATTTAGATCACGTCATAAATTATTCTGATAATTTCGTGTGGAGATTTGTCAAATGCATGCACACACACATTTGAGTTTGTTAATGAATGTATTTTAAATGGAAATTGTATAATCATCATGACAATGAATCATTAATTTTGAATTTAATAATTGGTCAAAAATTTGTCATTGTATAATAATGAATTCTTTTATATTTAATTAACCCATACTTTATAACTGTTCTTAAAAAGGAATTAATTGACTGATGGAAAGCAAAACATAAATCCTCATAAAAATTCGTTTAAATACATATAGTTTGTTTTTTTCCCAAAAAATCAGAATCATCTAGCTTCCATAAAATCTAATCTAAACTTAATTAATCCCCAAAGACTTAAAAATTGAAGGTAAACCAGCAAAAATCAAACAAAAAAAGAGTCACGGTCTTTTAAGAGACTCCTTTGTAATGGATTGTTTTACAGTTTCTAACTGATATGAATCAGAAAGAATAACATGGCATCTGTGACTAAAATAATAATTAAACTAAACATTTATTGAGAAGTTGATTATTAAGTGTTTTAGACATTACTTTTGATATTTTTTATTTGTATTTTACATTAGAAAACTAGGTCCTAGAGACAGTTATAATTATTTAAAGGCCACACATTTTAAGTTTCAAATCAGACTTAAATTCTAGCTGCCAGAGCATTTGACTAAATTATGAAATTGCATTAACAATGATTGCAATTACTTATATAACCGAAGGAACTCTTGGAGCTTTGACACCATAGTATCACTCTGGAAGCTTGAGCCCGCTACCTGCTTCCATACGTGCTCTGCACATTTATTTGTGAACTTATGGTCATTTATTTTTATCATTAAATCCATTGAAAATTCCTTCTCCAAAATAAATATTTAAAATGCTATTTTTTTGGGGCGGTGTTTCCAATACTCTTTAGGATGTAGGTAAATTTAGTGTGTCATATGACGTTTTTAAACATATAAAATGTTTCCTTAAATTTTTAATGAGTTCTAAAAACTTTCCACACCCTCATTAATAAGAAAAAGATCATAGAAAATACTGTATATCCTTTAATAAATAAATGAATAATAGTAAATCAAAATAATTTAATGTAATAAATTAAATGTATGTTAATTTTCCACTCCCCCCATTTCCAGAACTCTCAGTAATTGTCATTGGATTTCAAAACTACCATGAAGATTGATGCATAATTCTTTCCAAAATAAAACTCTAATATTGGTGTTATAGTGTTAAAATATTTCAGTAGAATCTGACTCTTAAGAAATGAAGCTATTCTTATTTATGAACTTTTTTCTTTATTTTTTAAATTATATTAAGAAAACATGAAGTCCCCATATACCCTTTATGAACTTTTTTTGTTGTTCAACATTTTAGCTTTACATCAATCCAACCAATAGTATTTTGTCAAATGCAGAATATTTAGAGACATACTTACTATACCATGAGACGCATGTTTAAATCTCTGAGTCATTTAGAACCAGACCTTTAGATTCTTGAGCTGAGAAGTGGCCACTGTCTTCAGCGCACCTGCTCCCCTCCCTCCATTGTTGTGGGTGGACTAGGGATCTGTTCTAAATACATCAGGTATCAACTTAAGAGCAGTTATACCAGAGTAGAGTCTCTGTGAGCACTGAGCTGCCCAGATGGATAACGACAGAATGACCTACACAGAACTGAATCTGGCCAAGAACCCGAAGAGGAAGCAAATCAAACCTAAGGGTGTACTCTCCATTTCAGACCCTGAGCAGCAAATAACCTATGTGGAATTAAACCTTCAAAATGCTTCTCATGATCTTCAAAAGAAAGACAAGAATTCACCATGCAAAGGTAAAACCTTTAATAGTTTCTCAATATAATTGCTCTAGGATGTGCACTTGGGGGGCAGAGGAGAAGGGAAAGCAAAGATTATAGACATGCAACATGGATAGTCAGATTTAGAGAAAAAGCAATTTTTTTTTCATTTTTTGGATCAGTGCTCAAAGTGTGGATATGGTATTTCAGTCTGAATTCTGAAGAGCTATGGTAATTAGACTTGTGGATCATTATATTTCTTGAAAATTCAGTGGTATATTCTGAGAGAAACATTACAAGGGTGGGTGTGGGTCCAGCAGTTGAGAATATGACTCTGTGTGTGTAAAACAAACACTTGCCTCTATTGACCTGCTCTCCCTGCAGATTCTTCATCACCTCCGGGAAGACGCATTGCTGGGATCCTGGGAATATTGTGCGTTGTCTTGATGGCCTCTGTAATAACCACGGTAGTCATAATTATTACTCCATGTAAGTGAGTTTTTGAAAGGTCATAAGGAAATTTTCATTTTCAAGATTTTGAAAATGCCTCGAAATATTTCATAAATTATGAGCTAGATATAAAAGTGTCATTTTAATGTATTTATTTGGACTAAACGTATGTATTTGAATGATGTAGAAGGGTATCTGAATTTGTCAAAGTCTAAGTTATAGAATGGTTGCAGAGAGTTTTTATTTTGAAATCTAATTGTATTTATATATATGCAGCTTCTGATGTCATACAAAGACTTGCTGTAGAAGTAGCAAGGTTACTGAAAAAACTGAGAAATGCAAATTAATTTTTGGCAGTCATTAAACCAAATTTTGAACACGAAGGTTTTGGTCCATTAGGCTTTTGAAATTTTATCTCCCAAACCTCAATTGCTTTATTAATTTTCCCAGGTAAAATATTTATTTTATTCAGCAACGGTCTACTTTCTAAATAATACTTGAAATTTCAAACTGAGTCTAAAACTATTTGATTTATTAATAGCAGTATTAATTTCATAAGAATTACAATTATATTTCTAGCTACAGAAATACAGGAACAGAAAAATGATTCCCTGATAAAAAGATCCCAGGAAGGTATGTAATGGTTTTTAAATTTCTCATATATTGGTACATGTTACATTTTGTCTGTCTTAGGATACATAAAAATGAATCTAAAAATTATAAAATTGAGGAATAAATTTTCACAAATAAAAAATTTTATAAGGACATTTCTTGTTCCACACTGAGGGGTATTCATTTAAAATCACTTATGCCAATTTGTTTTAATATTCTACAACATGAAAACAAGCAAATATATTCCTATTCTAATCAAATGCTGGTGAGTGCTCTGTGCTTTTCAGGACATGTATAGTGTGAAGTTTTTGATAGATTGCTTTATATGGGTACATAAGTTAGGGTTTAATAGACTGACCCTTATCTGTGAGTGTGTGTGGGGGTGTTTTATCTATGTCAGCCTGTGAGGGTGTGCGTAAATTTATATGCATATATGTTTTCTGTGCAAAAATGCCAATTAATTTTCCTTTTAAAATTCAAATGGTTTCTGTATAGTAATTCATAATCTTTCTTCAGCCTCTCATTGTTGGCATTGTCCAGAGGAGTGGTTTACATATTCCAACAATTGTTATTACATTAGTCCTGAACTCAAAACATGGAAAGAGAGTTTGATGGCCTGTGCTACAAAGAAATCTCATCTGTTTTATATGGATACTGAAGAAGAAATGGTAAGATTTTAAGTGTTAGACCTCCAGTCTATTAGTTTTTTTTTCTTCTGATGTTCTTCTTATAGTGCTGCACATTAGAAGAAAAGTTGACCTTTCTATATCGCTATCTAATTGATGGAGCATAATGTATAGCAAGGATGATAATGTCTCCTTTCTGTTTATTGGCACCTTTGTCATAAATTAAGTATGTGGGTGTACAGGTATGTGTATGTGTTTGTCTGTTTCTTTACATCACTTGAGTTCCACAGTTCAATTTTTTTTTTGCACCAAGATCACATGGTCAAATTTACTGGTATTAATTTTTATATTAGTACATTATATAATTCAATCACATTTCTATTCAATAGCACCATATTATACTTGGACATTTAAATCTCTATATATTTCCATACACTAGCTATTATCCATACACTATGTACATTCCATAAGTTGTTTATCTAGTCACCTGATGGTGGACATTTAATTTGCTTCCAGAACTTTACTTTTTATGAAGAAAACTACCGTGATGAATTTTGTACAAGAAGTTATGGGGGCATAGTTTTCAATTTTTGTGGAATTATATTGGCATTGTTGTATTATAGGTGAAGTATATTTTAGATGAAATTTTGAAAAGAAAATTTGGTATATTGCTTTCCATGTGTTTACATTTTCCTCTTAAAATCATTTGTGAGTTCACTTGCTTCACATCTTCGTTAACACTTGGCTTTGCTAGTCACATTTTCAGCTTATCATTTCATTGAGTGATCTTTGATGTCTTTCGAGAAAATGGTTTCGTTACCCAAATTTCCTATTTCTTAGCATACAATTGTTCATAATATATTAATATATTTACATCAGTAAGATATATAGATATTTCTCCTCTTTCATTTCTGTGTGTGGAATTTGTGTCTTCTCTTTTTGTTTGATCTGCCTGGCTGGAGGTTTATCAACTTAACTGATCTTTCAAAGAATCTTATTTTTGTTTTATTTACTTATTTTTTCCCATTTTCATTGATTTACGATCATATGTACACATATCTTCCTCCTTGATTTGGTTTTAATTTTATTTTCTCTTTCTATTTTTTAAGTGGGAGAATCCTAAATATTACAGCTTTAAAAGTGACAGGATTAAAAATAATCTCTCAACCATTTTAGTAGTTAACCTTATGTGTACCACCTACTGTAACGTAGCCTGTGACTTACGTTGTCACTCTCTTGCAAAGTTGTACTCTCGAGAATCTCGAAAATTTCAAACAAATACTATTAACTTTTCCAAAAGGTGTTAACTTCTTAAAAATGCAAATGTTTGATTGTAAGATAGTTGTAAACTCACCTGCAGGGCCCCCCTTGCTAGTGCCACTGGAGCCTGGTGTCTGTGTGGGGGAGGTGTGCCTGCTGACTTTTGGGTCAAAGAGACTTCCTGGGAGCAGCATTGCTCTTATGGATCCTCTCTGCTGGGGGAGCAGCTCTGCCTTTGACCACTTACTGTTGGCAGATCTCTTAGTGGATGCCTCTCTCCAGTAGTGCTGGGTTCACCTGGCGTTGTTGCAGGACTCTTATTATCTAGAGAAGGATCGAATTTACCTGAGCCACCTTCTGTTACTGGTTTAGGGCCTGGGAAATTGTAGGCTTACATTTCTTTTTTCTGTTGGGTGGAGGACATAAAATACACTGCCTGTTTGTTTTACCCTCTTGGGGGCCCACATAATTTTGCCTTTCTCTTCCAATTTCAGAGTTGTCTTTTGCTTATGTCTTTCTTCATTTTCAGTGTTTATCCTTGTACTTAGCAGACAGTAGCAGTGAAAAATGTGTCTGTGCCATTGAGTCTGACATTACCTATATATTCCAGCAATATAGAAACAGATAAAAGTAGGACTAATCTAGTTAAAAAATTGTGTGGAGCCCAGAAAACAAATTTTGGCCTTCATGTCATTTATCTCCTCAATGGCAATGCCTTAATTTCCTTCACAAAACTCTAACTCTAAGAAACATAGAAAAATATATTTAGTTAGAGGGAAAATGTCACAGTATCCAGAAACTTTAAAAAATCATTATTATGTTCAGGTTGTGGAGCTAGTTGACTACTAAATGATATAAATCTCAATTTTCACTGTCAACATAAACATAAGAAGAAAAATAAAACTATAAGGTATAAAAATTTATGAGTTATTTTGTAGTCAGAAGTTTAAACTTTTGATTTGGTAATATGAATAATTGGTTTTCAATCGAGCATTCGCATCTTGTTTTGAAAATTAATGAACATATGGAAGAAAACACTACCTGCATTAAAAATATTAATCTTATGAAATGATGATTTAAATGGAATTTCTTTGTTTTCTGGTAGAATATGCTGAGACCCTTTTCATTAGTATTATGGATTGGACTCTCTCGTAAAAACAATACTCAACCATGGCAATGGGAAAAGATCTCACTTATCCGTAGAAAGTAAGTTTTACTGAACAATGTTATAGAAGAAGGAAACCTATAAAAAAAGAACCATTTAGAAGAACAATATTAATAAATTTGTTTGCATTATGGAAATGTAGGAAAATGTTGAAATTAGTGACATGATAAGTCAATATAAACATTAATTAAGAATGGTATGCTCATTGCTCAAAATAACCAGTGCAATTATGAATTTTCATGGAAGATGTCATTATCCATCTTCAAAATATTCTTTTAATACTGTTATTTGGAAAATAACATAGTTTCATGAAACACCCTTATGAAATATAATTTAATTATGCATTTTTCTTCATTACAGAATGAAAAATCCACCAAATAATACATATAACTGTGCTATGCTAAGCTCACATGGCTTCCAGGCAGTCAGTTGTGAATCTTCAATTCCCTATGTTTGTAAGCATGCATTTTCTAGTTAGAACACCTGAGTTTGGAGTCCTTGAAGGGTCTTTATATTTCATGAAATGGAAATCATATGATTGCAAAAGTCTTTTAAGGAATTCTATTGTTTGGGCTAATATAACATAATAAAAACAAGTTTTGAAATATAACATACACCAAACAAAAATCAAAAATTGTTAATTTATTTCTTGCTGATTTATCACAATAGACACATCATTGTAACCAATCTCAACATAACTCAATAATATAAAATAAAATAAAATCAGCAACTCATATAAGACCCTCTCTTGTTAATCATCTATTTTTAACACCATAGATTTGTATTGAATTTAAAACTTTATGTATTAAGAGTGGAATTGGCTCGAGTGGTTGAGCACCCACCTCCCACATGGGAGGTTCTGGGTTCAGTTCCCAGTGCCACCTGAGAAAATGAAAACACCCAACAAGGAAAAAGCAAACAAGAAAGCCAACTCAAGGAAACTGATGTTGCTCAGTGGTTGAATTCTGGATTCCCACATATGAGTTCCTGGGTTCAATCCCTAGGCCTCAGCACCAAAATAAATAAATAAATATATGGATTGGAAATCATACTGTTGGTGTTATTTTGTGTCTGTCTTCTTTTCAGTTTTATCTTTTGGCATTCATATGTTACAAAAGATCACATATCTTATGATTTCATTTATGTGAAGTGTCTGGAATAGACCAATCCATACAGGTATAAAGTGGATTAGTGGATGCCAAGGGCTGGGGGGAGGTGGGATAGGGAATGACTGCTAATGGAGAAAGGATTTCTTTTAGGGCTGATGAAAATTTTCTGAAACTGGATAGTGATGTTGATGGCAAACTCTGTGAGCATATGAAAAACCACTGAATTATGTAATTTAAATGGTTGAATTTTAAGTTAAATGAATTTCATTTCAATAAATCTATTAAAAACACATGATTTTGTTTAGGACTGTATTAAGCTTCAAAGTAATTTGTAGATATTTGTTATTTGTTTCACTCAATAATTGTCACAAGGTTCATCCATTTTTTCATAGCAATCCGATTTCATTTCTTGCAACAGCTGAATAGTATTCCATGTATGTATAGACCACATATTTATGTCCATTCATCACTTGATAGATACTTGGATTGGTTCCATTTTTTAGCAATTGTGAAAAGGCTATTCACTGTTTATAAGTTTATTTCTGAATTGCAGAGATAATTTCTCCTTTCTTTTGTTTTTAGACTTTCCATTCAGTCTTGGCTGCCACAACCAGACATACAAAAAGTGTGAGAAAGTTATTTTTCTTGTCTCTGTTGTGGAAATCTTAAGAATGAATATCAACAGCTAAATTCTTCTATCAGGCAAAAATCACATTTATCTCAATAGCTCAAAGTTCAAATGGAGCAAGTGAGCCTGTGCAACAGGCCAGTGCCTGCATGGTAAGCTGAGTGTCCATGAGTGCCCATGTGGTGAGCCGAGTGCCTGTGCAGCAAGCCAAGTGCCACGCAGTGAGCCAGTGCCCACACAAATGAGTCATGCAGCAAGATGATGACACAACAAAAGAGAGATGATGGGGAGAGTCAGGGTGAAATGCAGCAAAGACCAGGAACTGAGGTGGTGCAATTGGCAGGGAAACTCACTCCATGCCAGGTCCCTAGAATAAATCCTCATGAATCATAGGGGAGAAAGGTGAGAAGAGAAGACAAAAAAGAGAGAAATAGATACAGAAGATCACATAGTGAATGGACACAGCAAAAACAGCAGGATGAGGGGGGCAGGAGAAGAAAAATAAATTAAGAAGTTCAGGGCTGGCTACTACTGTTTCAGGAGCTTCAGTCATTCATTTCAGCAACTTATGTGATTCAACCCAGGATATTTTGATTTTTACACAACTTCAAAAACATGTTTAAAATTCAATATGAGGCTGTATTACTTAGCCAAAGGGGTACTGAAACAAAATATCAGAAATCTGTTAGATTTCATAAAGGGTATTTTTTTAACGTAGAAGATAAAAGTTACCAGGCCAGAAAGCATAAGCTATTTCCCTCACCAAAGTCTGTTGCCACGTGTTAGAGAAAGAGGCTGCCAACATCTGCATAGGTTCAGACTTCCTCTTCCTCTTAAGGCTACATGGTCCCAGCTTCTTCCAACATCAGCTGTAGGCTGGGATAAATCTCCTTTCTCTCCCAGGGCTCATTTCTCTCCAGGCTCAGCTGCTCTCTTCTGTCCACAAGGTCAGCTGTAGACTATCAGGCACTCTTTCTCTCTTCCCAGGGCCTCTGCCATGTCTTTCATCAGCCATCTCTGTTCCTTTGTTCTTTTCCTGTGTGTTTACTTCCCAGGGCTGCAATATCAAAACTCCAACTGATCCTTCTGCCTTGTCATTTTCTTTGTGAGTCTCTGCTTACCAGGGGGACTATTGATTTGGTGTTGTCAAAACCTTATCATTATTCAATCAAGTAAAAGTGAAACCTCTGAATCCAATCCAATCTAATATGCCCAGAGGGACAGACCAGTTCACATACATAATCCAATATCTATTTTTGGAATTCATAAACAATATCCAACTGCTACAGTTCTAGGAGCTTTCTAAAATGGGTCCTATCTATTTAAAAGACTTGAAGTCCAGTTCCAACTCCAGGCCTATAGTATTACAGCAGAAAGGAGATAAATTAATACTTCCTCCAGTACTTAAACTTTTTTTATAAGGTTAGTAATATGGTCTTTAAAATTTCTTCAAAAAACTGTACTTAAATAAATACTTACTTTTTTTCTACATATAGAGAACTTATATGTAAAGTAGAAGTTCCCACTAGAAATATAATTAAAGGTGTTAATGTTCCTTTTATCACTCAGCAGACAAGGCACATGCATCCACAGGAGCAATGTGAGCTTCTATTTTCAATTCAGAAAATTTGAAGGTCTATGAAAATGATTATTTAGTCCTTTTCTTTCTTTTTTTTTTAAAGATTTATTTATTTATTTAAATTCCCCCCCTCCCCTGGTTGTCTGTTCTCTGTGTCTATTTGCTGCCGTCTTGTTTCTTTGTCCGCTTCTGTTGCCATCAGCGGCATGGGAAGTGTGGGTGGCGCCATTCCTGGGCAGGCTGCACTTTCTCTCGTGCTGGGTGGCTTTCCTTATGGGGTGCACTCCTTGTGCGTGGGACTCCCCTACGCGGGGGACACCCCTGCATGGCAGGACATACCTTGCGTGCATCAGCACTGAGCGTGGGCCAGCTCCACACGGGTCAAGGAGGCCTGGGGTTTGAACCGCGGACCTCCCATGTGGAATAAATGTAGAGTCCATCCAAAACTTCTGTCTCACAAATTAAATGTTGAACCATAGTTTCTAATGAAGATCATGTGGTAAAACTCATGACGCCAAGAAACAGCATAGAATGGGATGAGATTTAAAGGGTTGAGAGGAGTATCATAAGCACTATGGACAACAACAGTTTTTATCAACTACATGGTTATCCATGCCTAAAGAAGTATAATATTACATGGTCACACAAAAGCATGAGTCCAGTGAAAAATCCACTTCCAAGAATTAGGGTTTTCAGAGGATGTGATCTCATTCCAAATGGAGCCTCTAACTCATGATGAATTTTATGAATATACTTAAATATATACTTGTGTGGTATAAGAGCCCATGCAGGAAACAGTGCCAGGTGTCCTCAATCACTGCACAGCAAACACATCTTGCCAGAATCAAATACTATATGGCATTCTTTCCCAATGATAAGGAACACTGACATACTCTGTCAAATAATAGGTTTCACAAATCAAAGGCAGCTGGATAAGAAAGTGATTAAAGAAAGAGATTTAAAACATTTCCATTAGCCTTCCCATGTTTCCAATTTTGCCCTTTTTCAAAAATCCAGGTAAAGAGAACAAGAAACATGGGGCCTCATGAGCTGTCTAATGGATCCCAATATCACGATCTGAAACTTTGTATAATTACTCACCATATACTTCCAAGCATATTTAAATAGTTCTTGCAGCGGATTCTTAGGGATAAATGAATTGACATATTCCACAGCCAAATATTTTCAACTAAAGATGCTGACAGTTAAGTTTGTTGCCATTTTTCAAATCTCTTTAGATAGTTTTATGCTCCTGGACCTTTGTTGGAACACTGCAGCCCCAAGTGCTAGGGTCTTGGAACCTGCCTCCCCTGGTCAGAGTGTTTAATTTTGAGGAGGTCCCATTTATCTATATTTTCTTTTGTTGCTTTTGCTTTGGGTGTAAGGTTTAAGAACCCACCACCTACCACAAGATCTTGAAGATATTTTCCTATATTTTCTTCTGGTAGTTTTATGGTTGTTATTTTTTATATTTAGGTCCTTGATCCATTTTGAGTTATTTTTTGTGTAAGCTGTGAGATATTTCTTTTGGATATGGATATCCAGTTCTCACAGGACCATTTGTTGAACAGACTATTCTGGTGCAGTTGGAAGGGCTTGACAGTCTTGTCAAAAATCACTTGAACATAGACGTGAGGCTCTATTTCTGAGTTCTTCATTCAGTTCCATTGGCCAATCTCTCTATCTCTGTGTACCATGCAGTTTTTACCACTGTAGCTAAGTAATATGCTTTAAAGTCAGGAAGTGAAAGTCTTCCAACATCGTTCTTTTTAAAAGACATTTTTGGTTATTCAGGACCCCTTACCACTCCAAATAATTTGATAGATGGATTTCCAATTTCTTCAAAAAAGGCAGTTGGCCATTTTTTTAGATTGTGTTGAATCTGTAAATCAGTTTGGGTAGATTTGATGTATTAACAATAATTGGTCTTCCTGTCTATGAACATGGAGTATCCTTCCATTCATATTGGCTTCTCTTAGTAATGTTTTGTAGTTTTCTGAATACAGGGTCTTTATGTCCTGGGTTAAGTTTATTTCCAAATATTTTATTCTTTTAGTCAGTCTTCTAAATGGAATTTTTTTTCTGACTTCCTTCTCAGATTGCGCATCTGTAATGTATGGAAGCACTATTGATTTTTGAGTATAAATTTTGTATTCTGCCACTTTGCTGAACTTGTGTATTGGTTCTACAAGCTTTGTTGCAGATTTTTTAGGATTCTCTAGAATTTGTATCATTTTATCTGAGAATAGTAAAATTTTACTTCTTCCTTTAATAATTCGGTGTCTTATTATTTCTTTTTCTTGTCTAATTGCTATAGACAAGAAATAACTCAATACTGAATAAGAGTGGTGACAGTGGGCATCCTTGTCTTGTTCCTGATCTCAGTGGGAATGTTTTCAGTCTTTCACCATTTGTATAATTTTGGGTTCTTCATATATGTGCTTTACCATGTTGAGAAAGCTTCTTTCTAATCCTATCTTTTGGACGGTTTTCATCAAGAAAGGATTCTGTATTTTGTCATATAACTTTTTTGTGTCAATTGAGTCATGTAATTTTTCTTTTTCAATTTATTAATGTGGTTTATTAAACTAATTTTTTTTTCTTGTGTTGAACCACTTGTGTATTCCTGGCATAAAACCACTTGAGTGTAGTATGTGAGTCTTTTAATGTGCTTTTGGACTTAGTTTGTAGGTATTTTGGTGAGGACTTTTGTGTCTATTAGAAAATCTGTAATTTTTTTTCCCTTAGTATCTTTATCTGCTTTCATATTATGGTGATATTGGCTTCACAGATTGAGTTTGGTAGCATTCTTTCCTGTTCAATTTTTTGGGAGAACTTGAGCAAGACTGCTATTAGATCATCTTCAAATGATTGTTAGAATCAATCTGTGAAGCCATCTCATCCTTGGATTTTCATTTTTGGGAAGTTTTTGATGATTGTTTCAGTTTCCTCATTTGTTGAGGTCTTCTAATTTTTCTAGTATCACAGGTTGGCCATGTGCATAGTAGTTCAGTAAAGGGTTGTTGATGCAAGCTATCAGATATCTGTTGGCTTTTATAAATGGTATTTTTTAGAGATAAAAGTTTACAGCTACATGGCTGTAAGAAGCACAATTCAAGGTTGCTTTCTCATGAAAGTCAGTTGCCACTTGTTGAAGAAGTTGGTCACTCATCTCTGGCTGGTGTCTGCCTTCCCCTCTTGGCTTACTCTTCCTCTTTAGGCTTAGTACTTAGGTGAATTCTTCTCTCCCTTGGCTTAGGGCTTGCTTCATTCTGGAACTCCTATATCAGTCTTGGTCTCTTCCCAACCTCAGCTCTAAGCTGTCAGGAAAAATCATTCATCTTTCCATGGAGCTTTAGTTGTTTGAGCCTTTCCATTCTATCATATGGAAGGATAAAAAATGACAAAGCTCTCTCTTTCATGTCTTCTTGAGTATTGTCTGATTATATCAGGCCCAGCAAGGGGGTGGGACTCAACCTAAGTTATACCCACTGAGGCAGTCAAATAAAAAAACCCTAACTCAATATTAACAGATAATCCAATCAAAGAAGCCTCAGCTGAATTTAATGCAATCAAAGGATATCACACCCAGAGGAATAGATTAGTTTAGAAACATAATTTTTCTCTCTTTGGGATTCACAAATAATCTCAGACTGCTACAGTGTGTTTCTGGGAACTTTTCTATTTTGCCTACATTGTGTACTTTCTTGGCATACAGCTCTTCATAATATCCACATACGATGTCTTTATTTTGTGGAGTTGGTTGCAGTGTCCCCATACCTTTTCTGATTTTATTTATATGCATCTTCTCTCTTTTCTTCTTATCAGTCTAGTTAAGGGTTTGATTTTGTTGATCTTCTTCAAAAACCAACTTTTGGTTTTGTTGATTCTCTCTATCATTTTTTGTTACTGTTGTTATTCTCAATTTCTTTTATTTTTGCTCTGATCTTTATTGTTTCTTTCCTTTGGCTTGGTTTGGGAAAGTTTGCTATTTTTGTGTGTGTGTGTGTGTGTGCCTCCAGATTTGCAATTAGATCTGCAATTTTTGCCCTCCTTTTTTTTTAATGTAAGCATTGAGGGCTGTAAGTTTCCCTGTCAGCACTGCCTCTGTGGTCTACCATAGGTTTTGTTATGTTGTCTTCACCTTTTCATTCTTCTTGAGATATTTATTGATTTCTCATGCAGTTTCTTCTTTCACCCACTAATTATTTAAGACTGTTTTGATAAATCTTCATATATTAACAAAATTTCCATTTTTCCATATGTTATTGTTTTCCAACTTCATTTTATTATGATCACAGAAAGTGCTCTTTATAATTTCAATCTTTTTAAATTTATTGGGGCCTGTCTTGTGACCCAACATGTGGTCTATCTTGGAGAAGGATCCATGAGTGCTTTAAAAGAGTGTAGATCCTGCTGTTTTGGAGTATAATGTTATATAAATGTCTGCTAGATCTAGCTCATTTATTATATTATTCAAGCTTTCTGTTTCCTTATCTTTCCTCTGTACAGATGTTCTATCTAGTACTGAGAGTGGTGCACTGAAGTCTCCCACTATTATTGGAGAGACATCTATTTCTCCCTTCAGTTTGCCAATGTGTGCCTCATGTTTCTTGGGTGCATAAATATTTATTATAGTTATTTCTTCTTGTTGAATTGTACCACTTATTAATATATAATGACCTGATTCATCCCTTATCACAGTTTTGTATTTAAAATCTATTTTATCTGATACTAGTACCTTACTCCAGATCTTCCATGAAGTGCATGTAATATCTTTTCCCAACCCTTCACTTTTAACCTGGTTGTGTCCTATTATCCGAAGTAAGTCTTTCATAGAAGGCATATAGATAGTGTTATTTTTTTAATCAGTTCTGTCAGTCTATGTCTTTGATTGGGGAGTTCAATCCATTAACATTCAGTGTTGTTTCTATAAAGGCATTTCTTGCTTTGTCCATTTTATTATTTGACTTACCACGGCTATATCTTACTAGGTCTCTCTTCTTACCTTTCAGTTTCCTTTACTAATAATCTTCTATTCTACACTTTTCTCCAAGTCTATTGCCTCTATCTTTTGCTTTCTGACTGAAGCATTGCCTTTATTATCTCTTGTATATCTGGTCTTTTGGTAATGTACTTGCTCAGTTTTTGTTTGTCTGTAAAGACTTTAAACTCACCCTCATTTTTGAAGGACAGTTTTGCCAGATAAAAAATTCTTGGCTAGCAGTTTTTCTCTTCCAGTACCTTAATATGCCATTTGCATTCTCACCTCCATTGTTTCTGTTGAGAGATTGGAAGTTAGTCTTATTGACGATCCCTTGTAAGTGATGCATTGCTTTTCTTGTGCTGCTTTCAGATCCTTTCTTTTTCTCTGGTATTTTTCATTCTGAATACTAGTTTTCTCAGAATAGGTCTATTCAGATTTATTCTGTTTGGGGGATGTTGTCTTTCTTGGATATTGATATTTATTATTTCCATAAGCTTTGGGAAGTTTCCAGTCATTATTTCCTTAAATATTCTTTCTGACCCTTTTCTGTTCTCTTCTTCTAGGACGCTGATAACATATATGTTTTTCTGTTTCACATTGCCATTCAATTCCCTGAGATGCTATTCCATTTTTCCATTCTTTTTCCTTTCTATTCTCTTGTCTTTTCAAGTTCAGGTGCTCGATCCTGCAAATCACTAATTCGGTCTTCCACCAGTTCAAATCTAAGGTTATTTGCCTCTATTTTATTTTTAATTTCACCCATCATATGTTTTATTCCCATAAGTCCTGTTACTTTTCTTTGTAGGCTTTAGTATTGTTCTTTATACTAACCCATGGTGTTCTTAATATCTTGTATCAATTTACACATATTTTTCTTCAACACTTTGAATTGATATAAGAGATTCATGTGATTTTCATTGATTAATTGTCTTAAATCTTGTGTCTCATTAGGATTTCTGGTTTTTTCCTTTGGCAGGGCCATCTCTTCCTGTTTCTTAGTATGGCTTGTAAATTTTTGCTGATGTCTAGGCATCTGAGTATGTTGTTGAATTTATTCTGACGGTCAGTTTCTGTCTCTTGCCTACTGGTTTTGTTTCATGGCTCTTCTTTGATTTTTGGTTCAACTTATTCTAAAATTGCCCAGTGTAAGTATCAAAATTGGGTCAGGGATTCACCAATGGGGTGCATATCTGATCCAAATCATCTCAGACAAAAGACTCCAAAAAGCGTGCTTTTATTTTCTCCTTGCAGTTTCTCAGCCAGCCAACAGATGGCACTTGTTGGCGAATGTTTCCACAGAGGGGTCTTTTTTAACCTCCACTTGCCCATGATTCTACTCTGGCCAGAGCTGGAATTCAAAGCCAACTCTATGGGTGAAATTCATGAAGGAAAATCATTTTCTGTCCTCCCACACCCTCCCTCTTTCTAGGGAGGAAGATATCTTTTCCCATCTCATTTGGCTGCTGTGAACCATGGGCTTTATCCAGGATTTTTGCCTTGAGGGTGGGGGATGGATGTCATTCCCAGCCATGGGGAATAGTAATTCACGGTTTTCTATCTTGGGTTCTTTGCTCTCTATTGCTTACCCTTCTGGAGCGTGCACAGCACTCTCCTGGACTATGAATGCCCAAAGCATCTCCTTAGTCAGCTTTTTGCCCTTCCTCCATTTTTTTTTTAATTTGTGATTGAGTTGAGCCCAAAGCCATCTTCCCATATGTACTGTTATAAGAGTTCTGGAGGCTATTATTGTAGAGGTTATTATTAAAATATGTAGTCTCAAATAGCTCATTAAGTACTATAACCAAACAAACCAACTTTGTATTCTGAGACAATGATTTCAATCATTTTGGGTACTGTTTTGATCACCTGACTTTTTCTGAGAGTCTGTTCTCATATATGTAGTCATAAAATTCAGTTATTTGCTTTAAACCTTTCATATTTTCCCTATTTAATCCCTACAGACTTTCTGTTGTTACAATGGAAATTCATCCCTGAGATTCTGGCAATTATCTTTCTTAAATTAATATTAGTAGTGGTGATCATACAGTCAAAATAATTCCTGTTAAGTGAATCTATGAGATAACATAAGGAATCTGTGTCAGATAAATATGGATCAGAAAGCCAATTTTAGTTTGCCAAAGTTGTGCCAATTCAAAGTACCAGAAATGTTTTGGCTTTTATTAAGGAGATTTATATGTGGTAAAAGCTTACATTTCCAAGGATAAAAAGTCCAAATCAGGGCACAGAAAGAAGTGGTTTCTCACCAAAATCACCTACTTGGATTCTTGTATTGTAGACATGTGGTGAAGCAAGATGGCTGCCGATCTCTGCTGAGGTCTTACTGTCTCCTCTTGAGCTGCTCTGTTGGCCCAGACACTCTCAGCCTCTTGGGGGATTCTGTTTTCCTGCAGTCCTCTCTCTCACACATTGCAGAATCAAATACGCTGGCATCCATTTCCTCTGTGTGTCTGTCTGTATGTTTCAATTTATATAAGATGCTGCAAGTGGGAGGAGACTTAACCTGTGTCACACCTCACTGATGTACTCCAATCAAAAGCCCTAAATTGATCTTACCATGTAATCTAATCAAAGGGCCACAAACTAAATTTAATGCAATCAAAGGATATCACACCCAGAGTAATAGATTGGATTACAAACATAATATTTCTTTTTTGGATTTTTGAAAATAATTTCAAACTGCCATAGCCCTTCTGTCTTAAGAGGAGATAATTCTGCTCTTCTTATATGAGCATTTTATAAATGTAGTGGGAATTGGTATGTGGTGCATTACTGTGAGAATACAGGTTCTGGTACAACAGACAGCTTCAGCAAATGACCAGTTTATTACTTACACAATACAAAGGATCCAAAAGAGCCGGGGAAGAGATGCCACTGTGGTTTGTCAGGGCCGGTGGAAGGCACACCCTACTTTATACCTGAGGGAAGAGACAAGTCTGTACTCTATTTATAAGATCCCTAGAGGGGGAATTCTGACACTAAGAGTTCTGGCCCTCATAAGCATTTGGAGATGCTTGTTCCTTGTTTCCAGGTTCAAGGTATAGTTGGGCCTTTTCTTCATAACTAACACTACCACCGGGGCTATGGAATGAAAACAGACTGAAACATCTGCACACAAATTGAATAGGTGGTGGGGGAAGGAGAGTGCAGGAAGATGGCCCCTAACCATGTGTCTGTGACTTTCACAGCAAAGGGAAGTAATGAATCTAAAAGATTTTCTCTTTTTGCAGATTACACATTCTCTACTTGTCTCCATTAAGTGACAAGAGTTTGTTAGGAAAATTATCTAATAAAGAATGAGTGATGTGTTTTCATAAATGGTCACTATTTGAGGTTTCAAACCTGTGATCAATGAATAGCAGTAAAAATTATTTTTTTAAAACTTTCTGTCCTTTTTTCTTAATTGCATGGTTTGTCTTTTTATTGTTGAGTTGTGTGATCTGTTTATATGTCATGCATATACCTTTTATCAGATATGTGATTGTAAAATATTTTCTTCCATTGATTTGGTTTCCATTTCACTCTTTTGACAAATTCCTTTTAGGTGCAAAGGAGTTTAATTTTGATGAGGTCCCATTTATTTATTTTTTCTCTTTTTGTTCATGCTTTGGATGTAAAGTTTAAAAAGCTACCATTTACCACAAGATCTTGAAGATGTTTTTCTACATTTTATTCTAGGAGGTTTTATTGTTGTTGCTTTTTATGTTTAGGATTGTGATCCATTTTGAGTTAATTTTTGTATAAGGTGTGAGATAAGGGTCCTCTTTTTTCTTTTTGACATTGCTAACCATTTCTTCCAGCACCATTTTTTGAATAGACTATTTTGGCCCACCATAATGTCCTCCAGTTTCATCCATGTTGTCATATGCTTCACATCTTCATTTCTTAACAGTGCATAATATTACATTGTATGTACACACCACAATTTCTTTATCCATTTATTGGTTGATGGACATCTGGGTTATTTCCATCTTATGACAATTGTGGTTAATGCCATTGTGAACATCAGTGTGTAGATGTCTATTTTCTGGGTATATATCTAGTAATGGTATTGTTGGGTTACGTGGCAAGTCTATATTCAACTTCCTTAGGAATAGCAAAACAGTCTTCCACAGTGGCTGTACCATTTCATATTCCCACCAAGTGTGAATAAGCATTTCTATCTCCCCACATCTTCTCCAACACTTACTTTTCTGTCTTTTTAATAATGGTCATTGTAATAGGTGTGAAATGATATATCATTGTAGTTATCTTTTTTTAATTAAAGGAACTTTAGATTACATAAATGTTACATTGAAAATATAGGGAATTCATATATACCCCACCCCTACTGCTCCTACACTTTTTCCCATTAATGGCATCTTTCATATATGTGGTCCATTTATTACAATTGATGAACATATTTTGAAGCATTGCTTCTAACCATCATCTATAGTTTACATTATGGTTTTTACTTTGTACTGTTCATTTTATAGCTTTTGACAAAGTGTATAATAGCCTGTACCCATCATTGCAATGTCATACATAACAATTCCAGTGTCCCCAAAATGTCCCATATTATACAAATTCTTCCCTCTCCCTCCATTTAGAACATCTGTTGACCACTGCCTTTATATCAAAGTTACAAGTTCTTTCATTACTAGAATAATAAGTCTACCTCAGTCTATAGTTACATTCCCCCTTATCCATTCCTCTATCTTGAGGATTTTGACGTGGTAATGTCCATTCTGCTTCCAGTTGAGAAGGGGCTTAGATCTCTGGGGCAGATGGATGGCACTGACTTGCTTGCAGTTGCAGATAATCTCTGTTTTTTCCTTCTTTCTTTTTTTGGTGTTGATATTGTCCATTATCATCCTTTTGTTAGTTGTACTGGACAGGTCTGATGAACTGGAGAATAGGTATTAGCTACAACTCTGCTGAGATTCAAGGCTCAACTGGCATATTAACAGCTAGACAGTTTAAGTCTCTGGGACACATTTCATTGGTATAGTTCTAATTATAGTTTCATATAAAAGGGGCAGATGAACCATGTGTAGGAAAATTATAAATGAGTCCAACTCTGATATGTTTTGGGGATAGGTTATCATATATTCCAATATAAAGCCCACTGACAGGGTCCTGAATTCCTGGGATTGTCTTTCCTGCCTATAGAGTTTAGATTTCTTTAGTACCCACAGAAGCCCCCTGCTTGAGACACTGATAACTGTGGCAGTCAGTGAGATCCTCCTGAGATGTGCATAAGTATAACTTCTGGAATGATCTCCCAACTCACTTTGAAATCTCTTAGCCATAAAAATTCATTTGTATTTAAAGTTTCCCCCTTTTGATAATGGACTTTTTCCAAATGCATTGCTAGTGTGTGCTAAGTAATAATCCATTGGCACCAGGGAGGATCATCCCTGGAGTCGTGTCCTGTGCTGGCGGGGAAGGTAATGAGCATATATGCTGAGTTAGGCTTTGACAGATGCAACATTTGAGCAGCAGGGAGGCTTTCAGGAAGTAACTCTTAGGCAATATATAAAACCAGGCTAAGTTTCAATTTCACAAGAATGAGGTTCATAAGTACAAGCATCAATATCAAAGGGCCTAGCGTATAGGTCTGTCCTCCTTCACAAGGCATGGCCCATATATTCTAAAGATTTTTGCCACTCTATTAGAGAATGTATAGAGACTCCTTGGGATAGAAATTCAATATTCTGTCAGTTATTGTGTGGGTCTCCACCCACTGAGACAACACCCCATGACCACATGAGCACATTCATATTCCGTAGAAGTATGCTCCAAGTACACCCTCCCCACACATTCCCCTATCACCTACACCCAACACCAGTGATCCTCCCATGCCACAGTTGCAACCCGTCAGTTATTTTTGTAATGGGAATTATTCATTCAACATAGTATATATATATTTTTCAAATTTAGGCATATACCAACCATTTTTTCTTGTATATTAATACAGTGAGTACACATTGCATAACATGTTTATCTAGTCACCTGTTGATGCCATTTGAATTGCTTCCAGAAGTTTGCTTTTATGAATTTTGTACAAGAAATTATAGGAACATATGTTTTCAATTTTTGTGGAATTATATTGGAATTGCTGGCTTATAGGTGAAGTGTGTTTTTAGAAGAAATTTTAAAAAGAAAACTTGGCATATTGTTTTCCATGTGCTTACATTTTCCTCTTCTAAACTCATTTACAAATTCAATTGCTTCACATCTTTATTAACACTTGATATTGCTGGTCATATTTTCTAGTATCAATTCTTGAGTGATTTTAGGTATCTTTCCAGGAAATGGTTTTCATCACCCAAATTTCCTGTTCATTAGCATATAATTGTTCATAATATATTAATATTTCTATAAAAGTAAGTTTTGTAGATATTTCTCCTCTTTCATTTCTGTGTGAAAAATTTGTTTCTTCTCTTTTTGTTTGATCTGCCTGGCTGAGGTTTATTACCTTAATTGATCCTCCAAAGGAAAAAAAATTTGCTTCATTTCTTTATCGTTTCCCATTTTCAATGATTTATGCTCATATATTCACATATTTCTTCTTTCTTGGTTTGAGTTTAAATGTATTTTCTCTTTCTATTTTTTAAAGTGGACACTAAGATGATTAGCTGAAGACATATTCACTTTTATTAAATTTTAATTTAACTCTACTGCTTAAGATATATACCACAAATTTTCATATCATTATATTCAATATTTTTCCTAATTTCCTTGTGACTTTCTCTTTGATCTCTTGAATTCTTTAGAGTCTCCATAACTTTTTTAATTGATTTCTAATTATGCTCCATTATAATCAAAGAATGTATTTATGGTTCAATTTTTTAATATTTGTTGAAGTTTGTTTTATGGCGCCAAATGTGGATGAACTGTGTGCATTTGAAGAATGTGTATTTGCTGTTTGAGGAGTATTCCACAAATGTAAATTAGGTCAAGATGGTTTATGGTGTTGTACAAATATTGTATATACGTAATAATTTTCTGTTTATATGTCCTACTGGGTAATGGAAGAAGATCCTAAATACTACAGCTTTAAAAAATAGCATAATTAAAAATAATCTCCCAACTATTTTAGTAGTTAGCTTTATTAGTACCATCTATTGTAACATAGACTGGGACTTGGATTGTCATTCTTTTGCATAGTTGCAGTCTCAAGAGTATCTCATGACAATTTCAAATGAATGCTATGAGCTGTTCCAAACTGTATTAACTTCTAAAAAATGTAAATGTTTGATTGTGAGATAAGTATAAACTCACCTGCCAGATCCTCCTTGCTAGTGCCACTAGAGCTTGGTGTCTGTGTGGGGGAGGTGTGTCTGCTGACTTTGGGGTTGAAAAGACTTCCTGTGTGTGGCATTGCTCTTATGGATACTCTTTGCTGGGGGAAGAGCAGCTCTTCCTTCGCCTACTTACTGTTGGTAGATCTCTTGGTAGACGCCTCTCTCCAGCAGTGCTGGGTTCACCTGGTGGTGTTGCAGGATCCTTTTTTTTTTCAGGAGTTACCTTCAACAATTGAACTCAGGACCCCGTACATGGGAAGCAGGTGTTCCACCACTGAGAAACATTTGCTCGTTGATAAGAGTTTTTTCAAATTTGTTTTTGTTTTTAGGAGATACCACCAATCAAACCCAGGACTTTATACATGGAAAGCAGGTGCTCGACTGCTCGAGCTACATCTGTTCCCCCATGATTCTTTTATAATTCAGAGAAGGAATGCCTTTACCTAAGCTAACTTCTGTTACCAGGTTGGAGGTTGGGAAATTCCAGTCCTATGTTTCTTTCCTTTGTTGGTTGGAGGATATAGGTACCCTGCCAGTTTGTTTTCTGTCCAGTCTTGGGGTCCCAAATAATATTGTCTTTCTCTTATCCCTTTCAGAGTTGTCTTTTGCTTATGTCTTTCTTCATTTCCAGTATTTATACTTGTACTTAGCAGAGAGTAGCAGTGAAATCTTTGGCTATGCCACCTAGTCTGGGCCCTTGGTATTCCACCAGTATAGAAATAGATAAAAGTGAGACTAATCTAGTTAAAGAACTGTGTGGGACCCAGAAAACAAATTTTGGTCTTCATGTCTTTTATCTCCTCATTGGTAATGACTTAATTTCCTTTACAAAACCCTAACTCTAAAAAACATAGAAAAATCGTTCATTTAGAGGGAGAAATGTCAGTCTCTGGAAACCTTTAAAAATCATTGTTATGTTAATCTTGTTAACCTGATTAACTACTAACTGATATAAATCCCAGTTTTCACTGTTAACATTAACATAAGAAGAGAAATAAAATTATAAGGTATAAAAATTTGAGTCAATTTGCAGTCAAAACTAAAAGCATTTTGAAAATTTTTGGTAATATGAACAAGTTGTTTTAAACTTTAATATATTTTTGTTGTAAGAATAAAACCCAGCATTGTCATCAGGTTTTGAAAATCAATGAACATATAAAAGGAAACACTATCTGCATTAAAATATTAATTTTAATAAATGATTATTTAAATGGAATTTGTTTTCTCATAGAATTTGCTGAGTTCCCTATCTTTAGAATTATGGGTTGGACTCTTTGTGAAAACAATACTCATCCATGGCTATGGAAAAAGTTCTTAATTATCAACAGAAAGTAAGTTTTTCTGAATGATGCTGTATAGAGGAAGAAAGCTATAAAAAAGAAAAATTTGGAAGAATAGTATTAATAAGTTTGTTTGCATTATAGACATGTAGAAAGATACTGAAATTAGTGACATGAGATGCCAGTTAACTTTAGTTAAGAATGGTATACTTGTTGCTCACAATAACCAGGGCAATTACAAATATAACATGAAAAATCTCATTATCCATTTTCACAATATTCTCGTAATATGCTTATTTGGAAAATGACATTGTTTCATGAATTGCTCCTATAAAACATAACTGAGTTATACATTTTTCTCCATTATAAATGACAGATCCAAGAAATTGTACATTAACTGTGCTAGGCTATGCTCTGATGGCCTTTGAGCAGTCAGTTGTATATCTTCAAGACACTAGATTTGTAAGCATTAGATTTTGAGTTAAAACAGCTGAGTTTGGAGTCCAAAAATGACTTTATAGTTCATGAAGTGGAGATGATATTAAGATTGTGAAAGTCTTATAACAAATTTTATTATTTGTTCTAATAATGATAATGTATTATAACACATGTATTGAAATACAATGCACACACCAAAAACCAAATCATTAATATCTCATCAGATGATTTATCACAAAGCAAATATACACCCTTGTAACTTCAACATAACTCAGTAATAATAAAATAAATCCAGCAACTAAGAAGCCCTACCCCTGCTAGTTTCCATTTGCTATGTCTGGCCAAAACTCACTGTCATCTATTTTTAACTCCATAGATTTGTATTGACTTTTTAAAAATTATGTACTGGGAATCATACTGTAGGAATTATTTTGCATCTGGCTTCTTTTCAGTTTTATATTTTGGCATCCATACATAGCAAAAGATCACATATCCTATGATTTCATTCATTAAGGGTCTCAACTAGGCAAATCCATATAGATATGAAGTGGATTAGTGGATGCCAAGGACTAAGAGGAGGTGGGAATGGGAATGACTTCTAGCAGAGAAAGGATTTCTTTTGGGGTGATGAAAATTTTCTAAAATTAGATAATGGTGATAATTGCAAACTCTGTGTAGGGTGGCACTGTGTGGGAGCGCGGCGAAAGCAAGGGTCGGCTCGTCTCCAGGCGCCGGTGCGAGTCGGACCCGGGTGGCGGGAACAGGCGTTAAGGCCCTCTGCTTGGGGTTCGGGTGTACTGCCCGCCCCTCTGCCCAGCTGCACCCACTTCCCCCTCGGTGGCCTAACCCCGCCTCTCCCCCGAGGGCCACCATCGCGCCATGACAGCCCCGCCTTGCTGCCGCCGAGAACCCTGGCTACCCCGTCTTCTGCCCGCAACCAGTGATGCACCCCTGCACGAACCTATCAGCCGTCTGCCGCCCCCCGGCCATGCCCCCTGCCCCTCCCCTGTCTTCGCCCTATATTAACTGCTGTACTTCCTGAATAAATCAGGCTTGCGCACAGATCCTGGTCTCCTCGGTAGTCTTCTTCCTACCGCGTGTCCTCCGCACCTTGCCGGCCCCGGAGCGCCTTCTCGGAAGGCCCCTCCGTGTGTTGCAGCCCTCCGCCCGAGCCCACACCGCCCCTGCAGCGGCCCTCCGGGCGAGCCCACACTGCAACATTTGGCGTCCAACGTGGGGGCAACAACTTCCCGGCCGGACCCCCATCCGCCTCGCCTGCAAGGTAAGGACCCCCGTCTTCGCTAGGCCCCACCATCGGCGCCATGGGTGGCCTCCCGCCAGGCGCCTCAGGTTAGGGCCCTTGCCGGCCTTTTAGACACCAATCATATGAATGTCTCAGTAAAGCAGCTCCAAACGTACTGGGACCTTTTGCTGCCTTTCAACCCCTGGCTCTCCACTTGCCAGCTGTGGGACCCGGACATGTACACTAACCTCATTGACCACGTCACGGCGGCTATGGAGTATGAGAACAAGCGTTTTCCCCCCAGCCTTCTCCCCACACTCATCGCCATTTGCTCGTGCCTCCAGGGCACCCCCGTCAATCAGGACGCTTTCCACTGCACCTGCGGTAAGAGCAAGGGAGAGGGGTCTCAGTCAGACAGTGATTCCGACACCGAGTCCTTGTCCAGCCGCCTCAACAACGCCCTGGACTCTTGCCCCCCCAAACCGGACATGCCTACCTCGCCCCAAGATGGCGAACTTCCGCCTTCTTCTTGGGAGGATAAAGGGAAGTCCCTCCCCCTATACCCGCCCCCTCCGGCCACGGCGCCATCTTGGCCCCCACCGGAAGAGGAGCGGCCGCCATCTTACAAGCCGCCTACCCCCTGGGGCAGTCCACCATCTTGTGAGGCGCCGCCATCTTGGGACGAGCCACGTTCTTGCCCCACCCCCTGGGCACCCCCCGCCGCGGATCCCTCATCCGCCAGAGGGCCCATGGGTACTTGGCCCCCGCGGGCAGAGGCCCCCGCGCATCAGACGCCGCTCTTATACCCGCTGAATGCCGCCCCCTCGCGGCACCGTCCGCAGGATTGGTACCCCTTTACAGCCGACGAAATAAAAAACCTCCGCAAGGCTGTTAAAGAGGACGGCCTCGGTAGCCCGTACGCCCAACATTTGCTTGAGGAGCTTAGCACTCAGCTCGCAGTTCCGTATGACTGGGTTTCCCTCGCTCAGGCCATTCTAACCCCCGGCCAATTCATCGACTGGCGTGCTCACTTTACATCAGAGGCAGAAAAGCAAGTGGCACACAATGCCCATCCCCCGGAAGCTTACACAGGCACGGGCCAATTCGCCAATCTGGCCAATATCACAACGCCCCCCCCGAGTTCTGGCTCCAACTTCGCGAGCTGGCTTTCCGCGCTTTCCGCAGCTGCTCCGCCACCAGACCTGAGCCACTTGCCAAGCTAGTCCAACGAAAAGATGAAGACTTCGCCGACTTCGTATCCCGGGTTCAGGAGGCCTGCAAGCGCAAGGTCCCTGGCGAGCGTGCGCAACAAGCCCTTGCCCGGGAACTCATTCTGGAAGGGGCCACCAATGCCTGCCGACAAGCCATCCTACCAATGAAGGAAAGGGGAGTACATGACTGGATCCTGGCCTGCTCCCACATAGACCTGCAGGCCACTGCGCTGGCTCAGGCCATAGCCACGGCCATGTCCCTCTCCTCCGACTGCTTCAAATGCAGAGAAACCGGACATTTTGCCCGCGAATGCCCTCATGCCGCCCGACCACGACCATCCACGAACACGCCTCGAGACACCGGAGGAGCCAGACCACGCGCGCCTCCCACCCCGCGTCCCCGCTGTGGCAAAGGATACCATTGGGCCCGTGACTGCCGCACCGCCAACAGCCAATGACAGACTTTAAACGCGAGAGGGGGCAGGCCTCAGCCCCGCCAGCAAGAGGCCGCTCACCCACACCACCACCCCCTGCCATAATGTGGACCGTTCCACTGGGACCCAAGAAACCAATAATGGAGTTAGAGGTTGAAGGCCAATGGTTCGAGGGAATCCTTGACACCGGGGCAGAAATATCCTGCCTCCCAGGAGAAACAGCCAAGCACTGCATTCAGGCCCTCAGACAAGCCATCCTCTTCATGGGAGTCCCATGGGACCTAAAAACCGACAATGGACCAGCATATCGCAGCGCTTCCTTCGCCGCATTCCTGAGGCTATACAACATCACTCATCACTTTGGAATTCCGTTCAACCCCCAAGGTCAAGGCATGGTTGAATGCACTCATCTCTTCCTCAAGCATCTTATTCAAAAGGAAAGGAGCAACCATCCCTGCCACACACCTGGAGAAATTGTCACCTCTGCCTTAATGCACCACAACCTCCTCTGCTTTGATGAGGATGGCCTTTCCCCAGTACATGCTCTTTGGGGCCTGTCCTACCGGCCCACACAGGCCCCCCTTGTTCAGTGGAAAGACCCCAAGACTAACATCTGGTCAGGGTCTGCCCCCCTCCTTGCCCAGGGAAGGGGTTTTGCTTGTGTCTTTCCAGATGACGCCGCCCAGCCCATCTGGATCCCAGGATGCCTCATCCGGCCCGCCACCACCGAACTGCCTGACCCGGAGAGAGAAACATCGCCAGCGACACCTCGCCCCTCGGATGGCCACGATGACCCTGAATGCCGAGCCCGACCCTCTCCGCCAACAAGTTCTGCAGCTACTCCACCTAGCCCAAGCTGAAAGGGCCCGGCGGCCGCCGCCACCCACCTTCACCCCCCCCAAGACAGGCTTCTCGAACGCGCTGCCTGGCAAGGCCCCCCCCAACAAAATGAGTGCTGGCCCTTCCTCTTCCACCTTCTTTGGCGCTTAATAAAAGAAAAGGGGGAAATGTAGGGTGGCACCGTGTGGAAGCACGGCGACAGCAAGGGTCGGCTCGTCTCCAGGCACCGGTGCGAGTAGGACCCGGGTGGCGGGAACGGGCGTTAAGGCCCTCCGCTTGGGGTTCGGGCGTACTGCCCGCCCCTCTGCCCAGCTGCACCCACTTCCCCCTCGGTGGCCTAACCCCGCCTCTCCCCCGAGGGCCACCGCTGCGCCATGACAGCCCCACCTCGCTGCCGCCGAGAACCCTGGCTACCCCGTCTTCTGCCCGCAACCAGTGATGCACCCCTGCATGAACCTATCAGCCGTCTGCCGCCCCCAGCCACGCCCCCTGCCCCTTCCCCATCTTCACCCTATATTAACTGCTGTACTTCCTGAATAAATCAGACTTGCGCACAGATCCTGGTCTCCTCGGTAGTCTTCTTCCTACCGCTCGTCCTCCGCACCTTGCCGGCCCCGGAGCGCCTTCTCGGAAGGCCCCTCCGTGTGTTGCAGCCCTCCGCCCGAGCCCACACCGCCCCTGCAGCGGCCCTCCGGGCGAGCCCACACTGCGACACTCTGTGAGTATATGAAAAACCACTGAAGTAAGCAATTTAAATGGTTGCATTTTATGTTATATGAATTTAATTTCAGTAAAGTTATTAAAGAAATACTTTGCCATGGTTTGTTTAGGGCAGCATTAACCTTTAAAGTAATTTGTAAACATTTGTTACCTTTACGATATGAATCTTTCAAACAATTTTATGGAATATCCCTCTACATTTAAGTTTTCTTTAGTTTCTCTAGAATATTTTATATTTTTCTATATTCAAATCTTACAAAAATATAGGTATTTCACATTTATGCTTTTGTCAAATTATTTAATTTCCTTTTGTAATTATTTTTGCTGTTAATAGAAATACAATTGATGTAGGAAAGTTCATCTTAGTAACTTTCTTGATTTTATGCAATTATGATCCTATGTATTTTACCCAGTTATTTCATTGTTACTTTTTTTTTTTACTTACTTTCACTGGCTTATGTTTCCTTTCCAGGTTGAATAAAAGTTATCCTAAGGGTTCTATATGCATTATTACTTGCTTTTTCCTATTTTTCTAATATTAATAGTTTTTATAGATAATGGTGTTGCATTTTATTATTTTTGTATTGTTATGACAGTACATGCTTTCTCTTTATGTTTATGAAGTAAACTACGTTTTTTTCAGATGTTAAACCAATGTTGCCTTTCTGAAATAAACCACATTGTACATGCTGTAGTGACTATTTTTTAAATCACCATATATGTTATATTTAAGATTTTTCTCTTCATCCGTGTTAGCAAGAGTGATTTTGCTTGTTATTTCCATGTACTTTACTGGTTTTGCTATCAAGTTAATATAGTGAAGCGGTCCAATTTTTCTATTACCTTGAAGCTTTTGTGTAACTGTGGTATCATATACTTAAGAGTTATCATTGGTTATTTATGGTATCTATGTTTGTTGATATCTTCTGTGTAAAGATTCATTAAAAAAAACAATTATTTTTTGTTTTTTACTTTAGGAGGTATCAGAGATTGAACCCAGAGCCTCATACATGGGGATCAGGTGCTCAACCACTGAACTAGAGCTACATCCACTCACCAAAAACTCAATTTTTCAACACAGGTAGGAATACCTACATTTTCTATTTATTTTTCTGTGTTTTGTAAAATGCATTTTATAGGAATTTGTTACTTCATGTTGCTATTAACATGTATTCATAATGTACATTTTTTATCTATTAAATTCTGCAAAAACCATAATGGTGTGTCCATTTTCATTACAGGTATAAATTATTTGTGACTGCTTCCATATTTTCTTTAACAATATCATCAATTTAATTGTCTTTTCATTGAAAACATCTTTTCCATGTTAATCCTCTCTAATGTAATTTTTGTTCTTTGTCACAAATTTGCACTATTATTTTCTTCCTTCTATATAACTTTTTAGATAAATTAGTTTTTTTAATTTTTTATTTTTTATTGAAATACATCATTCATACATGAACAAGCATAAACAATAAGTGTACAGTAAAGATTGTGAACTTACAAAATAAATATACATAACATCACACAGGGGTCTCATACATCACCCCTCCACCACCTCTTTGCATTGTTGTGAAACATTTGTTACAAACTATGCAAGAGAATCATCAAAATATTACTACTAACTATAGTCCTTATCTTACATTTGATGTATTTTTCCCCAACTCATACTATTTTTAGAAAATGTATTTTTGTTACAGATATTGTGAACTTGCAAAACAATCATACAGATGTGTAGATTTCCCATACAACTCCACACCCTGGTGTGACATTTGTTACAGATTATGAGACAATATCATCAGACTACTACCACCAATCATGGTCCATAGCATACATTTGCATACTTTTTCCATATATACCTCCATTATCAACACAGTACAGCTTTGGCATTGATGCAAGAATATTATAGTATTGCTGTTAACCACAGTCTATAGTTCACAACAATTGTAGTTTTCCCATGCTTCTTTGTATTCCCATCACCCTGCAATAGTGATATATATCTCCTCTAGCTCACAGAAGGACTCTCTTGCATTTGTATCCTTAACCACAATTCTCAACTGCCTCTGGGTTCACTGTGTTATTCAGTCCCTAGATTATTATTTAATTTTCTTTCTATTGACATTTACTTCCGCAGACTTTTTTCAGCCACAATCCCACTTAAAACCAGTTGCTACTCACTATAATGTGTTACTATCAACTCAATCCATCTCCACACTTTTACTGTAAAGTTAATTAAAACTTTAAATACATAAAGCATCCATAGTACTTCTCAACCCTTCTCTTATCACCTAATAACCTATACTCTAGGTTTTAATTCCATGTGTTTATTATTTGCATTTAGTTCATTTTGATAAAACGATGCAATATTTGTCCTTTTGTGGCTGGCTTACTTCACTTAGTATAATGTCTTCAAGATTCATCCATGTTATCACATATGTCCCAATTTCATTTCTTCTTACTGCTGCATAGTATACTATTGTATGTATATACTACATTTTGTTTATCCATTCATTGGTGGACACTTGGGTTGTTTGCATCTTTTGACAATTGTGAACAATGCTGCTATGAAAATTGATGTGCAGATGTCTGTTCCTGTCATAGTTTTCAGTTCTTCTGGATATATTCCTAGTAGAGGAATTGCTGGATCATATGGCAGTACTATATTAACTTCCTGAGGAACTGCCAAACTGTCTTCCACAGAGGCTGCACCATTTTACACTCCCACCAACAGTGAAAGAATGTTCCTATTTCTACCCATCCTCTCCAGAACTATTGTTGTCTGTTTTTTAAATAATAGCCATTCTACGTGGCATTAGATGATATCTCATTGTTGTTTTAATTTGCATTTCCCTAATAGCTAGTGATATGGAACATTTTTTCATGTGCTTTTTGTCCATTTGTATTTCCTTTGGGGAAATGTCTATTTAAATCTTTTGTCCATTTTTAAATTGGATTGCTTGCTCTTTTATTATTGAGTTGTATGATCTCTTTATATAGAATGTAAATCAAACCCTTAACCAGTAACTGGTTTCCAAATATTTTCTCACATCGACTGGGCTACCTTTTCACTTTCTTGATGAAGTCCTTTGAATCGCAGAAATGTTTACGTTTGAGGAAGTCCCATTTATCCATGTTTTCTTTCATTGCTCGTGCTTTTGTTGTAAGGTTAAAGAATCCACCACTGCCACCAGGTCTTGAAGATGTTTCTCTACATTTTCTACTAGGAGCTTTATTGTACTTCCATTTCTATTTAGGTCTTTGATCCATTTTGAGTTAATTTTTGTATAAGGTTTGAGATAAGGGTCTTCTTTCTTTCTTTTAGCTATGGATATCCAGTTCTCACAACACCATTTGTTGAATAAATTTTTCTGCCCCAGCTGGGAGGGCTTGACAGGCTTGTCAACAATCACTTGGCCATAGATGTGAGTGTCTGTTTCTGAACCACCCATTCTGTTCCATCGGACTGTGTGTCTGTCTTTATGCCAAAAACATGCTGTGTTTTTTTTACTTTTAAAAGAATTTATTGAATTATATCACTCATACATAAACAATAAATGTATAGTAATAGTTGTGAACTTACAAAACAAACATACATAACATCATACAGTGCTCTCATACCTCACCCTACCACCAATACCTTGCATTGTTGTGAAACTTTTTTTTTGTCTTTATTTATTTTTTATGTTACATTAAAAAAATATGAGGTCCCCATATACCATGCTGTTTTTATCACTGCACCTAGATAATATGATTTAAAGTCTGGAAGTGAGATTCCTCCAACTTCACTTTTCTTTTTTAAGATGTTTCTGGCTATCGGGGCCTCTTACCCTTCCAGAAATATTTGATAGTGGTGTATTCCATTAGCTTAAAAAATGCTGGTAGAATTTTTATTGGGATTGCATTGAATCTGTATATCAATTTTGGTAGAACTAACATCTTAATGATATTTAGTCTTCCAATCCATGAGCAAGGAATGATTTCCAATTATTTAGGTCTTTTTAAATTTCTTTTAGCAATGCATTACAGTTTTCTGAATACAAGTGGTTTGCATCCTTGGTTAAGTTTATTCTTAAATATTTGATTCTTTTAATTGCTATTGTAAATGGAATTTTTTTCCTGACTTCCTCCTCAAATTGTGCATTATTAGTGTATAGAAACACCACTGATTTTTGTGTATTGATCGTGTATCCTGACACTGTTGAAGTCATTCATTAGGTCTAGCAGCTTTGTTGTAGATTTTTTGGGTCTTTCTAAATATACAATCATATCATCTGTGACTAGTGAAAGTTTTAATTCTTCCTTTCCAATTTGGATGTCTTTTATTTCTTTTTCTTGCCTGACTGCTCTAGCTAGAATCTCCCACACTATATTGAGCAACAGTGGTGACAGTGGGCATCCTTGTCTTGTCCCTGATCTCCAAAGGAAAGTTTTATGTCTTTCATCATTGAGTTCAATGTTAGCTGTGGATTTTTATATATGGCCTTTATCATATTGAGAAAGTTTCCTTCAATTCCTATTTTTTGTAGTATTTTTATCAAGAAAGGAGGCTATATTTTGTCAAATGCTTTTTCTGCATCAACTGATAAGATCATATGATTTTTCTTCTTTGATTTATTAATGTGATGTATTATGCTGGTTGATTTTCTTGTGTTGAACCAGAATTACATGCCTGGTATAAAACCCACTTGATCATGATGAATAAATTTTATAATGTTTTGTTGGATTCAATTAGCAAGTATTTTATTGAGGATTTTTGCATCTGTATTCATTAGAGAAATGGGTCTGCAATTTTTTTTTCTAATATCTTTAACTGGCTTTGGTATTAGAATGATATTGGCTTCATAGAATGAGTTTGGTAGTGTTCCTTCTTGTTCAATTTTTTGGAAAAGCTTGAGTAGGATTGGTATTAAATCATCATTGAATGCTTGGTAGAACTCACCTGTGAAACTGTCTGGTCCCGGGCTTTTCATTTTGGTGAGCTATTTGATGACTATTTCAATCTATTTGTGATTAGTTTGTTGAGGTCTTCTATTTCTTCTAGCATCAGTGTAGGTTGTTTGTACTTTCCTAGGAAATTTTCCATTTCATCTACATTGTCTAGTTTTTTAGCATAAAGTTGTTCATAGTATCCTCTTATGATCTCTCATTTCTATGGGGTCAGTAGTAATGTTCCCCTTTTTCATTTTTTATTTCATTTATTTGCATCTTCTCTCTTTTTTTCTTAGTCATTCTAGCTAAGGGTTGGTCAATTTTCTTAATATTCTCAAAGAACTAACTTTTGGTTTTGTTAATTTTCTCTATTGTTTTTTCTGTTGTTGTTGCTTTCAATTTCATTTGTTTCTGCTCTGATCTTTTGTTATTTCATTCCTTCTAATTCCTTTGGGATTAGCTTGCTGCTCTTTTTCTAGTTCATCCAGCTGTGTAGGTCATTGATTTTAGCTCTTTCCTCTTTTTTAATGTAAGCATTAAGGGCTATACATTTTCCTCTCAACACTGCCTTTGCAGCATTCCATGGATTCTGATATGTTGTATTCTCATTGTCATTCATCTTGAGATATTTACTGATTTCTCTTGAAATTACTTCTTTGACCCACTGATTATTTAAGAGTGTGTTGTTTAATCTCCATATATATGTGAATTGTCCTTTTGTTTGCCGCTTATTGATTTCCAACTTTATTCCATTATGATGAGAGAAAGTGCTTTGTATAATTTTGATTTTGTTGAATTTATTGAGATCTGCTTTGTGACACAACATATGGTCTATCCTGGATAAAGATCCATGAGCACTTGAAAAGAATGTATATCCTGCTGTTCTGGGGTGCATTGGTCTGTATTTGTCTATTAGGCTTAGCCCATTTATCATATTATTCAAACTCTCTGTTTCTTTATTGATCTTCTGCCCAGATGTTCTTTCCAATGCTGAGAATAGTGTTTCGAAGTCTTCAACTATTATTGTAAATGTTTGCCTCATGTATCTTGGGGCACCCTGGTTAGGTGCATATATATTTATGATTGTTATTTCTTTCTGATGAATCATCCCTTTTATTAGTATGTAATATCCTTCCTTGTCTCTAATAACAGTTTTGCTTTTAAAGTCTATATCATCTGATATAGTACAGCTACCTCAGCTTTTTTTGGTTACTGCATGCATGGAATATTTTTTTCCAACCTTTCACTTTTAATTTATTGGTATCCTTGAGTCTAAGGTGAGTCTCTTGCAGACAACATATAGATGGCTTATGTTTTCTTATCCATTCTACCAGTCTGTGTCTTTTGATTGGGGAGTTTAATCCATTAACATTCAGTTATAACTATAAAGGCAGTTATTATTTCATCCATTTTGTTCTTTGCATTTTATCTGTCATTTTTTATTTGACACTTCTAGTTACTGTTACTGATACAACTTTCACTTCTTGACTCTCTTCCAGGCCTCTCGCTCCTATCTTTTCTTTTCAGGCTGTAATACTCCCTTTCATATTTCCTGCAAAGCTGATCTTTTTCTTATAAACTCTCTCAGTTTCTGTTTATCTGTGAATATTCTAATCTCACTCTCATTTTTAAAAGATAATCTTGTTGGGTATAGAAATCTTGGCTGGAACTTTTTCTCCTGCAGTATCTTAAATATATCTTACCAATGCCTTCTTGCCTCCATGGTTTCTGATTAGAAATTGGCACTTAATCTTATTGGGAATCCCTTACATGTTATACATTGTTTTTTTCTTGCTGCTCTCAAAATTCTCTCTTTGTCTCTGGCATTTGACATTCTGATGAGTATGTGTCTCAGAGTTGGTCTACTTGGAATTTTTAGGATGGGAGTAAGTTGTGCTTCTTGGACAAAGATATCTATGTCCTTCAATAGGGTTGGGAAATTTTCTGCCATTATTTCTTCAAATATTCCTTCTGACCCTTTTCCCTTCTCTTCTCCCTCTGGGACACCCACGACACATACGTTTACACATCTCTTGCTGTCATTTAATTCCCTGAGACCCTGTTCATTTTTTCCCATTCTTTTTTCATCTATTCTTTGTTTGTTTGCTTCTGGAGGCCATATCTTTGAGCTCACCGATCTTTTCTTCTGCTTCCTCAAATCTGCTATTATATGCCTCCAGTGTATTTTTAATTTCATTTATTGCATCTGTCATTCCCATAAGATCTGCTATTTTTCTATATATGCTTTCAAATTCTTCTTTGTGGCCATCAATATCTTAATATCATTAATGTCTTTAGCCATCTCATTGAATTTATTAAGGAGATTTGTTTGTACATCTAAGATTAGTTGCATCAACTCCTTTATTTCATCTGCATGCTTATCTTGTTCCTTTAATTGGGCCATCTCTTTCTGTTTCTTGGTATGGATTGCAATTTTTTGTTGGCATTTCCATATTTGGCTTGTTAGGAGTATTTATTCTGGGTGCAGTTTCTCCCTTTAGCTTAGGGATTTCTTATCTTTTCTCCCTTGCTGGTTGTGTAGTAGGAGCCAAGGATGTAGCTGGTGCCGTAAGCTATGGTGGCTGAAGCTGCCCACAGTGCCCGGGAAGTGATGAAACTTCTCCCACCTTTCTTCTCTGTCAGGGGTAGGAACAGAGTTTCAGCCATCTATAATAATCCAAGTTGGGCACAACAAGACTGTCTGTGGCCACCTGGAGACACTGATGAAGCTTCATACCTCTTCCTTCCCTACCTTAGGCAGGGATGGAACTATAGCTTTGGTAAGCAATCTGTTCTGTGTGGGTCCAAAATGACCACAGTTGCTCAGGTAAACTGATGTAGCACCTGACCCTCTCCCTGCCAGGTGTGGGAATGGACCCTTTGAAGTGTCCAACAATCTAATTTCTGTGGGTCAAATATGCCTGCAGTTGTCCTGAGAGGCTGAGGGAGTATTGTCCCTTCTGCCCTTTAGGGGACGGGAACAGATCCACAAATGCTCAACAGTTCAGTCCTGTAGGCTGAAAGTACCCACCATTGCCTGGAAAGACTGAGGAAGCACCAGTCCCCTCCTATCCTATTGGGTGGTAGGAGTTGTTCTATGGGTGCTCAAAAGTTGAGTCCTTTTAGGCTTAGAATACCTGCCATTACCTGGAGATGCTGAGGAAACACCAGCCTCATTCTATCCTCTTAAGGTATGGGGTTGGATCCACAGGAACCTGACCATTCAGTCTCTGTTGGCTGAAAGTACTCACCATTGTCCAGAGAAGCTGTGGAGACACCAGATCCCTCATATCCTATTGGGGATGGGGGTGGATTCATAGGCATCCAATAGCCTAGTCCATGCAGGCTGAAGGTCTGCCATTGCCCCCAAAAGCTGTGGAAATACCTGTCCCCTTCTTTCCCATTAGGGGGTGAGGGTGGGTCCACAAGTACCCACCAGACCAGGCTGTGTGGGCCAAAAGCACCTGCAGTTACCCAGAGAGGCTGGGTAAACACAGTCTATCACTTTACCTATTGAGGATGGAGGTGGAACCACAGATGCCCAACAGTCAGGCTTGTGCAGTCCAAAACTGTCTGAAGTTGCCCTGAGAGGTTGAGGCAACACCAAACTCTCCTATCCTGTGGGGAGACAGAAGTGGAGATGGCATGGAGAGGCACTCAACAAACCTGTTTGTGTGTGCTGAAAATGCATGCCATTGTGTGGAGAGTCCAAGGATGCCCAGGTTCTCTCCGATTCTCTTGGGATGTGAGGATGCAGCCCCAGGTGTCTGACTATTCAGTCTGTGCCAGTGGAGAGCACTTGCAGTTGCCTTGAGAGCCTGGTGCAGATCCCACCAGCTACCTCTCTGCTGGTGAGCCTAGGCTAGGGTTGCAGTCCAATCTTGGTGGAAAGAAGCCTATCCCTAACTTCACTGGATTTCAGTCAGCCAGGATCCCCCTCATGCTGGGGGGTGGAATCAAAATCTACTGGACTCTTTTTTGCTTGGACACACTCAAACCATAGCTATGTCTAAGGTTATACTTTAGCCAGCCAAGTCCACTAACCAGTAGCTGAGGTCAGTGGAAATCTGTCTCTCACCATTTATGGGAAATGGAGCTTCCAACTTCAGCTACAGAATAGCTCCTGAGGCGGCCTGTGTCCCTAAAGTAGGATGGGCACCAACCTCTGTGGCAGGGCTTGCAGCTTCCCAGAGAGGTGGTGCAGGTTTCCCTAGCTTCCTCCCTGCCAGAGGTGGGACTGGGGTTTAGGCTAGACCTGCAATCCAACCTGGGTAGAAAGAAGCTGGTAATTACAAGCACTATGATTTTCACTCAGCATCATTTCCCCTTGTACCTGGGGCAGAGTCAAAATGGTGGCCACAGCTTTCCTCTGACCTGGACAGTCTCAAAATTTAGTTGTTCCTAGGATTCTGCTTCAGTCTGACAAATCCACTAATCAATAGCTGAAGTGGGTGCCACACTGTGTTTTCCTTCCATTTTTCTTGGGGGAGATGGAACTTCCAACTCCAACCTAGGAATAGCTCTGAGGCAGCTTGCATGCCACGGGCACCAGCCTCCATGGCATGGAATGCTCTACTCATGATTCCTCTGTGCAGACAGGCAGTCTTCTCCTTGCACACTCTCAAGGATGTTGCAGAACCCAGGTCCCCTGGGTCCTCCAAACAGGTTCTTTGGTGGCTCTGGATGACCACCAACCATCTTGTTTCACGAGTCGACTTCAGGAGCTCCTTACTCTGCCACGATCTTGGCTCCACCCCTTCCATCTATATAATTTTAATGTAATTTCAGTTCATTTTAACGTTTCAATATTTACCTTATAGTGATGCACACTTACAATTTAGTTTTCCTTTTTTCTAATGGAAGCATTTTGGGCAATAAATTTTTCATAAGATAAGATTTTGATATGTTATATTTTCCTTATAATTCATATAAAAATTACAAAGATTCATTGAGACCATTTGTTTATCCCATCTATTTTTTAGAAATGTATTACTGTTTTTTAGAAACAAGGATTTTCAATTTTTGCTATTAAGCTCTTTTCTAGGTAAACTGTGTTAAAGAATTTGCTGAAATGCTGGATATATTCTATATCTGTGTTTAAATATGTCTAGTGTTAATGAGGACTGGTTTTTAACTTTATTTATTCTTCATTAATTTAAATATAAGTTTGAATGCCACATTTCCAGAGCCCATCTACTAAATTTGACCATTGGCTATGATTGACAGCACAATTCTGCATATTTTATATTTGTGTTCTTGGAAGTATGAGTATGTATTGTATTTTGGGGCAAGTTCCAGGTGAACTTGAAATATATATATATACACACAGTACTCATATGTTGTACGTGTGTGTGTATGTTGGTTAAATATCTAGTTTAAATTCTTCTTTAGTCTTACTTGATAAGGAGTGAGAGAAAAGTGTTTAAATATCCATTCTGATTTTTCATTTGTTAATTTTTCCTTTCAATTCTTGTATTGAATCTGCATTATTAGAGATATACAAATTTAAAAACATATCCTTAATGGTCTGAATAAGCTAACATTATGAAAGATGACTCTCCATTTACAATACCACTTCTTGCATTATAATATTGTAATATGTCCATTTACAATAACACTACTTTCATTATAATATGTCTGTGCAATGTTGTGCAACTACCACCTCCGTCTAGTTCCAAAACCTTACCATACCTCTAAAATAAAACCTTTTACTCATTAAGCACTTTCTCTCCATTTTCCCTACCCCCTAGCCCCTAACAACCACCAATCCATGTTCTGTCTCTATTAATTTGTCTATTCTGGTCATTTCATATAGTTTGAATTACACATTATGTGACTTTTTTGCCTGACTACTTAGCACAATATTTTGGAGGTTCTTCCACATTGTGTCATGTTAGTACTTCATTACTTTTCATGCCTAAAATAGTACCTGCAAAGTTTATACGCTATATACTGCAATTTGTTTATCCATTCATCCTTTGAAGGACATTTGGATTGTTTCTACCTTCTGGCTAATATGAACAGTGCTGCTTTGAACTTCCTTGTAGTGTAAATGTACATGTTTGAGTACCTTATTCAAATCTTTTAGATTGTACATCTCAGAGCGGAATTATAGGGTCATATACTAATTGTATATTCAACTTTTTGAAGAATTGTCAAACTATTTTCCAGAACAGGTAACCATTTTGCATTCTTAACAGCAATGAAATGGGGTTTTAATTTTCCACATCCTCACTTGCTACTTTCCATTTTTTTATTATACCCATCTTTGTGGGTGTGAAGTGATACTTAATTGTAATTTTGATTTTCATTTCCCTAATGACTAATAGTGTTGGGTATTTTTTCATAGTTTTGTTGGCCATTTGTACATCTTCTTTGGAAAAATGTTTATTCAAACCCTTTGCCTGTTTTTACGTTGGGTAGTTTGTCTTCTTGTTGTAGAGTTGTAAGAATACTTTATTTATTCCATATACTAAACCTTTATCAGACATATGATTTACAAATATTTTTCCAATTTTTAGACTTTTTTTCTTTGTTTTGATGGTTTCCTTTGACTCACAAATGTGTTTTTTTTAAACTTAGATGAAGTACAATTTATCAATTTTTTCTTTTGTTGCTCTATTTTTGTTGTCATATCTAAGAATTCATTGCCAAATATTAAATTGTAAAGATTTGTCCCTATGCATTGTTCTAAGAGTTTCATTATTTTAGTTCTTATATTTATGTTGTTGATCATTCTTGAGTTAATTTTGTATAAGGCGTGAGCTAGGGATCCAATTTCATTCTTCTGCATGTGGATATCTATTTGTTCCAGCACCATTTGTTTTAGAGCCTATTACCCTTCTCAAAAACCAATTGGCCATGGATGCATGGGTTTGTTTCTAGATTCGCAATTCTATTCTATTATTCAATGGAACATACTTATGCTAGTACCATGTTGACTTGATTACTGCAACTTTGTAGTAAGTGTGATTTCTCCAACTTTGTTTTTCTTTTTTCAAGATTGTTTTGAGGATTCAGAGCCAGTTTCAATATGAAATAGAGGTTTAACTTTTCACTTTCTACAAAAAGGCTATTATAGACAAACAACCCAATTAAAAAATGGGCAAAAGACTTGAACAGGCATTTTTCCAAAGAAGAAATACAAATGGCAAAATAATACATGAAAAAGTGTTCAATATCACTAGCTATTAGGGAAATGCAAATCAAAGCTACAATGATATATCATTTCACACCTATTAGAATGGCCATTATTAAACAGGCAGAGAGAACTACAAGTATTAGAGATGATGTGGAGAGAGAGCAATACTTATTCACTGTTGGTGGGAATGTAGAATGGTGTAGCCACTGTGGAGGATTGTTTAGCAGTTCCTAAAGAAGTTGAATATAGATATACCACATGATTTGAAAATTCCACTACTGGTATATACCCAGAAGAACTGAGAGCAGTAATGTGAACAGATATCTGCACACCAATATTCATAGTGGCATTATTCACAATCGCCAAAAGATGGAAAGAACCCAGGTGTCCATTAACTGAAGAACCAATAAACAATCTGTGGTGTATACACACAATGGAATATTATGCAGATATAAGAAGAAATGAAGTCATGAAGCTTTTGCCAAGATGGAGGGATCTGGAGGACATTAATTTGAATGAAGAAAGCCAGAAAACCATCAACTTACTTCAACCTACATCACTATCAACCTACTTGTATTTTGGCTTTGAGATTATTGTTGTTAGCTCATGCTTTTTTAAAATCCATTCTGCCAATCTCAGTCTTTTGACTGGAGAGTTCAATCCAATTACATTTAAAGTCACTACTGATAATATGGGACTTTTCTGCCATTTTGCTATTTGCACATTGTAAGTCTTATTGCTTTTTTATTCCTAACTTCCAATAAAACCTACTTTATAATTATTTGCTCTCTTGTGCTGTACCATATTGAGTGCTTTATCATTTCTATCTGGATATATTTTTCATATGTTTACTTTGTGGTTACCATAGGGTTAAAATTTAATATCCTAAATATGTAACAATTAGATTTGGTTTAATATCAACTTAACTTCAATAACCTGTACATGTACTTTTCCTTTACAGCTTTGTCTCATGACCATCTTTTGTACTTGTTCCCATTTATATCTTTGTATATTTTATATCCAAAAACAGAGATTTATCATTACCTTTTAAGCATTTGCATTTTAGCACCTGTTCTAAGTAAGAAGTGGAATTATATACCAAAAAGTACAATACAATAATACTGGAACTTATAATTACACAAAAGATTACCTTTACCACAGGTCTTTCTTCTTTATGCTTCTTTGAACCACTGTCTAGTGTCCTTTTGTTTCAGTCTGAAAAACCTCCTTTAGCAATGCTTGTATGGCAGGTCTAATGGTGATGTATTCCCTCTGCTTTTGTTTATAGGATAATGTATTCATTTCCCTCATTTTTGAAAAAGAACCTTGCCAGATATAAAATTCTTGGCTGCATTCAGCACCTTAAATATTTCAACCACTTCCTTTTTGCTTCCCTGGTTTCTGATGCAAAATCAGCACTCAATCTTATTGGGACTTCCTTGTATATAATGTATTACTTTTCACTTGCAGCTTTTAGAACTCTGTCCTGGTCCTTTGTTTTCAATAATGTGGTTAGTTTATATTGGGGTTTATTTTTCTTCATGTTATTCCTGTTTGGTGTTCTCTGGGCTTCTTGGATGTGCATATTCATGTCTTCTGTTTAATTTGGGGAGTTATCTGTCATTATTTCTCTGACTATTTCTTTTGTTTCTTTCTCTTCTTTTTCTCCTCCTTCCAGAATTCCCATAATATGTATATTAGTGTGTTTGATGGTGTTTAATATTTCTTTTTACTCTTTGCTCCTCAGCCTGACTCACTTTGTCTCTTATCTACAAGTTCACTGTTTCTTTCTTCTGTCAGTTTCAATCTGCTGTTGTAACCCTACTGGGCATTTTTCATTTCAGTTGTGCTCTTCAACTACAGTAGTTCTATTTGGTTCCTTTTTAAAATTTCTATATCTTTAGTGAGACTCATATTGTTCATTCATCATTTTCCTGATATATTGTAATTTATTCTCTGTGCTTTCCTTCATCTCCTGGAGCATTTTTTAAAATCATTTTTAAAAAGCATTCTTGTCTTCTTTGTTAGAATTTTCTGTATTTGGTATGTCTACATTCCTGTCTTCTTTGTCAGTGTTTTCTGTATTTTTATCCTCTTCCTTTGCATGTGCTGTCATTTCCTGTTTCTTTGTTTGTCTTGTACTCTTTTGTAGCACAGGGTACATTTTAACATTTTAAATTGTTAATTTTGTGATTTACTCTCTGGAATGTTTGTTTCTTGGTTTTTAACCAGCTGCTGATAGCACAGAGATTTTCTTGAACTTCAACCCTCCTATCTGGAGAATCTGCCCAAGGCAAATGTGCTGCATAGGGTTTTCCCTGTCTTGTCCTGGGCTTTTGCTTGTTAGTTACTTGTTGTTCCCTTATATATAGGAGTTTGGTTGTTTCCAGTTTCTCAGGAGACAAACTTCCTTCTCTCATGTATCTGAGCCCAGCAAGCTTTTGTTCCTGACTGTCTGCCTGAATAGATTTTTTAAAAAAATAATCCTTTCATTGTCTCATGTTGCTTTTGTCTGGAGGGAAATTTCTGAGAAGAGGGTCTCCTCTGGAAGGATTTTCCCAGTTTCATCTTCCCAGACATTACATGGTGAGGGGCCCATGAAGGGGGTGCAGACCAGTTCTGAAAAGCCCTATGGAGGGTATCAGGAAAGGTGCCAAAATCTTCTCCAATGGCTCCCCAAGCTGAGTTTTCCCGGCATGCCCAGCAAATGTAGTTCTTCAGCTAATTTCTCCCTGTAGTCCTAGGAAGCTCTACATCTTTAAATCTCCACCACTTCTGCCCCTGTTCAGGGAAGATTTCAGCAATGATTGTTGCAGCCTTTGTCCATGACAGATTGAAATAATAGCTGCCTTCAGAGCCAGGACCCAGGGATCCAAATTTGCTATTCAAAACTGTTGTTAGAAATTGGTCATACATACCCTTATTCTTCAGAAGAGGTTTATTATGTCCCTTTCTGTATCCAGATGTTATTCAGGGACCCCATGGCAGCCTGCTGTGGGAATGGGGATGGGCATCAATATTCATCACATGAAGAAAGCAATTTACAGTTCTTTACTGTAATTTATCTGCCTCTTCCTCCTGCTCTTCCCTGAATGCTGTACAGTGTTCCTCTGGCCTCTGGAGTTTCAAAATAGTTGTTTCGGTCAATTCCTGTACATTCAATCAGTGCTTAGGTGGAAGAACCGAGGCCCTGGAGCTCCCTATTTTGCCATCTTCCCCAGAAATTCTGGCCTATATCACAATGAGCCATTATTTCTATCAATCTCTGACATGTTGATATAGCTCAAGAGCTCAATGTTTCTTCTTTCCATGAAATATTTATTTTTATCAGGGAATATCCAATGACCAAATAATTTATTTAAAAGAAGAATAAAACTGAGTAGCAGATATGTTCAAACAGTTGCGCTCCTGCTTCCCATATAGGAAATCCTTGGTTCAATCTTTGGTGCCTTGTGAAAATAGACAAACAAAAAAACAAGCAGCAAGCAAACAAATGAAAAAACCATCTCAGGGGATTCAGTGTGACTCAGTGGTTGAGTGCTGGCTTCCAACATGTGAGGTCTGGGGTTTAATCTCTGGCCCTTGTACCTAAAAAAAAAAAAATTAAATTAAATTGAATGCAAGAATTTTAAGACCTAGGGCAGGGAAATCAAGGAGATAAATTAGGGAATGATGGCCTTTGTGCCAACTATTTTAAGGTTGAAAATGTAAAATGTTGTTAATCCATCTGAATTGGTGACAAATATCATTAAATATATGTTGATAATGGTGCTCTGCATTGCAGGATATTTGATGTAGAAAGGCAGGTATAGAAAAGAAGTAGTTCATGTCAGCATTTATCAACCAACTCTAAATGTAAGACTAGATATCTAAGACAGTGTTAGCATAGCCTAGGTTCATGGAGTTTGTGATTGAAGTTGAAACAAGTTGACTGCATGGGTGGTCAAGCCCTCTTTCTCACCAAAACCTTTAGAACAATGTCCCCAAAGAAGTTAAAAAGGAGCAATCTAAATGACACTGAGAGTTCAAACTTGTCCTTTTAATAGAAGCACAAAGTCACCTTTGTTGTGGAGGTGTGGGATGAGATAAAAATGACTTAAAAGTAGTTTAAGAGTGAGAATTTCTAATTTATACCTTAAATGACACAGCTGTGAGGCATCTACTTTTTCTGCTCTTATCTCAGTATGAGTCATATAGGACAGTCTGTGAAGAGAATAGATATTGTTTGTTTTTGCCCTGGATTTGTATCTTTAAACATCTCTTTTCTTACCCAGCTCTGGAAGGTCTCTTCAGAGTGTCACCAGCCTTCCTACTAAAGGATACATGACTTTCTGAGGAAGGTATGGGCCACCGCCCACCTGTCTTCCTGCTCGCTCACCTCATTTAGTGGGAGATTACAAATGCTGCCCATGACGCAGCTGAGGTGTTAATGCACAATAAAATCAAAGTAGAACCCTGGAATCTTTGAGTGATTCAGGGCAAAAATTGAACCTCAAATATAGAGTATGTTAAAATATTTCATAAATTATTCAAATTATTACCTATAAAGATTTAGTCAAATGCATAAACACACTCAGATTTGAGTTTTTAAATCACTCTCTTTAAAGTAAAATCCCATGAGTCTTTAACAATGAATTAGTTTTGGACTTTGTAATTGGTTGAAGATTTTTCTTATATGATAATGTAGTATTTTGTATTTAGCCCCATCATTTTTTACTGGATTTTAAGAAGGAATTCATTGAACTGCACAAACCAAATATAATTTCTTGTACACTTACTTAGATAAATAAAAGCAACTTGATATTTAAGAAAAATCAGGAAGAGGTGTTTTCCATAAAAAGCTAATGTGAACTTGATAATAAATGCCAATGACTTTAAAAAACTGAACTAAAAGCATTGTAAATAATGAAACATACATTTTCAGCAGAATCCTGTCTAGAGTTCTTTTATTATTTTTAACTGATATGGATCAGAAACAATACTATGGTGACTGTGACTAAAATTAAAATTAAAATAGTTAACATATATTGAGAGATTATAAGTGCCAGTTAAGTAAGTGTTTTATATGCATTGCATTGTATTTATTATTTGCATATTTGATTAGAATACTAGAATACTAAATACTAAGTAACTTTTTAAACATTGCTTTTTATAAGTTTCAAAGCTAGAATTCAATTTTAGATCTCACTGACTCCAGAGCCCATTGACTTAATTTTAAAATTGTATTAATATATTTACAATATGTTTAAAATAGTAATATATATTATTTAACAATTGAATTATTATAAGAACTTACACAGCTAAAGGAACTGACACAGAGTATAACAAAAATATGATCTTCTGGAATTTTGAAACTAGTGTTATGCCATAAATGCTGTATAATTTTTTATTGATTTTATGGCCTCATATTTTAGCCATTAAATCAATTGCCAATTACTTCTTTAAAGAAATCTTTTCATTATCTTTTGTATTTATGGTACTGCCATTATTCTTTAGGTTTTGGATAAGTTTAGTATGTCATATGTTTTTGATCATACAAGATATTTCCTTATTTTAATAATTTTTCAGAACTCTCCACCTATTTATTAATAAGAAAAAGACCACATGGTAATTCCTCTTTTATAGATAAGTGTTGATCACTAAGTCAAAGTACTTTAGAGCAGGAAACTAGTATTTCTGCTAACTTTCCAATTCCCATCTTTGGACCACTTAGTCTTTAACCATCCTTGGATTTCAAAACAGGCTGAAAAATTGATAGATCATTTGTTTCCAATACAGCATTTTAATTATCACACATATTACAGTAGAATTAAAATATTTCTGTGGAATCTGACTTTAAATAATGATATTCTTATTTATGAACTTCTTTATTGCTCATTAAAATTTTCCTTATCATTTCTCTAACTAAGGCTTTTCTGTCAAATGCAGTATATCTAAAACCAAAATTACTTATTCCACCACGAGACACTTGTTCGAAGCTGTAAGTACAAATCAGAACCAAAACTTCAGGTTTTACAACTGCAAAATGAGCACTAATGCTTAGCCCCGCCCATCTCCCCAGGTTGATTTAGTGATCCTGTCATTATATTCAAGGTATATTCCTTTCTTAAGCACAGTTCTCACAGAATACAATCCCTCACAACAGTCAGCTGCAAAGATGAATAACCAAACAGTAACTTACTCTGACGTGGCTCTGGCCAAGGACCCAAAGAGACAGCCTATCAAACCTAAGGGCACTAATTGCTCCAGTTCTGTCACTGAGCAGGAAATAAACTATGTGGAACTGAACCTTCAAAATGCTTCACAGGAGCTCCAAGGACATGGCAAGAATTCACGCTGCAGAGGTAAAACATTTAATCCATCCTCAATAAAATGGTGCTCGGATGTGCAGTTGCAAAGGAAGAGAAGGTAAAGCTGTAGACCTGGAAAAGGTTTAGGGATTAGGCTCACATCAGTTTTGTTCTGAGGATCAGAACTTGAAGTGGAGATACGGTGTTTTGATATGAAATCTGAGCAGTAGTTTTACTCAGGCATTGTAGATATTTGTAGTCTTTGACGAACAATCACAGAACATTATATTTACTGAAAATGCAAAGGTATATTCTTAGAGAAAAATTATAATGGGGGATATGGTTTTCGGGTCCGGAGTTTAAGTCCATGACTCCCATGCATATGGGTTCTCTTGTACGCAAATCTGCTAAACATTGGCTTAATCTACATTTTCTCAGTGTTTCCGTTTCTCTTCTCTGCACTTTCCCCCTCTCTTCCAGGGAGGCTGACTGCTGCGACTCTGGGACTCCTATGGCTTGTCTTGACGGCCGCTGTGGTAACAGTGGCAGTCAGAGTGATTCCCTGTAAGTGCTTTAAAGGTTTTTAAAGACTTGGAAGTGCCTCTAAACATTGCATATTATTAGGAAATAGAACGCTAATTTTAATGTATTAATTTGTGTTTGCTTAAACTTGGCAAATACAGATGCCTCATCAATGTGGACTAATTGTGGAAAGGTATTCGCAACTTTTCAAAAATATTAATAACAGAATGATTGTAGGAAGTGTTTGTTTTTAATTCTAAGTGTATGTTTGTATATCAGCTCTCTTTCTTTCTAAATATATGAATATAATTGTGAGTGCTGATATATATATTAGGGTATTTGTATTAATACATATTAACTTTGATCTCACTTCTCAAAGAATTGCATTGAGACTGAAGAAGTTATTGAGAAATAAAAATTAATATTTGAAATTAAGTTAAATCAATTACTTTAATAAATGGTAAGGTTTGATCCATTAGGTTGTCAGAATGTTTTTCCCAGAACCTTCACTACTTTATTATTTTTCTTGGTAAAATCATTGTTAATATACATTATTCTAATTTTAATAAAACCCTGGGATCCTAAGAAACTAAAATTATTATGATTTATTTGCAGCAAATTTTAATCTTTATAAGAATTACTTTAATTTTTCTAGCTACTGTAATACTGGAGCAGAAAAATTCTTCGGTAACAAGAACCCAGAAAGGTGTGTAAAAGTTCAGATATTAAAGGTTACATTTTTGTCTCTAATTGAGGCCATGCAGAAATTGATAAAAGATTTTTTTGGGGAAAATACTAAAATTTGGGAATAAATTTTCACAAATACCATTTATATGAGAACATTTCTTCGTTTGGGACAATAAGAAGTATTCATTTAAAATCACTATAACTTCATTTTTCCATTTTGATCAAATTTCCTATTGATATAATGTGATAAGCAGATAATTTTACTCACAATAAAATGGTGTTGTTCAGTGCTTTCAGGACATGTGTAGGATGTATTTTTCTTTGTCAGTTTCATATGAGTAATGGATTAGTGGTTGGGAGACAGAAACTTTTTCATGGCTATGTATATGAGTTTGTGTGTTTTGTTTTATATGTAACAGCCTGGAATCCTGCATTGATCTATCTTATGCAAACAAATCATTTAATTTTCATTTAAAAAAATTCAAATTGTTTCTGGATAGTAATGTGTAATTTTTTCTTCAGCATATCATTGTGGTCGTTGTCCTAAGGAGTGGTTTACATATTCCAACAATTGTTATTACATTGGTATTGAAAAAAAAATGTGGAATGAAAGTTTGATGGCCTGCGCTTCTAATAAATCTAATCTGCTTTACTTAGATAATGAAGAAGAAATGGTAAGATTTTAATATTTGCAACACTTTTATAAGCTATAACCTACAAAAAGAAATATATGTTGATAGAATAATAAGTATTTATCAAGAAACATTGTTGATACTCCAGAAGATTCCTATGCAACTTACAGAACAAAGTTCTGCCTACTTTATAAGTTTCTATTAGTGTCTTACTTATTTCAGTAGGGATTATTTTTGGAGGATTCATCCATATTTTTGTCTGGCCATATGCTTTATTTTTAAGTCTATGCACCTTTATTGTTTGAATTTAGTATTGCATTTATATTTTTATACCATTAGTGCATATTTGCTCATTTTGAGTTCTTGGTTTTCATGAAAAACAATGCTGCTATAAATGACTTTTTCCTAAAATAAAGTTTATTATTAATTTTACAATACATAAAGCAAACTAAACATATCATAACTGTGCAGACTGTTCACAAAGTGAATGGCTCCTTGTAATTCTTAACATAATACAAATCAGTCATTAAAAGAGCTAGAGGGGAGCAGCCTCCCAGTGCTCCTGCCCTTTGTCTGCTCTCATCGCTTCTCTCTTCTACTGTTGTTGTCCTGACTTTCAATAATCCAGATTAGCTTTGCCCTTGGTGAATATAAATGGAATCCTATAGTATGCATTTCTGTGTCTGCTCCTTTATATTCACATAAGTTATTTAAGCAATTCACCTATGTTGTCTCAGTTAGCTGTAGTTTGTTAATTTTCACTGCTGTGTTATGTGAATGCAATATTTTTTAATCCATTCTATGGAAATTTAGGTTGTTTCTAATATTTGGATTATGAAATTAGTCTCTGAATGTCCTTGATTACGTCTTTTGTCCACATATTGCATATATGCATAGGAATGAAACTTCTGGGCCATAGTATATATGTATTTAAAGATTATTCAATTCTCCCAAGAGTTTACCAGTTCATTTTACAAATATACAATTTATCCGATATTGTCTGAGTGTGTCAGTTGATCCACATCCTCTCAAACTTCAGCATTGTGAGGAATTTGAGTAGTAGTACTTCTGAGGTTATATAGCAATATCATTTAGATAATAACAGGAATTTTCCTGATGACAGTAATAATGAAGAAATTATGATATGCTGTTAGCCAGGAGGATGTTCTCTCTTGTGAAGGGTCCTTCCTGTCTCTTGTCCATTTTTCCTATGCAGTTCTTTGGCTTTTCCTCTCAAATTCTTGATATATTTTGAGTCTGAGCTCTTTCTTGATTTTATGAGATACAAATAGTTTTTTCCCCCATCTATGACATATTTTTCCTCTCATATTCGAGTTTGTTAATGAGCAAAATTTATGTATGTATTTATTTATTTGTTTATGCATTCATTCATTCATTTGTTCATTTATGTATTTATTTTTGAAAACGTTGAACATTTCCAACACCCCAGAAATCTCCTTCACCCTTTTCCCATCAAATTACCCACTTCCTGCCAGGCAACCTTATTTTGAACTGTCACCATAGATCAGAGTCACCTGCTTATGGAATTCATAAGAATGCAATGATAAAGCTTGGGTTTTCTTATGTGACTGACGTCCTTTATTAAGTGTTAAGGGATTTTGAGATTCAAATACACCATTTTATCAGAACCTGCAAGTGGTAATAATGCATCTAGACCCTTGCTGATTTTATTTTTGTACCTGTCATCTACCATCATGCAAGTGTCTGCTGTTGGATATGAGGGGCTAGGCAAAGTGGCAAATTTACATAATTAGATGAAAACCCATCATGATGTCAGGAATTGCACGTTAGTATTCTACTCTAGGACTCTCAATCTGGAAACTCATCTCTCCAAAGTCAATCCAGGCAAAGACAGGGTATAAGCATGTTTGTTTTTGGTGCCTGACCATTTGCTTTGGCCTCCCAAAGTCCCTCCATTTTCTCATTAGTGTCCCAGGTTGGAACCACTGGATTCCCACAAAAGGTCTATTTGCTTAATACTTAAGGAGTTTTGTCTTCAAAGGATCTGTGGGTTTTTACCTCTAATGGTAAAATTTCAGGTCTGTAAGAGAGTTCTTTAGGCAGGAAGTCACACATCTCAAAGCATATCATTTAGACTACGGAATGGTGTACATTTTAAGCAAAGGGCCATATATTTTGGGACTTTGCAGGCTAATTCTGTTGCAACTCTGACATTGTGAGTACAGAAACAGCCTTAGATACAACTTAATAGTATGATTGAGTTTCAATAAAACTTTATTTACAAAAAGAAGCACTGGGCTGAATTTGGCCTGTGGGCCACCATTTGCCTGCCCCTGATTCAGGCCATTTCCTGTTTTGCCTACTCATGGAGTTAGTCTTTTTCGATAAACCCATCAGAGCAGAATAGAGAAGAATTGTCCAGAAGACCTAAAGCTGAAAGGGACCTGAAGACACACCTGGTACAATCTCTCATTTTAATTAGGACACTGGGTCTCAGAGTAGAAACTTTTCAGGATCACTAGGAGTCAGTGAAAGAGCCCAGTCAGTTCAGCATTCCCAAGTCTGCAATGGGGGCTCTTTGTTCTGCTCAGTTTGTGACAAATATGATCCAGTGCCTCAACCATATTAATGAATTGTCATCTGGAGTACCTAACCTAATTTAGCTCACATATTTTAAAGGAATAAGAGAGAGGGGAAAAGAGAGAAACAGAAATAGACATCCAGGTGGCAACATTCTTAAACCTTAACCAAAGGTCAACTCAGAAAGGATGAGAGTTAGACATTTAAGAAATAAATTAATTGGGAAAAAACATATATTGAGCACTCTATCCAAGTAATTGATTTAAAATTATAAGTGTATTAGTGTGAATAAATTATAATTTTTTAAACTCAGGAGATAGATATGTCATTCAATTTATTCTCCTTCCTTCCTTCCCTCTTCCCTCCCTCCCTCATTATCTCTCTCCTTCCCTTTCTCTCACTCTCTCTTTCACATTCATTTGGTGTCTTCTCTTGAAGGCACTGTGAAGGATCAAAGCTTGTTAAGCAAGACAGAATTCCTGCACTTACAGGGCTTAATCTGGAGCCCAGGAGACCCAGGAACCATGTCTTAGTTAGCTTTGTAGCCTTGGAGGATAAAGCAGTGTTTGCTTCATAGGGGAGGTGGTATTTGAGTGTACATGGGGATATATTCTGTGATACAGGTATAATGGTAAGGGATTGTGGGGGAGGGAAAGGGTGTAAGAAGGGGGCAGTGCTGCAGCTTGGATATGTACTGAATGATTGGAGAGGGAGTTAGTAGTAATTTCTGTAGTTCCAACTTGATTGATGGAATGGCATTGGCTCAATGGATGAGTTGTTAAAGAGATACCAATTTTCCCAGCCAAAGCAATTAGGATAAATTAACAAAACTGACTCACTTTGGGAACGTGCCTTCAATTCTTTATAAGTAGCATATGGTTCATTGAGGTAAAGCATTCATTTTCAAAGAATCAGTAAAGCAAAACTTAATTCTTTTAGAACTCTGAAGTAAAAAAAAAACAACACCTAAATGAACAGAATTTATTACTGTTAACATAGTTCAGTTTATTACTTTGAGGATATTTGTGCTTTTTTGTACCTATTTCATAAATTAACCAAATTTCATGAAGAAAATCTCCTATATTAATCTGTAGGTTTTTTCTTTTCCTTTCTTGCTTTTAGTTTTTACCTTTTACATTTCAATCTACAATCTATTTGGTTTATTTTTTGTAATACTGTATTTATGATGCTATTAACTAGAAGAGAACTCAATACTTTATTATATCAGTATCTACTTTGATGGAGCATAATTTATAGCAAAGATTATCATTTCTCTATTCTTCTCTATGCCTCCTTTGTTATAAATTGTGTGTGTATTTCTGGATACAACTGTGTCACCATTCTGTTTTTTTCTTGCACCAGAACCACAAGGACCAAATTACTAAAGCCTTTGAATATTGATATTCAGTAGAGTAAATAATCCTTCAAAATTCTTTTTTAAGAGTATTTTGTTACACAGGAGGTCCGGGTTCAGTTCCTACTGCATCCTAAAAAGGAAGATTAGCATACAATGAACAGACACAGGGAGCACAAACAAAGAAAAGGGAGGGGAATAAATAAATAAATCTTAAAATAAAAGAGTATTTGTTAGTTAATCCTTTAAATTTCTACATAAATATATTCACACAATTATGCTGTGACTTTTCTGAAATTATGTTTACTCAAGAGCATAATTGTTGAAAATTGACATCTTTATGATATTGTGTCTTAACATATTTTGCCATTTATTTTTCTCTCAATACAGTTTCTAGTTTTATATAGAAGCCTTGCACATTTTTGTTTGAACTCATATTTATATTTACTTTTCTATTGTTGCAAGTATATCACACTACAGTTATTTGAATACATTAATCTTACATCCAGCAATCTTGCTAATCTCATTTTTTATTATAATAATTTACTGGTACATTCATTTGGATTTTCTATATATCCATTTTATCATCCATAAAATTTGTTTCAGTCCTTCCATTCCAATTTATTTGTATTTTATTGTTTCTTTCTTTTTTTCCCATGTAGAGATGGCACTGCTTTAGATATATCTGACAAATTTGATATGCTGTATTTTCATTTTATTCTATTCAATTTTCTTTCTTAATTTCCCCTGTGACATTCTTTTTGACATCTTGGTTCATATTTTTTTTTAATTTTTGATTTCTAATTATAGTCCATTATGTTCAAGGAACATACTTTTTATGATATCAATTCTTTAAAATTTGTTGATTTTTTTCGATCCAGGATGTGCTCTGTCTTTGTGAATGTACCATGTGCACATGAAAAGAATGGGTATTCCTTGCGGTTGTGTGGAGTGTTGTATTGTTGTGGCATTTAAGAGAAGTTCAATTATTTGAGTATAGAGAGGCCAGGACTCAGGAATGATTTTGAGAAGGAAAAATGGTTTATTGACCGCCGGCCGGATTCGGGAGCTTTCTGTTTGAATCCCGAGCCCCGAACAAGATTTTCAAACGTCTTTTATACAGAGAGGAACGGCCAAATGGTCCCTTTGTTTCAGTTCTCAATAGGCTTCAATTAGCATATATCTTCCACATCTTAGGTAAGCTTTTAGCATGGACTCCAGACATTCTAGATAAGCTTTTAGCATATTTACTTTTTGCATTTCCCCTAAATACTTAAAGTTTATAGCCCTTGCATTGTTAAACATTTCCTGGGACTGGAGCCGCTGCCACTGTCCCTAAGGGCAGGACTGCAGCCTCTTACCTTTCCACACCCACAGCCTTCATACACCCACAGCCTTCAGCTTATGTTATCTCTGAAGAGACAAAGAGCCTTCCACCCATAGCCCACATCAGTATAAATGCCAATTAGGTCAAGATGGCTGATGGTGTAGCTCAAGCCTTCTGTGTACTTAATGGCTTTCTGCCTATGCATTCCTTTAAGTACTTAGAGAAATGTCCTAATGTCTGCAAATATAATTGTGCGTTTTAAATTTTAGTGTGCAGCCACCCTGTTAATGATTAGGTACAGTTCCTGGAATACTTTTTTGGCTGTGGTTCCGATGGCATGTTAATTTTCAGGGTCTTTGCAGTATCACTTTGTTCTGTTTAATTTATGTGGTGCTGCTGGGGTTCCCACTAGTTTCCACTGGTGCTGCCTGAGAGGCTGGAAGAACTTTCCCCAGGCCAGGTCACCTGGTGCCACTGGGTGGGTGGAACCAGTCTATGGACCAAAGCTTACTTCCCTGGCTGAGTGTGTTGTAATGGGTTCTCTCCTAACCGTGGGGGATGCCTGCCTTCCCAGTTTCTCTAAGCAGAAGATAAAAATTCCAGGCCTGCAGGAATGAAGAGGCTTTCGACACCACTCCCTGTGGCTGGATCCTTCTCGCCAGTGTGGCCAGGCTGCCTGTCTTCTCCGGACAGGGGAGGGGGATTTATTGCTGAGCTAAGCACTTGTCGTCATGGGAACTCCTTCTCTCCCCTCATCTCTTACAGCTCTGTCTTCTCTTTCTGGGGGAGGAAAAGCACTTCCTCCTGGCTCTTACTTTAGTCGATCTCCCAGATGATCCCTCTTCCTAGTAGTGCCAGGCTTGCCTTGTGCTGAAATCAGGATTGTCTCAATTCAGAGGAGGGATAAATTTACCTGAACCACCTTCTATCACTAGGCAGAAGGTCAGGATTCACTGGACCTAGGTCACCTTCTTCTGTTGGGCTGAGTATATGAAAGCTTGATGCTCTTTTAAAAAATATATATATTTATTTTAAAGAAACTTTAGATTACATAAATGTTACATAAAAATGTAGGGAATTCCCATGTGCCCCACTACCTCCCCCTCCCACACTTTCCCACATTAACTACATTCTTCATTAGTGTGATACATTCATTGCCATTGATGAACACACACTGAAGCATTACCATTGACCATGGATTATAGTTTACATTGTAGTTTACACTCTGTCTCATGCAATTTTGTAAGTTATGACAAGATATATAATGGCCTGTATCCATCTGTTCTAGTTTGTCCCAAACCATTTCACCTTTCTCTTTCCACACTCCAGAGTTCTCGTTTGCTCTGTCTTTTTAGTTATTCTGAGTGGGGACTAGCATGATGGTTTATAGTTGCACTTAGTGGGGAGTACTAGAAAAAATGGGTCAGAGACACCTTGTTTGGACCATTGGTATCCCAACAATGCAGAAACATAAGAGAGTGTCTAATCTAGTTTGGGGTCAAGAAAACAAAGTTTTTAGTTTCCATGTCATTTATCTCCTCAACAGCAGACCTTTCATTTCTTTCAAAAAGCCCTAACTCTGGGAACCATAGTAGAAAAATACATTGATTTAAAAGGAAGTATCTGGAAACTTATTTAAATCTGTACTATATTAATTTCATGAAACAGAACAACTATTAAATTACATTAATCTAAATTTTCCTTATTAACACGAGAAAAATAACTATTAAGTATAAATTTTACATTAGTTAAAAGTACAAACATTTGTGAAAATTTTTGGCGAAATGCAAAGAGGGTTTCAACTTTAATGTATTTGTATTGTTAGGATAGACTCTAGTACTCTTACCTTTGAAAATTCAAGATCATATGAAAGAAAACAGTACCCATATTTTAAAAATAATAATGTCATCTTAATGATTATTTAAATGGAAATCCTTTGTTTTCTGATAGCATTTTCTGAAGTCTCTATTATATATGTCATGGACTGGACTCCACCGTAAACACAGTGATGAACCATGGCTCTGGGCACATGGCTCAAATTTCAGCAAAATGTGAGTTTTTCCAAATGATGCTATATAGAAGAAAAAAGGCTGCAAAAAAAGAAAAATTCAGAAGAGGACTATTAATACATTTATTTAAATTGCATTATAGACTTTATAGAAAGATATTGGAAATAAGTGAATTGTAATAGTCTTATATATATGTTAAGTATTGAGTACTCATTGCTCAAAATAACCATTACAATTATTACCTGAAAAATGTCATTACCTATTTTGTGATACTCTCTATTACTGTTACATGCAAAATGGCATTGATTCATGAATTGCCATCATAAAATATAACAGAATTATTCATTTTTCTCCATAACAGGATAATAGTTGCATCAAATGAAAAACATAACTGTGCTATGCTACTCTCAGATGGCCTTCAATCAGTCAGTTGTGAATCTTCAAAATTATATATTTGTAAGCATGAGCTTTAGAGTTAAAACACCTGAGTTCACGAAATGAAAATAATGTTATGTTCACAAAAATCTCATATGAATTACATCACTTGTTCTAATATGAAATGTATTGAAAAGCTTTACTGAAATATAATTTACACACCAAAGAATGTGGAAATCATTACTTTACCACTCAATGTTTTATCACAAATGTTCCTTCAATATAATCCAACAAAATAAAATAGAACTAGCAACTCAGAAGCCCCTCCCCTGCCACTTTGAAACCAGTACCCATTTCATTTTGCCAAAGCTAATAGTCACTTATTTTTTTCTTTCCTTTTTTTGAGGTACCGGGGCCAGAGTTGAACCTGGGACCTAATATGTGGGAAGCCAGCACTCAACTACTGAGCCTTATCTGCTCCCCTGAGTTGTTGGTTTTTTCTTTGTTTCCTTTTTGTTTTTGTTTTGTTTTTAGGAGGCACCAGAGATTGACCCAGGATCTCCCATGTGGGAAGCAAGTGCTCAGCCATTTGAGCCACATCTGCTTCCCCACTCACTTGTTTTTAATACCATAGTCCAGTACTGTCTGTTTTTAAACTGTATGCATTAGAAGTTATACTGTAGGAATTATTCTGTGTCTGCCTTCTTTTGCTCAAAATTATATATATATTTTTTTGTATTCACCTATCCCAAAAGATTACTTGTATAATTTCATTTTTATGAAATGTCTAGAATATGTAAATCCATAGAGGCAGAAATTGGAAAGGTGGTTTCCAAGGACTGAGAGGAGATTGCAATGGGAAGTGACTATTAATGGGTACAGGGAGTCCTTCTGGGGTGATTAAAATTTTCTAAAATTAGATAATGATGATGGTTGCAAACTCTGTGACTATATAAAGACCCACTTTAAATGGTTGAATATTATGCTGTGTGAATGAAACCGCAGTAAAGTTGTTTAAAAATCTACTGTGATTTTGTATGAGACTGCATTAATCTTTAAAGTTATTTATTAAGATTTGTCATCCTTACAGTGTTGAATTTTTTGATCAAAACCATGATATATATCTTTATATATTTAGGTTTTCTGTTATTTCTCTGTCATATTTTATATTGTTCTGTATTGGAATCTTATAGAAATAGCGCTGTCATTATCATGCTTTTGATAATGGCATCCTTATTTTTTATATATCCTTTTGTAAATTTTGTTGCTATGAATAGAAATATAATACAGGTTTGGATGTTGATCTTATATCCAGAGACTACTGATTTTTGTATTAATTCTATAATTTCAAATATAGATTCTTCTGGATTTTCTACATAAACAGCTATGTTTTATCTCTAAATAATCACACCTTTATATCTTCTTTCTGGTGTAAATAAGTTTGCCATGTTTTTCTCCCTCTTATACCTTTTTTTTTTTTTTTGGTCTATGTTTTCTTCCCATGGGCTGCTTGAACATTTATTTTGAATTCGATTTTAACTTCTGTATAGTGTTTTTATTGTATCTCTTTGTATAGCTTTTTTTGTGGTTGCTGTAGGTGTTACATTACAAAACATAAATTATCACAAAATATGGCTATAAATATTTAATCAGATTGAGTGAAGAAAACTTACCTCCCTTCATGTTCTTTTACTGAGCTCTCTGTGTAATATAATTACCTTAAATGTTTCTTCTACATACATTGTGAACCATACAAGGCAATATTATAATTTACTATTAGCATCTAACAAAATTTAGAAAATATAAAAATAAAATGAAAGTCTATTGTATTTAGCCATGTTTTTATTTCTTTGGTTGTTTTTTTCTTTCCTAATGTTCTAGAATTCCTTCTTTTAGAGTTTCCTTTCTGCCTGAGAATTCCCTTTAGCCATTCCTTTAAAGAACTTCTGGTGGTGACATTTTCTTAGTTTTCATTTATTTTTGAGAATGCATTGATATAATTTTCAGTTCTGAAGAATATTTTCACTGAATATAGAATTCTGAGTTAACAGTTCTTTCCTTCTTTCTACCTTCTGAAAACATTGTTCTGCTTCCTGCAGTCCTCCATGGCCCCAGATGTAATTTTTTTTGTCTTTATTTTTTTTTAATGTTATGTTCAAAAAATATGAGGTCCGCATATACCACCCCACCCTCCCTCACCCCACTCCTCCCATAACAACAACCGCCTACATCATCATGGGACATTCATTGCACTTGGTGAATACATCTCTGAGCACTGCTGCACCTCATGGTCAATGGACCACATTATGCTGTAACTAGTGTTGGCCTCACCATTCCTAATTTCATGGTTCTAGGTAATAACATCATTTACTTTTACTATACCTAGTAAATAATGATTCCTGTTTTTTCTTTTATCCCCATTAAATATCAAATCTATTGTCTTCTGTGCAGGTCAAATTGTCTACCTAAAATACACAAATTTGACATTGTTAATCCCTCGATTAAAACTCCTGAAAGGTTCTTTATTGTCTATGTGGTGCTACTCAAGCAACGTAGCTTAGTTTATGAGTCTGTCTTCTTCTCACCCATATCCACTTCTTATGTTCTAGGTGGTTCCAGGCTCCATTACATCTCCAGTTATTCATACCCCCTCTTAATAAAACAATATTGAACTGCATATAGCTGCATTCATTCAATTTAATAGCTGGAAAATGTGCTTACTAAAAATTTCTTCACTTAAACAGCTCTGGAAATTCTGAAACAAATTAAGCCGGTGTTCTATGAATCTAATTTTAGAAGTTTACTCTTTGTCCTTAGTTCCCTAAAGGATATTAAACAGACCTCTTCAGTTTTGCTTACAAGAATAAGAAAACATCTCAAAACGAAACCAGAAACAGTGGTGTCAGGAGCACATTATAACTCGGTACATATGTGCTTTTCTTAGAGACAAAAAGCTTGATTTCCTTGAGTGGTCAGCTGAGAAAGAAACCATGAAGACCTTGAACCAGCACAGGAATATCTAAACTGTGGTTTTTTTAGCCTCTGAATCCAAGAACAAGTTTAATGTGCTTGAGACAACACAGGACTGAGAAATGGCATGTACCCTCCTCACCTGGCACCACTCGTTTTTCTTCTTCCCTTCCCCTCTCCTTTGCTACAAAAACTCTCATTCCCGTTCTCACTTTTAACTGGTTTGGGGAAGATTCCTTGCTTGTGCACTTGCATTAAATCACCTCACTGAGACGTGTTTCTCCTTTGTGGTGCTGGATTGGATTGGACAGGCCCTTCTATTGGAAATAGTTGTACTTATGATAAAAATTCTATCTCTTTATTATTTTTCTTTGACATTTCTGTTTCCTGTGCTTGGTATTGTTTAACCTCATTCACCTTGATAGCTTACATATTTGTTAAAACTCATCCAAAAAAGTACCCAAATCTAGGAAGTCTTCCCTAACACCATTTTCTCGTAGCTGATACTGGCAGCCTATTGGAACATTGTCATCCATGATATTATCTTCTATAATTATTTCTATCACAGCAAATTAAATATTCATGTAAAACAAGATGCTATGCCTGCCTGTCCCTCAATGGGTTGTGAGCAAGTAGTTGACAGGGATTGTGCTTTCTACTTTATTCAGCTTTGTATATTCAAGGTCAACCAATATGCTTGCCACATACTAGTTAAAAAATAGAGAACAGTTTGGTGAAAATATCAGTAATTTCCTCTTATTATTTATGTGCTTGTTTTTCTTGACTTTTGGTGCTGATAAATCTATTGAACTAATAGAGAAAAACTGAATGCACTATAGGAAAGATCTAGGACTTTTAGGCTAAAACCACAGAAGGAGAATTGAGATAGTGTTTATTCTCATACTCTCCAAGAGAGGAATTTAAACCATATGCATTTTTTATTCTTATGCTCATAAATGAATCTCCTGGGACCTAAAGGAGAAGGTTAAATTAATCAGAATTTGACCATCTATTACTAAGCGCATAAAAGAAAAAAAGTTGTGACTTGGGAGCCATTTTCCTTTAGAGTGGTATTATCTTATTGCTAGATTTCTTTCCTTAAGCACTTGGAATAAATAATGTCCAAATTTTCTGGTCTCCACCTAATTGTTTTTTTTAATTAAATTATTGAAATATATCACCCACACACCAACATAAATAAACAATAAGAGTATAGTAATATTTGTGAACTTACAAAACAAGCATAAATAATATCATACAGGACTCATAGCGCACCCTACCACCAATAACTTGCATTGTTGTTAAACCTTTTAAACTAATGATTAAAGAGCATTGTCAAAGCATTACTACTAACCAAAGTAGTTTCCCCAACCCTCCCTATTATTATTATCTTTATATCATTTATATATGAGCATACATAAGCAATTAAGTTTATAGTAAAAGTGGTGAACTTACAAAGCAAACATGCATAACGTCATACAGGGGTCTCATACATCAACCCTCCACCAACACCTTGCATTGCCGTGATATGTTTGTTACAAATTATGAAAGAATATTGTCAAAATCTTACTACTATTATAGTCCTTATCTTACATTTGGTGTTTTTTTCCCCCAATCCACCCTATTGTTATTTTTAAATATATTTTTTATGACAGAAGTTATAAAATTATAAAGCAATCATGACATTTGCAGAATTCCCAAACAACACCCCTGTATCAACACATCACACTGTGGAGGAATATTCGTTATAGATAATATCTGATTGTTACCACATCCATAGCATACATTTGGCTCACATCTTCCATATTGCCTCAGTATCAACACAGTACATCTTTGGCATAGATGCAAGAATATTATATTATAACTGCTAACCACAGTCCATAGGTCACTCCAGTTGCGTTTTTCCCATGCGTTCCTACCATCTTGCAACAGTGACGGACATTTGTTCTAGCTCACAAATTATACAGATGCATCTGTACCATCAACACAATTCTCATCCACCTCTTGGTTTACTGTGCTATTCAGTTCCTAGATTATTCTCTAGCATTCTGTCAATTGGTGTTTACATACCTAGACTACCATTTTCAGCCACATCCCCATTTATAAACTAGCTATTACTCACTATTTGTTACCACCCAATCTAAACCTTTCCACACTTTTACAGTAAAGCTAATTAAAACTTCAACATACATTAAATATCAGTAGTTCATCTCAGTCTTTCTCTTATCTCCTTTAGGAATCCATCACCTACCACCATATCTTGAAGATATCCTTACAATTTCTTCTACAAGCTTTATGTTTCTTGCTTTTATTTTTAAGTTTTTGATCCATTTTTAGTTAATTTTTGGATAAGGTGTGAGATAGGGATCCTCTTTCCTCCTTTCAGCTATGGATATCCAGTTCTTTCAGCACCGTTTTGCTGAATGGACTGTTCTGCCTGATCTGAGTGGGTTTGACACTTGACCATACATGTGAACATCTGTTTCTGAACCATCAGTTTGGTTCCATTGGTCTATGTGTCTGTCTTTAGGCCAGCATCATGCTATTTTTACCACTATAGCTAGGTAATATGATTAAAGTCCATAGATGAGGGTTCGCTTTTCCTTTTAATGATGTTTCTGGCTATTCAGGACCCCTTACCCTTCCAAATAAATTTGATAATCATATGTTCAAGTTTTTAAAAAAATGCTGGTGGAATTTTTATCAGGGTTGCATAGAATCTGTGTATCGATTTGAGTAGAACTGACATCTTAATGATATTTAGTCTTCCAATCCATGAGCAAGAAATGTTCTTCCAGGTATTAGGCCTCTTTTGATTTCTATTAAGATTGGGTTGCAGTTTTCTGAATACAAGTGCTTTACATTTTCAGTTAAGTTTATTCCTGACTATCTGAGTTTTATTTGTCATATTTTATTTTCACCACTCTTTTGACACTTCTAATTACTTTTATTGATATAATCTTCATTGCTAGGCTCTCTTCTAGACCTCTCTCTCCTGTCTTTTCTTTTCAGGCTCTAGCACACCCTTTAGGATTTCCTGAATTTCTGGTCTCTTGCTTAGAAATTCTCTCAGTTTCTGTTTTTCTGTGAATATTCTGATCTTGCCTTTATTTTTGAAAGGAGGTCTTGCTGTATATAAAATTCTTGGCTGGAAGCTTTTCTCTTATAGCATCTTAAATATGTCAGACCACTGTCTTCTTGCCTTGATTTCTGGTGAGTAGTCAGCACTTAATCTTATTGGGTACCCTCATATATTATGCATTGCTTTTCTCTTGCTGGTCTCAGAAATCTCTCTGTCTTTGGCATTTGACATTCTGATGAGTTTGTGTCTCAGAGTTGGTCTATTTGGATTTTTTCAGATGGGAGTACGTTGTGCTTCTTGGACATGGTTATCTATGTCCTTCACTAGCATTGGGAAATTTTCTACCATTATTTCTTCAAATATTCTGTCTGCCCCTTTGCCCCTCTTTTCTCTTTCTGGGACACCCATGACAGCACATTTGCATGTCTTTTGCTCTCATTTAGTTCCCTGAGACCTTGTTCAAGTTTTTCCATTCTTTTCTCATTTGTTCCTTGGTATGTTCAATTTCAGAGGCCATTTCTTCAAGCTCAAGAATCTTTTCTTCTGCCTTCTCAAATCTCCTATTATATGATTCCAATGTTTTTTATATTTCATTTATTGCACCTTTCATTCCCATAAGATCTGCTATTTTTCTACGTGTGCTGTCAAATTCTTCTTCATGCTCATCCAGTGTCTTTTTAATATCTTTAATCTCTTTAGCCATCTCATTGAATTTATTAAGGAGATTTGTTCAAACAGCTATGATTAACTGTCTCAATTCCTTTATGTCATCTGGAGGCTTATCTTGTACCTTTGACTGGGCTATATCTTCCTGTTTCTTGGTGTGGATTGTAATTTTTTGTTGGTGTCTTGGCATCTGGCTTATTAGAGTATTTATTCTGGGTGCAGTTTTTCTCTTTAGTTAGGGCTTCCTGCCCTTTCATCCTTGCTGGTTGTGTAGTAGGACCCAAGGATGTAGTTGGTGCTATAAACTGTGGAGGCTTAATCTGCCCTCATTGTCCCGGGGACTGATGAAGCATCTCCCAACTTTCTCCTTTGCCAGAATTAGGGACAGAGTCACAGCTGAATGGAATAATCCAAGTCATGCAGGCCTTGATTGTAGTTGCCCAGAGAGACTGATGAAGCTTCAGACCCATTTCTCCCCTGCCTGGGGCAGGCATGGAGCTGCAGGTGGGTGTGGTTTGCAATCTATGCAATGCCGGTCCAAGATGACCTCGGTTGGTCTGGTAGACTTCCAATTATTCAGTTTGTGCTGGCCAAAGGTACCCAAAGTTACCTGGATAAGCTGGTGCAGTACTCACCAGGCTCCCTCCCAGAGGTGGGGCTGAAGCCTAGGATTGGGCTGCAGGCCAATCTGGGTGAAAGAAACTGGTTCCTCCCATCACTGTGATTTTTGGTCCTGGCTTCCCCTCAGGCTGGAGGTGGAGTCAAAATGGCAGCCACTGGCCTCTTTCCAACTTGGACTGAATCATACCCCATCTCCTCCTAGGGTTATACTTTAGCCATCTGAGTCTACCAATCAGTAGCTGAAATCGGCAGCCAACTGTCTCCTCCTCCCCTGTTTTTGGGAAATGGAGCTTCCAATTCCAGTCACAGAACAGCTCCTGGGGCGATTTACTCCACTAGAATAGGACAATCACTGGCCTCCGTAGTAGCTTGGCTGGTAATTTCCCGAAGAGGCTGGTGCAGGTCCCCTAGCTTCCTCACTGCTGGCTGTGGTGCTAGGGCCTAGGCTAAAGCTATAATCTGATCTGGATGGGAAGAAGCCAGTCCCCACCAGCGTTGTGATTTTCAGTCCACTCTACTTACCCTCATGCCAGGCTCAAAGTTCAGATGGTGGCTCCTGGCCTCCTTCTGACTTGGAAAGGCTCAAACTTTAGCTGTTCTCAGGATTATACTTTAGCCCACTTAATGAACTCATCAGTAGCTGAAGTTGGTGCCCAACCATCTCTTCCTCCCTCATTTTTGGAGAGTGGCACTTTCAATTCCAGCCACCAATTCCCGAGGTGTCTTGTGCCTCCAGTGGAGGATGGGCCCCGGCCCCCAGGGGTGGAGAGTTCCATTTAGAAATCTCCTCTGCAGATGGGCAGTCTCCTCCTTCCATTCTTTCAAGGATGCTGCATCATGCCCTCTGGCCTTCTGAGCCCCCAAACAGGTGCTTCAGCTGGCTCCAGAGACCTCTGGGTGTTTGCTAACTGCCCTGTAGCAGAAGCTGACTATAGGAGCTCCTTACTCCACTGACATCTTGCTGGTTGTCCCTAATTTTTTATTTTTTTAAATTTAATGCACAACATGTAAGATACAGAAATCCTTAAGGGCATCATTTCTTTCATGAATATGGATACTATCACTGTGACGAGAAAGGTAAATTTAAATGGAACACTATCAACAAGTAAGCAAACAAATGAAAGCAACCAGGACTCTAAAAGAAATTTGAATTCGTCTGTCCATAAGCCATGCGCATGTTTCACCTGAGAGTTATTTTATAAAGAGTCACTATACATTTATGGATATTTATTCACAATTTCTAAGATAATACCACAGGGAAAAGTAATTTTTCTGTTCCATTACATCATATAAATTGCAATTAAACAAAATGAAGAGTTCTGTATGGCTTAAGTTAATATAATGAAAATAGTTCTCTGTGAAAAAAAGAATTGCTGTTTTTTTCTTCAGATTTATAGCTTTTCAATGGAGATGTGGCCAAGAAATTATTTAATCATTCCACTTATTTTACAGCTTAGGAAACCTTGCAAGAAAATATCAGTTAATTGACAGGATGGAATTTGCATTTCTTTCCCCCAAAGCATTGATTGCATTCAAGATTTATGAAATCTCCATCTCGTGTTCATCCTATTCCAGTTTATTAGTTGACATTCTATATGCCTGGCCCAGTGCATAATGCCTAGTTGAATGCATAATAGGTTCTTAATAAATGTATTTTCAAGTATGTTTGCAGTTTTCACTTCTATATTGCTTATCATTTCACTTCTGCTTCAATATGCCCATGCATATACAAAGATTCAGCTTTATTTCTTCCATTTCCTTTCATTAAAATATTTGACAGTTTATCAAGGTATAATAAAATTCACCCATTTTAAGTGGGTGATTCAATATGTTTTAACAAAAGTGTACATTTAGCAATTGTGTGACTACCACCAAAATTATAAGACAGTTCTTTCACAGTATTGGGGTAAATTTTTAAAAATATTTTATTTTAGTAATATGTGTACAAACTCAAAATTTCTTATTTTAACAACTTTCAAGTGAACAATTGAGTGATATAAAATACACTGACAATGTTATTTGCTTCTTTGGCCATGAGAATGTTGAATTTAGTCTTTGACATGTCTCTAATCAGCCCACCACATTTACAGAAAAGTCAAGATGATGCAGTTTTCACTTGGTGGTAGCCTCACAGCTTGTGTTTTCATTATTGTCCAGAAAACACCTCTGACCACATCCAGTTTTAGTATCGCAGCTTGAAGTGAGCATCCTGTCCAGAGCACTGTTTCCTACCACAAGCTGCACTGGGGCCTCAGCACCTTCTCCACTTGTGGTACACAGGAAGGGCTTAATACACGCTCAACAGTGCAAGTCAGCCACCTTACTAGCCATAAAGGCCAGGTGTTTAGGTGTTGGAGGTTCTTCTCAATTAACAAATGTAATTTTCAACCAGTTTGCTGTGGTTGTGGTTGTTCTCAAATGACTTGAACCTGGGCTGTTGGCAATGGCACAGTGGCTTCCTTTCTCCGGTCATTTTAAGAAGTCAGATAAATTCGTTCATAGGAAGCTAAGACTTGTATTTTTGTACTCAAACTATTGTTTCTGCATAAATTCATTTTCTTGAATATATTCCATTTATTAGAAAGGATGTTTTATGAAAGCTATTCCACATCCTTTGGCAATTCCACATATCAGTAAATCCTCAATAAATATTTCATCATGATAGTTGCCAAGTAAGTATATGCACAGCATTGAGAAAGAAATTGGATATTTTTTGCACATAATATTTCATTTTTCAAGTATGTGCTTTTAATCCATCTTTTAAAAAACCCCCTCTTCTGGGACCCTTAGAATTTTTCTAAGTATCCTTTCCTCATTCTATCAATTTGGTTAGGTCCTTTATATATGACACTATAGCTTCCATACTTAGCTTTATCATAATACTTTGTTCAAGGAATTGCAATTGTAGGCATGTTTTTGTTGCTTCCCACACTGGTTGTGAGTTTTTTAGGTGCAGGGGTAATATCACATAAAATTTTGTTTCCCAGTGCCTAGATCAGTACATGGCCCAGAGTAAGCACTTAGAAATATTTACTTATAAATTAATATGGGAGCAATATTGCTCCATTCTTTTCTGATATTGTTCTATATTTCTCATTATATAACTAGAAATGTTCAAATAAGAACTAGATTTCCATTGGTGTAAAAGTCTCACATATTTCACTTCTTTGACCATCAAAGATTGTAAAATGATAAGGCAAAATCTTACTGTTTAGGTAAAAATAGAAGTTTGTAATCCATGCTCTGCAAGAAGTCAACTTATCATACCTGTTATTTGAACTAAACAGATTTTATAGGATATTTTGATTCTGTTTATACCCTATTCCTGTGTCTTTATCTCTATTTTATACTTAAGGACAAATAATCCCAGTTAAATCTAAAGCTATCAGGCAAGTGTGAATCAGATTTCCCCATAAAAAACTACATTTAAGCCTCCATTCATTTCTTTCATAAACCAAATATTGATAAAAATGTGTTTGCAAGGAAATATCAGTTTACTGTTCCCATATATAGATCTATTTTACTATCTTCAATAAGTGGATGTGGCTCAAGTGACAGAGCTTCTGCTTACACATGGGAGGACCTGGGCTTGATCCCTGGAGCCTCTTGGTGAAAAAGACAAAGAGAAAGCGTGCCCACATGGCAAGTCAGTGCCCACATGTGTGCCCGCGTGGTGAGCCAGTGCCTTGCACAAGTGTGTCACACAGAAAGTTGATGATGCATGAAAAGAGAGACAAAGGGAGAGTCACAGTGAAGCACAGCAGAAACCAGGAACTGAGGTGGCACAATTGACAGGGAACCTCTCTCCACATCAGAGGTCTCCAGGATGGAATCCTAGCGAATCCTAGAGGGGAGAAAATAAGAAGAGAAGACAACATAGACAGCAAAAACAGCAGGGCAGGAAGAGGGAAAGGGAGGAAAATTTAAAAATAAAATAAAATCTTAAAAAAAACCTAGTCAATGGAAAAAGTTGCCTAGCTGAAAAGAATATTGGTATAAAAATGTCAGGAGAAAACATTTCCTTTTTCTCCTTGACTTGTTTTAAACACACTTATTTATTTTTAACTTATTTTATACTTGTTCATTTTCTATCACTTAAACTAAAATTTAAATGCCATGAGGACAAGAAAATTTGTCTGGATTGTTCATTCTATATAGCCTTGGCCTAAAAGAGTACATAGTAAATAGTAGTTACTACAAAAGAATGCATTGAATAAATATTTGTACTGTCCAGCTTGAAATAAACCACTATCCAAAAGGTGCTTTCCTACCTTAGTATATCTTTTCAAATTTTGAGTTTGATAATTTTGTTTTTTCTTAAAATTTTATAATGCTTTCTTTTATATTCTTATTGTACCTTATCATATCTTGATATTTGAAATAAATGAATACATAAAATGTATGTTTAACCAATTTGTTCTTAGACTCTCATATCTTCAATTTTTTTTTATTCACACCAAGGGTCATATTTTGACCCATGAAACAAATCTGACTCACAGACCTATTTTATAAATAGTTTTTGCATTTATTATAACAGCAACCACCACATCCATTCATTTACAATTGTCTAAGCTGCTTTCACAATTACAAGGGCAGCATTGAGAAATTGCAACAGAGAGCCTATGGCTAGCAAGCCTAAAATATTTTCTATCTGCCCCTTTATAGTGAGAGTGTACTGACACCTGTTCTACACTATGATTGCTTCCTGAGAGTCCTGTGAGATGTTATTTCACTATGATTAAGGATTCAGGTAGCATATATCACATTGTATAAACCAAAATAGTAAAATTAACACTAATGTAATCACCAACCAAATTTAAAGCAGAAATATTATCAATTCAGCTGAATTTGCCTATGTGATTCAACCATATTCCATCTCACTGCCTCCCACACAGAAGTAACCGTCATCCAGAATTTCGGAGTTATCATTTCCTTGCTTTTGTCTTGCATGTGGTTTTATCACATTATGAGTACATGCCTAGTAATATACAGTCATAGTCTATAGAACCTGTTGATAACATGGGTGTATATATATTTTTAATCCTGGTGACATTTGTTCATGGAATTTGTTTCTTTCTCTCCCACATATATATTTTTTCTTTTGTTCACTTAAACACTCTTGCCATTGGGTTATTGATGTTCTTAAATTTTCACAGAATCACCATTTTATTTTAATTGTATCTAGTAGATATTGTACATAGTATATTGTACATTGTCTATCTGATTGTTCTATTAGCTGAAAATTATTGTCTAATTGTGCTTTCTTGATTGAATTTGCTGATTGTGAATTTGATTGAAGTTTTAATTTTATGGGCACGTATTTAGTAAGAGTTAGTATCAGTGATCCCAGCTTTCTTAGCTGTTTCCCTCTAGAATTTTGTTTTGTTTTCTTCTACAGCCCCCAGATGTATTATTTCTCTGCCTTCTCCTTCTCCTTCTCTTTCTCCGTCTTCTTCCAACATTCCAGAGAATGTTCACTACTTATTTTTGAATAAACCCTTTATCTTAGGTTAGTTTTAAATTTACAGAAAAATTGCAAAGACAATACAAAAAGTTTTCAGATACCATATGGACAATTCACCTAATATGAACATTTTACAATAGTGTAGTAAATTTATCACAGTGAATTAACCAATACTAATACATTATTATTAACTAAAGTCAATAGTTTATTCAGATTTCCTTAGTTTCCACCTAATGTGGAAACTACTGTTTCAGGATCCCACCATGGAAACCACATTCCATTTAGTCATCATGTCTTTTCAAGCTACTCTTTTTTTCGTGACAGTTTACTTACATTTTTAAATGTAATAGAGATTATTAGTAGCTAAAAATGAGAACATTAAGATACGAGTTGATTATGTTGCCCTTCTTGCAGGGATTTGGTGCTGTTATTCTGTGTAATAAAGAGGGAGTTATAATGGAACAATGACCACAAGGATAAAGGAGATGAGGACATTATTTAGAAGCAGAGAAGGATCTGAGATACCACATATATCATAGATGAAATAAGATTGGCAATAAATTGATAATTTTTTGAAGCTAGTTGTATGATCATCTATTACACAATTCCTATTTTGTATAAAGTTTATATTTATATATGTACATATTAAAGATATCACCCTATGGTTCCAACTCCCATGATGCATCACAGTTGATATAACTCAAATTTAAAACAGCTTGTGCCCAGGGTGATTACAAAGTTTATTTAATTTTTTTCTTTGTTTACTTCTACATAGTTCTTACATTCATATGTTACAATAGTTTTTCACTTTTGATTCATAATAGCCCCATCATTTGTCTTTCAAAATACTGGGCTCCTTCTTATCACTGAATTGATCATTTTTTGATCATAAAATATTGTTAGTACCCAACACTTAACAAACTCCAGGTCACACCTCACCCACTCCATTAGCCAAATTTACTCTTTTGTGATAGGGCAGAACTGTGGTTTGAGCTATGTTTGTTCAACAGGAAGACTAGGGCAGAATGACATTTGCCCTGCCCTGATCATAAATGGAAATTACCTGGGCATCTCTAAGATCAATTAAAAATTTCGAACTTGGTACATCTAAAGTTTCCAGTTGTAAAGGACCATTTTATCCACAAGAGCTGGGACCTTCCTTCTTGGAGCAGGTGTGTGTTTCTGTGTGCACGAGGGCGTGCATTTCTATCAAGTATTACACAAGTAGTGAAGAACTGTATTTCAAGTTCAAGAAAGTGTCTAAAAATACTTATACTATAAGGTAATGCTACTTGTTTCTTCAGTGGGGATAGAATAATGAGGGCAAGGAATACTTATCACTTCTAAACAAAACTATAAGAAAAAATATTTACTTTTGGGGTTAGGATAATTGAATTTTAGTTTCAACTCTGACACTTATGGGTTTTCTGATTTTGATGAAGGCCCTTGCCTTCTATGAGGCACAATTTTACTTCCAAAATGAAGCCAATTATATATATGTTCCTTCCAAGTATAATGCTTGTATATGAAAATTCAGTACTTAAAATAGCACTATTTATTTTTATTAAATACTATGTCTTTTGGGGGCTCTGGAGACTGTAAGATTACTATCTTTACTATTACTATCTACTAAAGATTATTGTCTTTACTATGCATAGGTGAGCTTATTTTTGTTAATGCTGATAGTGTTGATTTTTTTGTTATCAGTAATGAGGATGATGATTTATTGTTAAAAATGACAGTGATGATAACAGAGATAAAAGTTGAAATCAAAAGTACTTGGAAAAAGCATATAACAAAATTCATATCTTCCTCACACTTGGCTAGCACAGAAATCAATTATTACCAAATCAAATGAGTCAACTATAAATAGAAAATGATCCATTTGTCATTCAATATCAAGGATGTAAAATATATTTGGAGGAAAATATCTTAATAGAGGTAAATTTAAAATACCAATTACATATTTACAGCACTTTGTAACAATTGGCTATTATTTTACATCTAAGTGAAATTTATAAAATTAATTTTACCTGTTTTTCCATGAGTCTTAATTTTTATTATTCCCTTTCTTTGTCATGCATCTGGGAAATATTTCCAAATTCTCACTTTTCCAATCAAATTCTTTAATCTCACCAGAAGAAAACAAAATTCAGAAAAAATAAACAATTTTATTTTATTCAGGAATCTTTTACAGAATGAAGCATTAGTTTGACACTGGGTTACAAGTGCAGTCATAATTAATATGATGGGATTAATACGTGACCGGAGGCCTAATCACAGCCTGGGTATGTATTTTCCACATTAATGTGTAATTCTTTTTCTGTATTATTTTACAATAGCTAGAAATTTATGCAAACAAATAAGCCATAAAAAAGTAATTTACTTTAAATCATTTTGTTACATTTAAATTGTCTTCAAAACCAAGGGCCCCTCACTTCCCCCCTCCCATTTCATTAATTGCCTATAGTAAAGTTACTTATATTTGAGGCAATTTGAGAATATTGCGATGATATTGGGATTTGGAGTAAGAAGAATTAAATTTTTTAAACTTTATTTTTAAAGAAGTTTTAGATTACAGAAAAGTTACATCAAAGATATAGGAGATTCCCTTATACCCTACCCCCACCACTGCTCAAAATTTCCTCTATTGACAATCACTTTCATTAGTGTGGTATATTTGTTACAATCACTGAAAAAATATGGAAGCATTGCTACTACCATGGTCTATAGTTCATATTATGGCTTACAATTTGCACAGTACAATTTTATAGATTTTGATAAAATGTATAATGGCCTGTATCCATCATTGCAATATTAAGCAGGACAATTTCAATACCTTAAAATAGCCCTATGTTCCCTCTACTCTTCACTCCCTCTCCCTCAGAACGTTTGGTAACCATTATCTCTCTATCAATGTTGCAAGTTCTTCCATTACTAGAATAATAAAAAATTAACTTTGGTCCATGGTTGCATTCCCCTACTTATGTTTGTTCATTTCTCAGTCTTGAGGATTTTGAGATGGTGATGCCTGCTTTGCTTCCATTTGAGAGGGGTCTGAGACCTTGTGGGGCAGATGGAAGGAACTGTTTTGCTCACAGTTGTAGATACTCTTTGTTTTTTTGGGGGGGGATGGGCATTGTCCATCATCCTAATTTTGTTAGTTGACTTGGGCGAGTCCAATGAACTGGTGAGTAGGTGTTGGCTTTTACTCTGCTGAGATTCAGGGCTCAATAGGCATATGAACAGACAAAGATTTAAGACCCTGGGACATATATTTAACCGGTCTAGTGATAATTATATGTTCAAATAAAAGGTGTAAAAAACCATGTATAATTTTATTTATATACTAAACTTTAAAAATCTTAACAGAGTTAGACTCATTTATAGTTTCCCTATGCATGGCTCTTCTGCCCCTTTTATTTGAACCTATAAGGAACCCTACTTGTTAAACATCTGTCCCAGAGACTTAAATCTTTGGTCCGTTCGCACCCTGAATCTCAGGAGAGTTGCCACACCTACTCTCCAGTGCATTGGACTCATCCAGGACAACTAACAAGAAGATGATGATGGACAACGCCCATCCCAAGAGTGTCTGCAACTGCAAGCAAGGTGATTCCATCCATCTGCTCCATGGGATCGAAACCCCCTCTTAATTAGAAACAGAGTGGACATCACCATCCCCAAAGCCCCAAGACTGGGTAATGAACAATGGACTAAGACATTATTATTCTATTATAGACTTATTATTCTAGCAAAGGAAGAACTTTTATCATTGATATAAAGGCAGTGGCCACCAGAGACTCTGAGGGGAGTGAGAGGGAATAATAGATGTAACATGGGGGCAATTTTGGGTCACTGGAATCCTGTAAGACATTACAATGACAGTATTTTGTCATAACCTATAAAACTTTGCAAGGCAGAGATTAAACTATAATGTAAACTGTAGTCCATGGTTAGTAGTGATGCTTCAGTGTGTTCTTCAATTGTAACAAATGTACTGCACTAATGAAAGATGTTATTAATGTGGGAAAGTGTGGAAGGGGGACGGTGTGGGGCATACAGGAATCCCCTATATTTTTTATGTATAATAACATTTATGTATTCTAAACCTTCTTTAAAAATAAAATATAAAAGTAAAACTCATAAGAAAAGACTAATATAAAACAAAAGAAATTCATGTTATAATTTTGAAAATATATTCATGGGAGGTATATGTATGAAAATGGCCAGTTGAGTTTTAAAAGTGTGCGTTCCATGTAATGGAAAGGCCATGACTCATACTGGCTTGAATTGTTTTTCTCCAGAGATGAGTGAATTTCATAATTGTAATTTTGAACTGGCAAAGCATAACACTTCTACACGAAGGCAACAGAGGAGATCTCCACTAATCACAAGCAGAGACAGAGAAAACTGTGAGTCCTCTATTGCCTATGTCTTCTTCTCTCAGTATCCTGAGGTAAATGTTAGAAACTATTTAATGAAATCAGTTACATTCAGTTTATTTTGCTTCATCAGGAAATCAGACATGAAAATAACTCCACTATCATATTGGAATATATTATACAATTAGCAGAAACTATTGGGCAACCAACCTTTTCATGTTATGAAAAAAAAATGATGTAGAAAAATGTCTTTATCATAATTAAGACAAATGAGGGGAGTATATGTGGCTCAAGCAGTTGAGCACCTGCTTTCCCCTTGGAAGCTTCCAGGTTGGGTCTCTGGTGCCTCCTAAAAACAAAAACAAACAACAAACCAACAAATGAGAAAACCAACTCAGGGGAGCCACCATGGCTCAGTGGTTGAGTGCTGGCTTCCCACCTACAAGGTCTGGGGTTCTATCTCCTGCCCCAGTACCAAAGACAAATGGGAAGATCCTAAGGGATCACTGGAGCAAATATGTCTAAGGAAGAGAAAATAGAAGTGGAAAACAGAAAAGGAAGGAAAGAAAAATGTCCTCTAGAGTTATGTTTTTAAACTTTATAGAAGGAATGACTCAATTGTTATTTACAGAACTACTTCAGCCTATCAGATTAGAAAATTTTAAAATGTCAGTAATATTCAGTGTTGAGGAAAGTGTGAGCAAACAGGTATTTACATTTATTCCTGGTATTATGTAAATTGGTCGAACCTCTTTGGACTGAAATTTTCAATCATCACAGAAATTTCAAACACACATGCCTTTGACTCATTAATTACCTTTGGGGAGATTTCTCCTAGAGAGGTGCTCAGAAACGTTCACAAAGTTAGAAACAACTTAACTATCTATTAGAAAAAAATTAAAAGTCTGTCAATAATTAGATTTCAATCCATCTGTCAATGGAGTACAACATAGTCACCTGTTTTATAAACATGAGATAGCTTTATAAGTCATGATACAGAATGGCCATTGGTATATTTTCTTACATGAAAAAAATTCATACAATATTTTGTATAGTTTCTTAAATTTGTGTTTTAAAATAGCTGCTGGGGGGAACTGGTTGCCAATATTTGTTAGTGTATCTGAACAGTAAAATTAAAATATCTGTAAGTTATTCTAGGGGTACTGGAGGATTTGTGAGAAAGATTAGAACATTTTCATTTTTGTATTCTTATATATGATAACATTTACCTTTTTAAAAATTTACCTATTTGAGAAAAATTATTAAAGCAGAAATGGTACTAATACTGAACCCCCCCAAAGAAACACCCTAAATTTTATCTTAAATAAAAGATACCTGATACTATATTGATGCAGAGGGCCAACAGCAGGTGAGTAAAAGAGGGTATGGGAGTTTTCCTCTTAGAGCTATGAAAACGTTCTAAACTGACCAAGATGATGACAGTACAACTCTGGTGAAACTGAGAGCCACTGAGTGTACAGTTAGGATGGATTGTACAAGGCAGGGGACCACGTAACACACTGAAACCCATGGTGGATGCTGGATGTGGTTAACAGTACCAATATGAGACTGTTCTCTCATAAAGTATAACAAATATGCAATACTAATACATGGCATTATTAATGGGGTAGTTTATAGGAAAAATACACCAAATATAAACCAGGGACTATAGTTAACAGTAATATTTTGATGATGTTCTTTCATCATTTATAACAAATGTTCTACCACAATGCAAGATGTTGGTGGTGGGATGATGTATGGGAACCCTGTATGGCATACAAGATTGTTTTGTGAACTTGCAAAGTCTCTAATGAAAAAGAAAAAAAGACAGCTGAGCCTTGTATCCTTTTTATTATCTCACTCTCTCTCTTTATTCTCTTTGACAGCGTCTCCATTTTTTCCTGGCCATTATATTGCTGTAGCTATGGGGATCCGTTTCATTGTTATGGTAACCATATACAGTATCATATTCATAAATTGTAAGTGATAAGAAATATATGGATCACAACATTTTTATCTAACAGTTGCAATGTATTACTCTGATTAAAATTCAGGTGCACAGAAATATAGCCTAGCAATATTGAATAAATGTCCTAATATTTTTGAAATATTATTATTTTTATAATTTGTTTATTTTAATAGCATTATTCAACAAAGGATCTCCTATTTCTTTGAAAGGTAAGTAAATGTTTTCTTATTTTTCAGTAGAGATGTATATATATGCATTTATATTAGGATGAAGATAGATATCCAATGGAGTTGATGAGTAAGGAAATGGTTAATTACAGTCCATAATTTCCTGGCATTTATGTCTATAAGATATTCATAAATATATATATATTATATAAAATAAGGGAATTCTCTTAAAACTTAGAGGATACTTAATTTTGACATGTCTATAAATGTGTATAGATATGTCATAGGGCATGACAATAATGGTTTAATGATTTGGAATGGAAAAGACTTTTATCTTGACTAAACAGAAAATGCTATATTATTTGGATATATGAAGAATTAATATTATATTCTCCCTTTCTAGAAGGCTACTGTGGTCCATGCCCTAAAAACTGGATATGTTTTCAAAATAACTGCTACCAATTTTCTAATGAGAGCAAAAACTGGTACCAGAGTCGAGATTCTTGTATGTCACAAAATTCTAGTCTCCTGAAGATATACAACAGAGTGGAGCAGGTTGAGTATTAGTTTTAACACCTCTTCCTATATTTACCCCCTAACATATGAGACAACTCATATATTATAATATAACATTATATTATGTATAAGCCTATACACATATACACAAATGTTCTTTCTCCTGCAGTTACAAACTCAGTAAGTCATCTCAGGCAAGATATTGAAGTTATAGCTAATTAAAGTCAGATTGAGTAAGACAGTTCTATCGATATGAGATCGAACAGAATATGTATTTAGTATACTATGCAATAAAATTTTTAACATTACTTTAATTAATTTAATTATTTAATTAATCCAAAGACAAAATCTGATTTATTCAGTTTTACCATCAATAATCATCCACCCTGGCAGTGGACTTGGCCCAGTGGTTAAGGCATCCGTCTACCCCATGGGAGGTCCTCGGTTCAAACCCCGGGCCTCCTTGACCTGTGTGGAGCTGACCCATGCGCAGTGCTGATGTGCACAAGGAGTGCCGTGCCACGCAGGGGTGTCCCCTGCGTAGGGGAGCCCCACGCGCAAGGAGTGCACCCCATAAGGAGAGCCACCCAGCGCGAAAGAAAGTGCAGCCTGCCCAGGAATGGCGCCGCACACATGAAGAGCTGATGCAACAAGATGACGCAACAAAAAGAAACACAATTTCCTGCCACTGACAACAACAGAAGCGGATAAAGAAGATGCAGGAAATAGACACAGAGAACAGACAACCAGGATGGGGGGAGGGGAAAAGGAAGAGAAATAAATAAATAAATAAATCTTAAAAAAAAAATAATCATCTACCCTACAGAATGTGAGCAGATGAATTGACATTAGAGTTTAAGCAATCGAGATAAATTAATCATTAGAATGAAGATGTTACAGGTTGAGTGTTAGAAAACATGAAAGTCATTCTACCTAAATAATGTTATTTCAACAGATATCAAGTTGGAAGGAAGGGAGTATATATAAGATATATACTTGAAAATATATGTACATACCTCATGTGATCTTGAGAAATATCATTAGACTCCTGTAACCTCCAGTCTCTTCATACTTCATTTTTTTTTTGTGATTTATGTAATATCAAATAGGTAGTATGCATTAGAGTCAGGAATAGGGCTTAGATATTCTAATACCAAATCAGTATCTTTATGCATTAAAAATAAGAAAGCAAAGAAATTACAGGTATTATGTGTGTGCTGTCTAAGTGGGAATTGTAGTAAATAGGAGATAGAGTGCATTTTCCCTAAGTGTTGGGAGAAATGATGAAATGATTATGTCCTTGTGCTTGTCAAAATTCTGGGCATTGACATTATTGGTGATTTACTGGTGTTTCAAACAGGATTTCTTCAAGTTACTTAAGTCATTTCATTGGATAGGACTCGTGCAAATTCCAACAAATGGGTCCTGGCAGTGGGAAGATGGCTCCATTCTCTTGCCTGACCAGTAAGTCTCTGGCTCAATAAGTTCTATATTTGTGGATTTGTTCCTAAGCTATCCCAAAAGATCATTCATGTATCACATTTTCCTCTGCCCAACCCCAAGACATTCCTATATTGTAACCAATTCAGCAAAAAATTCTTAGGGTCTAAATAAAGGAAAGAGGGAGTGGAGCAGAGCAAACAACAATATTGTATTCCTTAGAGTGCTTATTTGCTAAGAACAATGCAAGGTATTATATCCACTTTCTAGATCAGAACTAAGCAGAGGGGTTAAGTATTTTATGAGTTATTTTATTTTAAGTTTTAACAGCTTTATTGAGATATAATAGACATACAAAAAATTGTACATACTTAAAATATGCAATTTGCTAAATTTGACATAAGGATACACCCACAAAACCATCAATGTCATCAAAAAAATTAATATATCTATCACCTGCAAACTTTCCTCTTGTCTTTTCTGAGATTCTTCTTGGTTGTCACTCCCTGACTACCTCTCCCTGTCTTCAGGCAACTGATCTACTTTCTGTCATTATAGTTTAGTTTGCAATTAATAGAATTTAACATGAATGGAGTCAGACACTATATCCTTATTTTTATGTCTGGCTTCTTTCACTCGGTGTAATTATGTGGAGATTCAGTCATCTTATAAAATGTATAAAGAGTTAATTTTTCTTATTTCTGGGAAGCATTCCATTTATGGATAAAGCACAATTTGTTTACCTTTTCATCTTTTGATGGATAATTGCATGGCTAATATTTGCTGACTATTACAAATCAAGCTGCTTGCTTTGAACATTTGTGACCAGGTCTTTGTTGGAACATATGCTTCCATTTTTCTTGCGTAATACCTAGGAGTAGAATGGCTAGATCATATGACAGGTCTAAGTTAAACTCCTAAGAAACTGCCACACTGTTACCTAAAGTCACTGTACCATTTTACATTCCCAATATGCCAGATTTTTAAACAGTCCTTATCTTTTAAGAGATTTAAATAATCAGAAAAAAACCTTCTGGGAGCTTCCATGAGGTTGTAGAGCAAGGAGGGTGGTATGTCCTGACTCTACAGGGAGACGGCACAGAAGCTTGTGTTTAAGGACCTCCCAGACCTTGTCCTATGCATCCCTTCCTTTGACTTCTTCTCATGTATATGCTTTTACTATAATAAAGCTATAATTGAGAAAGGCTCTAGAGAATTAGGGACCAGATGGAGAGACAATGTATGAAGAAGAGATGGGCTCCAGTTGAGAGCCCCATCAAGACCCAAGAGCTGTGATGAACCTGTTGAACCATCCCAGCCAACCCTGTGAAGCAAAGAATAGGTACCCCAATGAACCTGACAAAATTCCTGACTCACAGGATCATGAGAAATACATTAGTTATATTTTAAAAATTTATGTATTTACTAATTATGTTAGCATTTCTGGTATACTTCATTCCATTTGTAGATCCATATTTTCATCTGGTATGGTATCATTTCTACCTTAAGGATTTCTTTTAATATTTCTTGTCATCTGGTTCTGCTGATGATTAATTATTTCAGCTTTGTATGCTGGAGAAGTCTTTATTTCAACTTAATTTTTAATAGATATTTCAACTTAAATTTTGATAGCATACACTTCTGGGTTGGCAGGTTGGGTTTTCCTTTTTTCTTTCAGCACTTTAAACAGTTTTTCCTCATTTTCTTGCTTCTCTGAGAAGTCTGATCTTCTCCTTATCTATGATCCTCTGAATGTAACTTGTCTTTTTCTCCTCTGGCTGCTTTAATAATTTTTCTTTATGACTGGATTTTAAAAAAACATATTTAATTTGTCTTGGTTCAGTTTTCTTCATCTTTCTTGTACTACCTTTTGATTGAGGATCTTGGGCATATGACTTTATAATTTTGAAGAAAATTATAAAATTTACTGCCATTATTTCTTCAAATATTTTCTTTCCTCTTCATCTTTTTTCCTTCAAAGATTCCAATTAAAGTTACATTAATCTTGTTGAAATTGAGGCAGAGCTCACTGATACTCTGTTCATTTTCTCTTTTCCGGTTATGTTCCATTTTTTGGATTGTTTCTATCATCATAAATTCTAGTTCACTAATATTTTCTCCTGCACTATCTAATCTTCCATTAATCTATCAAGTGTATATTTCATCACAGATGTTCAGATGTTATTGTTTTCATTTCTATAAGTTCATTTGGCTAGATTTTAAAAATATTTAATTTGTCTTTATTTTATTTTTGAATGTGTAAAATGCATTCATGGCAACATATTTAATGCCCTTTCTGATAATTCTAATGCCTGTGCTAGTTCTGTGTCAGTTTTGATTGATTGGTTTACCTCCTCATTATGGTCATATTATTTTGATTTTTTGCTTTCCCAATAGTTTTTATTGAATTCCATACATCAAGAATTTTGCCTTCTTTGGTGGTACATTTTTAAAATTTATTTTTACTTTTTATTTTATTTTAAAATAAGCTTTAAATTACATAAAAGTTACATAAAAATATAGGGGATTCCTATATACTCCACCCCCACCCCCTTCCACACTTTCCCCCAATTAAAGACATCTTTCATTAGTTTGATACATTGTTACAATTGATGAGCACATATTGAAGCAGTAATACTAACCATGGTCTATAATGTACATTATGGTGTACACTTTGCAATGCACAATTTTATAGGTTTTCACATAATATAAAATGGTCTGTATCTGTCATTGCAATGTTATGCAGAAGATTCCAGTGCCCCAAAATCATCCCATATAACACCTATTCTCTCTCCCTCTACTCAGAACCTCTGGTGACCTATCTTTATATCAACCTTAGAAGTTCTTCCTTTACTAGAATAATAATAAGTTACTTTTGTCCATAGTTGCATTCCCCCCTTATGTTTATTCATTCTTCAATCTTGAGGATTTGGGGATGGTGATGCTCACTCTGCTTCTCATTGAGAGGGGACTCACATCCCATGGGGCAGGCGGATAGAGCCATCTTGCTTGCAGTTATAGATATTCTCTGTTTTTTGGGGCATGGATATTGTCTATCATCATCCTTTTGTTAGCTGTCCTGTGTGAGTGTGATGAATTGGAGAATAGTGTTGGCTGTAATTCTGTTGAGATTCAGGGCTCAACTGGCATATGAACAGCTGGAAGACTTAAGTCTCTGGGACACATCTTTAAGGGGTATACTACTAATTATAATAAAATTATAAATGAGGCCAACTCTCATACATTGGGGAAATAGATTATCATATAGTTCAAGGTAAGGCCCACTGACGCTACATATTATTTATTCCTAAAAAAAACATCATTGCGCTTTTTCTCTGGGATGCTCCAACTTGGAAACAGTTTGATGTGTTTGGGTTTCACTTTTAAATATTATTAGGCAAAACGTTTAGTCCAGGGTTAATTATTCCTCACTACTGAGGCAAGAACCCTTCTAAGTAATCTACCCAGTCTAGTGAATTATGAAGTTTTACACTACAGCTGGAGAGAACCAGCATGATTCCATAGCCTGTGTAAACGCCAGGTGCTGTACCCTCTAAACCTTCTGGATTGTTCTTTTTCCAGCCTTGGCTAGTTTCTGCACACCCATGCACTGATCAGCACTTTGCTGAATTCTCACCTGGGACTTTCTGTATGTCTCCAGATGTTTTTCTCTGTTCAACTCTCTTGTCTCTAATACTCTGTTCTGAGAAATCTAGCCACCTCTGTCTCTCGGGAACCGTAGGTATTCCATGTATTCAGTTTCTACAGCGTTCTCCTACAACCACTTAACTATGCAACCCAACTCCACACACCAGGACTAAATGGCAATAATGTGGTAACCACAGAGTTTGTAAAGGTAAACTTAAACATTGGATTTGAATGCAAAAATAGCTCTCCAAAAAGGTCATTTCTATCATTTAAAAGAGCTAACTTATTACCACACTATTCAGTAATTTCCTCAATCTAGCACAAGAGTCAAGAATAAAGCCTGTGGTTTGTCACAGAGCTGTTTTCCCTTTTCCTTCAGTCTCTTAATATCACAAATGATATTGTGACTGTTTTTATTTATATCAAGTATATTTTAAGTGTTTGAGTCTCTAATTCTTTATTAAATGATAAAATACAACATTGTTATTAATATTAGATTAATTAAGTGCTTCCTCTCTGTCAGGCTGTTTTAAGCTCTTTTGTACACTTAAAAACTTTAGATGGTCAATATTACTTACAGATTAATTTTACTGTGAAGGGACTGAGTTGTAGGGAGTGTAATATTTCCAGATGGCCATAAAATTAGTAACTTGCAATAAGGATTCAGGTATAGGTCTTTCTGACTGTAGAGCCAGAATGGTGTTTTAGTTTCCTGGTTGCTAAAGCAAATACCATGCAATGGACTGGCTTAAACAATGGGAACTTATTGGCTCAAGTCTTAGAGGCTAGGAGAATTCCAAATCAAGGCATCATCAAGTCCATGCTTTCTTCCCAAACACTGGCATTTTGGGATTGTCTGCTGGGGATCCTAGGTCCTGTGCTCCTCTGTCACGTGGAAATGTACATGGTGATCTCGCCCTTCTCTTCTGGATTCCATTGACTTCTGCTTCTGGCTGCTCCCTCTGTGGCATCTTTCTCTCACTGTGACCTTCTCTATAAGGCCTTGAGTAATAGAATTAAATCCCATTCCGGGGCGCACCTTATCTGAGGTAACTTCATGAAAAGGTCCTGTTTACAAGGATTCTCACCCACAGGAATGGATTAAGATTAATAACACGTTTTTCTAGGTACTTCACTCCAAACCACCACAAATTATTTAAAATTACTCTTACTTTTTCACTGAGTTTTATTGACTTTGCCCTTTTAATGCTTAACTTGCAACAATCAAAAAATTTTCCTTTGTGTTCATTACAACAGGAAATGCATACTTTCCCACTAATCATATATTTGGAATTTAGGGCCACAGTATCTCCTAGAATTGTTCTGGGATGGCCTCATTTCTCCCTGGATTGTGATTTAGTCATTGACACAAACAAAAATTTATTCTTTGGAAATACTAATATAATTTTGAATCATAGTCTCTCAATATTTTCCCCTATATAAGTGCCAAAGTTTCTTTTGAGTGCAAAGCAACTAGCATACTAAATTTCTGTTAATGTATGTAGTACATATTGAGTTATTCAAGTTCCAGGAACAAGACAGAGGTGCCTAAGTCGATCATGATTAAGAGATAATTAAAACACAACTCCTTCAAGAGTTTCACACCCCAGTCAGAGATATAGAGATAAACAAATAGGCATAATCCAAGGTTATCATACTCTGGCAAAAGTGTGATTTGTGTGGTATGGGAGAAGGGATGCAGAAAGTGAAGAACCACATGAAGAAAGTGAGATAGAAAAGATGATGTTCTAATGTGCTTAGATTGTGACCCTCTAAAAGAAGGTACTAAAAATCTCATATTTTTCTCCCTATAGAGTTCAGATGATTATACACAGCCTTTTTAAATATAGATACTATCAGAATATGGTTCTTTCCATCTGTTTCTGGCGAAAACAAATCATTATTCATTGTCTTGATCATAAATCTCCAGTTTACTCAAGATCCCAGAGTAAAATACAGATATAGAAACAGCTATCCCTATGTGGAATATCTATACATGCATACTCGCAGACACATATGTGCCTCAAATATATATTTTTGAGGATTTACACATTTTTTATTCTCCTTATCAAGTAAAATTACACATATATGAAGAAGATTGTTCATTTTTCACAAAACATGCCATCTGTTGTATTCTAAGTTGCATCCTGAATTCATTTCTAATCTATTTGTTCTACTTTCATTTCAGTCAGGTATATAGATGAAGAGAGTCTAGTCTTTCTGACCTCACCTTTTGCTAAAAAATTAATTAATATAAAATATAATGCAATTTAATACCTTTATTCTCTGAGTTGGCTATATTTTGCATACATGTGAACTAAGAAGATCCAGACATGATCCTAAAATCTCCTGAATTATATCATTTAAGTACCTATATTGCAAGTTAAATATATTATTTCATTTTGACATTATTGCCTGAATAAAGTCATGAATATAATTTGTCCTTCTCTCTCATCTAGACTAACAATGATTGAAATGCAAAATGGCACCTGTGCAGTCTATGGCTCAAGCTTTAAAGGCTATACCGAAAACTGTTTAACTCCAAACACATATATCTGCATGCAGAGGAATTTGTAAGGTGCTTATGGTTTAGAAATAATAAAAGATACAGAAGACAAAAAGCCATTCTCTGAACGATGCCTGTTAAAAAAAAAGATAATTTTTATAAATAATCTACATATGTGTCATCTCCTAAAAAGAAATTTTGTAGGCAAAGACAATAAACAATTAATAAAATTAATTTTCTTCTATCAAAGTGGAGTTGTTTTCTTTCCTTTTGCTTTTAATTTTAAGTAATGCACATATTCATTTTTTAATTTTCTAAATTTTGAAGATAACAAGGGTTGATACTAATTTGATGCTATAATATTCAATATGTACAAATATGAAGCTATTTTGCTTTCAGAAGTTTTACACCTCCAAACATTTGAAAATTCATAAACTTGTATTGCATTTTCAATGTTCAAAATTTCCAAATAAAATTTGACAAATCTACAAATACACTAGCAATTTATAGTGTATTTCAGCATGCCACTAGCAAGTTAATAAAGTCAAAGCCATATATTCCAGAAATTGAATTACTCTGTGCAAAAAGAATATGGTATTTTTTTTACACAAAGAATAGAAACTAAAGAACAGAGTTTGAAGTGGTTGTATAATGCTTATAGAAGATTTACATTTGAGTTGAAATCTGTTGAAGTGTAGAAATTTTCTTGATAAATTGTCAGGCAAATAGAATTACTGGCAAATGGGACGATAACTTGCAAATGTGCAGAATAGAAGAGACTGTGACTCCAAAGAAAACTGGTTTGAGCGGAGCAGAATGATGGATTGGGTGAGGCACAAAACAAGTGATGGAGAGGGAGGTAGAGCTAAATCATAATGAGCTTTGTATGCCTTAGCAGTAATTCTGGATTTTATTATAAATGCAATAGGTAATTAGTGGGTTTTATGTAATAAATAGGGAGTGAAGGTACAGAATGAACAGCTGCTTAAGGGAGACTTAGTGAAAAATTTCATGGAGAAAAGTATTTATTTTTTAATGTAGTCAATCAAGGATAAAGAAATGTGTTAGGCCAAACAAGTTTTAAAATTATTTTGAAAAATAGTAATGTTCACCATCCAGAATTAACAAAACTTAGCATGTAGAAATTTGCTTTAGGATTTTATTGTGAAATATTTACATTATAGAAAAAATGCCAAAAAAGCACACGGAAAAATATTAACAAGCACTCAGAAAACTTTTGCCATATTTGCTTCTGTTTCTGGAATTACGGTGGGGAAGATAGCCTAAAATTCTTTCCACTGAAAATAACAAAAAAAGTTTTAAAACATATTACAATTTATCAAAACATTGCTAACCTGAAAAGTGGGTATGAAATCAGTAGAAACTCAGAGTTAAATGAAAATGAAAATCCCAACAGAAAAGCAACGACTGAAACTAGCTTTCATTCTGAGGGTTTATATGAAACTTAAGGAACCTGAGTTCTGTTTTGATGGTTGGCAATTAGGGGCACTGGGAAAACAAAGGAAAGCCTAGGGACCAAATAACCTGAAGGGTTGAATGTAACTTATGTTTCTAAAACTGGGATATCCAAAGGCTGGAAACTCATATAAGAAATAAACTCATATAAGACCATAGTACAGGAATTAGTAGCAACAACACTTGTCAGCCTTAACCTTTGAAGAGATAGACTGGAAAAGATAAAAATATCCATTGAGTATTTGTAACCACAAACGAGTCCTCAGTAAAGTTTGCAGGCCAAAGTCTAACAAAAGTTAAATCCAAAAGAATTGCAGGCAAAATATTTTAAGTGGTTCTAGGTTAATAGTCTATAATAACCTATTAAAAATACTAATGCCCAATGAAGGAAAGCAACATTTACTCTGTTTCCAAATTATTTTAACAAATAAACTTCCTAAGACTATGAACTCAAAGTAAAAAAAACCCACAAAACAAAAAACAGAACACCATGATTTAAAGCCAGCAGACACAAGAGACTAAAAAAGACGCAGATATGTAAGGCACAAATTTCAAACCAATATGTGTTTAACCTAATAGAAGAGAACAATGAACATATAAACAAGGGATAAAAGATTATAAAGTATATCAAGAATTCTAAATGAAAATATAATAATTTGTGTTAGAAACCCTGCTAAAGGAAATTCTAAAGAAAAAGTTTGTGATTAAAAGACAAAGATATCAAAATGAAGTTCTGTGGTATAAAAGGTATGTGGAACAAATCAAACATTAATTGTGTGAGTAAATCTAAGATTGCAATTACATAAAACAATAATAGCAAGCTACCAAATTTACAGAAAGGCTAAAAGGCAGACAATAATTAAATTCAGATACAAATCAATTGCAAAATAGAATTATCAAACCATCTTTTGAGACTGTGAAGCACTTCTAAACATTGCTTGCCGTTGGAGAGCTGAAGTACTCTTCTTGTTTTGATATCATCTATATAATGACAAGGTTTTTTGTCCTGCTTGGCTCTCTCTTCTGAACTTGAGTCCTAAATCCATTGCCTATGTGTCATCACCACTTGGATATTGAATATATTCATCAAACACAACATATTCAAAACTGAAATCTTAATCTTTTTCCAACATTTCACCCTCACAGCCTTTCCCGTATAAACTGGCCTTGAAGATTGTATTAAAATTTCAGGGAATTTTTTTTTTTCTTACCTGCTTTATGGCTGCTTACTTTTCTTCCTTTGCCAAAGGAGAACCTGCGCATGCATGCTTTCTCTTCCCAGAAGGGCTGATTTCCTCTTTGGAAGTCAGTACACCTGGATGCCTTTTGAATTTAGCTGATGACTGATAGATTATCTCACTTTTCTCCATTTTTAGGGTGCAAACCATGTTCTCTTGCAGCTTTCTACATATTCAGAGAACAGAATTCTGAATAAACTTTTAGAAGTGGATATAACAATATTTATTTATCTCTTTCTGTAGGTCTCCCTACTCTATCTTTTGTGGAAATTCACTGCAGTAATTTTCTGGATCATTTACCTGGTGCTTCTTTTGTCCATTGGGATTTTAGTTACAAAGTATAAATCTTATGTTAAAATAGAAATCTGCTTTTATACTGCTCACTTAGTGGAATCTGATTAAGATCATAAATTGATTAATCAGTCAATATCTTAACCAGGTGTAATATTCTGTATACAGAAGAGACAACTGCTTCTCTGTAGAAATAACTTCCAAAGAGGTGATAAGTCCTTCTGTGAAGAGAAGGCACACATATGCAAGTTCTCTTTTTGCAAACCACAGGAAAATTATTCAAGGCCAAAGGCAGGCTACGCTGAGATTTTAAAATCCCTTGGAGCCAAGGACCAAGAGGGACTTCACACCCACTTGCAAACCTTTATCAATGGGCACTCATGGGAAAGATGCAGGGCGAGTAGGAGATTGAGAGACCCCCTTTCAGTGGCACAGGTCTACAGGGCCTCCCAAGATTTCAGGGTCTGGTGGGCAGGAGAAACTTCCAAGCCCTAAGCCCTGCCTGCGTAAAAGGTGCTAATTGACTGCCCTAGGAGGACAGAAAGAAAACCAGCCTTGTGCCCTAAATGTCCTGATTCTGGAAACCACCAAAGATAAGCTACTCCCCCTGTTCCAGGAAAAAGTCACCTGCTGTCTCCTAGGGGAAAGTAGAAATCCAGTCTGCTCCCACTGTGCTTTGACAACAGGCAAAAGCCATCTGTTTCTGGAAGAGGGGAAGAAACCTGATGTTAGACAAAGCAGGGGAGTTCAGGCTGGGGAGAGACAGGAAACTCCCTTACACACAACATTCTACCAAAAGAAGACAGAGTTTACATGCCTCGGGGGAGGGTCAGGAAATCTGCCTGCCTGAGCCATAGACTGGGCACTGAGTGAGACACATTTTCCAAAGATAGACCAGTGAAAACCAGACATAGAGATGTACCAAATGTTGTAATTCCTAGAAGGGTGAGTCAAAATAACTACGATTTATAGCCTAAGTCATCTGGGGGAAAGGTGAAAATCAGCTTGAACATATAGGGCATTTCGGTAAAAAATTAATTATAAGAGTAAAATGGAAATGCTAAATGAAAACGTGATGTGAGAGATGAAGAACTCCATGGACTTGTCAGGAACTCAACAGCAGGTAAAAGCCTGTCACTAGTGATAGTACTGATGGCTTTATAATTTAGACCTTCGAGGCTTTTGGTTCAAAATTGGTACTACATATATTCTACTTCTTGAACTCCATGCACCCATATTTTGAATTTGTATTCTTCAGGGTCTCCAATAATATATCTGAGTCCATTTTTCAGAGTGGAATCTATGAGAAGACAATGAACCTGTGACCAACCTGTATTCATCTGACTCAATCCCCTGTTATTCACTCCACACATCAAGTTGGTGCAAAACATGTGCCCAGACATGGCAGGGACCACATTTATAAATTCCCTCCACTTGCAATCGCAACTGCAAGAGAATGCTCTTTACTCACATTATTTCTTCATTTGGTCCTTGTTTTAGTTTCATTGACTGCTCCAAGCAAAGTATCGTGAAATTGTTCAGTTTAAACAATGGGAATTTATTTGCATATGGTTGTAGACTGAGGAAATGTCCAAATCAAGGCATCATCAAGGCAATGTTTTCATCCTGAAGATCGGTTGCTAGCGATCCTTAACTCCTCTGCTTCGTGGAAAGGCACAATGAGGCGTTTGCTGTTCTCTCCCTTCTCTTCTGGGTTTCATTGGTATCAGCATCTTGTTTCTATGTCTCTCTCTCTCTCACTCTCTCTCTCTCTCTCTTCATTCTGTTTATAAAGGAATCCAGTGATAGGTTAAAACTCATCTTGGTTGAGGTGGGTCACACTTTGACTTAAGCAACCTCATCAGAAGGTCCTACTTACAAAGGGTTTACACCCAAAGAAATGAATTAAATTTAAGAACATGTTTTTCTGGATACATACAGTTCCAAACCATCATACTTCATCATCTGGATTCCAAAAAGACATGTACTTTCCACTTAAAAGAATACATTAATTCCATCACAATATCCCAAACGCCTTAAGTCTTGAGTCATTTCAGTAATAATACTAAGTACGCAGGCTCATCAAAATTTGTTATAGACATCGTCTGTCCTGGGGCACAACTCCTCTCAATCTATAGACTTCTGAAACCAAGAGAGGACAAGTTATCTGCTTCTAATATACAAAGGAGGGACAACCATAGGATAAAAATTCCCATTCTCTTTGGGGAAATTAGAAGGAAATTCTCTGGAATCTTCATAACTGATTCTAAGTCATTGTATGGCAGAGTAGTGACAAAATTCATTCTTTGAAGGTCACATCATCAGCCAAATTCATTGTCTTTCTCTTATCCATTCATTATTGGTCACTATGATGAAGCAAAGTCCTCAGAAAAATACCAAAATATAGGGTTAAGTATTATTGCATACAAAATGGTTCAATTTATTGAAGAATTTCAAAAGATTTGATAAACTTAAAACTTCAGCCACCAGAGAAATATCAAACTTATCTTTCTTCTTTTCGATCTGTTCTTAATTTCATATTTGCATTATTAATTTTCTTCAAATCATGTACATCAATATTAATATGTCTTATTTTTTATAAGTGGGCCACACAAATGTCATTGCTAGTATATTATTACAATTAATATTATATGGGTTTCAATATTTTAATGAAACATTTTTAGGTATTAATGAACAAATGTTTATCTTGACTAAATTAAAAATGGTCTTGGAAACTATTTCTTTTTCCCCCTTTTTTTTTCTTTATGCTTAAAATAATTCAACCTCTGTATTTTGTCTTCTTCCATATGCAATGATCACGTTCTTTGCAATCACCTTCAAGTAATTGACCATTTTAAAATATATATTTGCATGGATTACAGGCAGTACCAGGATATTTTATTGAAGACTAGAAGAGAAAAGATTATCTACTTTAAAGGACAATTTACTTTATATATCAATTCCATTAAAGAAAAGCCACTCTGCATTTAATTAAAATGTAAAGAAACAAATATTTCTTAGGCAGATTTCTTAATACATCAATAATGCAGAATACTTATGTCCTTCCAAAGTGAAGGGAGGAAGAAGGGAGGAGGGAACTCCAAAACAATGTCCCTGCACTAAAGCAATGATAAAGCGAGCAAAAAACTCTCAGACCAATCCTCCTATGAACTCTGGAATTTAATAAAAAGCCTATAAATACTAAGGGAGTATGAAATGAAGAAATGTGCTTGTCCAAGGCTAGGCACACACTCAGACATTGAAAGACCCCAGGCTTCCCCTATGGCTGACGTTTAGCCTCCGCAGAAGCAGGAAGTGCAGCTGAGGCAGGGGTGTGACCAGGCAGGTGAGCACTGATGGATGCTCCAACCCAGAGCCCACCTGCAGAGAAACTGGGCTTTTATTTTGTTTTCTCTTTGTTTTTGCATGTGAGTGTTGTTTTTTGGCTCCAGACACTAAGGATACCTCTATTAAATAAATAGCTGAACATAAGCTATCTGAACAGATTCTACAGTGACCACATGTGACTAAGGTAACAGTCTTTAGAAAATAGCTTAGAAAAGTTACTGAAATGTAAGAAAACTACAAGCCACAACAAGTAGCAACAGCAAACCCTGAGTTGAGGGTGTATTTCTATATACCTGCAATGAGCAATTGTAAAGAAAATTAGGAAAACAATTCCATTTATAATAGTATATAAAAGAATAAAATAGCTAGGAATAAATTTAACCAAGGACATACAAAATTGGTGCACTGAAAACTACAACCCATTGTTGAAAGAAACTAAGAGAGACCTAAATAAATGGAAAGAAGTTCCATATTTATGGATTGGAAGATTTATATCATTAAAACGCAAAGTGATCTACATATGTAAAGTAATCTCTACCAAAATATCAACAAGTATTTTCATAGAAATGGATAAGTTGATTCTAAAATTCATATGGAATTTCAAAGGGTGCCAAATATCTGAAACACTGTAGAAGACGAAGAGCAAAATTTTAAAACTAACACGTTTGATTTCAAAACTTATTTCAAAGTTACAGTAATAAAATAGCATGATACGATGTCCATACTGTACATTTGGCGCATATTTTCCATACTGCCTCATTATCAACACACTACATCTTTTTACATAGATGCAAGAATATATTATTACTGCTAACCACAGTCCATAGGTCACTCCATCTGTATTTTTCCCATACTTCTCCACATTCCCAGCATCCTGCGGTAATGACGTACATTTGCTCTAGCTCACAAAGGACACTCTTGCATCTATACCATCAACCACAATTCTCATTCACCTCTTGGTTTCCTGTGCTATTCGGTTCTTAAATTATTTTCTTGCATTCTGTCAACTGGCATTTACATACCTAGACTACCATTTTCAGTCACATACTCAATTATAAATTAGCTGTTACTCACTATGTGTTACCATACACTCTATACATTTCCACAATTTTGCAGAAAAGCTAATTAAAACTTTTACATACATTAAACATCATGGTAACAATCAGATGATATTGTCTTATCTGTAGCAAATGTTCTACCACAGTGTGGTGTTTTGATGGAGGGTTGTTGTTCAGGAGTTATGCACATGTGTGAGATTATTTTATAAGTTTATAACTTCTGTTATAAAAATATATTCAAAAAATAATAATAGGGTGGTTTGGGAGAAAAACACACCAAATGTAAGATAAGGACTATGATTAGTAGTAAGATTTTGACAATATTCTTTCATAATTTGTAACAAACTTCTCACGGCAATGCAAGGTGTTGGTGGAGGGTTGATGTATGGGACCCCTGTATGACGTTATGCATGTTTGCTTTGTAAGTTCACAACTTTTACTACACACTTAATTGTTTATGTATGTTCATATATAAGTGATATAAAGATAATAATAATAGGGTTGGTTGGGGGGAAAATACTTTGGTTAGTAATAATATTTTGACAATGCTCTTTAATCATTAGTTAACAAGGTTTAACAACAATGCAAGTTATTGGTAGGAGGATGAGTTATGAGAGTCCTGTATGATATTATATATGTTTGTTTTGTCAGTTCACAACTATTATTATACTCTTTTTGTTTATGTATGTTTATGTATGAGTGACATATTTCAATAAATTAATTTTTTAAAATGCCATGATACAGGCATAAGGATAGAAATATAGAACAATGAAGTGGAATGGAAAGTGCAGAAATAAATCCATATTTAATAAGAGTCCAATGTCATTCATTGGGGAAAGAATAGTTTCTTCAACAAATGGTACTGGAAAGCAGATTTGGCTCAACTGATAGCGCATCTGCCTACCACATGAGAGGTCCAGGGTTCAAACTCAGGGCCTCCTGACTTGTGTGGTGGCCTGGCCCACTTGCAGTGTGGATGCGCGCAAGGTGTGCTGTGCCATGCAGGAGTCTTCCCCACATAGGGGAGTCCCACGCACATGGAATGCGACCTGCATGAGAAAAGCACAGCTTGCCCAGGAGTGGTGCCACACACATGGAGAACTGGTGCAACAAGATGACACAACAAAAATGAGATACAAGATTCCTGGTGCCACTGACAAGAAAACTAGTGGACAAAGAAGAACACAGAGCAAATGGATACAGAGAGCAGACAATGGGGGGGGGGGGGATAAATATAAAATAAATTTTTAAAAACAAAACAAAACAAATGGTCCTGGGGCAAGAGGATATCAATGTGCAACAGAGTGAATTTGGACCCCAAGCTTATATCATACAGAAAGCTTAACTTGAATCAAAGACCTAAACGTAAAATCTGAAACTATAGAATTCTTAAAGGAAATTAAGAAGGGGTAAATCTTCATAGCAATAGTTTATTAGATATGACACCAAAAGCATGAGCAATAAAAGTAAAAAATTAGGAAAATAGGATTTCATCAAATTTAAACTTGTGCATCCAACAACACTATCAATAGAATTTTAAAAAACATCCCACAGAATGGGAAATAACATTCACAGATCTTGTATCTGAGAAGGGTTTAGTATTCAGAATATGTAAAGAACTTGTACAACTCAATAACAAAAAAGATGATGAATCCATTAAAGATTGAAAGGAATGGACTTGAAGTGATATTTTTCCAAAGATTATACAAACATAGCAAAGTGAATCAGTGGGCCACAGATGTTGTAGAAGAAACTTTAAGCCAGCTCACTAAGCTAAGGAAACCATTTAAAGATACTGTGGCCTGTGTCATCACGCAGAATAGAGCTGGGTTACACCCGGTAAGTTCTGGCTTCTGAAACATCTCTACTGCCGGGAGCTGCACTGTGAGATGGGAGAGCAAGACCGTGTACTGCACAGTCAGTGCCATTGGACTCTCCATTTCACTTCCTTGTCCAGCTTGTGTTTTCTCCTTTTGTTTCAGCATTTCTATTTCCTCTTCTAACCACCAACTGTGAATTCAGTGAATATGTTTCCTGTTCTCTTTATGTGTGTGTGTTTTGTGGCACTATCAAAATGTAGAGAAAAACCAAAATGACTGCAATGTTACACAAATGGCAGCCCAAAAAGTCCAATGTGTAGTTCACTATAGGTAGTCCAAAGCTGTATGACCACTTGTCTTAACGGTGATATTTCTTTCCAAGGGTGCTAAATTTGAATTATTTGCTAGTGTGAAATTTTCTCCACTCTGAAAAGATTAAAATACACGAATTTTCCAAATCTTGTAGTTTTGCTAGAATAATACATTATTCAAAGTTTTAAAAAACCACATTAGGGTTTTCGTGGGCCAATAAAAATTGTTTTTTTAATGACATGGAAATAATTGAAAAAGACTGCTCAATTTATTTTCCATTAGATATTATCCCAATTTTTTTGAAAGAAAAATATGTGTATGAGTAAAAAAATGAAAATATATCAAAATTTTTAAAATTGTCTTTTACAAATGAAAAGAAAACATTAAAGAGATTCTCTCTGGGTAAAAAATATGTTAATGGATGTGGCAGATAAAAATTATTTCCGTTTCATTGTCTTTTATCTGTTCTCAGGCAACATTGTAATCTTTTACAATTATTTTTAATAATATTCTAGCATGCCCTGATTGCCTTTTATACACTAATATTTTGTTTGGAAAATCAGTGATATATTTTTAGAAGAGTAGTTCTCAAAATTTTGGTCTCTAAACTCTTAAAAATTTTGATACTTCCAAAGAAATTTTGTTTGGGATTTATTTATTTGCATGTGACATATTACAAAGTAAAACTGAGAAACTAAATCAGATTCATTCATTTATATGGAACAATAATAAATTTATTGTATGTTATTAAATAACAAAGATAATTACACTTTTTAAAACAAAAAATAGTGATAACACTGGCATTGTTTTACATTTTTGTAATTCTCTTTCATGTCTGGCTTAAAAGAAAATGGCTGAATTCTCAAATCTGCTTAAGCATTTAGTCTGTTGCAATATTGCACTTCAGAAAGTGTCAGGAAAACTGTACCATACACTCATGAGAGTGAGACTGAAAAAAGTAAATAATATCAGAATATCTTGATACTAATAATTTTGCTCTTACAGGCACCCCAAGAGTCTTAGTGCACAAAAAATTACAATTCAGAGAAATACAAATTAAGTCTATTCTTTACCTAGAAACTTACTTGCTTTTGCTAGGATATAAATAATTAGACTCTACATTAAACAATATGATATTCATTTATAAGGGTTAAACTTTTGAGTAGTTCCATATAAATTGGAGTAATCAAGATAATGTTTCATGGAAGACGATGTAATTACTGAAAGATGTCAAAATCTAGATAATTTAAGTGGAGAGATCTATAAATACTAGATTTGTACTATGTATAGGAATTTATGAAGGAAACAAAGTGAAGATACATTGATGGAATCTGAGATATTTGATTCAAGAAATTTAATAAGTATGCTCTGCAAGGGAAAGGCACATTAGGTTTTTTTTTTAATCAGAGTAGAAACCTAGTGAAAATGTTACATTTTCCCAAAGTTATTAAACAAATAACAGATTTCAGTGAAAATTAGAATGGCTAGAGCATGGGTACAAATATATATGTGTGTGTGTCTGTACGTATATATATATGCACACACACACACACATTTTATTTAGTGTTTACTATGTGCAAGGCAATCTTTCCATTGCTTCAAATATTTTAATTTGCATAATCCACAAAAGAATACTATGAATTTAGCCCTTTTATTAGTTCTACATTACATATGAGGAAACCAAGACAGAATGTGAGTAAACGGAGTAAGGATAAACAGCTGTTATATGTAAGTCAGGATTCAAACCCGTGCAGATCTGGTGACAGCCTTGGCCCTTAAGCAATCTGAATATCATAGGTGTTAAATCTGTATACCATGTAGATGGTTAGAGTGGGTATATCTAAGTATACTTAAGTATGCAAGCATTTATTGCTGTATTTTTCTTTTAAAATGTTAGTTCTTGGTATGCATACATGCAGTTAGATTTCGAGTCTCAGAGAACGATAATCTTTAATGAAAAGGCAAAGGTTAACATATAAAAACAACTGAGGATATTAGGGATGAGGTTGTTTTTAACTATATGATAGACATAGTATTTCAATGACATAATAGCATTTTGAGTTATTCATTCATTTATTGCATAACTGAAGTTTTCAAGATTTCATAGTTGGTTAGAGAAGTTTAATTTATTCCCCCAGCAATAAAATTCAAGCACTGCATTCAAACCAGAGATTTATTGTTTCTATTGAGTTATTCATGTATCTTGAGTATTTGTATGCTTTATTTTATTTTATTTTTTTTAAGGGGACAGAATGAGAGAACTAATTATCTTTACTAGGAGAACTAATTAGGGAATAAAATTTGGGCTCATATAAACATGCATATCCCATGTTTATAATTGGAATTGAGATTCAAAATTAATAATATATGGAAGATTAACTCAAAATCTTTGAAAAACTTTGAGGATGAGGACAATGTTAGGCTCCTGAAATGAATAGAATGACTTGATCCCTTTCTCCTGATGCAAAAACAGATGAATCAGAGATGGTGTGAACATGTGTGCGGCAGAGCAAAAGGATAACGGAAACAGTTCCAACATAAAATACTTTGTCAAAAGTTCTTTTATGGACAGAGGCCAACTAACTGCCATGACACGTGAGCATAAATCTGGAAGTTTGGATCAAGCTAAAAGACTTACAATTTCGCACACACACTCTTTTCTGTAATCTCAGACCCTAGACATGTTCCTTTCAGTGCAGAGCTACTGGATGTGACTAGATGTATCAGATATAAGGATAAATTTACACAGAACAGAAAAGACATCCAATTACCAGAAATTTACAGATCAGGAAGAGAATAGACAATTCTACCACAACCAACCTTGATTACAGGGGAGCCCAATTCAGTATATAGATGGTAGAAAGATCATAAAATCCTGGCTGGATACAGAGACAAGCATATTAAATAACTCGAATCCACTTTGGAAACCACACACTTTTAGGAAAGTCAGGATCCCAGCTTCGACTCAGCTGGTCAATTGTACAATATTTTTAACTTCTAATGAAGAGATTACAGTCACATAGCTTATAATTCTCATTATCAGCCCCACTAAATCTCAATCATCAGGGAACTGTAGGTACATAAATTAGGGCAGAACTTCCTTTCCGGTATCCAAGAGCTGTGATGTCTTGAATGATAAATATCCTGGGTGTGACCTATTGACTCTGCACTTAGCATAGATTCTCCTCTCACCTAAGCATCAAGTGATTCTTAAAACCAGATCCTTCATATTTATTCTACATCATATTTCAAAATCATTACAAAAGCTTAGGCATATTGCCAAAGCCACCTGAATCTTTAAATTTGAAGTACTTTAACTTTATTGTTTTCATTGCATTTAGAAACATGCTCTTTTCTCAGTGTTAGTTAAGGTTGTGCTCTGAGTGATTTCTTATTGCCTGAATAGCTTTGCAGAGGTAAGGAGGGAAATGATCCAATCATTCTTGACCTGGTTATACGAGACATTCCACAGTTAATATGTAGGTACTGAATTAGTGTTGGGGTGGGGGTAGAGAGCTGCATTTACTTCACTTATTTCACACAAAATGGACTTATGTTATATAAATGATTTATCTTTACCAGAACATTCTATTTTTCATCTTTATTTGTTCATATTCAAAATACTTAACTACTATTGGCTTTCCCCCTAAAACAACCGAAGTTCACTAGAAATTGAGTTAACATTAGCAGAATCGCACAGTAATGAAGTGTGTGTGTTGGCAGTGATAAGAGTGCAGCACCGCAGAGCGGGTGTAGCTCATTGGCTGAGCAACTGCTTCGTGTGTGTGAGGTCCCAGATTTAATCCCTGGTACCTGCTAAGGAAGGAAAAAAAAGAAGAGTACAGCATTTCAAAATATGTAAGATGTGTGCCTGGTTCATCTTTTCATGTCCCAGAACACATACTAAATTGTAAATTAAGGTTTTTATGCACTGTGACCTTTACATTTTGTTTCATATATATTTGCCTACATTGGATTTTTGTTCATCATAAATTAACCAGGTGAATCTAGGTTTTCACTCAGAATTCAGAGCTACAATAAATACAACCCACTCTTCAAACCTGCTTGAAAAATTGCTAAAAGTGATTTCTACATTATAGAATGAAGAATGGGAAATTAAAATGAATAGGAAAATGTTCATGCATGGCAAGCTGTAAGTTATATAGTTAATTATACTGTCTGATATACAAGCACTGTTGTGAAATTAGCTCAGACATATAGTGATACGTTTTAAAAAAAGAACAAAATTGGAGGACTGTTACTTGCTGCTAGATTCAAGACTTATTATAGATAGAGTAATCAAAAACGTGTGTAGTATTAAAGTAAAGATATTCAAATGGATAAACATAAGAGAATAGAGGGTACAGAAACAGATTCACACATATTTGCAAAATTGATTTTTGACAACTGTACAGAGATAATTAAGTGGAACAAGGATAATCTTTTTACAAATTGTGGTGGAAGAGTAGATATCTTTACGGGCAGACAGAGAAACTACAAGTCCGTGATTCACCTTTCACAGTAACAACATACATTAATTCAAAGTGTCATGGACCTAAATGTAAAACCTAGAACTATCAAGCTTCTAGAGAAAACAATGGAAATGCCTTTTATCACCTTAAGTTAGGCATTTCTTAGAAATGACAAAAAAAACACAACTCATAAAAGAACAAATTGATAAAATGTACTTTGCCTAAAACTTAAAACTCTTTGAAAAACAGTCACTAGTAGGGGAGACATGACTCAGATTAGGAGAAAATGTTTGCAAGGTATACATTACATAAAGGACATTTATCCAGAATACTTAACAGCTATCAAAACTCAACAAAAATAAAATAAAACAAAAGAAAATAAACAGGAAAATTGGCCAAAATATTTGAATATATACATCACCAAGAAAGATATAATTATGGCAAATGAAAAAAATGGATTATCAGTGTAGTTATATACTAAAAAATGCAAATTTTAGTCACAGTAAACCACACAATTTAGAATGGTTTTAAGATTGACCAGACCAAGGTCTGGTGAAGATGTGGAGAAAGTAGAACTCTCAAAAACCTCTAAAGGGAATGTAAGATGGAACTTCTGATTGGAAAACAGGTTGGCAGTTCATAAAAAATGTAAACCTAATAAAAAAGCATTGAAATTACTTTTGCTTTTAGAAATGTGAGGACAGAATTTCCCAATATAGTTTGCCATAGGATGCACTGAAATCATGTTAGTATATATTATTTGGTCTTAAATAAATTTTCTTTAAATTTGTGTAGAGATGAATTGCAAGAAAAGATGAATGAAATGGTAATACATTTAAAAACACAACATGAAATCTAAATCTTCATAAAATTATTTATTTTGAGGCTTTATTGGTTCAATGTAGACACAGAAATTTCATCAACTTTAAAACACATATTTCGAATACATACAAAGTATATGATAAGGCACAAATTGTAGCATTTTATAGATCCCAGAAGTAGGTAATTAATAACAACAAAAGTGAAAGTGCTATTCCTAGTAAACCTGGACCTTCATCACTCACACCCCCATGAAACATTTGAATCTGTTGCTTACAGATATAATGATATTTTTCCACACAGTTTCCATTCATAACACATTTGTTTGGTCCATATACTGTGCAATCTCTGGAAGAGAGAGGCTGACAGCCTAAAAATCTGTAATGAAAAAGAAAGTATTTGCAAAATGGAAGAAAATGAAAATATACAGGGATGGACAGTTTTTAAAGTTAATTATGTAGAACTTTTAAAGGGATTTGAATGAAGTATCATATTGGGTCATGAATTTTTCTTCATTCAATAACCACAGTTTTCAAGGCTTCATAGAACATAATACAGCTATTCCCTCAATAATCAATAGTTTTGAGAACAAGGGTTTTCATTCTTGATGGGTTTTTTTCCATGGTTTTGATGTACGAGATGCTTTATTTTGATTTTGTTTAAAGATTTACTGGCTGATCTAGTCTAGGAAAACATATCTGAGTATGCAATTTATCATTGCATTAGATTGTAAAGTTCATGTTTATGAATAAACGAGATTCAAAGTTTATAAATATGCAGAAGATAAGCCCAGAATATCTGAAACCCTGGGAGTATGATAATGTTTTGAAGTTCCATCAAAATAAAGAGAAGAATGAAAATACAGCTCATGTGTGCAAACACACACACACAACTATGTGTGTATCCCAAGGCAACATGACAAAAAGTATACGTCAAAAGGTCTTTACTGGTACAAAAACACTTACTTTCACGTCACTTGAGCATACACTTGGATGCTCTGTGTGGGGTTAAAATTGTTCTTCTATTGCACCTCTTCCCTTTTCTGTAATTCCATGCCCTACACAGGTTTCCTTTGCCACCAGGCTCCTGGATGGTCACTGCACCAGTGAGACCTAAGAACAAACTCACATGCACACGAGAAGCAAAAACTTACAGATCAGGGGAGAGAGCAGAGCCATCCTCCCGCACCCAGGCACCTTGGGTTTTATTGTAGGAGAGACCAATCCAGTAAAAAGACTGATGGTTGATCAGAAAACCCTGATTGGAAACAGGCAGACACATTAACCTAACTTGAATCTACCCTGGAAATAGTGCATTTTAAAGAAAATCAGTGTCCCAGCATTACAGTCAGCCTATCGATCACACAAATTAAATGACGTTTAACTTCGCATTGAGAGAGTACAGTTCTAAGGCTCAAATTTCTCATTCATCAGGTCCATTCATTTATGGAGGAAAAAAACCACAAAGAATCTTACTACTGTACATGAAAACAATTATAAACGGAGTTAAAATATTCATGGAACACCATCTTTACAGGGGATCTGAAATACCAGCCACAAAATCTCCCAGCCCAACACTATACTGAGGAATAAACCTCACTGGTAATCTACTCAACCAATTCTCACAGGCGCTACAAAGAGCAAGAGATATTTTCAGTTTTTCCTTGAAATTGGGCCATTTTTATGCTTATATCTTCCATATCAGTTCCACTATATCACAGATGATAAAAGCTACATAATTATGAAAGGAATTGTAAATTCAGTTAAAGAATTAAAAATTACTAAATTGTTTAGTTCGGTTTTTGGTTAAAATTTTCTTCTTTCAAGTCTCCACAACAAATTTCTTGCATTTTTTTTTTGGCATCTTAATTCTTATTCCTCTGATGTAAATTTTGAAGAACTTTATGTGAGCTTTATAATAATTGTTTCAAGGTAAAGGAAATGAAAATGTTATCTGTTCAAATATACTCCTCTAATTTTACTATCTGATTAAGGACTTAAATCAAAGTATTCAGTTTACTTAGATATGATGTATTCTCAGTCAAAAAAATGTGGGACATGCCATTGATTGTACACTTTGAATAAATTGTATGCTGTGTTAATATGTATTAATGAAGTTGATTTGTTTAAAAAAAAGAAAAGAAAATGCAGGAAACAAAAGTTAGTGCATACCAGTTCATCTCTGCTTTCCAGCTGAAATAGAGTGGAATTCTGAGAAGCACAGGCAATCCTACTTTCTTCCCAAGATTTTTCTTCAGTAGAAATGAAGTAACAGTTGCATCGGTACCCAATCCACTTTTCGTGGCAAGAACAGCAGCCAGAGCCTAATAGTGGAGGAAAAAAAAAAAAAAAAGAAACTGATTTCATTGAACAGTTCATAGTATTGTCACTCATTCTAAAGGCATTTGTTATTTATTCAATTGTTTCTACTTTGAGAACGTACTATTTGCAATGGAGCATTATATGTTATATATAACCGAAGCACACCCAATGGAATTTAATCATTCTTAACTAGAGAACAATGGAGTTAGACTGTGCTACAATTAGAAATATGAACTTGTATTATTGTTGTAGTAGTCCAAAAGCCCTTCTGTATGAAAAACAAGAACCTGTTATTTTCATGCTCTCCCAACATTAAGGGTTTCCAAAAAATAAAACCTACCTTCCTGGGGTTCTATAGTGGATCCAGAAGAGAATGTAGAGTGAGCAATTTGTTTAGTCGATGCTATAAGAAATGATTAGAAATATATTATTTAGGTACACATTTAATTGTATCTGTGAATTAATAAAATATAAAATGTATTACTAAATTCTTGAATAAAAATTTTGATCTTTTAAAAGACTTGCTTAGAGAAACTTACATTGTTTCAACAAAATTCCCACAGTAGACACCAATAAAAGGCACACTGCTCCTAAGATCCCAGAAATCAACCTCCATGGAACAGTCCGAATAGCTGTAAAGAAAGAAAATGTTATAGCTATAGCTAGGGCAAAGACTTAAAGAACAAACACAGAGGCTGAAGTTCTTAAAAGTAGAAATCAGTGAGAGAGAACCCTAAAGCTTCATGACCCACATAATGGACATATGGATAGATGCAAGAATCTTTTAGTCATGAAGTCTTTGATTTGATGAAGTCATCCTGCCAATGAAACATTAGCAAAGAAAAACATTCCGTTAGGGACTATAATCGATACCATAAATTGTGTTTGTTATAATTTAGTCTTCACTGAGATGGTCCATACATTTTTCCTTCTACCAGCTCTGTCTCTAAAACACAGTGAAGAGGATTAATTATTTATTTTTTATTTGGCAAAGAAGCTCAGAAATCTAGTGCAGAAGGAGAGCAACAAGCTCCAAGTTCTGTTTTAGGTACCTGCGTAATCTCCTAACAGAATTGAAAGATTGCTAGTATGATTCACATTACAGAGATGAGAAAAGTGAGGGTCTGATCGTGTTATTTTCTCTAGCTATCAAAGCTATTAAGTGCCCAAGTCAGAAATCAAATTAGAGTTCATCTAAGCCCATAGTTTTTCATTAAACACACTCTAGCATTGGCACTGACAACAGCAATCTTTGGAAGAGAGCCCTTCTGCCAGTATCAGTGTAGGCTCTGCTCAGAGGAAAGTCAAGCTGCTCTTAGTTTGTAGAGCTGTTACAGGAAAGAGGAGATGAGAACGTGCTGGATAGGTGGGATGAAAGGATCCACAGCAAAACATGATTAATACCTTGGTCGGCAGGGTTGATTTCACAGAATAAGAGCATTCCAATTGCTCATGTACAAAATTAACTGGTTTTAGTCTTTTCTCCCACAATTCAACCTGAAGAGAAACTGCATTAACATGAACATACTACCAAAAAGTGATGTTGTCAGTGACAATAGAATGTCAACTTGTAAATCTCAGTAATCTTTGGATGTCACACCCCAAATAGGAGGTTTATTTAAAAATCATCACTTTTAATCATTGTCATTTACATTTGCAGTCTCTACTTATTTCCATGTAGTTATATTGATCGTTTTTTAACTAGGTGAAGTTGGTTCTCACTCAGAATTTAGAGGTGTCCATATCAGAAGCCATTCTTTAAATTGGCTGGAAAAACTTCACAAAATAATTTCTAAGTTACTGAAAGAAGAATCAAGAAATTAAAATAAATGCTGAAAATACTGGCATGTGGGAAACCTAAAAATAACCACTGCTTTCCCCTTTAAAAAAAAAAAGCATTATCCTTAAATTATCCAAACCCATGAGATGCCTTGTTTGCTTATTTTTTATTTTTAAATTTTTAAAATCAGGATCCCACATACCTGCCATGAGAAATGTTGTTCCAAGGTCAATGTAGAGAAGGCAAGATGTGTGCTTGTTGGAGAGGAGCAGGGCTGGACGATGAGCTGGAAGCTAAGGAATCCGAAAGTTATGCATGAAGAAATTGAAAATAAATGAGAAAAAAATTTATATTTAAATAATATTCTTGAATCAAGTATTGGTGAGCCACATATGTACAGTATGAGCAAGAAGCAGTACAATCAATAGCTCTAAAATGTCCGGGGTTCTGCAATACAGGAAATTCTCACCGTACTTCTGAATGCCTTTGATTACCAAAAAAAAAAAAAAAAAAAAAAAGGTTAGGGGGAGTTTCTTTAATGTTTGAACATCAAGTAATCTTAAAAATCTATATTGGAAAAAATGAAAAAAGGATGGACAAAGAAAAGGTAAATTTACTTAGTATAATAAAATTCTATAAATTTATGTGCAATTCTATATGCCAAAGAAAATTTTAAGTGCTTCACATATATTAACTCTGTTCTGTTCTTTCTCAAAATGGCTTCATAAGGAATATACTATGATACCCTCATTTTAATAATGATAAAATTGAGGAATAGTACAACTAAGCCACTTAAGTTTGAAAGCCAGTCAGTCTTGCTCCAGAGCACATATGCAATACGTACCATACAAAGCTCATCTCTCTGTGCCTATATCTTACGGAGATTTTAATTTCTTTCTTTTGCAGAGAGCCATTGGTCGGTCTGTATTTTCTCTGTTTTCTATCCCTTCCTCATTTAATGACCATCCAGGACAGGCATACGTCAAAAAGTGAACCAGAGTGTTTTCAGGTTATTGTTAGATTAGGCATCAAAACTCTCAAATCTTGGCTCTAATGCTGCATCAAGCTGAAATAAACTGTCTTAGTTTTCCATGTTGTAGGATAAATACTGCAAATGGGTTTTGGCTGGACCATCAAGAATTTATTGGCTCACCGTTTCAGAGGCTAGAGGTTTTGCTATCTCCCAGGGTCGGTAGTGTTCTGGCTGGCTGGCCATCCTTGGGTGCCTCAGCTTTTCTATCACATGGTGATGTCATCGCCTCTCTCTTCCATGTTCCCTTGACTTCCAGATTCCAGCTCCTCCATGTGGTTTTCTCTCTCTATGTCTGAATTTCACCTGTTGAAAAAGGACTGCTCTAATCTGGATTAAGGCAACCTCATTCAGTTGGGCCAAACCTTAACAGCTATTTACAGCATGAATGCAGATCTAGACCAAGAACATGTTTAAATTAGGTTGCATACTTCAATCTACCATGTAAGTCAACATTTCACTGCCTCAGTTACATTCACCTTAAAAGCTTCTAACTCATTATTCTCCAACATTCCATATCCTTAGTTTCTTTTGAACATCACTTCAGCTTTTCTCATAAACCTTATTTTTATTAAGATGTTAATAATCATAATTGTTTACTGTGTTACTTCATTCAGATAATATGCTGTTATTTCAATTTACATGTTTTGTCTTCAGAAGATGACATTAGTGGAGATTTCAAATGAGGGGCAGAGAGGTAGGCTACGAGTCTTTGCAGCAGGGACCTTCATCTATGATTTAGCATCAACCCTTCATCTTCATACAAAAATAGACTCCGAAATAAGGTTTGTGTTGTAGCTTTTTAAAGATTCTAATATTACCCTGGATGAACCTTTCTGTAAAATGGAATTTTCACCACCACCCCTAAAAGACTGGTTTGATTCATTAATTTCCAAGAAGTCAAGTTTTCCATCTTGTTAAATTATTTATATCATGCTTGCAAATTTCACTCAACAATCAGACTTGCTAAAGTCTAGATCTTTACTAGTGAAAGTGAATGAGAAAATTCCTTCATCCAACTTTGGTGGAAATCCAAATGATTATTTGACTAATTTGAAGTCTATCCTGTTTTTGGTTTACTATTGGACAAAACTGAATCCACAGAAAGTGACCTGTTGTTGCCCATTGTTGTCTCATATAGACATAGGAATTTGGGATTTTGCTTTCATTTATTTTGGGGGATATAACAAATTTGTGAGAACTGTGACAGAATACGGAGAGGGATTATTACTATACTGTGAGCACTGACAGAACCACTTTTATTGGGAAGACAGAACCACAACTGTGGTTGGTGAGAGTTAAATAATTCACTGTTTTCTTACTCATTTTAGTTCACTGACTCCAAAGTAAAAACTAGCAAAGCCATGTCCAATTCAAGAACTCCAGGATCAAGTCACTCTTAAAGTAGTTGAATCTATCTATCCACCCATCCATCCATCCATCCATCCACCCATCCACCCATCCACCCATCCACCCATCCTTTCATACTTGTACACACATGTATTTTTTGCCTCCCCATATATGTATCAGAATATTTGATAAAGTCTGAGAGACTAGTGTCTGTGTCTCTTGTCTTGGGACTGTTTCTTCTCCTAGAGCTGCCAAAGGCCTTGCTGCTCTCACATATGGCAGTCCAGAAGTGCTACTGATGTGGCCTCAAACAAATGAATTGCAGGATTTGGTGTAGTAAAGCAATCTTGGCTCTAAGGTGGGGAATTCTGGACCTTGTGTTTTGCCTCATTTTCCAGAGTCACTCAGCATTGTTACACTCTGCCTCCCACTCTAGATTCTACAATAAAAGTCTTCCCCTCCCTATATAAATACCCTTTTCCCTAACTTTGTTCCACACATTTACCAACTAAATAATTTGCACTTCAAATCTTTCTCAGATTCTGTTTTTAAGGAAACCCAAATTGAAATTATGCTGATGTTCAGTTTTCACTTCTATGAATTTGTTTTCGAAAAGTATATATCCTTTCCAAAGATGTAGGAACTGTGCCCTCATTTCTCTTTCCAGGTACTCCACTCCCTCGGTGTCCACTGCAAGCTGCCACACTATTTCCCATTATTTACTGCTTAGGTAGAGTTCTCACTCAAGGCAAGTGATGACTCCAAAACTAAAATGCCATTCAAACCTCAACAAATACCTGGGGAAAAGAAACTAAGATCCACTTAAGATGTGAACAATGAGGTCTGATATCTTTTCACTGCCTGGAAATGTGTAACAAAACATTGCAGAACACAGTCATAGTATATATTCCTTAACCACAATTAAGAAAAACAATTTTTTCAGTGTTTTGAAAATTGTTGCCTTTTCTGAGTGAAGAGGAGATTGCTAACATCAGACTGCAATTTATCATCTTGATTTTGTGGAGGTTAGGCATCTTGGAGAAACAAAGAATGACGTGAGCTGGTGTTGTCTCTTGGTTTACATGCCAATAACAGAACTAGTAGCAAACACCAGTGGATTTTACTAGTTGCAGATGACATATTTCTTTACAAATTCTGGAACTGTGAACTTGCAGCTTGTGCCTGCCTATGGACTTTAGGCCTGTGTGCTCTCTCCTTATGCTATTGTGGCAGGAACTGTTAACATTGCAAAGGAAAATGGATACCAGCCCCTTGGGCTAATGACATTCATAATCATAACCTACAAAAGTATTTCTTGGAATTGCCCCTCTGTATGAATGGCTGGGAAATATAAATAAGACAGGACAGTATTAGACCCTTAATCAAACATATCATTTTAAAGCCTGTGTTGGAGATCTATTTGTTTTCATAACTGGTAAGATAACTATTAAGAATGACTCACTGTTTTATGAAAATGGTGCCTTGTATACATATCAGGAAGTGTGGTGCAAGATGGAGAAACAATAGCAATGGCCAGAAGAAGAAAAGGCATCTGGATAACTGTGAGAATGACATGGATTTGGCAGTTGTCTCCTAAAGTCAGTTATTGCTACATATGGCATAATAATTCTTGAAACAGACTAGATGCTTTATTGGACTGCTTATTATAAGCATTTTGGACTGATTGAAATCATTATAGCTGCTGCTACTGCTATTGTAGCTTTACATAAATGTACAAACACAACAATATGTACATGATTGATATAAAAATGCTAGTGATTTGTGGCATTGCCAAGAACACATTGATGAACAGTTAAATAATTGGGTTAATGATTTAGAATTGGCTGTTTTGCATGTTGGAGATCAGTTGTATAGTTAAAACTTGTTAAGAGGATGGAAATGTGGTTGGAATGGAAACAACTTTTGTATTACTCCTCTTGCCTATAATTCATCTGATATAGAATGAAAACAAAAAAAATTAAGAATCATTTGCTAGGCCATAAAAGTAATATCTCTCTGGAAATAATTGAATTACAAAGAAAAATATTAGCAATATCTCATAATCAAATTCATGTAGCCAATGATAAGGATATTTTTTCAGACATGATCTCACATATTACAAAATTTAACCCGTTAATTGGTGGGAATCACAGCATTTCCTGTCAGCTTTAGGAATAGGGCTAATCATATTTGTTCTGTTGCTCATGATTCTTGTCTGTGCCGGACAGTGCTTTTAAAGAAAATTGCAAAGCATAACAGCCATGGGACATGCGAATAATCTGGTGCTAGCAAAAGCATTTCAATAACTTCTCCTAGTCGAAGAGCTTGGCCGGTAGTCAATGATGGGTAAGACTCTCAAAAGGAGGGCAACCTGAGAATAGGCATGGTCACCTAAAACAAAACACTAAAAAAAGGGGGGAAATGTTGGAAACTGAGGCACAGTGGTCTCACAAGGAGAAAAGTGCTGTTTCCATGTCTATGTTTACACCCTAAGGAATGCAGTAATTAAGAGTTCCAGCTGATGATGTAACTAGAAAATGACCTTGAATAAAAGGGTCAACTCAGATCAGCAGAATATCTCAGTCTACATATAATACCAGGAGTTAAAAATGCTTTTTGACCTGAATCAAAGGGGGAAATGAAAAGGACAAATAAGTTTATATGGCTTTGAGTCTCCGAAAAGAGCCAGGAGTTTATCAGAGGGGTTGTCCTTATGCACACCTCAGCAGAGTCCCAGAGACAGATAAAGTAGATACAACCCCAGGTATTGGTTCTTCTGAGGGCTACAGAGATCCACAGATTTTATGGTCATGGCAGATGGAGCTCAGTGCCATGTCAGTTGGCCCTAGTTTGGAGTTTGTGTTTCTGTGTAATGGAGCTGGACTCAGATGTGACCTTTGTCCACAAGCCTCTCCTGTTACTTTTACTGGAACTGTAGTTGGTGCTGGGGTTTACTGTATACCCAGGGGACCTGAATCTCTGGACTGACCATGTGATAGCCAGGCCCTGAGCCTCAACAGACTTGCAACCACTACACTCTGGTTTATTGGACTTACCCTACTCAGCTAACATGGCAGTGAAGAAGGTCAACCACCACACCAGGGAGCCAAGAGTGCCTACAACTGAAAGCAGGAGGATTGCATCCAGCATCCATGTGGAATCTAAGCCCCCTCTTGATATAGATGTGGAGTGGACACAACCATTCTAAGTTCCACAGGATGGAGGAATAGAGGAATAGAGTATGGATTAGAGTGGACTTACTGATATTCTATTCATGAACTATTGTGATTAGTAATCAAAGAAAATGTGGCATTGGTGTGGAGAGAGTGGCCATGGTGGCTGCTGGGGGTAGGGAATGGGAGGAAGATATGTGATATGGGGACATTTTGGGAGGTTGGAGTTGTCCTGGGTGGTGCTGCAGGGACAGTTACCAGACATTGTATGTCCTCCCATGGCCCACTGGGTGGACTGTGGGAGAGTGTGGGCTATGGTGTGGACCATAGACCATGAGGTGCAGCGGTGCTCAGAGATGTATTCACCAAATGCAATGAATGTCTCATGATGATGGAGGAGTTTGTTGTTATGGGGGGAGGAGTGGAGTGAGAGGGGTGGGGGTATATAGGGGGAGGCATGGGGTATGGGGGGTGGGGGGTATATAGGGGAAGGCATGGGGTAAGGGGGGTGGGGGGTATATGGGGGGAGGAGTGGGTTGAGGGGGCGGGGGGTATATGGGACCTTATATTTTTCAAATGTAACATTAAAATTAAAGACAAAAAAAAAATGAAAGTAAAAAAAAAGAGTTCCCCCCAAACAGGATGAAGCTGTTAAAGGCTGAAATAAAAGATAAGCACATACCTTTTATAGTAAATAGAATACTTAGACTTTGTACCTTGAGATAAGATTTTTTGAGTTCCTTAGTAATGCTAATAGTTAACTGCATTTTGTGCTTGTTGTCACGTAGATTGCAGGTTCCTGCTTGTTGCTGTGGGGAGCCACCTGCTGTGAAATCTATTTACAGCCAAAAACAACAACATGGGCGGATTTCACAACTACCTCAGCCCTGCCCCTCCATTTCCTTCTTCTTCCTCCTTGTTTCTTTGTTCTCCCCTTCGCGCCACAACTCTGGTGACCACAGCAAGCACGCATGCGCAAGGCGGGAAACTCTGCAGACCCGGCACAAACTTTCAGCCAATCCCCTCCTTGGACGTCTGCCACCCGCAAAACCAGCCTACCACCTATGGACACGCTCCCTTCCCTCAGTATAAATTCCCATGTTCTACCCCCAATAAACGAGGCTTGATCGGAACCCTGTCTTGCCTCCATTCTTCTCTCGACTCCTGCCCCTACCCCTGCTTCTTCCCACAGGCCCCTGGACTCGCCCCTGCCGGTTCGGGCATGTTGTCACATAGAATGGGGTATATAGAGAGCCCCTAGTAAACAATAAAGTTGTCTGAGGAGTCTCTACTCACAGACCCCCTGATCCCAGCTCTCTTGTTCTTTCTCTTTGTTTCCTTTCCCCTTTTTCTTTCATTCCCAATACCGTTCAGGTCCAAATTTTCAACAACATTCCTTTATATAGAAACACCCAAAGAATCAAAACTACCAGAGCTAATAACAAATTCATCAAAGTTGCAGGCTACAAGATTAACATAAATAAAAAATTAGTTATTGCATACACTGGCACAGAACAGTCCAAAATGGATATTAAAAGTACAATCCCATTCACAATAACTTTTTTAAAAAATAAAATAATTAGAATAAATTTAACCAAGGAAGTGAAATGGCTTGTACACTGAAAACTAGAATATTCTCCTGAAAGAAATTAGAGTAGACCTAAATAAAGAGTAAGACATTATGTTTTTAAGGATAGGAACATTTTCTATTCCTAAGATGTCAATTCTACCCAAAGCAAATTTTCAGATTCAATGCAATCCTGTCAAAATCGAAGCAGTCTTTTTGCAGAAATGGAAAAGCTGATCTTCAAATTCTCATGGGATCACAAAAGGCCCTAAATAGACAAATCAATGTTGCAAGAAGATAAAAGTTGGAGCTCTCATACTTCTTGATTTTAAAACTTAACACAAAGCCACAGAAATCAAAATAATGTATATATCTTCAAAAAAATACAATTTACAAAAATGATGGGGGTGGGGGGGGAAGTGTGTTATATGGGAACCTCTTATGTTTTTTAATGTAACATTCTTTGTGATTATTAATTTTAATTTAAAATGTTAAAAAATAATATGATAGTGGCATAAAGAGATATATAAATCAATGGAAAGGAATTGAATTAAGAAATAAAGCCATACATCTACAGACAACTGATTTTTACAAGGGTGACAAGTCCTCAATTGGGAAAAGAATGGTCTTTTCAACAAATGATGCTGGGAAAACTGTATTCCTACTTACAAAATAATTAAAGGCGAACTCCTACCTCATATCACATGTGAAAATTAACTTGGAAAGAATCAAGGACCTAAATTTATGGGTTAATACCATAAAAATCATAGAAGAAATATATAAGGGGAACTTCATAATTTTGGATTTGTCAGTGCTTTCTTATATATGACTCTCGAAGAACAAGCAACAAAAGAAAAAAATAAATAAAATGGACTTCATCAAAATTAAACGTCTTGTGTGTCCAAGGACATTATCAAGAAAGTGAACCGAAAACCTACAGGGTAAGGGAAAATAATGGCTAACCATACATCCAATAAGGCTTTAATATCTAGAATATATAAATAACTGCTACAACCCAACAACAAAAAGACAATAAAAAAAAATAGCCTCATTAAAATATTAGGCTAACAACTTAAAGAGACATTTCTCCAAAGAAGATAAACAAATGGCAAAACACACATGAAAAAATGCTTGACATCATTGGTCACCAGGAAAATGCAAATCAAAAACCACAGTGAGATACCACTTCACATCTACTTATATGGCTATTATTAAAAAACAATCAAACAGAAAATAATAAGGGTTGATGAGTATGCAGAAAAATTGGAATCAATATACAATATTGGTGCCATTGTTAAATGGTGGAGCCACTGTGGAAATCACTTTGGCCTTTCCTCAGAAAGGGGGAACATAGAATTATGATCTGTTAAGATCCCAGGTCTTTGTATATATCCCAAAGAATTGAAAGCAGGAAACTGAACAGATATTTGTGCATCAATGTTCATAGTAGCATTATTCACAGGAGCCCAAAGATGAAAGCAACCATATCTGTCAACAGACAAATGGATGAACGATACGTGACAGATACATACAATGAAATATTATTCAGCTATAAAAAGGAATAAAGTTTAAATACACGTTGCAATATGGATGAGCCTTAAAGACATCATGTTAAGTAATATAAGCAAATACAAAAATATAGATACTGTATGATTTCAGTTATATGAAACACCTAAAATAAAACTCGTAGAGACTGATAGCAGATAACAGTTACCAGGATGGGGGGTAGGTGAGGAGGAGAGGTTAATGCTTAACATGTGCAGAGTTTCTGCTTGAGGTAATGAAATATTGGGGTAATGGATGTTGGTGATGCAATATTGTAAATGCAACTAATACCCCTGAATTGTATACTTGAAAGTGGTTAAATAGTACATTCTGAGTTCTCTATATGTTACTACAATAAAAAGCTGGTTGGTTTTTTTGTTTGTTTATTTTGTTTTTCTTTTTTTTAAGAATACTTTCTCTCTTAGGGCAGGATAAGGATGATAACAGTCAGAACAGAGAACTATTAACTTTCACCATAAATTCTTCTGTTCTATGGTATATTAAAGCATATAATTGTCTCACTTTGGTTAAAAAATGGGATATTAAGCAAAACAATTTTATATCTCCAAGAAGCTTGATTCATAACTTTAGTTAAAATTCATGTGTTTAAAGGATAGATTTTCTAATCTTCATCTCTCACCACATTACTGAAGTTAATTTCTCTGAATTCTCCCCTTACTCAAGAGTGAAGATGGTTCTAGCTTGGTCATCTACAGAACTTGTATCTTAAGAAATAAATGAAAGAGTTTATATTCTCTACAATAGTACACCGTATAATAAAATCAAGCCATACTTGCTTAATGGTACTATTAGAACTTGAACAATAAAATGAGATATGAAGTAAGGATGTCAGCCATGTTTCTTAAGATATTTGTGTAACATCATAACATTTTTGAGTTGTACAATATTTTACTTGATGTTGAGGAAAATTGTTTTCTGCATTGATTAGGAAAAAGGGACAACTAAGTGACTCCTTTAATGATTGAAAAGCACAAGCAAGAAAAACCCATGAGAAAGTGGAGAATTCAAGTGATCATGGTGCAGATTATTTTTCTTTTGGGAAAATCTGGAAGCAATAACTCTAAGGATTATGGTTTCCAAGCAATTGGCCAAGTACTTTTGCTTTTTGGCACAACTCAGGGCAACTTCACGTCCCTTCGAGAATGGTTGTGTAAGGGGAGAATCTCCAGTCAAAGGGAGCTAGACCAACAACTCAGAAACAATTTCTAATAAGTAAAGGAGAAAGAAGAACATGCCAATTTGTTACATTATGACAACCCTGAAATATTACTGATAAATATTACTTTATGTTTATTAACCTTTATTTAAATTTGTGTTCAAAGAATCTTAAGGAACCAAGATACAGGGAAAAAGAACTATTCATTTAGTTTTTATAAAATACATTAAATAGGATATTTATAAAATTAGTTATCTTGATGCTTCATATTTTCAAGTGAAGAAAGAGAAATTCTATCAGTAGTAATTAAAAATTTTTAATGTATTTAAATTATGTCTTACAATGAGATAAAATACACCTTAATGTATTTCAAAACCATTTAGAAATAGAGGGAAACAAACCCACAATTTGTTAAAATATAACAAGTTCTATATTTAGTCATGCAGACTGAATTTTTCATTAAAAAAGGAGTTAAGCTTTGTCTTACAAATGACATGATTTTGATTTCACAACTTCCTTGGGACTGCCTAGGCTGATCAAAGTGAAATGGATTTTGTGTGTGCTTGTGCTTCTATGTATCTACAAATGAGAAGAAAGCATGCTTTGCTTTTGTTTTTGTTTTCAAGGAGGTACTGGGGAATGAACAAGAGACCGTGTAAAAGCAAAGCAGGTGCTCAACCACTGAGCAACACTTGCTCCCCAGAAAGCATGATTTTAGAATTTGTGTGGGCACAGGAACACTTTCATCTTTTGAGCCCACTGGGGTCAACTGGATGGAGTAAATCATTGATTTGCTTCCTTTCTTCTCTCAATTTTCACACCCTGAGACTCTGTTTAATCTTACTTGCTTTTTCAGATCTTGGGATATAGGTCAATTTAAAAAAAAAAATGTCTGAACTTCTTTCCATAACTTTTCAAGCAGTCTGCACTTCTTTGCATGTTTACCCCAAGTAAGGATAATTGCAGTTTTAAAAAATTGGGTAATTAAAATATTCTCTTCTTCATTGGAATGGAATTTCCACCCAGGTTAGGATCATGTCTCAGTTGCTCACAGTTGAAAACTAGTTGTTCAATGAAAGTTTGTTGAAAATTGAAAGAATGAGTAACACACTGTTTGAATGGCCAAATGTCAATAATGAGTAAATAGCAGTAAAATTTCATTAATATAGCCAAGTTCATAAAAAGATTTTTTTCCCCCTCTTAGGTTCTGGACACTGTTCTGTTCCAGAGGAGTAGATCAGGAACAGTTGCAAGTGTGACCTGGTCTCTAATGAAGAAAACTTTTGATAGACAGTCAAGTGTGTATGATTTTAAGAATTCCAAGATTTCGGTTGGAGAATAGAGATAAATCAATATTCTCTTAAACCAGATTTTCCACATTTTCTTTGGGAGGCAATGAAAAATGAAAATTAAGCACATTAAGCACTCTGAATTAATTCTTAGTCATTGGATAGACTTTGAAACAAATTACCTATTTATTATTAAGTGACAGAGGTGACCACCTGCCAGCTTTAATCCAAGGGAGGATGCATTGGTCAATGGGAAAGATGCTGATTTTCAGTTGCTATTCAACATATTGTTTTGATTTTATCTCTGATGATAGTCAAAATCTTTAGTTATATTTTATGGTTTTTTTTTAACACCATCTTGTTTTTACAAGTATGGTATCATTCAACAGTTGCTATTTTAACTGATTGTTACAAATTCACTCAGAGATTTTGACCAAGGACATTAATAAAAGAAAGTTTCCTCTTTTTACACTACTTCAAGTTAAAAGTACCAAGAGAACTATTTCCCACCAAAAGATACAAGTAATTAAATAGACAAGAAAACCAAAGCAGCAACTAATCCAGCATCTGACTGGTAAGAATAATTTATTCAACCCAAATGAAAAAAAAAACAGAACAGTGAAAGATTTGGGTATCATTAGATTTTTCTGGGCACTTGACACTGCCTAATATTTAATTTATAAAGTAAATGTGTATAGATTTTAAAATATTCAAATAATGGTCACGTAATTGTAATATATATTTTGGATAAAACATTGGAATTTCTGATTGTTTAGGGTAGGAAGAGACTTAAAACCCAGAGTGGAGAAAAAAATAGAACTTGTTTTAAAATTTCTTCATTTCAGTCCTTAATGCACATATCTTCTAATTAATAAGTCAATGTGTCATAAGGGACTTAAGGGAGGTGTTAAAACCTCATGAAAGCTGCAAAGAGCTCGGCCGCAGCTACAATTCGTCAACTCCTGTGTGGCTGGAAACAGTTTCTCTGTGGTGAGCTGTTGGACCGAGCTTTAGGTTTCTCTTTCTGAAATAACAAACAAAATGGACAAATTGGTCATTCCTTGTAATCCAAATCACAAGCAGTTTTACTAAGTCTTAGTAAAGTATCACTGAAACTCTTTCTTGGCCTTTAGGTGAAAATGTGTTTGTTGCAAAGTTCTCTGATGTGAACGGAAAAGAGAATAGGGAAGAAAAAGGGATTTTCTTAGAAGAGTGAGAATCATAAGTACCCAAAAAGGAGATGAATTACCAGATTAGTGACATTTTGTTTAAATGATTCATCTTTTAACTTTCTGACAAAATACCCATCCAGTGAGTAAAATGTGTTTACATCTTTCCAAGTTCCAGGAAGCTAACGTAAATTGGAAAAAAGTTATATAACGGATTATTGAAGACATTTTATAATTTGTTTCATAATTTGTTCATAGAGGAGTGGTCTATGCTTGATTGTATGGAATAATTTCTTATAAAAATTTACTGTAATTTTTGTGTTTACTATATGCCAGGTTTTGTGTTAAATACTTTCCATGCATTACTTTATTTAATCTTCATAGAACCTCTGAGATTGGCCAAATTACTTCCTGAGTTTCATTCTTGTGGACACAGAGTATTATTAAGGAGAAGTTCTCAAAATCCCTTCACTAGCAATGGTTAAGAGTCTCAGTAAGGTTTGTCTCAGTATAAATCAAAATATAGACTCATTTTGCATAAGTCTAAGAATATCATACATCATTTAACATAATTAGCCAGGGAGTTTGAGTCTGTTTGAATTTAGGTATATATACATATATCTGCAATTGTATTGGATGCATATTTATTTGTAAAAAAATAGCCTATTTTTGCATATACATACATATACAAATATATGCATGCACATACACTTGGCTAACTTCAGTCTGTTTTTTTTTTTTCATGGAGGTAAAATCCAGGTTTAGGTAGATAATTAAAACTTTGTTGCCACCATTGTTTTGTATAACCTAAAAGTATGTTGTAAAGTTTTGTCATGCTTTTAGATATAAGTTTCATTTCCCGTTTTGTCTCTTTCCATATCTTCTGTCTTCTAAGAAGTCTAATTCAATTTAAAAATTTATCATTTTATATATACACCAATATCTGCTTCTGAATTTTGTGGTACTTCAGGATATTAAACAATTTACATTGGCATGAAGGTGGAGGGTGCTTCACGGAATTTCTTTGCATTTTGTTGAAGATGGATTATATCTTGCTCCTTCTATTACAAAGTACATATGTGTACGTGGATGGGAAATGCAGGTGAGGGAAGGAGAGATGAGAAATTTTTGACCTAAAAGATTTTAGTACAAAGTAAGTGTTATAATTTGACTTTAGCAGGTGAATGATATTTACTTTTCACTACATTTGAATATCATGTTTATAGTGTTCTAGGTATACAGTAAGAAGTAGAATTGTGTGAATAAATGGGATACCTTTCTTTAAGATCTTGGTCTAGTGAAAAAGTTTAAAAAATTATAGTACAATGTTATTAATAATAGAAGTTGATACAACATGCTGTGAGGCCATAGAGTTCGGTACTATAATTCTGTTTCATGAGATGAAATAAAAAATAAAATGTCTTATTTGAGAAAATTTTTATGCCATGATAATTTTATTTTTTTAACTTTGGATAGTCAATGATTTTTATATAATACACACTAAGCTTTTAAATTTATTTGTTTAATATGAGTTTTTCATGATTATAGAATGCCTCAAAGCACAGAAAACTGAAAAAGAATCAGAAATGGCCTGTATTCTATTTACTTTTTTCCTCCCAGCTCTTTTAAATGTAATTGATTGTCTTATACTTGCCAATGATTGATCAGAAAAAAGTGAGTGTTGGATGTCATTATTCCACTGTGGAAAACTGAAAGACTGTTCATCAACATTTGGGGGCATCCAAGAAGAATAAGAAAATATCTTCTATTTTTGGTCAAGACTCTAAAATTGTAAGTTGAATTCTCTGAAACGACCATTAGTTAATCTGAATGACTTGCACTCTTCCCCTTCAATACTCTATAGAGACCAGAAAAATATTTCCTCTTATAATTATGAGATTTTTATAGATACAAATGAGGCAGAAAAGTGTGGTTAGTATCTGACTGATTAAAATCAGTATTTTGAAACAAAATCACTATTTTAAAGATATTTTACAAATAAATTGCTAGGATTATCTGTAATTTTATGGTCCCATGCATCAATACCTGTGTTAAAAATACAATTTCATTTTAGAAATGATTACTGTTTGCCTGCTCAGGACTGGAAGGTCTTCTGGATGCGGGGGATACTGTGTTTTTTAACACAGACCAGAGAAGCCTGCCTTTGTGCTATTTTAACTCCACTGCAGGAGTCTGAAAATAAGCACACGCATGTGTAAAATAGTTTCTCAGGTGGAATAAGAAGCAGGGAGAAATATGAAACAAAGAAGGGGAAATGGAAGAGCTGGGATAGGTGTGAGGTGTAATGAAAATTTAAATAGGGTTGTGAGGGAAGACATCAGAGTGAGAGATAGTTCAAGAAATCTCTGAACAGGGTGTATCCACATATAAGGTCACAATTATTCATGTGACCATTTAAAAAATATGTAACTCAAACTGTTACTAAGACATGTATAATCTGGTCCTAGAAGTACTTCCTTATACTAAATATACATGTACAAATATAGAATGACCAGCATTGTGTCAGGAATCCTAAATTATCCTACATTCATTAGAGAATGTCACATAGATTTTCTTTCAGTTTGTTTTGAAAATAGATGTATTTCCTTTTAATCAGAAATATCCAACATCTGCACTTAAGCTTCTTGAGGGGAAAATGCCTAGCATCTCTCTGGGGCGTCACTAGAAACAGGATACCAATTATAGGAGATATATAGGAAAGATTGACAGGGGATTGATCTGTTTCTAAAATCTTCTCAGTTATTCCTTTGTATTAAGCTAGTAGCATAGACCGATATCCCCATGAGGAACACAAATTAGTAGCCAAACTCAAGATGGGCCACACTCAGGAGTTTTCCTTGCAAGAGCAGTAAAGCATTTTTTAAAATAAATTTTATTTTTAAAGAGGTTTTAGATTATAGAAAAGCTACATCAGAAGTATACCTCCCCCCATTCCTTTTCCTATTAATAACACCTATTAATAAAATTGTGTGGCACATTTGTTACAATTGATGAATAAATATTGAAGCATTGCTACTAACCAAGGTCTATAGTTTACATTGTGGTTTACACTTAATTCCAATGCCCTAAAAATGCCCTGTGTTCCACCTATTATTCCCTCCCACTCCCCTTGGAACTTCTGGTAACCACTATCTTTATAGCAATGCTACATGTTCTTCCATTACTGCGATATTAATAATTTTATTTTGCCCATGGATGCATTCATCCTTTATGTTTGTTCATTCCTCAACGTTGAGGATTTGGGGATGGTGATGCCGGCACTGCCTCAGATTGAGAGGGGGCTTAGATCTCATGGGGCAGATGGAAGGAACTGTTTTTGCTTGTATTTGTAGACACTCTCTTTTTTGGGGGGATGGGAGTTGTCCATAATCATCATTTTGTTCATTATCCTGGGCATGTCTGATGAACTGGAGATTAGGTATTGGCTACAACTCTGCTGAGATTCAGGGTTCACCCATCTTTGTTGTAGATTTTTGGGGGCTTTCTACATATAAGATCATGTCATTTGCAAATAGTGAAAAGTTTTACTTCTTTTTTCCTATTTGGATTCCTTTTAATTCTTTTCTTGCCTAAGTGCTCAAGCAAGTACTTCTAATGCAATGTTAAATAAGAAATGCGACAGTGGGCATCCTTGTCTTGTTCCAGATCTTAGAGGGAAAGCCTTTCACCATAAAGTATGATGTTAGATGTGGATTTTTCATATATACCCTTTATCATGTTGAGGAAGTTTCCTTTTATTCCTAACTTTCAAAGTGTTTTTATCAAGAAAAGAGACTGTCAAATACTTTTTCTGCATCAATACAGATGATTGTGTGACATTTTTTCTTTCAGTATGTTAATGTGGTGTATTAACACTGATTGATCCTTGCATACCTGGGATAAAACCCAGTTAATCATGGTGTATAATTCGTTTGATGAATTGTTGAATACAATTAGGAAGTATTTTGTTGATGATTTTAGCATCTAAATTCATTAGAGAGATTGGTTTGTAGTTTTATTTTCTTGTGGCATCTTTATATAGCCTTGGTATTAGCTTGATGTTGACATCATAAAATCAGTTAGATAATGCTCCTTCCACTTCTATTTTTTAGAAGAATTTAAGCAGGGTTGGTGTTCTTTCCAGAGTGAGTGAAAGAATTCACCCATGAAACCATCTGGTCCTGGCTTTTCTTGTTTGGGAGAATTTTGATGACTAATTCAATCTCACTACATGGGATTGTTCTGCCAAGTTCTTCTGTTTCTTCTTTCATCAATGTAGGTTGATTGTGTGTGTCTAGAAATTGGTCTATGTCATCTAAGATATCCGTCTTGTTAGTATACAATTTTTCAAAGTATCCTCTCATGACACTCTTTATTTCTGTGGGATCAGTGGTGGTACCCCTCTCTTGTTTTTATTTTATTTGCATCTTCTCCCTTTTTTCTCTTTGTTAGTCTAGCTAAGGGTTTGTCAATTTTATTAATCTTCTTAAAGAACCAGTGTTTGGTTTTGTTAATTTTTTCTAGTGTTTTATTTTAAATTCTCAATTTCATTTTGTTTTGCTCCAATCTTTGTTATTTCCTTATTTTTTATTGCCTTGGGTTTAGTTTTTTGTTTGTTTTTGTGTTTTGTAGTTCTTCCATATGTACAGTTATGTCCTTGATTTTAGTACTTTCTTCTTTTTTAATATAAGAATTTATGGCTATAAATTTCTATCTCAAACCTGCTTTAACTGTATCCCATGAGTTCCTGCCCTGTGATGGCTCCTTTGTTTGCTCATTGTTTTATTTGTTTGAGCTCATTGTCTGCCCCACCCCCCCCCCTTTTTTTTTTTTTTGCTAATCTGCTCATTACTCATTGTCTGTTTTTTTCTTTAGGAGGCACTGGAGATGAACCAGGGACCTCCCATGTGGGAAGCAGGCACTCACCTGCTTGAGCCACATCCACTCACTACTTGTTTTTGCTCATTGCCTGCTCATTGTTTTTGCTTGATGTCTGCTCATAGTCTGCTCATTGTTTCTTTGTCTTCTTTAGGAGACACCAGGAACCAAATCTGGGACCTCCCATGTCAGAGGCAGGCACTCAATGCCTAAGCCACATCTGTGCTCTCATCGCATAAGTTTGAATATGTTGTGTTCTCATTTTTATTCATTTCAAGATAGTTACTCTTTTTTTTTTTTGCATCTTCTTCATTGGTCCACTGATTGTTTAAGAATGTACTGTTTAACTTCCCTATATTTGTGCCTATTCTGATTCTATGCTACTTATTAATTTCCAGCTTCATTCAATTGTAATCAGAGAAATTGCTTTGAATAATTTCAGTCTTTCTAAATTCATTGAGACATGTTCTATGACCTAGTGTGTGTACTATCCTGGAGAATGATGCATGTGCACTTGAGAAGAATCTATATCCTGCTGTATTTGCATGTAATGTTCTGCATATGTTTACTGTATACTGTATAGGCATAGGTCTACTTTTTCCAATATGTTATTCAAGGTCTCTGTTTCTTTATTAACCCTCTGTTGAGATGATCTGTCTAATGGCGATAACGATGTATTAAAATACCCCACTATGATGGTAGAGGCATCTATTTCTCCCCTTAGTTTTGCCATTGTTTTTCCCTTGTATTTCATGCACCCCTGGTTAGGTGCTTAAATATTTATGATTGTTCTTTATTCTTGATAGATTACCCTTTTATTAATATATAGTGTGTCCTTTGTTACTTTCAAATGTTTGCATTTAAAATCTATTTTGCCTGACATTAGTAGAGCTTCTCCCACTCTTTTCTGGTTACTGTTTCCATGTAAAATCATTTCCCAACCTTTCACTTGCAACCTCCTAGTGTCCCTGGGTCTAATGTGAGTTTCTTGTAGACAGCATATAGATGGGTCACATTTCCTTATCCATTCCGCCAATCTGTGTCTTTTGATTGGAGAGTTTAACCATTAACATTCAATGTTATTATTGTCAAGGCAGTACTTCAATTAGCCATTTTTTCTTTAAGTTTACATATGTCATACTTTGTTTTTCTCTTTGTATCTTTTTGTTATTCTTACTAATAATCTTCATTTCTACACTCTCCTCTAACCCTCTCTCTCCTGTTTTTTCCTTTCAACCTGCATAACTCCCTTCAGTATTTCTTGGAAGGCAAGTTTCTTGTTGGCAAACTCAATTTCTGGTTATCTGTGAATATTTTGAGCTCTCCCTAGTTTTGAATGTCAGGTTTGCTGGATACAGAATTCTTGACTGGCAGGTTTTTGTTTGTTTGTTTGTTTGTTTAGCACCTTAAGTATGTCATACTACTGCCTTCTTGCCTCCAAAGCTTCGGATGAGAAATCAGCAATTAGTCTTATCAAACTTCCCTTATATGTGATGGATCCCTTTTCCCTTGCTGCTTTCTGAAGTCTCTTATTATCTTGAACATTTGACAATCTGATAAGTGTGGGTCTTGGAGTAGGCTTGTTAGGATTTATACTGTTTAGAGTGTGCTTCCTGGGCATATACATCCCTGTCCCTCATAAGAATTGGGAAATTTTCCACCATTATTTCCTCCAACACTCTTTCCACCCCCCTTTCCCTTCTTTTCTCTTTCTGATATGCCTATAATGTGTATGTTTGTGCATTTTGTATTGTCATTCAACTCCCTGAGTCCCCGCTGATTCTTCCCCATTTTAAAAAATCTGTTCTATCATGCAATTTCAGATGTTTTTTCTTCAACATCTCTAATTCTTTCCTCTGCCTGTTTAATCTGCTGTTATGTGCTTTCAGAATATTTTTAATTTCTTGCATTGTGCCTTTCATTACCATCAAATCTGTTTTCTTTTTATATATTTTTATGATTTCTTTTGTATGTTCCTCCAGTCTTCTTAATATGCTTTATCTCTACCTTCACTTCATTAAGTTGATTCATTATATTTGTTTGGGCATCTTTGATTAGTTTCTGCATATTATGCATCTCCTCCTGCTTTTTAGTTTGGTCATTAGACTGGGCCATGTCTTCATATTTCTTAGTATGGATTGCATTTTTTTTGCTGGGTCTAGGCATCTGTTTATGTTGATGAACTTATTCGGTTGGTAAGCTTCTCTTTCTACTCTAGGGTTTTATTTCATTTTGTTTTGTGTTAAGGGTTCTCTTTGACACTTGGTTCCATTTATTCTATATTCTTGTAGTTGCCCATGTCCCCTCTCCCCCAATATTAAGACCATAAAAAGGAAGGAATGAAGAAGAGAGAAATAATATTTTTAAAAGGTGCAAAAGGAACCATAAAAGAGCCAGGAAAAAAAAGTAATAAGAATGAAAAATCATAAAAAATTAAAAAGGAATAAGAATAAGAAAGGTGGAAGACAAAAAAGAAACAGGAAATACAATAAAATAAAATAATAAAAACTAGAAAGATGAGAAAAGAAAGAAAATGAACAAACAAGAGAAAGTGGAATGAAAGAAAAACAAAGGAAGAGGGGAAATGAAAGAAAGAAAAGAAATTAAGAAATTAAAAGATAAGTAGAAAAGAAAGAAAAGAAAGAAAAAAGGAAAGAAAAAATAACAAGGAAAAAAAAAAGCCAGGTCTCCCTTTCAGGCCACCAGCAACCATCTCAGGCTGACATTGCTCACCAATCAATCTCCCTGAGGCCCCCCTTCAGATAAAGTACTTGGATGTAGAGAAAAAAAATATCAAATAAAGAATAAATACATAAATAAATCTTTAAAAAAAATCTTAGACTAAGTTGTCTGTCACAAAGCTGCTTTGCTTGTCCTGCAGCTCCCCCTCCCCAGGTTGCTGGCTGGGTGCCTGACTACCCCCGGATTGCTCTCTGGCTTCCTTCTCTTCTGGGTTGTTTGGGTACAAGACTGCTGGGGGCTGCCTCCCTCGCCCCCTTTCCCTCAGGTTGCTTGGGCATCTGAGGGCTCACCGGGTGCTTCTTCAGCTCGCCTCTCATCCAGGCAGCTGGGCGCCTGTCAGCAAACCCCCTCACTGACCCAATTCCTCACTCTCCCAGCTTAAGCAGGTGTACCAGCCCACCTGATCAACTCCTCCCTCCACTCTCCCTGCAGCTACTCAGCACCAGGGGCATTTCCCCTTTTGCTGGACATTTGGCTGACATCTGGTCTGACCCCCTACTTCTCTTTCCTTCTGAACTTGCTGGGTGCCAACCCCCAAACCTGTTTGCCCTGCCGTTGCCCCACTTCAAGAGCCTGCTGGGCACTGGGATGCACCCTGGTTGCCCAGTTGACTTTCTCCCTCTCGGAGACAGCTGACCTCTCATCTCCAGCCAAATCTCTTCCCTAGCTGCCCTCTCCCTCTGAGCCAGCTAGGTGCTGGCTTGCCTGCCCTAGCTCCCACGGCTTCCTTTTCCCTGTCAACAGGGTGTCCCCTCTCTATCTGCCCTCGCTGATTGTCCCCCAGTCCTGTGGCTTCCCTTCTGCCCAGTAAACCTGTCTACCTTCCTGCAGTTTCTGGAGAGGAGTGCAGCCTGCCGTGCCCTACTCTGTCATCTTGAATCTCCAGAGTCACCATTTTAACCCCAAAGAGAATTCCTGGAAACATAAGAGAGGCTCAAAGCAGGGGGAAACCTATGCACAGGGTAAAAACCGGGCCGGAACCCCCAATTTCAGGGCTAGATTACAGTGGGAACAGACCACCCGGACGAAAAGTAAGAGTGGTTTGTCTCTTATGATTGGGCACCAGCTGCCTTCTGGAAGCACAAACATGGTTCCAAATGAGTGTCATACAGTGGATACACTGTCCTCCACCTGGGTGAGCTGTGTTGGGGAAAATGTGGGGTGGTACAAGCAGTATCTTCATGGCTCTCTACCAGGTCAGTCTTCCGCTGGTAGCAGCAACAGTGCACTTAGCTCAGGTTTGCTTAAGTTAGCATCAACTAATGGCAAAACTGAGTTCTTAAATCACCAATTCACCTTCCAAATCCTATTCTCTATCATCCTTTTAAGCTTTTAAAGCAGAAAAAAAACGTTTATTCAAATAAAACTTAGACAGAGATGTGAACAAATATGTTATGTTATTAACAAACATAATCCAGAGGTATTATGTTTAATGCCAGTAGTCCCTACCAATTACCATTCCTTACATTTTTGCCTGTGGAAGTCCCAAAGATTGCTACCATTAAAAATAGAAAACCATTTAGTTAGAGGTGATCAAAAATCCATTCTAACATTCAAAATCTATGATTTTCATTACTCATAATTTAGTAGAGATAACTGAGCCATCTTCCCAAGTCCAGATTTTGCTTGATTTTCTTTCTGCATCAAGCCAATCAAATCAAATATGTCATTTTTTATTGACTGATTGGACTCATATAGGGAATCAGGATCCATCAATCTAAGAACGTAAGCCTGCCTTTGCCTGTGACACTAAACAGCAACGGTCAGTAGCACAATGTTGAATTTCAGTTTCACTTTCATTGCCTTATGATTAAATGGGTAATTGATGATTTTTATAAAGTGGTCCCAAAGCATGTGATCTCCTTGTAGTCACACCTTTGTGGAGTCCCCTCACACATCGAGTCTGGACCGGCTCTGTGACCTGCTGTGAAGTTCCTCTAGTTCCAGAGTCTAGTCCTTAAGAGGCCTTGAAGCTTTTGCTGTGCTGAGGAGCAGAGCTGCCGTGGACAGCAGGTGGTCTCTCCTGCTGGGCAGGCACATGCAGAGAAAGGGCCAGCAGAATGAATGACCAAGAAGAGGGAGACCAAGAGGAGACAGACCCCGACCTTCCTGCCATCCCAGCCGAGGGGCCGGGCTTGGGGCTGCTGTCAGGGATGCTGCAGTGCAAATTGTGGCTGCTGGATGAGCCCAGGGGTGGATAAAAGAGCTACCCCAGGTGAGCCCTCCCCAGCCAACCCCAGAAACACGACCAATAAGGAGCTGAGTGTTTTTATGCCATTAAGTTTGGGGTGTTTTGGTACACAGCAATAGATAACATAAACACATGAGAAAAGCCTGCAGGTATTCCTTTTTTTTTAGTTTAATTAAAACGTATTATTTTGAAAACACATGGACCATAAAGCCAAAACATTATAAATATCCAGAAAATGCAGTTCATAAACTATCTTAGTCTGCATTAAGACAGATAATACATTCTAACTTAAATCTTTCATTGTATAACTTAAGCACATTTTTCCTAAAGCAATTTTCATACAGGAATACAAAGGGTTCTCTTTTGTAGTCCTATTATATCTAAATTTTGCGAAATAAGATATAAGAGAGTCTTCTTCTGACTCTATATTGAAATTAACTTTGGTACTTGATTATATTCATTAAACTGAAATATAAAACTGGAAAACAAATAGGTTATCAGTCCCAATTTTTGAAGATGTACCTGCAACAGCTGTAAAAGGAAATTGGCTTTTGGTGGCTGTGAGGACTAGAAGATCTCAGTCACACCACGGGCATCAGACCTCGTTGTTATACCCAGGCCTCTTCTATCTCCTAAGAAAATCTTAAATCCATAGACCTGCTCTCCCCTTACCCTTGATGGGAATTTTGCGCTATTTGACACATTTTAGTTAAGGAATTTTTTTAATTGATCAGAGAATAAGGCCTTCAATATATAAGTAAGTGACTCTTTTACTGATGAATAAGCATAAAGCAAGGAAGATTTGGGGCAAGAAAAAAAATTGTACATTACTGTGACCAAGGTTTAGATTCCCTTTTCCCTTGTAAAATCTGGAAGCATTCACATGGAAAACATACATTTCAAAGTAACTTTGTCACATTGTATATTCATCAATTACCAATTAGACATAAGCCTGTAAAAGTGAAAATTGATCTTCAAATTGTTCTTCAGAACTCAGGAGCATTAAGAAGATACACATTATATGTTCCCTGTAAAGCTGTATTATGCATATGAGGAAAAAGGAACATATATATATAATCCTCCAGAAAGAAGAGCTAATAAAAAGTATTAAAACTATTTTTACTTTTAGAGAAGTGAAGAAAGGACTTCTGAATTTAGTTTCCATATGAAGCACTGAAATTATGTTGGTATATATTCCTTAGTGTTCAGTCCGTTTTATTTAAGTTTGTGCACAGAGATTTTTCAAGACAAGATGCATAAAGATGCAATACATGGAAGCGGACTTGGCCCAATGGATAGGGCCTCTGCCTACCACGTGGGAGGTCCGCGATTCAAACCCCGGGCCTCCTTGACCTGTGTGGAGCTGGCCCACGCGCAGTGCTGATGCGCGCAAGGAGTGCCCTGCCACGCTGGGGTGTCCCCCATGTAGGGGAGCCCATGCACAAGCAGTGTGCCCCCGTAAGGAGAGCCGCCCAGCGCGAAAGAAAGTGCAGCCTGCCCAAGAATGGCATGGCACACACGGAGAGCTGACACAACAAAATGACGCAACACAAAGAAACACAGGTTCCTGGTGCCGCTGATAAGGATAGACGAGGTCACAGAAGAACATGCAGTGAATGGACACAGAGAGCAGACAACTGGGGGCGGGGGGAGAGGGAAGAGAAATAAAGAAATGAAGAAATCTTTAAAAGATGCAATGCACTTAATATTAAAACAAAATAAATAGAATATTTTCATATAATTCTTTATTGGATTGTTCGTAGGTTAAGATGTAAGCAGATATTTCATCAATTTTAAAACACTATTTCAAATACATATAAATATTACAGATCCCAGGAAATACATAGAAAGTACTAGGAGGTAAGAGGTACTGTTCTCAGTTTATCTGTACCTGCATTGCTCCTACCTCTAGAAACACTTATATGACACTTAAATTAGCCATTGCATTGCTTACAGATGTAACGGTTGTTTTGGAAACAGTTTTCATCCAAAACTTCTTCGCTTGATTTATATGATATGCAGTTTTCTGGATTTGGAGTTAGAGAGAGGGAAAATCTGTAAAGAAGAAGAAAATGTTAAATATGGAGAAAGATAATGTGAGTGGTGGGGAATGTTTCTTCCATTAAATAAAGAACTTTTAAAAAACATTTGAATGAAATATTAACATTCTGAGCCAAGAATTCTTTTTATTTTCTTTCAATAATCACAGTAGTCAAGATTTCAAAGTATATTGCTACAATAAACTCAGCTATTCCTTAAATAATGAGTAGAATGAAGCCAGGAATTTTTGTTGTTTTTTTTTGTGTTTCGTTGCTTTATGATATGTTTAAGGATGTATTGGCTGACTTAGTCTAAGAAACCAAATAAGAGAACACAATTTGTCATTATATGAGATTGAAAAACCCATGAACATATGATTCAAAGGTTAAAAATATGCAGAAGATAAGCCGGGAATATTTGAAATATTGGGAGTAGGCCAAGAATTTTGGTCTACACCAGAATAAATTAAGGAATACATAAACTGATAAATCTGGATTTCCGGGACTACCAAATCAGAGAGAGTGTGCACATGTGATGTGTGCCTGTACAGACACTTTCATGTGTTTGTCCAAAGCAAAATGAGACAAATGGTATGTCAAAAGTTATTTTATAATCACAAGAATACTAACTTCATGTCACTTTAGCATACACTTGAAAGTCCTGGGTGAGGCTAGATTGGTTATTGTCTTGCACATGTTCTCCTCCTTAGCAACCCTGTTCCTCTACGTTATTCATGGATCAGCTCTAAGGATAATCTCATGCTGAAAAAAGAAGGCATCCTAGTAACAGAAACTTACAAATCAAAGGAGAGAGTGGAGCCATCCTCCCACAACCAGGTGCCACGGTCAGCACTAAAAGAGAGCCCAATCCAGTAAAAATATTGAAGGGAGCTTACAAAACCCTGATTGGAAACAGAGAACAACAAATAAACCTAATTTGACTCTACTTTGGGAACAGGAAAATCAATGTCCCAACATCAGACCCATACTATCAATCACACAAACTAAAATCATTTTAAACTTCTAACCTAGAGCTCATAGTCACATGGCTCATATTTGTCATTTATCAGCCCATTCCTTTATAGAGAGAGAAAGAAACACCACATAATTTCATTCCTCTAAGAGTGAAAAAACTTTATAAAGGGATTTAGGGTTCTCCTCTAACATTTCCTTCACAGAGGACCAGAAATCCTAGCTTCAAAACCTCCCAAATCAGCTATATCTTGAAGAATGATCTCTCATGGTTTTAACTGTCTCAACAGGCATTCAACACTATTTCTAAACACATCTGGGACGCCTTCCCCTTTTCTTAAGTGGTAGGCAGTTTTTATGATCATAGCCTCCATATTTGTTCTACAATGTATCCCAGAGAGAGTTGATAACAGCTGCATGTTTACAAAATTATTTATTTTGTAAATAAATTTTTAAAAAGCCATTTTGTTGGTTCTTTGAATAAAATGAGTAAAATTAATGATCTATTAATTCTTGTTTGAATTTTCCCTGAAATGTTTCTTGCACATTGTCTGGCATCTTTAATTTATCCCAATAATTCAAATCTTTGATGAATTTTATGCAGGTTTCTTAGTAATTGTTTCAAGATACAGGGAATTAATAATCATTTGCCCAAATATAATCATCTATTTCCTATTTGATTAAGGACTTGAACCAAAGTTCAGTTTATTTAAATTTGATGTTTTCCTAGATCAATCAAAATGTGGGAAGCAGAATTAAGTACAGACCAATTCATCTCTGCTTTCCAGCTGAAGGAGAGTGGAATTCTGAGAAGCACAGGCAGCCCTACTTTCTTTCCAAGGTTTTTCTTCAGTAGAAAAGAAATAACAGTTGCATCGATACCCAATCCACTTTTCTTGGCAAGAACAGCAGTCAGAACCTGGGGAAAAATACAACCTGACTGATGAAACTGGAGATTTCAGAATTTCCAGTACTCTTTACCTATTCAAAAATTTGTTGTTCATCCATTTTTTTCTTACAAATAATCTTTCATAATTTATTATAATCACTGAAAGTTGCTATTTTCAGGGGCTATAAATGAGAATGGATCAGACACAACCTTTTTCTTCATGAAAATTTTATTCTAGAGATATAATTATAGAAATTTCAAACATATATTAATTATATTGAATGATAATTTGATAAGTTTACAAAAAATTTAGTATGCTAAAACAGCATGTAGCAAAGCATGGGGTGGCAAGAGAAAAATGGTAATTAAGTTGGTGACCTAAGGCTAAGCGCTACCTTAGAAAAAGGAATTAACCAGATAGAGATTTAAAGGAAGAGAACATTTCAGCATTTTTTCTGAGACAGCAAAGAACACTGCATTGATGGAATTACGTTTTATGTTTTGGGTTATTTTTTTTTTTCAAAAGTAAAGACAAATAAAACAATTATTTTGAAGTCTGATCATATGGTTAAGCAGTGATAGCGATAGCATCTACAAAATTTCTTATCTTCAGTAACAGAACTCAAGAAGCAAGGTGGAAATTTAAATACTTGCAAAATGAATGGTTCTGAAGCTGAAGGGATAAGACATTAGTGAACTGCTATATGATCATACCAGTGTGTGAGACAACTTGGCGAAAAATTTCGCTTGGGGAAAATATATTCAAAATTGGACTTTGAGCTGCGACTCCCTGGATGAATAGGATTTAGCATTGCAGAACTAGGGCACTATATACTAAGGCATGAATTCCACAGCAGGGAAGGAAGATTGAGAGGAAAGTGTGAGCTAGGAGTAAACACCTACCTTCCTGGGGTTCTCTGGTGGGTTCTGAAGACAATGTGGACAGAAAATTTTGTTTACTATATGCTATATGGGATGATTAGAAATTTGCGTAGTTAGGTCCAGGCTTAACTGTATCCATGAAATAGTAAAATATTACATGTTAATAAAATATAAGCTTCATTATGAAATAACTTAACCATAGTATTAATCTTTATAAAAACTTAAAAATTACCAAAAATTCCTTACAATGGTTCAACAAAATTCCCAAAGTGGCCATCAACAAAAGGCACGTTGTTCCTAAAGCCCCAGAAATCAAATTCCATGGAGTAGTCTGAAAAGCTGTAGAAAAAAGGGCAAAGGGCAAAGATTCAGAGAACAAACACAGGAGCTGAGTTCTTAAAAGTAGAAGTCAGTGAAAATCTGAAAGTTTCATCATATACTCAATGGATTTAAGAAGGGATCTTTCAATAGCTAGGTCTTTGATTTGGTAGCATAGTCATCCTATCAATGAGGCACTGAAAAAAGAAGATTTTCCATTCAATGCCGTAGTTTGTATTGGGTATGCTTTATTCTTCATATACATTTCATATACATATACATTTTATATGTATTTATATTTATATAGAATACATATACATTTTATTCTATACTAGCCCTATTTCTAAAACGCACTAAAGAGGATTTGATATTTATTTTTCAAATGTGCAAAGAACAATAGTGACCCTGCATAAAAAGAGAAAAATAGGCTCAGCTTTATGGGTTTACATAATTGATATTTACTTTTATTCTCTCATAAAATAACAAAGTAGATAGTACAATTCCTATTAAGATAGTATTATTTTCTCAAGGCATCAAAGCTAGTAATTAACCAGGTGAGAAATCAAATTCAAGATTGAGTTCAGAATTTTTCATTTAACATATTCTATCATTGTCACTGTCTGTAATGCTATTTGGGAATGTGTTCTCCTAATCTCAATGCAACTTCAGCCCTGAAAAATGTTTATTTGCTCATTGTTTTTTAGAAGTATTTTAGGGATGAGAAGAGATAGGAGGATTGTGGACCTGGTGGGATGAAAACTTCTACCTCCAATGCATGGCAGTAACATACAAAGCTGAATTCATTTCTAGACCAAGATAATTACATTGTCTATACCCAAAATTACCTGGTTATAGACTTTTTGCATAAAACAATTTAACTTTAGGAGATTTTGTGTTACATTAGGGGTCTTTCCAGGAGGAGACCTGAATGACCTTTGGATGTCAGAATACAATTTGTGAATTAAAAATAAACAAATTTTAAAATATTGTGTTACTTATATAGAGCATTTTCCAGTTAGTTCTATTCTAGAATTATGTTCGTCATAATAAAACAAGTTAAATTAGGATCTCGTTCAAAAATTAGAGGTGTGCATATCAGAAGCCACTCTTTAAAACTGTTAAAGAAGCTTCTTAAATGATTACTAAATTGCCAGATGAAGAAACAAGGCATTAAAATAAAAGTAGAAAGTGCTGACACATGGCAAGCCTAAAAATATCTATTTTCCTCCTAACGCATTGCCCTGAAGTAAGCCACATCTTTAAATACTCTTTTGTTGTTATTTTTCTTTTTAAAATTTTCCAATTGGCATTGCACATACCTGCCATCAGAAATGATGTTCCAAAGTTGATGCAGAAAAAGTTCTATGATTGCTCTTGAAGAGTGGAACTTGACATCGGAGTTTAGCTGGAACCTAAAGAACCTGAAAGTTGAATAAGAAGAAATTGTAAATGAAGAGAAAAATGGGTTTTTAATAATGTTGAATCATCTACTGGTGAGCCACCTAGGTATATGATGAGGAGGAAGTAGTGCACTTAACTAGCTTCTAAAATGTTCTGGGTACCAGAATACCGGAAATTATCAGTGTACTTTGTAATAGGAACACTTTGATTAAGATAAAAGAAGGTGAGAGGCAGTGTCTTTAATGTTTGAACCTCAAATCATTGTTTAAAACTACATTGGTAACTATGGAAAAAAGATGGACAAACAAGAATTAAAATTACGTAGTGCAATAAAATTTTAGGCATAATTTTCCTACCTTGTAATAGGAAATTTTATTGAGTATTCACCTTGTCCCAAACATGGTGTAAAGCACTTTTTATATATATTAACGCATTTATTTCTCAAATAGCTCCATAAGAAGATACTAGAAAACCTACACATGGAAGAAGCTATGGAAACTTAATAATAAACCTGAGTAGTGCTTGGTAACTTGCTAAAGGTCACCAGTTTTGAACCCAGGCAGTCCTGTCCAGAGCACACATGCAATATATTTCATAAAAAGGCCATCGCTCTGTCTGTATTTCATGGAGATTTTCATTTCTTTCCTTTCACATAGAGTAGTCGTTCTCTCCAATATCTTTGTGTTTTTCCATTCCTGCCTCATTAACCTATCCAGGGCAGGGAAATTCAAAAAGGAAGAGCTAGAATGTTTTCACATCATTTTATACACACTCCTACGTATGTGCTCTGAAGTTGGCCATGCTCATATAAGCCTATACTTCAGTGACATACTCAGAGCAACCTTAAAAGCTTCTTTCAACATCTTACTCCTCAGTTTTCCATTTCCTTAGAGTTTTTTGAACATGATTACAGCTGCTTTCATAACCTTTATTTTTACTAACATGTTAATGATTTTAATTATTTACTGTGTTATCTAATTCAGATAATATACTGATATTCCAACTTAGACTTTATTTCCAGAAGAGGATTTTAATGGGGATGTCAAATGTGGGATGGAGCAGTAGACTAGGTGTCTTTACAGCAGGGGCCTTGATCTGTGATTTAGCATCTAGAAATACAATCAACCATACTTCCTCATACAAAAGCAGACTCCAAAGTAAGTTTTTGTGTTTTAGTTTTTAAGTATTCTAATATTAATCTAATGACATTTTTGGAAGATTGACTTTTTTTTGTTAGAGAAGTTGTGAGCTTATAAAACAATCAAACATAATGTGCAGAATTCCCATACATCACCCCTCCACCAACACCTTACATTATTGTGGAACATTTGTTACAGATTGTGAAAGATCATCAGACTATTACCACTAACTATGGTCCATAGCGTACTCTTGGTATAATTTTTCCATACACCTCCTATTATTAACACCATGTATTAGTATTGTACATTTGTTAGAGTCCATGAGAGAACACTCTCATATTTGTACTCTTAACCACAGTCCACTTTCCACCACATGATTCGTTGTTATTCAGTCCCATACCTTGTACAGTTCATCCAAAGTGTAACACTCAGTATAAACTCACTTTCCTCACAGGGTTGTGCAGTTATCGCCCCAGTAAATTTTTTAATGCTTTCCTTAGTCCAAAAGAAAATAAATACCATACCCCCTGTTATTGAAACTTAACATTGATAGAGTACGTTCTTTGACTTTGACACAAGAATTTTATAATATCGCTATTAACTATAGTATATAAATTAATTAATTGTATTTTTCCCTCGCATCACATTATTCTTACAACCTTGTAATAGTGACCTGCATTCGTTCTAGTTCACAGCAAAATATTCTTGTATCTGTACTATTAACCAGAATCTTCATCCTCCTCTAGGTTCACTATGTTATTCAGTCCCTAGATTATTCTCTAGCTTTCTTTCAATTGACATTTACATCCCCAGATTATCCGTTTCAGCCACAATCCCATTTATAAGCCAGCCATGTTAGTTATACTCACTATAATTTGTTACCATCAACTTTATCTATTTCTGCACTTTTAGTCAAACTAACTGAAAATTCCACATTCACTGAGTATCAGTAACCTTTCTCAGTCCTAATCCCATCTCCTAGTAACTATAGACTAGGTTTTAACTCCATGTGTTTCCTCTTTGTATTTAGTTCATATTAGTGAGAGAAATACAATATTTGTCCTTTTGTGTCTTTATTATTTCACTTAGCATAAGATCCTCAAGTTATATCCATGTTATCACATGTGTCCCAATTTCATTTCTTCTTACAACAGCATAGTATTCCATCGTATTTATAGACCACATTTTTTTCATCCATTAATTGGTTGATGGACACTCGGGTTGTTTCTTTTTTTTGGAAATTGTGAATAATCCTGCTCAGAATATTGTTGTGCAAATGACTGTTCATGTTACTGTTTCAGTTCTTCTGGGTGTATTCTGGTAGAGGGCTTGCTGGATCATAGAGCATTTCTATATTTAGATTCCTAAGGAAACGCCAAACTGTCTGTCACAGAGACTGTACCACTTCATATTCCCACCAACAGTGGAGTGTTCCTATTTCTCTATATCTTCTCCAGTACTAATTGTTTTCTGTTTCTTTAATATTGGCCACTCTATGATGTGTCAGATGATATCTCACAGCTGTTTTTTGATTTGCATTTCCCTAATACCTAGTGACATGGAATATTTTTTCCATGTGCTTTTTGGCCATTTTTATTTCCTTTTTGGAGAAATATCTATTTAAGTCTTGTATCCATTGTAGCAGTTTGATATGGATATGAGTTCCAAAAATAGATATTGGATTATATTTGTAATCTGGTCTGTACCTGGGCATGGTTAAGTTACGATTAGGGCTTTGTTTGGGCCACATCATTAGAGTGCTGAGTCCCCATCCCTTGGTGGGTGGGGACTCACAGATAAAAGGCATGGCAAAAGAGGGAGTTGAGGGTTTTTAATGTTGGAGTTTTGATGTTGGTGTTTGATGCTAAAGCCTTATGCTGGAGCCCCAGGAAATAAGATCACAGAGGAAAGAGAAGCCAGCCCCAGAAGAGAGGAAGACTGAGCCCAGGAAGAAGCAAGCCCTGGGAAGAAATGAACCTTGAACCCAGAGAGAAGCAAGACCCAGAAAGCCTGAACCCTTGAAGACACTAGCAGGCATGTTGCTCAAACACATGAAAATAGACTTTGGTGAGAGAAGTAACTTATACTTTATGGCCTAGTAACTGTAAGCTCCTACCCCAAATAAATGCCCTTTATAAAAACCAACCAATTTCTGATATTTTGCTTCAGCACCCCTTTAGCTGACTAATACACACATTTTTTAAATTGGATTGCTTGCTTTTTTTTTTTTATTGTTGAATTTATGATCTCTTTATGTAGCATGGAAATCAAACCCTTATCAGATATGTGGTTTCCAAATAATTTCTTCCATTGAGTGGGCTGCCTTTTCACTTCCTTGACAAAAGTCTTTGAAGCAGATAGTGTCTGTGTTTGAGGAGGACCCATTTATGCATTTTCCTTCTATTGCTCATGCTTTTGGTGTAAAGTTTAAGAAACCACCACCACCAAGTCTTGAAGAAGTTTCCCTACATTTTCTTGTGGGAGTTTTATGGTACTCACTTTTAGATTTAGGTCTGTGAGATAGGGGTCCTCTTTCTTTCTTTTGGCTATGGATATGTAGTTCTCCTAGCACCATTTCTTGAATAGACTGTTCTGCCTCAGCTGGTGGATAAGATAGCTGTAACAAAAATCACTTGACCATAGATGTGAGGGTTTGTTTCTGAACCACCAAATAAGTTCCAATGTTCTATATATCTATCTTTATGGCAGACCACACTGCTTTTACCACTGTTGCTACGTAATATGATTTAAGTCCAGAAGTGATAGTCTTCCAACTTTGTTCTTCCTTTTTTAAGGTGTTTCTGGCTATTCAGGGCACCTTACAGTTCCAAATAAATTAGATAATTGAGTTTTCCACTTCTTTTAAAAAAAGCTGTTGGAATTTTTTTATCAGGATTGTATTGAATCTGTATATCAATTTGGGAAAAATTGACATCTTAATGATATTTAGTCTTACTGTCCATGAAAACATGATGATCTTCCATTTATTTAGGTCTTCTTTGATTTCTTTTAGCAATGATTTTAGTTTTCTGGAACAAGTGCTTTACATCTTTAAGTTTATTCAAATATATGATTCTTTTTGTTGATGTAAATTGATTTTTTCCCCTGAATTTTTCCTCAGATTGCCCATTACTAGTGTGTAGAAACACTGCTGATTTTTGCATATTAAACTTGTATCCTGTCACTATGTCAAATTCTTTTATTAGCTCTAGTAGCTTTTTTGTAGATTTTTTGGATTTTCTAGATATAGAAACGTATCATCTGCAAATAGAAAGTTTTATCTCTTCCTTCCCAATTTGGACACCTTTAATTTCTTTTTCTGGCCTGACTGCTCTATTTAGAAGGCCTAGCACTATATTGAACAACAGTGGTGACAGTGGGCATCCTTGTCTTGTTCTTAATCTTAGTGGGAAAGCTTTAGTCTTTCACCATTGAGAATAACATTAGCCGTGGGTTTTTCATATATGCACTTTATCATGTTGAGAAAGATTCCTTCGATTCCTATCTTTTGGAGTGTTTTTATCAAGAAAGGATGCTGGATTTTGTCAAATGCCTTTTCTGTATCAATTGATAGGATCATGTGATTTTTCTTCTTTGATTTATTAATGTGCTGTATTATGCTGACTGATTTTCTTGTGTTGAACCACCCTTTACATGCCTGGGATAAAATCCACTTGATCATAATGAATAATTTTTTAAATATGTTTTTGGATTTGATTAGCAAGTATTTTTTTGAGAATTTTTGCAACCATATTCTTTAGGAATATGGGTCTGTAATTTTCTTTTTTCATATTATCCTTATCTAGCTTTGGTATTAGCATGATTTTGGCTTCATGAGCAATGAGCAATGAGCAATGAGTTTGGTATCATCTTTTCCTGTTCAATTTTTTGGGAAGAGTTTGAGTAAGATTTGTATTACATCTTTTTTGAATGCTTAGTAGAATTCCCCTGAGAAACCATCTGGTCCTGTGCTTTACATTTTGTTGTGTTTTGTTTACTTGTTCAGTCTCTTTGGCTGGTTGAAGCCTTCTGTCATATGTGTCCCAATTTAATTTTTCCTTATAGGATCATAGTATTCCATTGTATTTATGCACCACATTTTGTTCATCCATTCATTGGTTGATGGACACTTGTGGTGTTTCCATCTTTTGGCAGCTGAAAATAATGCTACTATGAACATCAGTGTGCAAATGTCTGTTCACATACCTGTTTACAATTCTTCTGAATATGTTCCTAGTAGTGTAGTAAGGTCACTGATTTTAGTTCTTTCTTCTTTTGTTATGTAAGCATTGAGATGTATAAATTTCCCTCTCAGCAGTGCCTTTGTTGCATCCCATTCTGATATGTTGTGCTCTCACTTTCATTCATCTTGTGATATTTACTTCTCTTGCAATTTCTTCTTTGATCAACTTTTTATTTAATAGTGTGTAGTTTAATCTCCATGTATTCGTGACTTTTCCTTTTTCATACCTGGTGTTGATATAGATTTATTCCATTATGATAAGAGAAAATGCTTTGTATAATTTTGACCTATTAAAATTTATTGAGATCTGCTTTGTGACCCAACACATGGTCTGTTCTGAAGAAAGATCCAAAGGCATTTGAGAAGAATGGATATCCTACTGTTTTAGGGTGCAGTGTTCTGTATATGCCTATTAGGTTTAGTTTACTTATCATATTATTCAAGCTATCTGTTTCTTTATTGATCTTCTGCCCAGATGATCTATCCAAGGATGAGACTGGTGTATATTGAAGTCTCCAACTATTATTGAGGAGATATTATTTCTCCTTTCAGTTTTGCCAGAGTTCACCTCATGTATTTTGGGGAATCCTGATTAGGTGTTATGATTGTTATTTCCTCCTGATGAATTGCTCTTTTATTAGTATATAATGACCTTCCTTGTCTCTCTAATAACAGATTTGTTTTTAAAATCTGTTTCATTGAATACATATGGCTACTCCAACTTTTTGTTTTGTTTTGTTATTGAATGCATGGAATATCTTTTTCCAGCCTTTCACTTTCAATCTCTTGGCATCCTTGGGTCTAAGGTAAGTCTCTTGTAGATATCATACAGATGGCTTATATTTTTTTATCCATTCTGCCACCCTGTATCTTTTGATTGGGAGTTTAATCCACTAATATTCAATGCTATTACTGTATAGGCAGCTCTTCAGCCATTTTGATTTTTGGATTTTATTTGTCATATCTTGTTTTCACCACTATTTTTACACTTTTAATTATCTTTACTGTTATAATCTTCATTTCTAGATTTTCTTCCAAGCCTCTCTCTTCTGTCCTTTCTTTTCGGGCTGTCACACTCCTTTTAGTATTTCCTGCAAAGCCAATCTTTTGGTTACAAACTCTCAGTTTCTGTTTATCTGTGAATATTTTAAACTTGCCCTCATTTTTGACAGACAAAATTACTGGATATAGGCTTCCTGGCTGGCAATTTTTCTCCTGCAGTATTGTAAATGTATCATACCACTGCCTTCTTGCCTTCGTAGTTTCTGATGAGAAATCAGCATTAATCCCATGTAGGTAATAAATCACTTTTCTCTTCCTGCTCTCAGGATTTTCATTTTAGCTTTGGTATTCCACATTTTGATTAGTATGTGTCTTGGAGTAGGTCAATTTGGAGTTATTCAGATGGGAGTATGTTATGCTTCTTGGACATGGATAGCTATGTCCTTTGATAAGGTTGGGGAATTTTCTACCATTATTTCCTCAAACATTCCTTCTGCCCCTTTTCACTTCTCTTCTCTTTCTGGGACACATACGGCTCATATGTTTGTAAGTTTCTTATTGACATTTAGTTCCCTGAGACACTGTCCAATTCTTTCCATTCTTTTCTTTATCTGTTCTTTTCTACAACTTCAAGCTCACTGATCCTTTCTCATGCCTCTTAAAATCTGCTGTATATGCTTCCAGTGTATTTTTTATTTCATTTATTGTGCCTTTCATTCCCATATTATCTGCTACTTTTCTATGTATGTCTTCAAATTCTTTGTGTTCAACCATTGTCTTCTTTTGATATAGGGGTTTAAGCAGAATTTTTTAGTAAAATGTATTACATAATCCTAGATAGTATGATATATGCTTTTAAAAAATTTTTTGTTTTACTTTATTTAAAAAAATTTTTAAAGAAACTTAGATTACATAAAAAATATAGGGAATTCCCATATGCCCCACTCCCTACCCCTGAAACACTTTCCCACATTAACATCTTCCTTAGTGTTGTACATTTGTTACAGTTGGTGAAAACCTTTTGGAGCATTAACACTAAGTGTGAATTATAGATTACGTTATGCTTTAAACTCTTTCCTGCACAATTTTTAATGTTATGACAAGTTTACAATGGCCTGTATGTCATTGCAATGTCTTTCAGGACAATTCCAAAGTCCTGAAAAATGACCCACATTACACCCATTTTTCCCTCTCCCTTTCCTCAGAACCTCCAGAGGCCACTGCCTCCACTTTGATGATGAAAGTTCTTTCAATGCTAGAATAACAATAAGTCTATAGTAGAATATCAGTAAGTCTACTTTTGTCCATTATTCATTCCCCAATCCTGAGGATTCTGGGATGGTGATGCTCAATCCACCTCTAATTGAGAGGGGCCTTAGATCCCATGGGCAGATGGGTGGGACTATCTTGCTTGCAGCTGTTGACTCTCTCTGTTCCTTGGGATGGTCCTTGCCCATCCTCATTTCTTTGTTAGTTGTCCTGGGTGAGTCCAATGAACTGAAGAGTAGGTGTTGCAACTCTGTTAAGATTCAGGCCTGACTGGCACATGGAAAGCCCAAAGATTTAAGTCTCCTGGACATAAACCTATCAACTCTAGTGCTAACTATAGGTTCAAAGAGAAGGGAAAGAAGAGCCATGCTTAGGGAAACCACAACTGAGTCCAACTCTGCCACACTGGGGAACATAAAATCCAAAGTAGAGTCCATGGCCGGCCCCAAACTCTTGAGCTGTCAGACATGCCTATAGTATCTGGTTGTCTCCAGAGCCCTTAGTAGCCCCACTATTTGAGGCAATGTTTACTATAGCAGTCAGTGGGATCCTGCTGAGGTGTGCATAAATGTGACCTCTGGGATGCCCTCCCAACTCACTTTGAAGTCTCTTAGTCATATAAATTCACTTGTCTTTACCCTTTCCCCTTTTTTGTCAAGGTCTTTTTCCAGTCACATTGTTAGTTGGTGCTAGGTAGAATTCCCTTCGTGCCTGGAAAGCTCAGACCCAGGAGTCATGTCCCACATCGGGGGGAAGGTGATGCATTTACATGCTGAGTTTGGCTTAGAGAGAGACCATATTTGAGCAACAAGGAGGCTCTCAGGAGATAACTCTTAGGCAAACAATAATACTAGGCTAAGTATCAATTTCAAAAGAAAAAGTTCATAAGCACAGTTATCAATATCAAGGACCCATCAATGGTCCATTCTCCTTCACTAGTCACTGTCCCTGTACTTGGGGAATTTTTGCTTTCCCATTAATGAATGTGGCAGAATTCCCCAGATGGGAACTGGATATTCTTTCAGCTATTGTGTGGCTCTCCAACTACAATGGCAGTGCCCCATGAATACTTGAACTCATTCACATGCCTTATAGGTATACCCTAGGTGAAACTCTTCCCATGCTTCCCCCATCACTGACACCCCACACCAATGATCCTCCCCTGCCACAGTTGTAACCCTTCTGTGATCCAAAACTTCTTCATAAATGAAGCCAAGAAAATAACCAAATAAAATTAATAAGGAAATGAAATAACAATGAAAGTTTTAAAAATAACAAATGAAATACAAAAAGTTAAAAAGAATCTAAATAAAAGAAATAATGAAAAATTAAAATCATTTTGGCATTATGTCTTTCATTACTATAAGATCTGTTGTCTTGTATATATAATGACATTTTCTTCCATTTATTCCCCCAATGTCTCATTTCTTTCATTTTCTTTATAGAGGTTTAAGATAGAGAAAATTCACATACAGAGTATAGGGATTTCCATATACACAACATCCTCCCTCTTTTCCCCTTTCCCCTATCAATAACATTTTATATGTGGATTGTACATTTGTTACAAGTGAGACAAATATTGAAGCATTGCAACTAACTATGGCCAATGATTTACATTATGCTTTACATTTTGGAACATACACTTTTCTAAATTTTGATGAAATTTAACATGGCCTGTATCTATCATTGTAAGATCATGTAGAACAATTCCAGTGCCCCCAAAATACCTCATGTTCCATCTATCTTATTCCTCCCTCTTCCTCCCCTCAGGACCCATGGCAACCACCAAACTTCACTCCTTGAAGAAAAAGATTTATATTTACTTGCAGCAACATTGAGAGCTTGACATTCCTGCCTGTCCTCCCTATTATGCACTGCCTATGCTTTCAAGAGACTCCCACCCCTCTATCTGATAATATAGCTGGACTCCCCAGGAAGGGAGTTCAACACCTTACACTCTATTGCGCGGGTCTCCACCCACTATTACAATGCACCAGAACAGGATGAACATAGTCCTTAGAAGCCAGCCCCAGATGCACCGTAAGTAACCCTTCCCTGCTGTATTAGCCAAAACAAACCTAAAACATTCCCAACATTGTAGATTTATACCTTCAGTTCCCCAAAGTTCATCTGCTCCTTCCCCTGACCCTCCCTCCAATTCCATGGACAGTACAACCCCCATCCACCCTACTCCTTTCACCAGCTAGCTCTGCCCAACCCAATATCATCAGTGCACCACTCCCATGCCCATCAACTATACAAATACACCCTTCCACCTTATCATAGACTTTTACCCATATACTTTGGCTCACACCCTCTACTCCTTTTCTGTCTCCTGTAACCCTGACTTCCAGATTCTAACTCTGTGAGTCTGCTCAATTTGCTAAATTCATATTAGTGAGGTCATCTAATATTTGTCCTTCAGTGCTTGGCTAGCTTCATCCATGTAATTTCATGTGTTAATATTGCATTCCTTCTTACAGCTGAGTAATATTTCATTGTATCACAATTTGTTTATACATTTATCTGTTAATTGACATTTGGTTTGTTTTATTGTACCACAATTTGTTTATACATTCATCTGTTGATGGACATTTGGTTTGTTTCCAACTTTTGGCAAAAGTGAATAATGCTACTATGAACATTGGCATGCATATATCGTTTACGTCCCTGCTTTCAATTCTTCTGGGTATATATCCAGGAGTGGGATTGCTGGATCAAATGGAAATTCTATAGTTAGCTTCCCGAGGAATGGCCAAAACGTTCTCCAAAATGGCTGCACCATTCTGCATTCCCACCAGCAGTGGATGAGGGTTCCCATTCCTCCACATCCTCTCCAACACTTGTAGTCCTCTGTTTTCTTAATAGCCACCAGTCTGATGGTATAAGATGATATCTCACTGTAGTTCTGATTTGCTTTACCCTAATAGCTAGCGGTGTTGAGCATCTTTTCATGTGCTTTTTAGCCATTTGTATTTCTTCTTTGGAGAAGTGTCTAGACAAATCACCATTTAAAAATGGTTTGCTTGTCTTTTTATTTTTGAAGTATAGGATTACTTTATATTTGCTGGATATTAGGCCCCTATCAAATATATGGTTACCAAATATTTTTTTCCCATTGAGTAGGCTGCCTTTTCACTTTCTTCACAAATTCCTTTGAGGTATAAACATTTTTAATTTTGAGGAGGTCCCATTTATCTATTTTTTTCTTTCATTTCTCATGCTTAGGGTATACAGTTCATGAAACCATTTTCTAATACAAGATCTTGTAGATGTTTCCCTACATTATCTTCCAAGATCTTTATTATTTTGCCCCTCATATTTAGATCTTTGATCCATCTTGAGTTAATTTTTATAAAAGGTTTGAGATGGTGCTCCTCTCTCATTCTTTTGGATATGGATATCCAGTACTCCAAGCACCATTAATTTAAGAGTCCATTCTTTCCCCATTGACTGGGCTTGGTGGTCTTGTCAAATATCAGTTGACTGTGTATGTGAGTATCTGTATCAGAACTCTCAATTTGGTCAGTATGTCTATCCTTGGGCCAATACCATGCAGTTTTGACCACTGTAGCTTTGTAGTATGTTTTAAAGTCAGGTAGTGTGATTCTTCCAATTTCATTTTTCTTTTTCAATATGTCTTTGGCTATTCAGGGTCTGTTGCCCTTTGAAATAAATTTCATAGTTAGCTCTTCCAATTCAATAAAAAAAATGCTGTGGTAATTTTTATTGGGATTGTGTTAAATCTGTAAATCAGTTTGGGTAGGATAAACATCTTAATGATATTTAGTCTTCCAATCCATGAAAAGGGAATATTCTTCCATTTATTTAGGTCCTTTTGATTTCTTTTAATCGTGTTGTATAGATTTCTGCATATATGTGATTTACATCTTTAGTTAAATTTATTCCTAAGTATTTGATTCTTTTAGTTGCTATTGTATGTGGGATTTTTTTCTTGATTTCCTACTCAGATTGCTTGTTATTGGTGTACAGAAATGCTACTGATTTTTGCACATTTAACTTATAACCTGCCACTTTACTGAACTCATTTTTAAGTTCTAGATACTTTTTTGTAGATTTCTCAGGGCTTTGGAGCTATAGGATGATGCCACCTGCAAATACTGAAATTTTTACTTCTTTCTTTTCAATTTGGATGCCTTTTATATCTTTTTCTTGAATAAGTGCTCAAGCAAGTACTTTGAACACAATGATAAATAAGAGTGGTGACGGTGGACATCCTGTCTTGTTTCAGATCTTAGAGGGAACGCTTTTAGGATTTAATCACTGAGTATGATGTTAACTATGGGTTTTTCAAATATACTCTTTATCATGTTGAGGAAGTTTCTTTCTATTGCTTTCTTTAGAAGTGTTTTTATTAGAAAAGGGTGCTGTATTTAGTTGAATGCATTTTCTGTATCTATAGAGATTATTATGTGATTTTTTTCTTTCATTCTGTTTATTGATGTTTTGATTGGTTTTCTTATGTTGAGCCATCCTTGCATAGCAGGAATGAAACCACTTTGTCATGGTGTATAAATCATTTGATGTGTTGTTGAATATGATCAGTGAGTATTTTGTTGAGGATTTTAACATCTAGTTTCATTAGAGAGATTGGTCTATAGTTTTCCTTTCTTGTGGTGGCTTTGTTTGGCTTTGGTATTATGGTGATGTTGGCATCATAGAATGAGTTAGGAAATATTCCCTCCACTTCTACTTTTTGGAAGAGTTTATGTAGGATTGGTGTTAGGTCTTTCTGGATAGTGGAATTCATCTGTGAAGCCATCTGGTCTTGGACTCTTAGTTGGGAAGTTTTTGATGACTAATTCAATCTTGTTGCATGTGATTAGTCTGTTAAGTTCATCAATTTCTTCTTTCATCAATGTAGGCTGCTTGCGTGTTTCTATGAATGTGTCCATTTCCTCTAAATTATCCATATAATTAGCATACAATTTTTCAAACTGTCTTCTTATGATACCCTTTATTTCTGTGGACTCAATGTTGATACACCCTTCCTTATTTCTTATATTATGTATTTGCATCTTCTTTGTTTGTCTAGCTAAGGGTTTCTCAATTTTATTAATCTTCTCAAAGACCCAGCTCTTGGTTTTTATTTTTTCTAGTACTTTTTTATTTTCAATGTCATTTAACTCTGCTCTAATCTTTATTTCCCTTTTTCTACTTCCTTCAGGTTATTAATAGTTTGTTGCTCTTTTTCTATTTTATCTAGAGTGCAGGTGGGTCTTTGATTTTAGCTCTTTCTTCTATTTTAATATCAGCATGTATAGCAATGAATTTCCCTCTCAGCACAGCTTTTGCTGCAATTCAAAGGTTTTGATATACTGTGTTGTCATTTTCATTCATTTCAAGGTAGTTAATGATTTCTTTTGTAATTTCCTCCTTGACCCACTGATTGTCTAAGAGTGTGCTGTTTAACTTTCATATCTTTGTACTTAATCTGCTTCTCTGCCCCTTACTGACTTCTAGCTTCATTCCATTGTGGTCAGAGAAATTACTTTATATAATTTTAATCTTTCTAAATTATTTGAGAGTTGTTCTGTGGTCTAGCATGTAGTCTATCTTGGAGAATGATCCATGAGCACTTGAGAAGAATGTATATCCCACTGTATTTGGGTGCAATGTTCTGTAAATGTCTATTAGGTCCAGATGCTCTAATATATTATTCAAGGACTTTGTTTCTTTTTTGATTCTCTGTCAAGATGTTCTGTATAATGGTGATAATGGTATATTAAAGTTTCCCACTATAATTGTAGAGGCATCTATTTCTCTACTTAGTTTTTCCAATGTTTGCCTCATGTATTTTTAGCTGCACTAGTTAGGTGCATAAATGGTTTTGTTTGTTCTTTCTTTTTGATAAATCACCCCCTTTATTAATATATAGTTGCCATCTTTGTCTCTTATAATACTTTTGCATTTAAAGTCTATTTTGTCTCATATTTGTGTAACTACTCCTGCCCATTTTGGGTTATTGTTTGCATGTAAAATTGTTTTCCAACTATTCATTTTCAGCCTCCTCACATCCCTTGGTGTGAGGTGTATGCAGACTGCATACACATGGATCATATTTCCTTATCCATCTATGTCTCTCTCTCTTTTTTTTTAAGACTTATTTATTTATTTTTATTTATTTCTCTCCCCTTCCCCCCCCCCCCCCAACATTCTGTGTCTCTTGATTGGAGAGTTTAGCCATTAACATTCAATATTATTACTGTCAAGGAATTACTTATATTAGCCATGTTATCTTTAGGTTTATGTATGCCATAAGTTGTTTTTACTTCTCCTATTATCATTTTAGTTATTCTTACACTCTCCTCCAACTCTCTCTCTCCTGTTTTTTCCTTTCAATCTGCAGAACTTGCTTTAGTATTTCTTGAAGGGCAGGTTTCTTATTGGCAAACTGTCTTCAGTTCTGTTTATCTGTGAAATATTTTGAACTCTCACTCATTTTTGAATGCCAGCTTTGCTGGGTAGAGAATTCTTGGCTGGTAATTTTTTTTCTTTTAGCATCTTAACTATGTCATACCACTGCCTTCTTGCCTCCATGGTTTCAGATGAAAAGTCAGCACTTTGTCTTATTGAGCTTCCCTTGTATGTGATCTCTTTTCTCTTGCTGCTTTCAGTATGCTCTCTTTGCCTTGAGCATTGGATAATTTGACAGGTACATGTTTTGGAGTAGGCATATTAGGGTTTATACTGTTGGGGCTGCACTGTACTTCCTGGACATGTAAGACTGTGTTCCTCTATAATGTCAGGAAATTTTCAGCCATTATTTCCTCCAACACTCTTTCTGTCCTCTTTCCCTTCTCTTCTCCTTCTAGGATGCCTATAATACATATGTTTGTGTATTTTGTGCTGCCATTTAAGTACCTAAGTCCCTGCTGGATTTTTTCTCTTTTTATATATCTGTTCTACTATCTGTCTTATTTCAGATGTACTGTCCTCCACATCACTAATTCTTTCCTCTGCCTGTTGAGATCTGCTGTTAAGTGCTTCCAGTGTATTTTTTATTTTCTTGCATTGTGCCATTAATCACCATCATATCTATTATCATGTTATGTACGTTTACACTTTCTTTAATATGTTCTCCCAGTGTCTTTTTAATATCCCTTATCCCTTCCTTCACTTCATTAAGTTGATTCATGATATTTTTTGACATCTGTAATTAGTTGTTCCATATTCTGCATCTCCTTCTGTTTTGTAGTTTTTTTTTTTCATTAGACTGGGCCATTTCTTCCTGTTTATTAATATGGCTTGTACTTTTTTGTTGGTATCTAGTCATCTGTTTGTCTTGATGTGTTTATTCGAGTTGTTCCCTTCTCTTTCTACTCTAGGCTTTTATCATTGGTTTTGTGTGTGTGGTAGAGTTTCACTTTGACAATTCATTCCTCTTGTTCTATTTCCTGGTTGTTGTCTATATTCCCTTGAAAAAAAATTAGAACCCAAGAAAAGGATAGAGATAAGAAGAGAAAAAGAATAATAGGAATAATAATTTTAAAAGGTGGAAGATAAATCATACAAGACCTAAGAAAATAAGTAATTGACACTTGCAAAAAAAACCATGAGTACAGAGGAATAAGAATAAAAAGTGGAATAGAAAAAGTTAAATGAGAATCAAAATAGAGAAAATATGCAGTATGAATTAAAAATGCAGAATGATGAGAAGGGAGGAAAAGAAAAAAGAAAAGAAAAGCAAAAAGGAAAAATAAAACAGAGGAAAAAAGAGAGAAAAAGAAAAAGAAAAGAAAACAAAAAAACAAACCGAAGGCCAAACAAAAAGAGATGGAATGAAAGAAAAACAACAGAAGACTGAAGGTAGATAAATGAAGGAAAGGAAAGAAATAACATAGGTAGAAAAAAATCAGTAAAGAAAAAAAGGAGAAATGAAGAAAGGGAAAACACAACAAACAAGAAATAAAGCAGTAGCAACTGAAAAAAAAAAACACGTTAAAACAGTTTTCCCTCTTAGGTCCCTAAGGATCTTCTCTGGCTGCCTTGCCACGTTCATCAATCAATCACCCTGCAGCCTGCCCTCTGCAGGTAACACAAGGGCTTTCAGTGATTAAAATAAGGGAGGGAAAGGAACCTTAAAAAAATAAATAACAAATCCAAGAAAACCTGAAAGAAAAAGAATGTCTGTATGTTCCCTGTCATAAGGTATCAGCTGGATGCCTGATAACCTGGTAGATAACCTCTTTACTTCTCTAAAGAGACTAGGGAATCACCAGGGGCCTCATATATGCAAGGCAGGAATTCCTCCCCTGAGCTAAACTGTCTCCCTAGGCTAATCACCCTTCATAGAGCTATCTGCTTACTCTTCCCCATATGTTTTAGACTCCAGTTAGCCTGAGTCCTGCTGGTTAGGCACCTGTCCCATCCCCTCTCCAATCTAGTCCCTCTCTTCCATCCAACCCCCTCCATGCAACTGGGCGTGACAGCTTGCCTGAGCAGATACCTATCCCGTCTTGCCGTGGAGTCGCGGTCCCTTCTGAGATTTAAAGGGGACTCAGTTGGCCAACCTCACCACAAAGAAACCACTGTCCACACTCTGTCAGACCCCTCTTCCTCTCAGGGAATGCCATCTCCCAATTAGCCAAGGGCACTAAGGCTACTTGCTCTGAGAGTGAGGTATATGTGCCATTTCCAGCCACAAGGTGAGCAACTCGTGGTTTTCCTTTGGCTTCTTTATCTATCCAGTATCCTCCAAGATGACTCAGAGCACTTTCCTGTTCTATATATATATTCAAAGCAGCTCCTTTAGATAAGTATTTGCCTTCTCTCTGTTTTGTGTGTGTGTGGGGGGGGGAGTGTCAGACAACCAAAAAAAAAAAAAAAATTAGGACTGTGGTATGATTTCACAGTTTCTAAGAATTCAAAAGTTTTCTGTCTTTTCAATTTGTCTTCATTTTGTGCATAGAGTCATGTTCACTCAACCAACATTGCTAAAATCGGGATTGTTACCAGAGAATATGAACATGAAAATTCCTTCTCCCAGTTTTAAAAGGAATCCAAGAGATGTGATATTTATAAATGATCACTTGACTCATTTGAATTCTATCTTTTCTCAGCTTTAGTATTGAACAAAGCCAAATCAGCAGAAACTACTTACATTTTGCCCCATGTTAAAATGAGTTAACTAAGTGGGAATGTAGAATTTTGCTTTCATCTATTTTAGGGGGGTGTGGCAATTTGAGATTATTTATGAATCCCCAAAAGAGAAAGATTATGTTTGTAAACTATTCTATTCTGGGTGTGATACTCTTTGATTATATTGAATTCAATTGAGGGGCCCTTAATTAAACTACCTGTTAAGATTAGGGCTTTGATTCAGCCACCTCAGTGAGGCATAGCTCAGGTGGAGTCCCTGCCCCCTTGGTGGGCTGATAAAAATGGACACTCACTTGAAAAGACAAATGGGAGGAAAGAGAGAGTTCCATAGATGCAGAGGACAGAACTTTGTAATGTGACAGAAAGAAATCTGAAACAACTAAAACCACAGGGAAAGATGAGCCATTTGCCTGATAGCCTACAAAGGAGAACCAGGCAGAAATCAGTTACAATCTTGCTTCAACACATGGCAACTGACTTTGGTGAGAAAGCAACCTCGAGTTAGACTCCTTAGGGCTTTTTAACTGTAGGGTTTTACGCTAAATAAACACCCTGTATAAAAGCCAACAGATTTCTGGTACTTTGCATAAGCATCTCTTTGGCTGACTAATGCAAGCAGTGGTACAAGTTTGTGAGACCTGTGACAGAGTATGGAGTAGGGATTATTACTACACTTCTACAATGAATAGGACCAACTTTTTTGGGAAGTTATTTTAAGTTTTCAGAACCATGCTTGGTGAGAGTTAAATCAATCATTGTCTTCTTTTTCTTCTAGTTCACTGATGAACTGATCTTTCTACCTATCTGTCTTTCTAGCTTTCATCTATTAATCTATGCTGATGTAGATAATAATAGCTAGATATACAAATACATAAACACACAGAGAGATACATATAAATACATATGTCTATGTATTTACTCTTCCCTTTAATGCTTTATGAACTGCCAACTCTGATTAGTTCCTTTTTGTACATGGGTAGTTGAGATGTTTTGCTTCACAGAATCCCCAAACTCGATTTGTAGCAAAAGTTGTCATTGCCTTGCCCATATGTCTCGGAACTTTTGTTGAACTCTGGCACCTTGGTGATATATGGCCATCTAAGTATAAAATGCAGATGTGTCATGACCAAACCATCTGCTTTTGGGTAAGTGATATAGAGTGAAATGTCATTTAGAGACCTCATCTATTACTCTGTTAATCTGGGCAAAGTGGAAGGGAAGACCCTGGAAAGTTGCAGGGCTAGACTTCCTGCTGCTGTGTCTGTGTCTTCACGAGTATTGTATTATTGAAATTATTGGTTACTCTAGATATTGGATAAAATCTCTCATATTTGTGAGCCAATCCAATTCTTTTTGTTACCTCTTTGAAGAATTGTTAATTTTTTTTCCCACAAGGATAACGATAAATATATGTATGTATATGATTATATATCTCCATTTGTAGAGAGGTTGTCATTGTTTTGTTCATTTACCTAGGAATTTTTGATGCACTCTGGCAGATTTCTGCATCTCTGTGTTTGCAGGCATTTTTTCTCTGGAATTTATTCTGCCTTCACACCAATGAATCTCAGGATTTGATATAAAAATATGCCAGCTCCTTTTGCTTCTCTAATATGCAAGGGCTCGTCGAGGGATCATGGTTGAAAAGGAAATGTGTGAAAAAGAAGTTTCAAAAACTAAAGAAAAATCTTGTATGAGGGAAAGGTGGATAAGCATAATGATGTAGGAGAATGGGAAGATAAGAGATGGATTTGAGAAACTTGTAATGCATGGTACCAAGATAAAGGAACCCATGCTTTGAGATGAAGGCTACACTTGGTAACATTTGTCCTACACTCAAACCAAAGCACTGTCCTTCACCGATACCCTGCATCCATGGGGGAGTTGAATAAACACCTGAAAAGAACCCACTCTCGTATGAGTGAGCATCAAACATTTTCTTCTCACAGGTGATATTTTAGCTATTCTTTTCAGCAATATCTGGAGATAATTCCCCTTTGTAGCAGATAGCTTTTATCATAAATAACACCATCTAGACACTTCTGCCCCTTCACATTCAAGAAATGTTGTAACAGCCTAGTAAAAAAGGAGGCTGGAACCCTAATTGTATGGTGGACAAGAATATCTCTGAACCTTGGTTTGACTAAACCAAAGGAGTTCGAGTTTCATCCAGGGCAGAAGAATAATAAAACACCTCTTTATGCCTTTGAGCTGATAGACAGAGGAAAACCAGAGTGAGAATGGGTTACCCTATGGGTTGAGGACAGGATGATGATAAGCAGGATGGATAATTGTTGATTTTCATCACAAGCTTTTCTGTAAGAGGAATTTTTAAAATGTATGTTTGTTGTACTATGATTTTTAAAATGGACAATTAAGCAAAAACAATTTAAATCTTCAAAATATAATTCATAACATTTAACATAGAGATAAAATGTTTTAAAGGTAGTATTTTCCAATCTGTGTCACTTGCCAAAGAACTGAAGTTCATTTCTCCTAATTCTCCTTTTATTCAAAAGTGAAATGATTCCAGTTTGATAGCCACATTAGGTTTATAACATGAGCAATAAATGAAGGACTTTGTTTGCAGTCACACGTTAGATGATGAAATCAAATCATATTAGCCTCCATTGTATTGTCAGTACTTAAAATGTAAAATTAGATATAATTTAAGGATATCAAGCCAAATTTCTTAAGACATGTGTGTAACATCATATTTGACACATGGTATTTGTTCAATATTTGACACGTGGTGTTTAGGAAAAGTTATTTCTGGGTGGAACAACAAAAAAGGACAGATAAGTGACTCCTTTGCTGCTGGAAAAGCATGATCTAGAGAATTCCAAGAAAAAATGTAAAAAGCAATAAATTCAAGTTACCAGGAGACAGATTTGTTTCTTATGGGATAATCTGGAGGCAGTCATTGTGTGAACCATGATTTCAAGTAAATGGTCAAGGATTTTCACTTGTTCTGCAGAACTCAGGACTATTGACAGTAGGAAGTCCATCTTTACTTCCCTTTAAAAACAGCTAGGACTTAGAAAAAATCTGTTGTGTTCAGACAGAGAGACCTAGACAAAAAACCTGGAAAATTCTAATTTGTTAGGGGGAAGGAAGATGTGTCAATTTTGTATAGGATAACAACCCTGAAATATTGATGTATATTATCTGATGCTAATTAAGTATTATTTAAATTTGGGATTAGAGACTTTGCAGGAACAAAGGCACAGGAAAAAGTTCAACTCATTTAAGTTTTATAAAATGAATTATTTATGTTGATGCTTTATACTTCCAGGTGAAGAAACAGAAATTTTATCCACAATAATATAAATTGTTTAAAATTCATTTAAAATATAATATGCATTATAATGATATAAAATAAACCTTGACACCTGTATTAGTCAGGGTCCTCTAGGATAACAGAATCAACAAGAGATATCTGTCAATGTACGTGATTTTATAAGAGTCTCTCACACAGCCATGGGGATGCATGAGTCCAAGTTCCGCAGGCAGGCTGCAACCAGGGGCTCCAATGAAAGTCCAGTGAAGGTTCTTGATGAGTTCTGGGAGACATTGGCTGTCCAAAGGTGAGCTGGGAAATTCTCTCTCAATGCTGAACTCACTTCCCCTTTTAAGGGATTCAACTGATTGGGTTAAGCTTCACTCATTGCTGATGGCAATCTCCCTGACTGATGTAATTATAATTAGCCATCTATGATTTACCATTGCAGTAAAGTCAATGATGACTCAAGTCCATAAATGCCCTTGTATTACGTTAGCCCAGTGCTTGCTTGACCAAACAATTGAGCACAGTTACCTGGTCAAGTTGACACTATAATCTAACCATCACAACACCTTTCAGAGACTTCTAGAGGTAGAGAATTGACCATGATTTGTCAAAATGTAGAAGGTTCTATTTTAATAACTGTAGACTTGAATTGTTCCTAAAAACAACAACAACAACAAAAATCTAGATGAACTGTTGCTGACAAATGCAAGGTTTTTTATTTTATACCTTGCTTTGAGCTGCCTAGGCTGATTTAAATAAACAGTATGCTAGTGTTTGTGTGTGCACCACTGAACAAACAAAAAGAAAACATGATTCTAAAACCTGTATGACAATGTCCATCCCAAAAAACAGAGTCTGCAACTGCAGGCAAGATAGTTCCATCCATCTGCCCCAAGGGATCTAAGCACCCTCTCAAAGGAGAGTGGGCATCATCATCCCAAAATCCTCAAAATTGGGGAATGAACAACGGACTAAAGTATATTTATTATTATTTTACTATAGACTTATTATTACTTGAGCAATGGAAGAACTCTTATCATTGATATAAATGCAGTGGCCATCAGAGGTTCTGAGGGATGGGACAGGAAAGAATAGGTGTAATATGGGGGCATTTTCAGGACATTGGAGTTGTCCTGCATGACATTGCAGAGACAGATACAGGCCATTGTATATTTTGTCATAACCTACAAAAAATTGTGCTGGACAGAGTGTAAACAATCATATAGCAAATGCTTCAATCTGTGTTCAGTAAGGGTAACAAATGTACCACACTAATGAGGGATGTTGTTGATGTGGGAAAGCATGGGAGGGGGAGGGAGGGGGGCATATGGGAATCCCTTATATTTTTTATGTAATATTTATGTAATCTAAAGCTACTTCAAAAATTAAAGAAATAATTAAACAACAAGAACAACAACAACCTGTATGGCACAGAATATTTCAGGTCCTCTGGGATGATCTGGGTGAAGCTCATTGTCATGTTTCCTTTCTTTTCTTGTCTCAAATTTCACACCCTGAGGCTTTTCCTGGAGCTATACATTCTTCAGAGCTCACCTTACAGGTCAATCGTTCAAATAAAACAAAAATCCAAACCTGCTTCCATAACTCTTACCATTCTGTACTTCTTGGCATACTTACCCTAAGCATAAATATTTGTAATTAAAATAATTGGGCAATTACATCATTCTCTCTCCCCTATTAGATGGAATTTCCATGGAGGATAGAGTTATGTTTGATATGTTCACAGCTGCATAATAGTTATTCAGTGAAGGTTTGTTGAAAATGTTACTGAGCAAGGACTTTTTGCCTGATACACACAGAAGTCAAAGCCATGGCAACAAGATTTTGAGTAAAGAGTTTTATTATGTGGAATCCAAATAAGACGACAGGAGGAAATGTCAAATCTGTCTCCTTGAGTCTAAAGAGTTTAAGGTTTTTATGGGATTCAAACAAAGGAAAGTGGACCTGGTGACATTACCTAAGTTGGCATGCATTGATTACTTATGCT